>NW_017729032.1:112764156-112783978 GCF_001723915.1 Gavialis gangeticus
AGGGGGAGATGAGGCAGTAGGGGGCAGTGGAGGTGAAGACATTGTACATGGGGGTGTAGATGGGCAGGTCAAGAATCCTAAGGTTTGCACCTTCTACCATCACACCTTGCCTCCTGCCAGCTGTCCTCTCCACCACTTTCTCCACCTGAAGCCTGTATTCCCATGTCTTCCCCCTGCCTCGCTGCTACTGCCCCCCACCACACCATGCCTTCACATCCTGACACCTGCCCTCCCCAAAGTGCCTGCCACCCTTGTTTTCTTCCCATGTCATCTCCACCTTCTCCCCTGCTGCCACTTACCCTCACTTTGGCAGCCTCCAGCCCCACACTAGCCTGGTTGGAGCAGTGGTGTTGTCAATATTTCCATTCTCTTGCCACTCCACCCCACCTTGTAATCAAATCCAAGAGTAGGGTTTTTTTTTCCCCTTGTGTTAAATGGTGAATAAAAACATTGCCTTGAATTTGATTAGATATAGTACTTGCAAGACTGTCTGATATTTATAATTACATCCTGCTGATCAATTAAACAAAGGGGCTTTATGCTGTCATTGTAAAATAAAAGTAGATGTTGCTGTCATTAATGGTCCAGCGAGGTTTGAGTAGAGTCTTGAAATGACCCCAACGTGAACTTCTTGCTAGCAGATTATGTAACTGACTAGAACTGCAGAAGTATAAAAAATAAGTTTTACGATACCAAAGAGCATCCTAAACCTCAATAGGAAAGTGTTTACCTCTCCAGCTGTATCAAATGTACAAATGCAGTGCTAATGATACTGTTTACAATAAAAAGATTAAGTAAATATATCAATTTGAAATCAGTAGCAGCCAACTATTGTAAAGTGAATACACTTCCTTTCAGCAAGATAACAAAAGAAGATGAAATCACACCTGAATAATACAACATATACTACCAGCAAGGGAAATAAGAACCAGCACTGAACAACCATGATAAATATTGCCATTGTCCTATGGGTAAAATTCAACCTATGGCAGAGAGCCCAAAATCCTCCTAAGATCTGGACCATTTAAGTATGCACACCTCTACAGAAAGATGCATTGAGGCAAGATATTTTAAGGTCCTAGAGAAAACTGGAAAAATGGAAAAATATGGGAAAAAAGTAGATGAATTTAAGTTTAACAGGTTATCACACATTGGGCATTTATACACATGCTGTACGAGTGGGGGGTGGGGGTGGGGGTGCTTTAATTGGAGCAGCTCCAAGAGCCACTCTAATTAAAACACCTGGAGTGTCTTATGTATCAGCATCCTCATGCTGAAATATGGTGGCAGGAGCGCTTTAACTAAAGCTCATAGAATGAGCTTTAGTTAAAGCGCCCCTGCTGCCATTTTTCAACACGGGGACACTTATACACATGATGATGGAGTCTGCTGGAGTGCAGTAATTACCACACTCCAGCAGACTTAAATTAATTGGGTCTACTCCAAAATGCTGTAATTACAGAGCATTGGAGCCACCTTGCTGCATGTGACCCATTGATCATATTGGGTTACACCTTTTAGGTCTCTATTTCTTAGTTTTTCTTACAATCTGCAAGTGCAATTTAGGACATGCATCTATCTATAAAATGGATTTCATTGCAAAAACCAGGAGCCTGTTAAAATAAATTTGAAACTAGCTACAGCTTAATTTTCAGACGTGCTGAGTCCACATTAGAACTGTTTGAAAAATTTACAGTGGAACTGTTATCTAATGGAAAATGCTGATTTAGCAGAATCTAAAAGTTCTATGTGAATATGTCAATTATGTTAAAACTTTCTATGGAAATCAGGCAGGCAGTTCAGCTGCCTGGCCACCTAGCAAGCATACTGGCTGATCAGAACCCCTGCTGGTAGGCAGACTGCCCAGCTAGCTGTCTGGCCCTTTAGCTACCCAGATGGCTTTTTGGCTGCCTAGTTCCCCAGCTGCTCATCTCTGGTTATCTGTCCAGCTTGCAAGCTACCCAGTTTGACTACTTTCTTCCTCTCAGTTGCCTGAATCCTTGAGTGCCTGGCCAATTTTCTAGCTGCATGGTCAGCCTGTTGGCCAGCTCTCTGGCTGCTTTGGGCCCCAAGCACTCTGCCAAATGCTTAGGTCCCTGGGTGTGAAGCCAATTTGATAACTGGTCAGTTTCCTGGATCTCTTACTGTCTGGATGTCTGCCCTCTCCTCCCTCCTCCTCCATGCTCAACCCTTTTTGCCCAGGTGGGTGGATCAACTTGATAGCTAAGCATTTTTTGAGGGCCCAGATGATGAACAGAGTCCTGCTGGAAATTCTAAGATGTCAGCAGTATATTCTGATGTAGAATAATATAACATAGCCTAATCAACCAACATTTGCTTACAGAACTGAAATCCCTTTTCTAACCAGACCTTGTATATGTGTTCTCTTATTAAGTTTTATAGAATTTAAAAATATTTACCACCTTCTACAAGGAGGCAATTGCTCTATATCACCATCTTTTAATTCTCAAACTAAGAATTCTACTCTGATGGATTTCTGCTTTCATCTTTAGACTCTAAGGACTATGTGAGTGAATGTGTGATCTTGAGCTAATCATTTAACCTTTCTATGATTTATTTTCAGTGCAAATTTAATGTATACATATACATATGTTTTTACACTAATGTGTCTATATAAACACATACGGGGATGCCCCATCTCTCTGTCTCTGCCTCTCTCTCTCTATATATATATATCTATATATCTATATCTATCTATATATATAGCTATATATAATTTTGATATCTTTAATGAAATAATCATTAACATCTTAATGGAAATATTTTTTTAGGGTTATGTCTAGGCTGTCAGAATAACCTGGTATCTCAAGACAACTTACTGTAAATAGTTAATTTGGGTTGTGAGTTTGAGCCTTGCTAGTTTTCAGAGAATATACCTTGCATTTTACAGGAGCTTATTTTAGAAGTTTTGTCCTAAAACTAATATTTTGTGATTTTCAAAGTGCTATAAAATTTATCTGAAGATTCCAACTTAGCCTTAACAGTATTGTAAATGAAACCATAATTTATTACACAAAGTGAAGAAGGAGGAAGGTAGTAAGCAATTAAGGTACTGTAATTATATTTTCTGAACAATGGAACTGAGAGGAATAAAAAGAAAGCAAAAAGCTTGGCCATTTTAGGAATAAGGTTCTGACATGCTGCTCTTCCTCCTCCCATCGTATGAATTTCTCAGAATTTCAAATCTTATAACATTTATGTGAAGATCTAGGGAAAATGGTGATAATTAGACATGGAGCAGGGACAGAGTAAGGAGATTTCAGGGTGGAAAAGAGGATTTGAGAGACAGAATTTATGTAAATACAGAGAAAGGATAAATGGAAATAGAAAAGAAAATTAAGCCAAGGAGAGGGTCATTTGAGAAATAGGCTAGGAAAAGAAGTGCCAAGCTGAGATAAAAGCAAATAAAGATGAATGACATGGATAATGGAGAAATTAGGGGCTGGAGAGTATCAATATATGTGCCCTGAATTCCTTTTTGAAAATGCTACTTTCAACTCTTTCCTATTATCCTGCCAACTGAGGCAATCATAAACATGTGCCACAGGTAGTCCAGTTGCTAGCACACCCAGCATGGCCACCAGCCACTGCCATATCCCCACTAAGCATGCTCAAAGGATCTCACTGACCTTTCCAAAAACAATACTTTTTGAAAAATTTCCTCCTGCAATACAAGGGGGTTAACAGGGAAGAAGACAACAAGTCAGAGGGTGTACACCTCAATGAGATGAATGCTACCCTAGCTGGAAAGAAGCCCTAGCTTGTGTCATTTTTCTGCATGCAGTGGAGGCTTCTTCACTATTCTCAGTGAATATTGAATACAAGACTGATTGGGTTAGCTCCAAGAAGTGGGACAGAGAAGCACTTGGAAAATGTTGAAGCTGTGGACTGGTGATTAGCAGAGATTCTGTGGATGTATCAGTGGTGTTTCATTTTAATCATGGAAAAACGTGGATTCGGGGTTACTTTTTTTTAACCGAAAATTGGGGATTTTTTTTTAAATAAGAGAAAACCAGGATCCCTCTGAATAACTAACCTAAACTTTCCTTGCTGCAAGTTGAGATTGCTGCTCTTTGTTCTGTCATCTGCCACCACTGAGAACAGGTTAGCTCCATCCTCTCTGGGTCTCTCTGCTGCAGAGGGAAGAGCTGCTGATGAGCGAAACTGCTAGAGATAGAATAACAGGTATGAGTACCCTAAGGAGCTAGTGGGGAGACAGCTGAGGGGGTGCTGTGGGACAGTGACTCATAGTTGTGTTTTATTTAAAGTAGTTTGTTTATGGTCTTTGGTTCTGTGTCTAACTGGAAGTTTTGATTGTGCCTGTAGAGGCAGCCAGGAAGCCCCACAGCAGGGAGATGGAGTGCTCTGTTTGGTCTCAACTTGTTCCCCAGTAGTCACTATAAATACTTGTGTTACTGTTGCTTACTGTTGGGCAAGTAGTTCAACTCCCACTGCCCCATTGATAACAGATTTACTCTGCAGCCCTCACCATCTCTTAATAGCAGGGTTTAGGGGACCCTGCTACAAGCACCCCTTGGAAACATTCTCAAGGCCATCTGCTTGTTTCACTTCCCCCCAAAAAATCCCAGTGCAAGTCAGTTTGGGAGTTGCCAGTACAGATGCTGCACAAAGCCACTACCAAGAAACATCTCTGCTCAAAAGGTGGCCTGTAGCCAAAATGCTGGCAAAACCATCAATTCCTAGAGAACTTCACAACATATTCCACATGCCAGGCAAACACTACTGAGAACTGGCTTTCCTTCTATGAGCACAGGCAGGAGGCATCTGTGGAAAGACTGACTGCTTGTCAGATGGGCTCTGTGACTGAGGACCAGCAATTGATGTCCCAAGTGGCTGGTTCTGCAAAGTGCTGGAGGTCCTTCTTTGTCAGGGCATCAGGAAATCTGGAAAGGCTGAAGAAAAGGGTATCTGCTGCAGCAGAAAGGGCATCTACCACTGTGGAGGAGTACAGCAGTGTCATGGCATCAAAGCAGCAGGCACCACTGTGCCAGCCACAGGTAATGGCCCCAAAGTGACAAAGGCTACCATGATGACTGGCCACCTCCCACTGGCCCTGACTACTGCTCCATGCTCTACCTGCCCCAGGAACCTGGAACCTGCCCCCACCAACATGGCTGGGTGCCAAGCAGGGAACATAGGTTGGAACAGAACATCTGCTGAATGCCCTGCAAGGTATCCTTACTAGCAGTAAGGATCCTGAAGACTTACCCATGGAGTTTTGAGAATAGAGGTCTTTGGAGTCATCCAGCTCTGACTGTGAATATCACCCCCATGCCACAGCACTCCCAGTCACTATGGAAAACAGCAGCCAGGGGTCTAAAAGGTCCAAAAAGACCCACAGTGGTTTGCATTTTTCAAGTAAGTTTGAGGTTTGCACACATGGCAATTTATTGGAAGAAATAATTTGCATCAATATATTGTGAGATGGGCTTCTTGTGTGCTTCCTGCCATTCCACCAAGCTTCAGTTCCCCGGTTCCTGACAGACCATCACATCCTTATGTTTATGGCTATCACTAGAATGTCTGAGTATGCCCTACCGAGTCTGCTCAATGGATACATGCATACTTGTGAGCCCACAGTGAGCCTAAGTGCCCAAAATAGCAGTTACACAACTGTATATAGGCATTTAAAGTGAAATAGGATTTAGCCATAAGTTTCTTTGTGGATATAGTTTCAAATCAGATCTATTTGGAGGCTGATATTCAGGCCAGGAAATATCATGATTATTAGCTTAACAGAAAGAAAAGAGGCACATTGAAGGTTATAGGTATCATGCCAAAAAGTATAAGACAGAATTAGACTGTGAATTAGACTTTGAATTAGAATTCGTCTCCTGTGACACACAACTGATTTGTCTCAGAGATTCCCTTTGGAATGAAAGATGTTCTTTCATATGCCACAGACAGCTCCATCTTCTCTTAAACCATTCATAGACTATATCTATATCCATATATATCTATATATCTATATCTATATCAATATCTCCCTTAAGATTAAACAGGTTATTGTCAGGTCACCTGGGAGAACCTGTCAGGGATAAACCATAATCAGATCTTCTTCTGACTGAAACTGTAGTAAAAAAGGGTCCATTCACAGCTCCCTTATCACTCAAAAAATGTTAAATGGAGGAGGTGAGTGAGCCACAAAGAGACCCTCAAACCCAAAGAAAAACTCATTAGAATTAAGAGCTAAGGGGACAGTAATCCTGTTTCATCACAAAGAAATTGCTAGCTTTTAAGGTGTCAGAAGAAATGGTAACAGAGATTTCTATTGGCAGTGATGCATCAAACCACACACTCCAAGCTGCAGTTTTAGATGTTTATTTATGAGCATTTGGAATTGGTATGCATCAACACAGATGGTACACAGATATGAATCTCATATTATAGCTTATTAAATGGAGCTTTTAAGCCAAAGAAGGTGAAACACATCTATCTACAAATCAGATCTGAGTTAAGGAATTATAGACATTAATGCCCTTTTCTCTTCTATTTCTTTCCTGTTTTTTATGAACATTTGTTATAGCATCAATTGTGGTATATTTTTATTTGTTTTTGTTTTTGTTTTTTTTCTTTTAAGGTGCTAGTATTGAAGTGACCTAATTTGGATTACAAACTTTTACAGCAACTATATAACTTACTTGTAACTTACTCAAAGCACTAAGAAATGTCTCCTACTCTGGACAATACCTTTGGGTATAAAATCTTTTTAGCTTATTGCTTTGTACACTTTTCCAGATTATATTGTCCAGTAGAGATATTCATGAGTTTGTTTTTCTTTCTCAATAAAAATAAATGGATACTATTTCTATGTGTACTTTTGGTGCCAGTTGACATAAAAAATGCAACATAT
Organism: Gavialis gangeticus; assembly: GCF_001723915.1. Lineage (NCBI taxonomy): Eukaryota > Metazoa > Chordata > Crocodylia > Gavialidae > Gavialis > Gavialis gangeticus. The sequence goes on from NW_017729032.1 coordinate 112,771,052, forward strand.
TTTCTGGTACTCTGCTTGTTGAATAGGTACCTATTAGGGATGGAATGCCTCAAAAAATGCAGTACTGCAGAGGTTGGAAGATACTTAGTGCAAAGCTTTCCAATGCAAAATTTAATTGTTTTATATTAAACATTAAGCAGATCATCTAGGTTTTGACCAAAACAAGCTAACAGAAACTATGAAGAAGAGGGTCACTTTATTCTCTGAAAAAACAATTCAGGTATATAAAGAAAGTGATGCAATAAAAGCCTTGTTATTTGGCACCTTATTAACAGGCATGCTCTATTAACTGGCATGTCAGTTGACACAGCAAAAGCGAAACCAGAAGTCCCACTTCCAGTTTTGCCAAGTCCACTTTGCCAACTTTGGGTCATGGCCCAGGGCAGAGCAGCCTGTGCAGGGCCCCCCTCTCTCTTCCCTGGCACACTGATGCCAGGGAGTGAAAGCCTGGTGCACCAGATGTGGCGGGAGGGGCCCAACCAGGCAAAGGCGCCTCTCAGGTAACCAGCATATTTGGTTATCCAGCACCCCCCATTCCCCATGGGTGCCAGATAACAGAGCTTTTGCTGTAGTACTTAAAAGATGTCTCATATAATGTTGAGTAATACACAAAAAAAAGGGTCCGATGTTTCTCCCATTGACCATAGTTTAACACAAAAGTTTTTGCAAATAACTTTCTGAGTTCATGATGCAAGTGAGAGGAGATTAGGGACTGTCAATGAGAGAAATTAATACAAACAACCTAAACTCTGAATTTACTAGTAGCTGATGTAAAGAGGACTTAATAACACACTAATTACTCCTCACTCACTCCCAGTTGTGGAAATTTTGAGTTCACATCAAGTGTAGTATGAAAATTTACCCTTAGGTATAATAGGCAGAGGCATAGCATGGAAGCAATGCATCTTGGGGAATACATCTCTCTCACCTTTCCCCACAACCTCCCACCTTCTCAATGGCTGGAACAGGAACAGACCAGAAAGCTCATGGGGTATCAAGGATTCTGGGAACTATAGTTCTTTGACTGGCATGGGAATTTGCAGCTACTGGCAAGGGAATTTTGGGGGTTGACACCCTATTTTTGCTGCTGAAGACCACAGCCAGAAGACCAAAAAAAAAAAAAAACTGAGCTAACTTTGGCAGCAATTAGAAATTTGGCAGTTCTCCCCTCAGGAACAGCTGAACTACACTGTTAGGGTAGCTTGTCAGATTTAGCTTTAGTTGCACCTGCTTGAGTGGTGAATTATAGTATTATTTGAACTTTTTTTTATATTCAGCTGTATTTAACCATTGTTTAAGTTTTTGTACAGCTTCATTATTATTTGGACTTTTCTTCAGCATTCAGAGCTTGCTTTGAGTAACTTTCACATTGTGAAAGTTCTTATCACTGTGAGAAGCACTTTATGTTCTTCTAACTTTATCAACACTAATATGTTGACTAAATCATAGGGATGACATGATTGGATATGTTAATGGAAGGTGATAAGAGGGGACCAATTGGACAGTGCTCAATTGCAGAGCATTTAGAATTTCTGGTTTTGATGGACAGACCAAATTAGGAGTCTGGGGCATGCCCAAATCAAGACACTGGTAAAAGACCAAATGAAGATGTGTGCATGGGATGGGTTTGTTGGAAAAAGGAAATATGCTGACAGGATAAAAACATGAAGAGTATGATGATCACAGGGAAACCAATAAATGGTACCTGGAAATAAAGAGTCATCAGAAGAGTAAAGTTAAAGAAAAAGCATAGAAGGGGGGCAACAAGAAAGTTGTGTGTATGTCATCAATCATCCAACAACATCGGGACTGAAAAAGAATCATTACCCATAGACAACCACACTCTACTTTCAGGAATTGATTGGCCGCATTTCCGTGAAGTAGAATAATATCTGGAATTGAGTGAGACCAGTGAACTGTTTTTCCCTCTAAGTAGAAATGAATGCATTTAATGTGTGAGGCATATTCCATGTTAAACTCCAGGTTAATTATACTTTGATGATCCTCTAGCACCATGGGTGCATAACACCACTACTGCTCTACAAAACTACAATTCCAAGAATACTTTGTGTTACATAATACCCATTGCCTGTGCTGGCTATTTCCTGAAGCTAAAAAGAGCAAAGAAAGTCAGCAGGTAGGCAGCAGTAGGGTTAGCATACATCTAGGTTTCTCAGAAATATCCTCTTTTTGTGTCCTCTGATCTCCATCCAGGTTTTTTTTTTTAAATATGAACAAATGTCCTAGATTTTTCCTCTGCCACTCCTTTTTCAATATCGATGCTGGTAGAACTGTACTTTCCAGATTGCCCTAGTAGCATGCATGTTTGCAAGGGATCTGAGTTTTCCATTTTCTGCATGGAAAATTCTGTTAATTTTCCACATTAAAGAGGAAAATGTGGATTTTCCTCTGTAAACAAGCAAACCACAGGTTTCCCCTTGTAGCCTGGCAGCCTTCCAGCTTGCAAGGAGCTACTTGGGGTGATTGGAGGTAGGGTGAACCATGTGTTCCTGTGTGTGCACATGCACATGGCTGGCAGGCAGCCAGACAGGGTGGTGGAAGCAATCCTGGCAACTGGATACAGATAAATCTATGGGGAGCTTGGGTTGGAGGGTCAGGCCTTGGGGAAAGTCTGATGGTCTGTGGGGCATGTGAGTGTGTGTGTGTGTGTGTGTGTGTGTGTGTCAGGAGTGTGTGGAGAGGATGGGTTTGTGTGTGTGTGTGGTGGGGGGGAAGGTGCCTGCTGGCACTGAGGGAAAGTGTCCAGGTGTTGGGGCTGGAGCAGGGCATGGGGGAGGGGGTGGTGAGGGGAAGGCTGTTGGGTGTACCCTTCAGGGGCATCATGGTATCATAGAGCTGAGTGACCAGGCCAGCAGCACCAAGGCTGGTACCCTTGCTCACAGGAGTGGGGTAGCTAGAAGATGGTGCCTTGGGGTGGGGCATGGCTCGGCTACCTGATGTAATGCATGAGCCCCTGCCCAGGGCAGGAGGTGCCATAGGTATCCTCCTCTTTGCAACTTGCTTTGGGGATTGGGGTAGCAATCACCACTGCCCACATGAGTTGGAGCCACTGCAGCCACTGTGCTGCATCCTGGTAGGAATGAGGGTAGCTGGGGGCCCCTTCCAGCAGGGCTGGAGGGGTAGGGGGCTATGGGTCAGGGGTGAGGGACACTGGCAGGGACAGGGTGCTGCAGGTTGGGAGTGAGGAGTAGCAGCATAGCCCAGGGGTGCAAAGGACTGTGAGGAGTGAGGGGAACCATCAGGGTTTAGAGTTGCCAACCCTCCTGGATTAGCTGGCAGTCTACAGGAATTGGCATCGATCTCCTGGTGACTATTGAAATCAATCTGGGGGATTGATATTGTGAATGGGTTGAACAGTACAATTAATGACTTTACGTCATGTTGGAAAAAAAATCTCCAGGAATAGCTTTAGTCAGAGTTGGCAGTCCTATCAGGATCTACGGGATGGGGAACTGTGGGGGATGGAGAACTGTCCCCCCATAATTGTATACCCCCCAACAGGTGTCTCCTTTTTTGGAACTGGAAATATGGTAACCCTAGGCAGCAGTGAGGCAGGCTGCAAGAAGTAGCTTTGGGTTGAGATGTTCGCTCATCCTTTTGGCACCCTTCCTCTTGGGCTGTGCCTGTTTGCCCTTCCTATGCTCTGCTACTGTTAAAAGAGGCCCCTAATCCCTGCTGCTGAATGCAGGGTGAAAGCTGCAATAAGGAAAATAACAGAGTTGTAGGTCTGTTTGTAAGTTATAAGCAATGAAAAGCCCCCTGTGCCTCATCATGAAAGGAGCAGAGCCTGCTAATGAATAAGGAGAAATCCCTGACAGGGACGGGGAGTGTGGTAAGTGGAAGTGGGGGAGACAGGCAGGAGATTTAAAAAGAACTCTAGGCCTGAGGAAATTTGATCTCAGGGCAGACTCAGTGCAGGAGCTTTGCAGGAGCCCTGTGAGAGAAAATAACCCAGCAAAGGATAAACGTGAATTGTTTGTTGATGGGTTTTCTTTGTTAGCATCTAGGTATCTTTAGAGGTGATAAGAGGCCACTGAAGATGCTCAGGGGGAGGCCATAAGGTGCGTGATCTGATTGGGGGGAATGTTTTGAAGGCCCAGTGGACTGATCTTGAGTGCAGGGCCGAGCAGGCCCCAGCAGACTGATCTTGAGTATGAGGCAAGCAGGCTGCTAGAGATTGGGTCTGGCATAGGAGCCTGATGATGGGCATATGAAGCCCCTAAAGGGCCACTCAGCTGACTAGAGACCAACTTCTGAAATTTATAATGTGGCAGGACAGAGTGAGAAAGGTGACTATGGTAATCTGCAGAATAAAACAGGCCTAGTGTAGCTGCCAAGGAATGTCAATCAGCTGCCTTCAGGGTCCCATTACATAGCGCATATTAAGAATAGCAGAACTGGGATGTAGGATGAAGTGACTAGCAATCTACAAATTGTCATCCAATCTTACTGTGCATTTATTTCCCTGTGCAATCTGGCATTTAGATTCAAAATCATCACAATGTCCCCAAAAGAGTCATTTTGGCAGATTATATTTCTATGAAAAAATCTCTGTGAAAGCACCTGGTCTTATTCAGAAGCACTGTACAAGAGGAATTTTGCAGATTTCTGCAAATAGGACTCCGTTGCCAGTGCTAATGAAGAATCATATAACGATGCAGCCAGTGTCAGCATGCTTGTTGCAAAACTAGCAAGAACAGGTAGAGCAGCAGATAGAACAAGCTGTGGTTTTATTGTGAATGGATTAAAGGGTTTTCTTGTCCCCATAAATGAATTAGAGTTTTGGAATTTTCCATGAACTCTTCCAGTCCTATCACATTCATTTGCCTGATTTTTTTCCTTTCCACTGGCTTTCTCATGCAGACAGCATGCAATAAAGAATCACTGTTGGTAGAGTAGGAATTAATAAATCTACCTTTTCAAATATTCAATGGTAGTCTGAATCTCATTCAGATTTTTCCATTCATTTCTTCAACAATAACAGACAGGTGATGTGTTTAGGGAAAACAAAACAAAAACTACCACTACAACAACAAAAGCAGTTTCTGTATTTATTGGAATCCAAGATGACCCCTCAATAAATAGATTCCATACATAGAATATTTATACATTTGTTATAATTTTCCATGTATAGAATCTAATTATTAGAGGATCATCTTAAATTTATCCCTCTTCAGAACTGCAGCAGGGAAAGCAGTTTCAAGGAGAAGGTGGTGGGGGAGGCAATGATGCCTGCCCCTTTTTCCTTCCTTGCCTCCTATTTTCTGTCCCTCTCACCATTTGCCTCCAACCACTGTCTGCCCCCTCTGCACCTGCTACCCCAATCCCCCATCTTCCCTCCCCAAAGCCTCTGACCCCCACAGAGCCTCTTCCCCCTGTCTTCCCTTACCTCAGCCTCTACAACTACACCTGCCCTTCCCCCTGCCACTTACCATTGTTCTAGCTCTAGCTGTGCTCCAGCTTGTGGAGTAGAGCTTGTTTGTGCTTTGGGCCCAACCCATCCCAGTAGTTTGACTGCAGCTCTGGCTGGGTCCTGGAGACAGGGCTGAAACTGCCACACCCCCAGTGTAGATTGTAAGGCTGGAAGGGACCTTGGAAGATCATTGGGTCCAGCCCCCTGCACCACGCAGGAAAGATAACTGGTGGACAGGTGACCCCAGCAGGGTGACTGCCTAGTCTCCTCTTGAAGATTTCCACGCTGGGTGACTGCACCTAAGCTCTAGAGGGAGCGTATTCCATAGTCTGGACACCCTTACTGTGAAAAAGATTTTCCTAATGTTGAGCTTGAATCCATCTTCCAGCAGCTTGTGGCCATTATTCTCCCCAGGTGCCCTGGTGAACAGTTGCTCACCAAGCCCGTGGTGTACTCCCTTAGTGTAGTGGTAAGCTGCTACCAGGTCCCCTCTCAGCCTTCTTTTCCTATGGCTGAAGAGCCCCAGATCCCTCAGCCTTTCCTCATGTGGCTTGCCATGTAAGATTCTTATTATATGGGTGGCTCTTCTTTGGACACTCTCAGGTTTGTCCACATCTTTGTTAAAGTGTGGTGCCCAGAGCTGTATGCAATACTCCAGCTGTGGTCCCACCAGTGCTGAGTAAAATGGAAGATTCACCTCCTTGGTTTAGCTGGAGGTGCATCAATTGATGCATGCCAGAGTATTATTTGCCCTTCTGGCTACAACTTTGAACTGCAGGCTCATATTAATACTGTGGTCTGTTATTATCCCCAGGTCCCTTTCATTTGTGGTACTAGTCAGTTTGGTGCCACCAAGCCTGTAGGTATGGTGCTGATTGTTCCTCCCCAGGTGCATCACCTTGCACTTGTTGGTGTTGAATCCCATCCTATTCTCATCCGCCCACCCCTGTAACCTGTCTAGGTCTGATTGCAGCCTATTCCTCCCTTCTAGCATGCCCACATCTCCCCACATCTTAGTGTCATCAGCAAATTTGAACAGGGTGCTATTTACCCCCTCGTTCAAGTCACTGATGAAGATGTTGAACAGTGACACTTGTTTTCCTCCTGTTCCCTATGTACCTAAAGAGGAACTTCTTGTTGTCCTTGATTCCCATTGCTAATCTAAGTTTGCTCACTGTTTTAGCCTGTCTTATCTTTTCCCTGCAAATGCAGACCATTGTGGAACAGTCCTCCTTGGGGTCTGCCATGAGGAATGGGGCTATAGGGAGAGCAAGGATAAGTTTTAGTGGAACAGGGGGAGCAGAAGTTGCCAGGGTAAGAGAGAAGAAGAAAGGTAGGGGGAATGTAGCCTGCAGAGGGGTCAGATGGGAGAGAAAAAGGATGCAGGGGGGATAGGTGTGTGGCAGAGGTTATGAAGGGGCAGCTGCAGCATTACTGGTTGGGGCTGAAGTCAGAGCCACAACAGTAGGATGAAGTTATTTAGGATTCTAGACAGGTTTGTGGGACCATCATTGCCACAATTGTGCATATATAAGCTATAATGTCACCTGAGCTACTACTGCCTGTCAGGCTTCCACCTCTTCCTTGTCTTTCCATTTAACTAATACCTACATAACTTACTGTCCCTGAATCCCTTACAGAATCTAAGAATAACATTGTTACTCTCATGTTGATTGCTTTGCTTCTATACTAAAGTCCATTTCCCCTGCACTTTGTCTGTTTTTGAAGTGTGGACTTTGCTTCTATTTTTACACGCTGCTTAGCATAATGGATCCATGGTCTTCATTGGTGCTATCAGACTAAACACAATTAACATAATTTCCCAATGAATAGGACATCTTCTTTTCAAAATCTATGAAAGATCCACTTTGGACTAATGGCATATAGTGAACATTCTGTTAACTTTGAAAGATATCATTTTTTTTAGTGGGTGAAATTATAAAACAAGTAAATTTTCTTCCCTCCCTCTGTCCCAATTTCTCATAATTCAATTGTAAACAAATGAACAAATGAAAAATATTACAAAGTGATAATAAAACTTTAGCCATAGTTCTGGATTCCAATCTGCTAAAAATGGATCACTGAAGCACTGAAAAGCCTAGTTCATGAGAAGTCTATTCTTATTTTGAAAACTTAAGGCATTTGTACTTGCCACAGGGGTTTACTTTGGTTTAGTTCTCCCTAAATTGAAGTGGTGGGTCTTTAAAAACACTGCTTTAATTTAGGGACAATAAACCCCTGTGGTGTGTACATAAGGGTTGGGCCTGACCCTTACCTGCCTCTCCAGTGGTAGGGAGGGGAGTATGAGCTGCTGGTGGGCCAAGCTGTCCCTGAGCTGCAGAGGGGGTGCTGGTGCTTCCCTCCGTGGCAGCGGTGGCACCCCTCAGGGGGCACCTGCCCACAAGCACCTGGCCCAAGCAGTCCTAGAGGACACTGCAACTCTGAAGTGAAGCACTAGGCCACCACACATCTTAGGCAGGCTCCAGGGAGATAAAAAAGAAAAGAAAATATCAGGCTTGCCCCTTTTTTTTTCCTTCAGTGGAGCCTGCTTGAACAGGCTGCTGCCGGACTGCCTATATGGGTGCCTGTACAGCCCCTGAGATGCACAGGGCCTGGTGCTTTCCTCCAGGGCAAGCTAAACCACCTCACAGCTATTTTATTTTGCTGCATCCCAAAGTCATTTATCACCCATTATGTCGCTGACACATGCAAACAGCTGCACCACTAAAGTGGTGCAAAAAGGCATTAAGCTGTTTTAACGGCCAATTTTGTACTGTTACACTTTAATTAAAAGATTTAAAAATCTACTGGTCAGATTCTCAACTGATATAAAAAGACTTAGTTGTATAAACTTGAACAGAACTAATCTAATTTATATCTTCTGAGAATTAGAGTTTGCAGATGCTTGTACACGTTACAACTCTCCTGTTACCACGTTACACTTTTCCTGTGTCCACATGACAAAAATCGCCATTAAGCTAGCAAAAAAGTGTCTGCATATCTATTTTGTCAGTTGATTTTATCATTTTAGATTTTTTTTATTGTGGTAATTTAAAAAACCTCTGACGTTTTATTTTTAGCTTCAGAATTTTTTCCATGAGGGTCTTTTTTATCATTTTAAATTTTTAACGTGGATCTGATTTATGCCCCAAAACATGATTTTTCCCTGCTTTGCAACTGTTACACCACCAGGTGCCATATGGTTTCACTAGGTCATACATGGAAATCCATTTAATTTCTATTGCAATACTTGAACAAGACTCCAGGTGCTAATCTTGCAATTTTTTCCTGGTGATTTAGTTCAAGGTTCAGATTAATGAAAAACAACTTTTTTTGATCCCCCCAAAATTGTTCCCTATGTTCATATGCACTTCATGGCAAAGATCAAATTGTTATGGATCAGGTAGTTCAAGACCCAGGTTAATTAAAATTACTTTTTGTTGGACAGGGTATTGGTTTGTGGTTTGGCAGGGCTGGTGGGGTGACATGTCAGGAGTGAGGGGGACTAGCAGGACTTGGGGCAGGGGGGTAGAGGTAACCTGGGTGGTAAATGTACCCCAGGTGGTACTCAAATGAAGTACCCCCTCTCCAATTGAAGGGATTTAGCAAGTGTTAGTGTGCAATGGAAGGGATAGCCACTTACGGGGAGCAGCTCTCCTCCTATTCCCTATAGAGCCAAGACCAATTGGAATGTAACCATATACAAATTTAATAGGGAAAGAACAGGGTGGAATATAACACGTATGTGGGGAACAAGGGGACCTTGGGAGATAATGGTACCCCTCCCCGGGTTCCTGGGGGTGGGGGTGACCCAGGGAGCAGAAGGGAGTCAAAGAGATTTTAGGTGAACATATACATATAACAGAGACAAATCAACAACAGACTTGAGGTGCAGGTTTCATAAAATATAAGTCTCATGGTTTCCCAAAATTTGAGGTGCAGATTCCACAAAATTTGAGGCACAGACACTCTGGTGGGGTAGGGTAAACAAGATAAAAGGAAACCTTAGCAGGATTTCTTTTTGTAGGCAGCTCATCCCTCTGGTGGCCTACCCAAGAATCAAACGCAGGTCTCCCATGCAGTAGGTGAAAGCAGCACTACAGAGCTATTAATGCCTGGGTTGCTGGTTGCAACTCCAAGCTCTAGTGCTCCTGAGATCCTCCATGTGCTGTTTGCACATGGAGCTGCCCAGCTTCATGCCAGAAGGGGGTCGGAAAGAACTCAAGCTACTGCCTGCAGGTCAGGGCTTTGGTCCCTCTAGGACCCACTGCACACCCTTCCTGGGATGGTAGAGGGATGCAGATCAGGAGTGAAGAGACCTTGCAGTGTATGGTGAGGGCTGTAATGGAATTTTATATGTGGCCATTGCACCCAGCTCTTGCATGTATCTCAGCCCTTCCCATACACTGTTATATGCAGCTGTTACACCCCACAGCTCAGTGCATATCTACCATTACCATGCACTGTTATTTGTGACTATTACATCCCAGAGGTAGGGCTACCCCATGCCATGGCTCTATGGCACTAGGGGACTCTCTTGGACACCCCTAACCACATGGGCTGGACCAGGGAGAATTTCCAGCTGTAATTCCAGCTCCAAAAACAGCCCAGTTCCAGTAAAACCAGAAAACTAGAGAAACCATAGAGGCATGGCATGGAGTGGCCCAAGAAGGATTTCCATCTCTAATCCCAGTCCAAAAGAAATTCCTTATTTGAACCCATATACTTAGTACAGTGGGCATGGGGGGATTCAGTTGGCAGCCTGACAGGCATAAACCAAGCTTTGGGCTGGGCAAGACTCTGGCCAAAGATGTCCAGGAGAGTCTCCTGGTGCCACAGAAGTATGCTATGGGGTGACCCAAGAATAATTTCTACCCATACTCCCAATCCCAAAACCAGTTCCTTATTTGGGTCCATATTTAGCACTTTGGCTGCGGTGCTGTTAGTTGGCAGCTTGGCATGGCCAAGCTGTGTTTTGGGCCAGGCAAGACTCTGGTCAGGAAAGCCAGAGGACTCCTCTCCTCTCCTCTCCTCTCCTCTCCTCAGCCTGGCAACCTGGCACACAGGCATGGTTTCATATTGCCCAGAAAGGAATTCAATCTGCAATCTCAGCCCAAAAGCCAATTCCTTATTTGAGTCCATATACTTAGTACAGTGGGCATAGGGAGGCTGTCAGTTGGCAGCATTGCATGAAAAAATTGGGCTTTGGGCCAGGCAAGTCTCTGGTCAGAGATGTCCAGGAGAGTCCTCCAGTGCCACAGAGGTATGGTGTGGCATGACCCAAGAAGAATTTTGAGCCATAGTTCCAGCCCAGAGCTGATTCCTTATTTGAGCCCATACACTTAGTACAAGTGGGCATGGGGGGGAGGGCAGGGTTAGATGGCAGTGTGGCATGCAGAACCCGTGCTTTGGGCTGGGTAAGACTATGGTCAGAGTTCTTTGGGACAGCCCCCAGTGCCATGGACAGGAAGTTGCGGGTGCCCTGGCTGACCACCAAACTATTGCCAAGCCTTGTCTTTCTCTGGTTTTTCTTGCCTCTCCACCCCCACCCCCACCTTTTGACAACACCTATTTTAAAGCCCCAAAATGGGGTTCTATTTGAGCTAGACACTCTTGCTCCCTCACAGACTTTGGGGATTAATGGAGTGACCAACATTGCTGGGTGACAGGGAATCTGCCTATGCCAGCACTACCCCCTCACCCTTTGCCACCTTTTGGTATGGCACAGCCTATCAGGCTTTCCGATGGGGTGCGCACTGGGGCTTCATTCTTCATCTGTCAGCTTTGCTGGGATACTGGTTTTAAGGTGACTGCACTAGTCACCCAAGCAGTTCCCTCACTGCCAGGATGGCTAACCCTGACACCAACCACAGTAGCAGACCATGGTACTGTCTCCTCATCTCTCCAGACACAACTGTGTTGACCCAGGAATGACCCAGGTGTGCCCAGCTCTGGAGTGTAATGGCCATGTATAACAATCTATGGTGAGGGCTGTGATGAAATGTTATATGTGGCCATTGCACCCAGTTCTGGAGTATATCTCAGCCCTTCCCATACTCTGTTATATGCAGCTATTACACCCCACAGCTGGACACATATCTGCCATTCCCATGCACTGTTATATGTCACCGTTATACCCCAGAGCTAGGGCCACCCCACAACATGCGTCTGGCACTGGGAACTTTCCTAAACACCCCTGACCATGTGGGCTGGCCCAGGAAGGATTTCCAGTTGTCATCTCAGCCCAAAAAACAAACAGTTCCTTATTCAAGCCCATATACTTAGCATAGTGTGCATGAGGGACTTGTGAGTTGGCAGCCTGGCATAAACAAACAGAGCTTTGGGCCAGGCAAGAATCTAGTCAGAGATGTCTGGGAGAGTCCTCCAGTGACACAGAGTCATGGTGTAGGGGGGTCTACGAAGAATTTCCATCTCTAATCCCAGATCCAAATTAATTCCTTATTCAAACTCATATACTTATTACAGTGTGCATGGGGGGCTGTCAATTAGGCCATGCTTTGGGCTGTGCAAAACTATGGTCAGAGGTGTCTAGGAGAGTCCCCTAGTGGCACACAGGAATGGTGGATGCAGGTTATTAATTTATATATTATTTGGTAAATATGGATAATTAATGAAATTATCTCTCTTTAGAATGTGTAATTCATTACAGGTTTCCCTTGCTTTATGCTGTACATGTGTTCCTGGAAAATGGTGCACAGCTCAAATTCACATAGAGGGAACCCACTTTACAATGTAACAAATAGGGATACATTCCATGACCTCGACTGTACTGACCCCCCGACCCATTTCTACCACTTTTACAAGACAATTTTGGTACCAACAGCAGACAGTGTGTAGCAAAACCCCCAGTTTTTCTTTTTTTATTAATTGAAAAATGCATTCCCTCCCCAAACATTTCAGACTTTTTCTCTCCCTCTCTATTCCCTAGATAAGTATACGTAAGCTAAGATGTAGAATAAGCTTTAACAATTTTATTTTGGTATCAAGTTTTTGGTTTTGGATATCCACTGTTTTATATTGTATTATTATTAGGTTTGTATTGATTCTTACTGTTGTATATTGTATTATTATCATTGTATTGATTTTTATTGTTTCATGTGGATATTGTATGGTTTAGGCCTGTGTTTGTAAGTGAACCAAAGTCATGTCAAGTTTCCATTTTATATGTCAAGCTTCCATCTTGTGTCCTCTGCCTAGGCATCCCCTGGGTCGCAACTGTATGAGTCACATTTCCCTCCCATGTAAATTGGTTCCCATACGAATGAGAGTGATTGGGAATGATTTAAATGCAATGGTAGCAGGTCTGTACTGAAAGGCCTGTAATGACTGGGCCATTACCTTGAATTGATTCATCCAGGAACCACAGACCTCACCCAGGAACTGAGAAAAGACCAGCATTTGAAAGACAAAAGACCCTGCAGAACCAGCAACTCTCACCATTATGGACACCTGAAACTGCACATCCCTGCATG
>NW_017729032.1:112784170-112787939 GCF_001723915.1 Gavialis gangeticus
TTCTCTAGCTGCCCCAGAGCCATCCTCTAGCTCCCCACACCCTGAGTCCCTCTTTAACACCCACACTTTCCCTTAGTCCCATTTTCCCTCTCCCCACCTACCTTTTCAGCTCCTCCATAGCTCTGGCTCTAATCCCAGCCTCTGTGCTGGCATCGCTTCCCTGTTCTGCAGGCTTTGGGTGTTGTCTTTTAATCAATTAAGATCAATTAACCTAAAGTTACCCCCAAACCTCAGTTCTTCAGCCCAGGCCCTTTAATCTACTGGCTCTAATCCCGGTCCTAGTGACTTTCACTCCCAGCAATTTTTACTCCCTACACTTCTACTTTCTTACCTTGACTTTTCCCTAGGTATCCCAACTACACCAAGCACATACATACATACATACACATTACAACACCCAACTTAGGAACTCACCTGTGTGTATGCATAAGTGGGTGGTATGTGTGTGAATTAATGAATACACATATATAGATATTATTGTGCATGTGTGGTATATGAATTAGTAATCCATGTATGTGTATTGGATATGTAGGTGTTGGTAACTGATTCTTTCTAAATTTGGTGTTTGTAACTTGTATGGGCTTAAACTGCTGATAGGTGTGCATGAACCTAGACTGGTTATTTTGAACATGTGTGTATCTGATTTGCTAGTCTGTGTGTATGTATATACATATATCTATATCTATATCTATATATCTATAGATATAGATATATAGATATAGATATGGCATTGTGTGCATGATATACGAATTAGTGATCTGTGTCTAACTTGTGCTTAGGCTGGTTTGGATGTGTATATGACTGAGCTGGTAGTGTGTGTGTGTGTATGCACCTAATTGATTTGTCTGTTTGTATATTTGCAATTGTACACCACACCCTCCTGTCTAACAGTGCAATATTGAGATCCTGAATGGTGACCTGACCCCTCAGGGTAACAAGTGCACACAAGCACAGGGCACTGTCATGATGGGGATGGCAACTACAGAAACATGTCACAGACAACAAGCGAGAACCACAGATCTACACTAAAGATTATATTTTGGTGCGTGCCACTCCCAAAATGCACCACACAAAGCAGCTGACTAAGGGCTTGTACCACATGAATCGCATAAGAGTGAATTTACCTCACATATAACGAATATGTGTGGTCACTGATGTGTCACATTTTGGGGTGCCTCTCATTCCCAACCCACAGCCCCTGTCCCCCAGCCCTGCTGGTGCCCTTATCCAGGGCCCCAGCCAAAAAGCAGCTTCATTGGAACACTCTTAATGATCAGCACTCCAGGATTTGGCCAGAGTCACCCAACTGGTTTTACAGGTTCTGCAGAGGAATCTTAAGGTAATGGTCTGAGGGGGGATGGGTAATGGTCCTCTCCATTCTACAGACAGCACAATATGCAACAATCACACAGAAAACATGATCATGCTTTACAGACAAGCCACTTCCCCCACCCCAGAAATTTCTGTGTTCCTCAATCCCAACCTGAACCCCTCTGGCACACGAGCCCTGACAGTGCCTCTCAATCCTAGGTAACCTACAGCCCCCCAGACCTGCTGGTTTCCCTCAGTCCTGACAATCAACCCCCTACCCTTCCAGCCCTAGCCCCCCCAAACCCTGCTGGTGCATCTCACTCCCTACCTGCAGCCCCCTGCACCTCCATACCAGCTGGTGTCCCTTACTCCTAACCCAAAGTTCCCTGCACCCCCAGAAAGAGGCAACAGTGTAACTGTCAGGCAAAGCAATGGCAAGCAGAGGGTGCTCAAAGTGGGAAAGGGACATGCTGCTAGGGACAAAAATAGGTTTAGAAGGAACAGGAGTACCAGGGAAAAGGGGCAAGCTTGGGGAGTAGAGAACAGGAGGGGAACATGTATTGGATGGATCTGGTTGTAGGCTGGGGCGATATAACTGCAGGTGATGATGATCTGCCAATGTAGCAGTTAAGTCATTGAGCTTGGGCTGTTTCTTTCTTCATCTTAACTCACACCATGCCCCCATGGGTCGGGGCATTAGCTCACTCTGGCCAATGTGTGATGATCACAGGGGGAGGGGGAGTTGGAGTAGACTGATTGCAGCCTCCCCAGATCCACTTTGGGGGAAGCTGTCCTGGGCACAGGGTTCCCTGGTACCCAAGGCAACTTAATCAACCTAGATAAGAACCCCAGCCCACCACCATGCATATTCTCAGCTTTGGAAAAAGTCCTGCTTTTTGATGCAAGGATACAAATGACAGGAGACACAGGATTCTTTCTGTTTTACATAACAATTCCTGTAGTAATGTTTTCATTCAGGCTTTAGCCTGGGTACATGATACCCAGATGTCAACACACAGGGAGGCAGGGGAGGAGGAGGCAGTCAGACCCTTTGCCTTTTGTGTACCCTTGTGTAGCCCTAAGTATACCCCACACCCAGCGCCCAGTGCAACAAGCATGCCAAAAAAGCACGACGGCGGGGCAGAACTGCTTCAGGACCAGGCTTGGGCAGGGGGGAAGCCCCTTTGGGAGGCCTGCAGTACAGACCCCTGATGCCAATCTAGACTTGTGAGGGGAAAGCAGGCAGGCTCACTCTTACAGACCTTTGTATGGAAAGTTTTCCTGGCCCAAACAGTAGCACCCCATGCAACAAGCAACAAGCTCCCAGAAAAAAGTGGGAGGCTTCGCAAGTGAGGCACTGCTTATTGAACTCAACCTCCACCAAAAAAACCAAACAAACTCTGTGGCTCTCAAGCAAAAGCTTCCAACAATTCACACTCCAAAAGCAACCCAGCATGACCCAAGAAAATAAACCAACCAAAATATCAAATCTTGTCCTAAAATGCCACTTGGCAGTAAAATAGTACTGAAAGGCCAGGAGGATAAAATTGTTCTGATGTGCCCCCTAGCGCATTTTACTAATTATAACAAAATAAGCCATTACATGATAAATCATGTCCATGCTACTTCATTAGTAATCATAAACTAAGAAAGGAAAATTAATCAGGAACATTTTTAGCAGGTAAATGCCGATTATGTGGACAAGTGCCCTATGTTTCTAAAAAATATAACTTTGTGCAGCTGTTTGGAGGAGGTATTTTCCTTGTGCAATTGGAGATCTGAATCTCATTCCATTTTCACCATAGATGTTGTGTATGACCCTAGGTTAGTCAATCTTTGTGCCACTATTTTGTACTTCAGATAGAGCCAATTCCTTGCAGGATTTCTGAGAAGATAAATATGGTAAAGTTTGGAAGGTGCTCAGATATTATGGTGACTGAAGCCACATACACACCTAAAATTGTTCTATGTCCTTATTCTTCACTGCCTTGCACCTTTTGAGTAGTCAGGTCATTTAAGCTTGTGCTTAGTAAAAGTAAATAATATTATGCCAATTTGTAAACATCATACATCTATTTGACCTCACATGCATAGCTTCATAGTTTCATAGTTTGTAGGGTCAGAAGGGACCTGAGCAGATCGTCAAATCCAGCCCCCTGCCATGGCAGGAAAGAGTAGTGGGGTCAAATGACCCCAGCAAGGTGTTCATCTAGCCTCCTCTTAATGACCTCCAGGGTAGGAGCCAGCACCACTTCTCTTGGAAGTGGGTTCCAGATCCTAGCCACCCTGACCATGAAGTAGCGCCTCCTGATATCTAGCCTAAATTTACCCTCTGCCAGCTTCTGATCGTTATTTCTAGTCACTCCGGGTAGTGCTTGGGGGAACAGGGACTCCACCAATGCCTTCTGGTCCCCTCTAACTAGTTTATAACAGGCCACGAGATCCCCCCTCAGCCTTC
>NW_017729032.1:112908616-112909776 GCF_001723915.1 Gavialis gangeticus
TTGTGTACAGGCAGGCATGTGTCCTCTTGGGGGCTTCTGCCTTGCCCACAGATTGTACCAGGAAAAATAGGTTTATTTGTGCATCTGTGTTAATACACACTAGGTTTTCAACTGAATTAAGCCAGGTTCCTGAATGATACTGCAGGAGAGCAGGATGCTCCTGCATTACCACCCCCCCCAGCCCGGGGCCCCACTAACTCCGTACCCATGCCCGTGCCCATGCCCATGCCCATGCCCTCTGGTGCAGCTGTGGGGCAGGGAGCTGGCAAACAAGGGGAAAAAAGAAAAAGTCACACAAGAACAAAAATGTGGAAGCAATTCAAAAGTAAAATAAATTCAAAGGGATGAACTATAAAAAAGGTGCAGTGCCATCGGGTGGACAAAGAGGCTCATTACACATCTTTAAGTGCTGTTGTGTTTGCACACAACAAATCCATGGATGCAACACTTTAATTCCTGGAGTGCCAAACTAAATACATCCGAAGAGTTTTAATTTAATGCAGAAGAAAGATTTTTAAAATGTCAGGAAATACCAATTGTACAAAGAGATAAACAGTTGCAACACATGAAAGGGCAAAAATTGTGCTGCGTACATGAGCCCATGATGCTTTAAACCACGTTGTTACTTACAACTTCTATTTTGGAGGTAGTATGAGCCCTGAGGCAAAAATTGTTGGATCAGAAAAAACAGTACTAATTTCTCAGATAGCACTGAAGCCACCTGATGACACATTTCCATTCACATGGACACATCAACAGATCCCTGTGCAGGTGGCATTCAGCATGATTATCAATAAAGCCCAGGGGTAAACATTAAAAAGAGTAGGTGTGTTCCTTCGGGATCCTGTCTTCACCCATAAATAACTATATGTGGCTGCTTCCAGAATGTGTCTCCCACAAAACATCTGATTTGCAGTGATTGCTGACTTGAGTAACAAAACAAGGAATGTTATGTATGTGGAGTTGTTGTAAAGCTCTTACAGTAAAAAATTGTGATATGTTTCAGGATTCTGTGTACACAGAAGTGTTATGAAGTTCTTGAAGTGCAATAAAATGTGATGTCAAGCAAAAATTGGCTCATTGGATTTGCATGCAACCAGTGCTGCATGGAGCATCGTATGTGTCTGTGTGTGAGATATATACATATATCTCTTCCTAAT
>NW_017729032.1:112914776-112934183 GCF_001723915.1 Gavialis gangeticus
TGAAGTGCAATAAAATGTGATGTCAAGCAAAAATTGGCTCATTGGATTTGCATGCAACCAGTGCTGCATGGAGCATCGTATGTGTCTGTGTGTGAGATATATACATATATCTCTTCCTAATTTTTTAATTAAAAAGTAACCCCAAATCCACATTTTTCTGTGATTTAAATATATAGATATAAATATATCTAATTTTAAATCACAGAATAATGTGGATTTGGGGTTACTTTTTAATTAAGAAATTAGGGATTTTTTCTTATCAGGGAAAACCAGGATCCTTAGTTATTATGTTTTATTATTAAAAATTGTTCGTTATATGTAAATATTACAATAGTTAACTTTTCTGCAAGGTGCTCTGTATGTTGTTGTTTATAGCTTTGAAAAAAGTTATTTCCATAATAAAATTCAAGCAGATGTGTATGTGTGTTTATAATATCTTACTGTTGCTTCAAAAGATTAATTAACTGAATATAAAGCATCATTTCAAGTGATATTAATAAAAATATCTTTCCATGAAAAACCCTGGTAACATAGCTTAAGCATTTTGGTTGTTATTAGCACATAAAAGGCAGAAAGTGGAACAATAATACACAGACACCAGCAGGGGAATCTTAAACTGTTAACTTATTCACTAACAAATTATGACCTAGATGGCATTCATTGAGAATTAATGAAACTGCAGCTTTGAGAGCAGTTTGTATGGGGGAGGAAAAAAAGCAGAACCAGCAAGATAATAAAAAGAAGTTAGAGTACTAAGCATGCAATTTTTATTACTTTGCATAATCTTTTCAATGGAAAAAATAACAGTTGCAAGCCATAGTAAAACATGACCAAGTTTAACTGGCATCTAAGTTTAACTGGCATCTATTCAACTCCAGTTTGCTTCACAGAGTCAGAGGGGTTGTTTATTTCTTTGTTTGCTTATGTGTTACAGATTTCCTGGAACTATAAAACATTTTCATGGTAATAATTTTTTTTTAGTGCATAGGTTAAAAAATTTGGAGCTTTGAACCAACCACTTTCTTACCCATTCAAAGGAACCAAACCTGATCAGATTCTATAAAAATAAATTAGTATGGCATGCTGTTTTATGATAATTTGTTAGGATTCTGGATACCAATGTTCTGTAGTTTCATTGTTATCCAAATAAGTAAGATTAGTTGTCCAGGCTTAGCAATTGCAGATGTCAAAATTCAGAAACCTACATTTATACTTATATCCATTCATGGAAGTGACTTTTTATAAGGAGTCACACTTACATTTCATAGAGGGTTCAACAGGAAGCCTTAAAGTCATAACAATAATTGATGTAAATTGGTATGAATTTATATACCAAATTTTAGCTATAAAAAAAATAGGTCTATCTCTCTCACCTTGGTTCCCTGATGACTACAATGAACTCCTTTTTTCACCGCACAAAATCTAGCTACTTAGATCACTTTCTTTAGCTGTGATTTTGACGATACCAATTCACTCCCTGGTGCCACTGATTTCACCGCTTCCAAGTCAAGCTCCTTGGATTCACTTTAAAAGCCTTTTAAAACTTCACCATTTGCTCATTCATCTCTCAAGTATGTAGGGATGTAAAAAAATAGTAAATCCATTTTCCATACTCTGTATATTTAACCTTAGGCAACAAATAATGGATCTTATTTTACCAAAAATTGGGCTTAGTAGTCACTGTTACTTCTGCTGGGCACTAATCTGTATTGGAGGATAAACAGAAGTTTCCTTTTTCTATTGCAACCTTGCACATTTCACCTTTTAGCTTTAACAGTAAAGGTCTGCTGTCTGTGATCAGTTTATGGAACAAGATACTGGATTGATTTAATTCAGAGTAGTGTCATTGGCTCTTTTCAGATCAGATAATGAGACAGTCCTCTCTTATCAAATCTGTTACAGATGCTTTAACAGTTACTGTTACCCTCAATAATAGAAATATCTGCCATGTCATAATATTCATAAAGTAATTTTGTTACATTCTGTCAAGTTCACAAATGAACTCAATAAGAACTGCCGCCCCCCCCACCCCCCATCATATCAGCTATTATAAAACTGGGAAATTAATACCACTCTATTTGGTTTCAGTTCCATATACTGCACCACTATACAGTGTTTATTCACATTTTCATTGTGAAACTAAATGGCATGGTTGTATGATTTTGCAGTGTAAGCACAAAACTTTTTTGTTTGTACAGTATGCTTATATAAAGCCAACAGTCATAAGCCTTGCTCTTTTCCATTATGAGAAAATAGCAGCACTGATTAAATGGTACGTTTTGAAAGCTGAAGGTTAATCCAGCGGAAATCTACTTTAATGAAAAGAGGTTCAATCTTCACATAACAGCTGCAGATGTAACCCTTGAAGTATGAAATTCTGCTTAAGACCCACACTGGGGATGCATGCTGGAATATGCAAGAATCATTATTAAACAGGTAACATTTGTGAAACACATATAATGAAGCACAGCTATGCAAATATTTTGTTCCCTTTTAGTGTGAAGCAATCTAATAATAACTTAATAAGCGCAGAAAAATTCTAGTATACTATACGGGGCATGTTCTTTTTTATGCCAAAGGATCTAGAGTAGTCATGAAAGAGTATGCATATTATTGAAAACCTAATAACTTTACTCAGCTTTTATTCAGAAGTTATTCAGACAAAACATATTGACTTTCTGTCTGAGAAAGTATTGCATATGGACTCCTGGATATGGATTCACATTTAAGTTTATTTTGTAAATTAAATGTAAGAGAAATGAAATGTATCATTTAAGTAAAATTAAGATTTTTTTTCCCCCTCAGAGTTAATGGTGTCACAGAGCAGAGACAGAGCCTAATCTTCAACTGATTTTCCCTTACTTTCCTGCTTAACTCAATGCTGAAATCCTAGTTGCTGCTGAATACTGGTCTTCATAGGTAGATTTATAGTTTTGAAAGATCGGGAGTCTCCAGAGTGGTGGAATAAGACAGGAGGGACAAGTAGCAACTAGTAGACAACAAGGCTGCTCTAAGAAAGGTTAGTGCTCTTGGGTTAGAAGAGACAAACATTAACACCTGTGGAGTGAAGAACAATATACTATTAAGTCAACTGACTCCCCCAGATGCCTGAATAATTATGCAATTGCTGCTGCACTGTTGAGCAAAAATCAAATCAGGGGGCTTTTTTCCCACCAGAAATCAGTTTCCCCATTTAAAATGGGTACTACAATCTGGAGGAAGCTGATTTTGGGGGAAGAGATGCATGTGTTTTGTGAGTAAATAGAGTATTTAATCTGGGAGACTAACAAAGAGAAGCTTCTTTAACACTACCTCTCATCCTCACATCTGGAATAAAATCTCTGGGATCAAATCTTCATTACTTTAAATCATCAGAACTCATTAATTATTAATCGTTTATGCATTCATGTGTATTAACAATATAGCCCCTTATGATCAGTTTTTAATAACTGATTTTCAAGAATAAATATAAATTTAAATAAATATTTTGCCTACAACTTGAATGTTTCCATTTTTCTTCCTGCTTTCTACTTTTGATATATACATTTTTGTCCAAAAATAGTGTGTCAAGTGTAGGTTTATGCTCTTTGGTGCATTTTCAGTTTTTAGAGCTGTATGGTAGCTCAGCTTCTTGTAGTGTAAATTCAACAAGTCTCAGCTTTAACTTACACCCACCAGAATGGTGTATTGTGTCAGATAAGAATAACTAATTTTCAACATCCTCCTTTCTACATCCTCCCTTTGGTCAGCACCATTCATAAACAGGCTATTGAGGAATTCTTTTCTATTAATGGACTCAATAAGCAACGCAAGCAATCCTAGTGCTTCTGGGGATAACTGATCCCAAGAATACACTATCCATCTGCTCTCAATGACAACCAGTAAATGACGAAATGAGATGCTGAAGCCACCCTGGGTCCATGATCCTAAGGCCACTCTTAAGATCTTAGTATTTAGGAATCCTGAGTACTCTGCAGGACTCTGAAGACACAGAATGTCTTCAGTTGCATTTCCAGGTTTCACATGTTCAGGAAACAGTGGGTGGAAATGGTATGTTCAGAATTCCAGGTGGTTCTGAAATATGATGTATAGATCTCTATAGACAGCAGAAAATGCAACAAAAATAGGTCAACACATTACTATTATTATTTGTTTATTGTATAATGATGACCAACTGGCTAAGCAGCAGTTCTTCAGAAAAGGACCTGGGGTTATAGTGGACAGTAAGTTGAAATGTGCCAACAGTGTGCCCTTGTTGCAAAGAAAGTTAACAGCATACTGGACTACATTAATAGGAACATTGCCAGCAGATTGAGGGAAGTACAATTATTTCCTGCTATTCTGCACTGGTGAGGCCATGTCTGGCAAGGAGGTGGAAAAACTGGAGAGAGTTCAGCAGAGGGCAATGAAAATGGTTATGGGGCTGAGGCACATAACTTCTGAGGAAAGGCTGAGGGAACTGTCTTCTTCCATCTGGAGAAAAGAAGACTGAGAGGAGTTTTAATAATAGCCTTCAACTACCTGAAGGGTTGTTCCAAAGAAGATAGAACAAGATTGTTCTCAGTGGTGGCAAGTGACAAGTTGTATTAGGGGAAGTTTAAGTTAGATATTAAGAAAAAAGTATTTCTCATGACAAGAGTAGTAAAGGAATGGGACAGGTTAACCGGAGAGGTTGGGTTGAGGAATCTCCATCCTTTGTGGTTTTTAAGACCCAAGTAGGCAAAGCTTTGACTGAGATAATATAGTAGGAATGGTCCTGCTTTGAGCAGGAAGTTGGACTAGATGAACTCCTGAGGTCCCTTCCAACCCTAATTTTCTATTATTCTAGTATTATAATATTGCCTCCACATTTGCCCCTGCTTTTTTCCTTTGAAGTCCTTCCACATCTCTTCTCACAGGTAGCTTTAATATGTATTTCTAAGGGTCTGGGCTGCATAGAAACAAACTGTAGTCAAGATTTGCGCTGCAGCTCCTTATTATTTCTGAAAATGTCTGATCGTTTCCCTTTCCTTTGAGGTTTAGTAAATAATCTCTATAAAAAATCACATTAATTAAATCCAAGTTCTTGTTCAGTAGAACAGTGGCAGCTATTATTGCACAGTTTAAAGTCCTACTTCCCTTTTAGTTTTATTTAAAGGACTACTATATCCTGAAGTCCCATGAGAAAAGTTTCGCCTTTGAAAGAAATTCAGTGTAAAAGTTGAAAAAAAATGAAAATCAGTCTTTAATGAAACTCACATTATTAGCTGGTAATATTCTGTAATATATTAGCTTACATTATTATTTTATGTATCTTATTATCACTGTAAAACACCCAGAGATGTATATATGAGCTATCTCCTTAGTCTTCAGCCTGATTATCACTCTTGATTTATTCAGTGATGCCATAAGCCAGTGTCCGTGAAATCACAGTTTATCATAATGGAAGCAATTGTAATGTCAAAAACAAACAAACAAAAATGTTACTGTAAGTCACTGGTGTGCTGTTTGAAAATGATCATATCAGTCGGGATTGTGTATTGGCTATGATATCAAGGATTCTCAATAAACAATTTACTTTTAAGACGGGTAGGTAAGACGACAAAAAGGAATGTGAATTTTGATGTGACAGTTTGATTAGAGTTAAAAGATCAATGGCCCTTTTAAATAAAGATATTTAGGCGCCTAAAGATTCCAATGGGAATTAGGCATTGTATTGCTTAAAAATCTTGGTGCAAGTCACAAAAATCATCTGAATATTCATGATGGATTTTATTTATGTAAATTCATTAATTTAAGTTAAAAAAAAAGCATTCACAAAATCCTTTTTGTTGATATATTCACAGAATATGACTGGAGTCTTGTTTGCTCACAGACCAAGAACATTTTGCTTAAACTTCATTGCCCATAGAAGCACAATTTTTTGAAAGAGAGTTGGTTTGATCCATTTTGAGTCTTCTAAAAGCCTGTGTAGTTTTATCGACTGTAACCCCACTCTTGGACAACACCCTGACCCAAGTTATTGATGTTCCAAAAGAATCCTGGTTGCTGATATTATTAGTTGTATTATAGAAACCCTCAAACACCTCAAAAACAGATCAAGATCCCTTTGTAGTAGAAATTCTCTATTCATCTAATGGTGGAAAAGGAGCAGACTTCTTCTTAAAGAAAGATAATTTTTACTACAGGAATTTCATAATCATAAACAATGATAATTACTTCAAAGTCTAGTGGCAAAATTCAGTGCTGATATACATCCACATGATTTTACTTATGGTAATAGGGTTGCAAATCATTACAAAATTAAGCCCAGTGGTTTAATTTTAGTGAAATATTAAATGTTTAAAAGTTTCCTTAAGTGTAGCAGTTGATATTGCTTGAATAAATAACTACTAGTATACAGCAAGTTTGGAGTAAGAAACGATTCTGAATATTTATAGCAAATATAGATAAGCGTTCTTTTTCAGTGCTCTGTAGTTCTATAAACCTTTACAAATCTTCTCCAAAGCTGTTGTTAAAGAAGGACATCTTTGTGATTCATGCCTATGACTATGTGATATCTTCTGCATGTTCCTTTTGTCCCTTCACTTCAAGCACTAACTTGTTGTCCTTTACTTTAAAAGCCCTTGATCATGGAATCCTTTTTAACTTGTCTATGGTTGGATTTTACTTTTTTTTTTCCAAACCCAAACAACTGGAGTGCCAGTGATGCTAGGCTTTAGCAGATATTTGTCCATTTCTCATGAAACTGATTATACACTTTCTTTTTCACTGACACTTTATGCATGAAAAGCCCTATTGATATTAATGTGCACAGCAGAAAATTTCTCTCTGGGTAACCATTTACTTATATGGCCCTTTTACCACAGTATCTCAAGAGCTACAACATTGCAGTGTTCCCTCCTTTCTTTTCCTTCCCAGAGGAAGCCTGCAGGCTTTGAAGGTTATGGTTTTGTTTCTTTGTTTTCATGTTGATTTCATTTAGTTTTTTCTTTCTATTTAATAAAAGCTCTCTGAAAAGGAAGGCAAAATAGTGAGAAAGCCTATTTTGTTAAGCAGAGATACGTTTTGAATTTAGCAGTGAGTTCCCACAAATTATCTCTGAAGATTTGCTTACTTTTACTATGGCATAGATTCAAAGGAAAACTGGGCTACAAGGGACCTCACAAGGTTATTTAGTCCAGTCTACTGCTCAAGACAGGGTCATCCCTAACTAAACCATCCCAGCCAGCTGTCTGTCTAATCTTCTAAAAATTTCTAAGCATTTCACAGTTTCTCTTGGTATCCATTTCCAATGCTAGACCACCCTCTGAATGAGGAAGTTCAGCTTTATCTCCAACCTAAAATTTCTCCTGTTGACACTTGAGGCCATGGCTCCTAGTCTTGTCCCATACAGGCACAGAGAAAAACCCAGCTTCATGCTCTCTGCAATCACCAGGGATCCTGGTTTTCTCTAATTAAAAAAAAAAATCCCCAACTTTTTGGTTAAAAAAAAGTAACCCCAAATGCATATTTTTCCATGATTAAGATGGAACACCACTAATACATGGATATATATAGTGGTGTTTCATTTTAATCATGGAAAAATGTGCATTTGGGGTTACTTATTTTGAACCAAAAATTGGGGATTTTTTTTTAAATCAAAGGAAACCAGGACACCTGGTAATCACTGTTTTCATTCTTCACCAGTCCCTCCCTCCTTTGAACAAATTACTTCTTGCCTTAATACAGATTTTAAATTCATCAAACAAGGTGTATCTCTTATTATATATCTGTGCAGAGTGAGAAGCACTGTGTGTTACAACACAAGTAAATTGTCATCACCATACCATTTTGTCTCAGTTACCTTTTTCCTTATTTCTCTATTATCTCTTGAAGTCTCAGGGCAAAATTAGAAGCTAACATTTCTCCTGACACACACGTGTGTGGGTGTTTCTTGTGCATGATGACAAACTGCTAAAAGCTTTTACAGTCCCTAAGGGAAAAAAAAAAGGCACAATTTCTCAGGTCACATAAACAGTAATTTAAGTTGGCCCGTAATTTCAACTAAAGCGAAATCTATATGTTCAGAGAGCATTGAAAGGTGTTATTTCCTAACCAAATAAATCATTCAGCATATGGAAAACACACAGTTCAAAGTTCACAAAACTTTGTCTTTTTGACATTTTATTGTTCTTTGCAAAGAATTATGATGATCATTGTGAAAGGCCTGGTAGTGTAGTATGATTTATATCTTTAATACCCTTTTGGTTTTGTTTATGTCTTTCTTTTCCCTCTTCTTATTCATTTTAAAGACTTTATTTTGTACAACTATTTTAAGGCAAACTCTTTTTGGTTTTCCTTTCCCTTTTGGTGAATAATGACATGCTTTATCTTTCATGGTTTTAAAGTACCTGTCATATAATTTATTATTTTTCCTGATAATTACATTGCTTTCTAGCAGCGAGCACGAACCTCTAAGCTCCTGCAAACATTATTCATATGAATAATACTTACTCAGATAAACAGGCCCAGTAACTTTAGTTGGGCTGTTTGTGAAGGATCAGGTATTACACCTTTGAGTACAGCATTGGGTGGTATTTTCAAAAGTGCTTTGGTGACTTTGGAGTATGTGACCTCAAATGGCTTGTTGTAGGCTACCAAAGCCAGAGATTTACATGCCTCAGCAACATTTATATAACCACGTGACTGTAATTTTTGGCACTTAAGGACAGTTTAGATTCTATTTCCAACTATGGTAGAATAGGATTGGCCAAACATGTGTGTTAGCTATCAGAAATGTGAAAGAGGAAAGTTACTGGTTAGGGTATTTGTCCTGCTTGTGGGAGACCCCAGATTCTAGGTCCCACTCACCAAGAATAGATTCAGTCTTGCCATTTCATTTCCAAACAAAGTGCTCTAACTACTAGGGCATGGACTAGACATCACCAGGAGCACACTCAACCTACTTTTTTGCAGCAGCTAGAGCAAGTGGGAAAGTAGAAGGGGAAAATATGTAGGCCTCAAAGTGGGAGAGCAAATCAGAGGGACTGTGGTTCAATAAAATCAGTGCTTCCTAAGTGGGAGGTATCTGGCCTCAAAGGACTTGTCTGAACCTTGACTTTTGACTAAGTAGAGACAGTCAAAAAGCCTGAGGATGAATAAATTCAATCTTTGCAGGTTAGTCTAAGCTGTGTAGATTGAACTGATAAGCAAGTGAATAGACATTCATTTTTTATTCCAGAAATACAGCTACAAGCCTGCAATGGCTGCACAGCTTCCTGCTTGGCTGAAGCTTGGGCCAAGGCTATCCTGCCCGCCTTATGAGAAGGGATTTGCAGAGGAGGTGCAAAACATTATAGGATGCCGGGGGACTGTGAGTTAACTTGAATCTGAAGGGGATCTGGAACAGAAGTACCATAGACCACTTTAACCACCTAAATCAGTTAAGTCTGATACTGGATCCATCCAAGTTTATCTTACACTTATTTTGGCCATTTTGAAAATGGCTTAAGTTCACTGAACTTCTGTTGTGTTACAGATTTGAATTAGTTTCTGATGATCACTTATACCAGGTTATGTGTAATTTCTGCTCCTAGCCTTAATGTTCATTGGCTAAAATGGGTAAACAGCAGTGGGATAATTTCTGACCAGGAATGAGAGCTCTTCCAAATAAATAGGAATAAGAATTCATTGAAAACCAAATCATTAAAAAGGTAAGTGACACTCATTGTGTGAAACAAATTTACTATAATACTTCCCCTACATATTTAGAAATAGAAAAAAGGACCAAAACAACATTCTACAGGTGATTAAAAGGATGGAAACGTTTTCCTGATCTTTATAGATTTGTCAGGCAAACTGATCCACTGCATCTTCAACATGGAAGAGAAAAATAGATGTCACTGAGGTGGCAACAAAAGCATGACCAGTAAAACCATTTTTGGCCAGGGCTATACAAAAAACTGAAAACTCATTCTGCACGTGTACCTGACATGCTTTCTGACTCCGATCTATCACTGACAAAATAAATTCTGACTACTTATTCTCACTGAGGGGCACCAGAGGCTGGTAATTAGGCAAATTAGATGTCTCAGGACCAGCCCAGCCAGCTCAGAGACAAACTGCATATATACCATTGCCTCTCCAGCTCTTGCAAGAACCTGTGCATAGCACTGGAGCATACACTTAAGGCCATTCCATGATTCCTACTCAGCCTAATTGCCGGTCTCAAGCACCAAATAAGAGTGAGCAGGCAGATTTTTTTTTTCAGTGGCAAACCTGAGATCAGAAAAGAAGGAATACAGGCATGTCCATTGGGTTTCTTTTTCAATTTCAGTAAGAATCTCCTTCACTTTGTAATTCACCCACAGTCTACAACATCTACATTGTAGACTGCTGTGTAGTTTTGTCATGCCCAAGCCATTTTTAAAATGATAAAAAACACTTATATTTGGACTCTTCTGTGCTGGTATGTTTTTGGTTAACTGTTTGCCATGTAAGTCTTCTGTGATCTCTAAAAACTATGGAGTGAGTATAATGCTCTGCTTAAAAGTCAAACTTGACATTTGCTGCTGTAAATGGTATTTATGCCAGGGATGCTGCTTTCCCTCTCTATGCAGCTCTTTAACCTATTCTATTTTTTTTCATTTTGTTTTGCTCACTTTCACACCACATAACAAATGAGAGCATTTCTACTTTTGTTTATTAAAGCCAAATAAAACCAGATTATTGTGAATTTTATTATGTCAGATGATTCCAGTTTACCAAAAGGTAATGACGATTTTTTCAGGTGTTTATATCTTAGATATCTTTGTTAGGGATTACTGCCTGAAGGCTGCTTAAGGTGGTAACATGAAGTTGGATATTTTAGTAGGCAACTGTCAATCCTTTGGATCACGTTGTATGCATAAGATGTCTAGTCAGATGCCTGACAAATTTGCTTTCAGCTAATAAGCCCAATTTGAGAGCAACATAGCTTATTACAAGTTCACAACTCCAAATGCCTAATTTTAAAAGAAAGAGTAAAACTAACATTTCTGTAGAAAAAAAGAGAACTTAAGATCTGCTGTTGTCCCAATAGTAAATATCATCTTAGATGTTTTGCTTTTTTTCCCACCTTTTGTACCCAAAGACTTTAACAGTATATTTTGTATGGAATATACCACTACAAAGTAAAGCACACTTAGAAGATCCCCATACTCTATTTAGAACTTAAATGGCTGTAAGATACTTTATGCCATTATATTTTGTATCCTAAGTGACAGTTTTTAGTTTCCATTAAGATATTATATTTTATTTTTAAACTATTTGGCAGCTTTAATAATAACATGCACTACAAAGAGGAAAGGATATGAAGCATGGCATGCCTGTTACGGGACACTTCACTAATGATGACACATGCCACAGACAGTGTCAGATTGATCAGAAAGTATGATTATATATTTAACTACTATGAAGGGGGAGTGGGATTCCCTCTTTTTTTTTTCTTCAATGCTTTAGATAGGATCTAAGAGTGTACGGAGAGACAAATATTCTTGCTAATTATTAACAAGAGAAAAAAAAATGACTCGTTCTAGTATTTATAAATGAGAAGGGGAAATCTGTAATGTACTGTCCATAAAAAAGCCCTAATTAAACAAAAAAAAAGTTTTAATAATAAAACACTATCCTAAATATTAAAACAAGTAACTTAAACTTAGCTGAAAATTACTTTAATTCCAATGCTTCAGGTAATACCAACATTTTGACATGTATTTTCTGATTTGGGAAGGAAAATTTAAATATCAGAACATTTTACCTTTCTGTTGCAACCTTCCTAAATTAAAATAAATATTTTAGATTTGTAGTACCAAACCATAACACTTCTTTTTGATTGTCAACACTGAATTCAGCCTGGCTGAACTGCGTTGATTCAGGAATTAGTGTTCCAGTATGGCATATCCATTTTCTCCTTCATAAACCAGAATATATGCCCATAATGCATTGTGGCCCTGAAGATGGAAACAGATATCACTTCTGTGCTGCCATAAAAAAAATAAACTGTGGTGGTACGAACTGAAAGGAAACAGATGTTCATACCTTCTGTCATGCCACAAATCCTCAAACTGTGTTGTTTTATTGCAGTCAATGTCTGTTTGTTTTTGGTGGAGAGCATGGTCAGCTCAGAACTGCCCCCTGTGCTCCAGCCACCCTGGACAAGGGCTTAGCAATCTTGAGGTACTTACTTGATCCTGTGCACCCTATAATTTTTGAGGAGGGATTAGCTCCCAAAAGCCTTAGGAGCAGATGTTTCACATTTCCCTCTTAACCAGATGCATCCCAGGGATCTCCAGGGACATGTCTCACAAAGTGGGGAAGGACAGGGTTTCTTGTTTACCCAGACATGTCTCCAGGGTCTCTAGGACACATCTGGGTAAATGTGAGGAACTTCAGGACTTCACCCCAACTTGGGGCACATGTCTATAAGTGGGGTTTCCTGATTGCAGACATGTACCCCATGTCATAGTGCACTAGCAACATGTGCAGGGGATTTCTCCAGCATACATCTGCAAGTGTGAAATGGGGAAACTCCCATAGTGGGGTCCTCACTTCATGTTTGCAGCCCATGCTCTGCACTACTGAAAATAATGGATCAGGAGCCATGGGACTTCCCCTTCAACCTCCCCACACACCCCCATGTTTGCAAGGCATGCATTGGAGAAATCCTCTGAAGAGCACTTCCTCCAGAATGTGTATCCGTTCCCCAACATGGGGTGGGGGATGGGTATCATATTTGCAACTGAGGAGGCAGGAAACCTATGGGACTTTTCTTCCTTTGTGCTTGCAGACATACAACAGGGAAATCCCTTGCAGGAAACTCCTCTGTTGCCAACACAAAATATGTGCCTGCAGGTGGGGGTTTCTGCCTCTTGCAGATGTGCCCCAAGTCTGTAGGTGTCTGCAGAGCACAGTCAGTTGTGCTGCAACATATAGCATAGCTGATCATAATCCACAGACAATGTCTGTTTCCATTCAAAAAGTTTGATGATGTTTTGTGGTGTGCAACTGGATAAAAGACAGAACTGTATCCTAGGGTATAATAAAGACAGTGATCCCAGCCTATTATGGAAAATGGTGACCTCCTGCTTAACATAGAGGAGGTTCAATTTTGTGAAAATTTTAGTTTACTTTGAAAAATAAGATTTTAAAAAAGAGAAAAAGAGATTGATATTCATAACTGGCTCTATTTGCAGAGATGAAGAGTGGACAGCTACCTTTCATTCAGTTTCTGACCAAATCTCACAGACATACCTCTTTGAACAACCTGAAAAAAACTCATTTTCAGCAGCTTTGCCATCCTACTATATACCTTGCCAAATACCTCAAAACACAACCTATCTACTAGCCTTTCTGACCATTTTTTATTTTCCTTACCTGCTTTATTATTGCTGCCTGCCTATTCCCACACACACCCAGCCTACTCAAGTTCACCATTTCCTTACTCTTGACTCTCAGTCATGTAAGAACTGTCATCAGGGAAGCCATGTACATGCCAGGCACAATGAGTTTCCAGCAGCAGGAATGCATGAAAGTTGGACTTGCTCCAGGCAAAAATCCTTCCCTACTTTTTCTGCCAAGTGCTGAAAGCTGTACATCATCCCACTGCAACTGTGCCCCTGCTTTGCTTCCAAGAAGACTTAAGAGTCACTTCCAAGTTATCTGCTCCAGGGATAATTCTGTTTCCCTAATTTTTTAATACACGTCTATCCAGGTTGATAATTTCACCTTGTTAAACAGTGCGTTTGCCATTGAAACTCCACTTAAGGTAAAGGTGTATTAAAAGTGAAGGGATGAATGCAAATGACCATCAACAAAAGAAACCCAATTCAAAACAGAAAGAGTAAACAAAAAAAATTAGTCTTTATTGGTTTTTCAGTAGATTTTAAGACATTGTTTTTGAGCTGTAAAGCCCTAAATGTCCTGGGATCTACCTAGCCAAGAGATTGTTTCTCTTTTGCTATTCCATGGTAAAGGGGAAAAAAACCCAGCATTTGTAATCTGTGATTCAGGAAAGCAGGGTCACTGACTTCTACTATAACCTTGAGCAATTCACTTGAAGATAGGTGTAATAAAGGTCTGAGGCACCTATAGTTAGGTGCCTCAGTGCCTAACATTGAATTATCTGGACTCTAAAGAAGTCCAGGCATGGGGAGAGGGAGAGGTACCTCAGAATGGGATCCAAAAGATGTATCCTGCTCATCATCCCAGTAAAAAGTGTTGAGGATGGGGATAGATATTAAATCCCCACCCTTCAAATACCTTAAGGTTGCAGGAAGCCCCTCCCTCCATTTGAGATCCATCCACCTCTTACACCCTTTCTTTTAAAGAACTTGTGAATAAAACCCACTAACTGTAGTAATGTGAATCTCCCCCACCCCTTTCCTATACTACTAGCCTGGTAGTTAGAGCACTCACCCAAGCTGCAGAAAGTCTAAGCCTGCTACAGCCTGTGGTTAGTCTGTAATAGTAACCTTGCAAAAAAGTGATCCATCAAAGAGTGGCACACCAGTCAAAAAAGACTCAGGGTAAGATTTAGACTAGGAAAAGACCTCCAGGAAGAAAAGATTAATAGTGGCAACCAATATTCATAGGTGTAGTTGGCTTCACCTTAAAAGGCAATACAGTTTCCTGTCTCTCTATTTTTAGAATGGATTGACTAGAACCTCTGAGAACTAGAAACTCAGTTCAATAGATGGGCTGGAAATGATCATAGAAGCTAACAGATCTGAGAAGGTCTCTCATAAGAAACTTTAGGTAAAAGACTCTTTGCTTATTTGTCTGTTTCCTTCTACCTTAAGTTTTCAATTAATATTGTAATTTGTGACTTTGCCAAGAGGCTAAATTACCTTAATGAATTAACACCACTTAGTATTAAAAGAACACTGGGAGAAGCCTGTAGTCTTAAGGAAAATGGAGTCAACACACTGAAAAAAAACTAAGACATAATATGGACCCCAAGTTAGACTGGGTAAACCTTGCTATGTGGAGTGTTATAATGATGCTGATAGGGGAGTACATTGTGGGGAAATTATTATCTCACTTGTTTTTTCTTCTGTTAGTGAGAGGATGAAATAGAGAGTTATCATGTATAATTATATGCAAATGCTTTTATAAATGAAGCCAAAAACCAAAGGTAGGAGCTCATTATCTGTTTTTTTGTTCAAATAAAATTATTTAAAAAACACAATGTTTTCTGGAAGATTTGCTCTTCCTCTTAAACTTAAATATTCCCATCAATAATGTTTTGAGACTGAACCCTAATCAGTCTTGGCAGGATCCAGGTATTGCGATGTCCCAAATTTAGACAACTTGCCCAAATTGACAGTGTAGGCATTAATCACGTTGCAGGAAGGCCCCCACAGGTTACCAAAATGAACAAGGGGCACAAAAAATATCCTCTACATAGTTTAGACATCTGAATCAGGAATTCAAAGGAAGCACTTCTGTCACATTTAAATCCAGATTACTCAAGAGGAAAAATGTCTTTCTGAATTAGACTGTGCTGCATGACAGAAGCACTGATTAACATATAGTACACCCCTTTTACTTTTGGATGGCTCTAGTAGTAGTACTTCCCTTATTTTGCCCAAGAGCTGAACATGAGCACATACTGAGGAAATTCAAACCTACATATTTGAGGTCCCAGGAGAGGGCCCTACCTTCACTATGTGCCTTAGTATTGTCCCTCATATGTGACTAATAAGCTTTACCATTACCCCTCAATGCCCTCCCCTGATATTGAAGATGGCTTACTGAAAAACTAAAAAAGACTCATGGACAGAAGGACAAAAGGGGAGATGAGATCTGGTTTATAGTTTAGGAGGTATGCAATTCCACTGAGAGAGGGAAGGCCTACATTTGCAGCTCACTGAAAACAGTACTTGTGGCTTTTAACTAATGATCATCTAATACAGAATGCATAAATTGTCCAGGAAGCAAGGAAGAGTGAGCAGGACTTTGTGGCCCAGTGGGGGAAGTCTTAAAGTCTTAAGTGGGAAATCTTAAAACCATTTTACATTGGAGAGAGAGAAAAATAAATCTGGTAATAGGAGCTGGCACCTAGTGGAGTACTCTCCACTCCCAGGTAGTGCTTGAATCATTTGCTACGGAGTCACATTTCTATTTACTTGCTTTCCCTGTGGCCCTATAAATCCTTCACTTTTGACCACGTAGAAGGCCAGCTATAATTGGAGGAGTCCTTACTCAGATTAGCCCATAGTTTGGTAGTTAGGATGCTCTTCAGAGTACTGGGTGACAAAGCTATCAATCCCTACCTAGCATAGTAAAGCCCTGGTCTTTGATTTCCTCAGCAAGTGCTTTAAGTACTATTGTAATGTGTGTAATAGCAGGTGGAACCAGGGAGCGGTCGGCAGAGCTGTGATGGCTGTTAATTTGGACTAAAACTCCCAGAAAACCCTAGGGGCTGGAGTAGGGGGAAAAAGGAGGAGGAAGCTTGAAGCTGGAGTAAGGAGAAGTGAGAGCAGCATGCCCGTGGAACCTGGTCAGCCCCACATGGAAGACTGCGCAATGGAGCTGGAGATCCACTGGCTTGGTCAGCTAAGACTACGTGGACTGAAGGATCTGGAAACAGACTAGGGGGCAGTTGCAGGCTTCTGTTTGATGGGTTCTGGGACTAAAGGCTTGCTTAGGGATACTGTCAGAGGTGTACGGGGGAAATCAGGGTGCTGAATGTATGATACCATGGTGTTGATGTTTGTTTACCATTTACCTGTTCCCTCCCTTTGGCCTGTTGGCTTGTGATCCTAAACTCTCTGCTTTTCTATATAAAAGTGGGAGCTCTCTTTAGTTTCTTGTGGCATTTTCTGGGGCTGCAGCATTACACACTATTTTATTAGGCAAAAGTTTGGTTTCTCATGCAGCTGTCTTTGCTATTGAGCTGCATCTATACTGTCAGCGTCCAATCATCACAAGACATAGTATAATATCATCCAAGGAACTGGGGAATTAAATAGCACTTGAATGTCTTTCACCATCTTTTTGAACTGTAACTGGTTGGGCAAGGAATAAGGCACATAGATGGCTCATCTGTATAATTTCCAAAACTGCCTGGCATGCCACTTTAAATGCAAAGACAGCTTTTCTGGTCACAATGGAGTATCTAATGAATTTAAAAATCTAACAACTTTTATTACCACTATACAGGGTTGCTTTGGATTACTCTTTGTATTTTTGTGGTTGGCAACTGCCATTGCTTAAGTGAAGGGCAGGGTTAAACTGAGTATAAATTCCAAACCTAGAAATATGCTGGTGAAGATGTTTTGGGTAATTCATCATCAGCTCTCAGGCAGAAGACTCCAGAACAGCTGCAGGTGGATGCTCTGTTTTATCAATCAGTAGTTTTGCTGGTTTATTTCTAGGTTTGGAACCTACATAAGGGAGCAGTTGGGTAGGGCATGCTCAGAACCATTCCAGGTGCCACTAAAGTATAGACATGCCTAAAAATGATTGCTCTTTTTGCAGCTGTTACTAGATCATTTGCTGTAAGGAGCCATCAAGATCCAAAACAATAGATTAGTTCAGGGTGATCAAACTTGTAAACTGTGTAGGCCACACCAGGATGGGTCATGGGTCAGCTGTCCCTGGGGCTACACATCATATGGCTGCACCTCCCCACTCCCTGCATTGTGTTGCATGTGGATGCCCCCCACCACATGCTAAGCTGCACCATGCCTCATGTAAACTATTATCCCCATGTTGCACTGAACTGCACCATGTGTAGGTATTCCCCCTGCTCAGTGCTGAATTTGTGGTCCTTCATCCCCTTGCTCAGGTGCTCCAGTTGGGGCTATCCTGCCATGCCTTATGTCACTTTTGGATTGGAAGCAGGAAGCTGAAGGATGGGGAATCTGAAGCCCTTCACTGCTGCTGCACCTAGAGCAATGGGGACCATAAACTGAGCTAGATCCGGGGGGGAGGGGGGGGTGTCACAAATTAACCCCTTGTCAAATACATGTGGCCCATGGACCACTAGTTGGAAAGCCTTTGATAAGTTAATAAAAAGTTAATGCAACAGTAGCCTTCCAGTCACAATACTGACCAGCTGGCTATAGACATTTTACTTCCTTTTTTTTCCACCTGGGAAAGCTTCTATATAAATCAATAATAGTTTTTCCAGTTAAAGTGTTCTTTAACTGCTTTAGATTGTTTAAATGCTGTGGTGGTTTTTCATTAAGTTAACTGTTGTCACTGAGACGTGGCAAGATACAGTATTTGCAGTTTAAACAATACAGTGGAGCCTTTAAAGACAGTGCACTATACAATATAACCTTTTCTGTCTGCTGCAGGGGATGCAAGACATAGTCCATATGGGCCAATCAAGTCATGGCACAAATCCTATTGTTTTGATATTACTCTGGCCCCTGTTGTTTCAGCATTTTAACTGATCGCTCTTTTTCAGCTCCTGCAGAGCTTGGTTCAATGGTCTAGCAATAAAGTGTACTATTTTCAATAGTCTTATCTGAAACTGTTTGTTTCTGACACTTTTCCTTTCTTTGTCAAACAGTAAAACTGCCTCAACCTGAGTGAGTGACCAGCAGAGGCATAACAAACTCCTTCAGAGCCTGGGATAGAGGGCAAGAGAGAGGGTGTGGGGTATGCCAACCACTGAAGGGTGGGGGTCTGAAGGGAAGAGAGAGGGAATGAAGTCTGATGTGCCACTGCTCTCTACAGAGATGGCTACCGCTGCTGCTACTGACAGTACTGTTATAGCAGAATTGGCTCCAGTGGGAGCAGCCCCATGCCCAGTTCCTTGAGAGCCTTCCCTGATGCCTCATTCACTCTACCCCACCCCTAAGATAGGATACTGGGCATAGGAATGTATCTGCTTTGGCAAAGAATCCCTGGAGGTGGGGGAGCACAATTCTACTCACCCCTTGTCCTCCCAGATACATTACTGGCTCTGGCACTGCCCTCTCTGGCTCCTATGGCTTGGCAGGGGCAGCACTGTGCAGCACATGCCATGGCAGAGATGCCATGGTTTGAGGGTGGCAGGGGACTCTGGCTCCACCTCAGTAGTTGGCACATGGGGCTGGCGCCCTTATCACCCTGCCCTAGTTACGCTACTAAAACAAGTACATTGGGAAATCTAGTTTTAAAAAAGCTAGAATTCTTACATGAGAAATATAATTTCCTTGGCTAGACAAACATATAGGCAGCATGTGATATGACACAAAATGGCTGTGTGGCATCATTCTAGCACAGGTGCACATGGCATGTAGGTCTAATGAGAACCATTTTCACCTGATCTTCAGGTGCATGCCTGTGGCTTGATGGCAGTGCCAGAAACCTCAGTAAATTTAAACTGACAAAGTTAACTAATGAATATTTCCTCATTTTAAACTTTTAGCAAGTCTCCTGTCAAATAGAAATTTAAAAAAAAATTCAGAA
>NW_017729032.1:112939183-112941869 GCF_001723915.1 Gavialis gangeticus
GGTAATTCATCATCAGCTCTCAGGCAGAAGACTCCAGAACAGCTGCAGGTGGATGCTCTGTTTTATCAATCAGTAGTTTTGCTGGTTTATTTCTAGGTTTGGAACCTACATAAGGGAGCAGTTGGGTAGGGCATGCTCAGAACCATTCCAGGTGCCACTAAAGTATAGACATGCCTAAAAATGATTGCTCTTTTTGCAGCTGTTACTAGATCATTTGCTGTAAGGAGCCATCAAGATCCAAAACAATAGATTAGTTCAGGGTGATCAAACTTGTAAACTGTGTAGGCCACACCAGGATGGGTCATGGGTCAGCTGTCCCTGGGGCTACACATCATATGGCTGCACCTCCCCACTCCCTGCATTGTGTTGCATGTGGATGCCCCCCACCACATGCTAAGCTGCACCATGCCTCATGTAAACTATTATCCCCATGTTGCACTGAACTGCACCATGTGTAGGTATTCCCCCTGCTCAGTGCTGAATTTGTGGTCCTTCATCCCCTTGCTCAGGTGCTCCAGTTGGGGCTATCCTGCCATGCCTTATGTCACTTTTGGATTGGAAGCAGGAAGCTGAAGGATGGGGAATCTGAAGCCCTTCACTGCTGCTGCACCTAGAGCAATGGGGACCATAAACTGAGCTAGATCCGGGGGGGAGGGGGGGGTGTCACAAATTAACCCCTTGTCAAATACATGTGGCCCATGGACCACTAGTTGGAAAGCCTTTGATAAGTTAATAAAAAGTTAATGCAACAGTAGCCTTCCAGTCACAATACTGACCAGCTGGCTATAGACATTTTACTTCCTTTTTTTTCCACCTGGGAAAGCTTCTATATAAATCAATAATAGTTTTTCCAGTTAAAGTGTTCTTTAACTGCTTTAGATTGTTTAAATGCTGTGGTGGTTTTTCATTAAGTTAACTGTTGTCACTGAGACGTGGCAAGATACAGTATTTGCAGTTTAAACAATACAGTGGAGCCTTTAAAGACAGTGCACTATACAATATAACCTTTTCTGTCTGCTGCAGGGGATGCAAGACATAGTCCATATGGGCCAATCAAGTCATGGCACAAATCCTATTGTTTTGATATTACTCTGGCCCCTGTTGTTTCAGCATTTTAACTGATCGCTCTTTTTCAGCTCCTGCAGAGCTTGGTTCAATGGTCTAGCAATAAAGTGTACTATTTTCAATAGTCTTATCTGAAACTGTTTGTTTCTGACACTTTTCCTTTCTTTGTCAAACAGTAAAACTGCCTCAACCTGAGTGAGTGACCAGCAGAGGCATAACAAACTCCTTCAGAGCCTGGGATAGAGGGCAAGAGAGAGGGTGTGGGGTATGCCAACCACTGAAGGGTGGGGGTCTGAAGGGAAGAGAGAGGGAATGAAGTCTGATGTGCCACTGCTCTCTACAGAGATGGCTACCGCTGCTGCTACTGACAGTACTGTTATAGCAGAATTGGCTCCAGTGGGAGCAGCCCCATGCCCAGTTCCTTGAGAGCCTTCCCTGATGCCTCATTCACTCTACCCCACCCCTAAGATAGGATACTGGGCATAGGAATGTATCTGCTTTGGCAAAGAATCCCTGGAGGTGGGGGAGCACAATTCTACTCACCCCTTGTCCTCCCAGATACATTACTGGCTCTGGCACTGCCCTCTCTGGCTCCTATGGCTTGGCAGGGGCAGCACTGTGCAGCACATGCCATGGCAGAGATGCCATGGTTTGAGGGTGGCAGGGGACTCTGGCTCCACCTCAGTAGTTGGCACATGGGGCTGGCGCCCTTATCACCCTGCCCTAGTTACGCTACTAAAACAAGTACATTGGGAAATCTAGTTTTAAAAAAGCTAGAATTCTTACATGAGAAATATAATTTCCTTGGCTAGACAAACATATAGGCAGCATGTGATATGACACAAAATGGCTGTGTGGCATCATTCTAGCACAGGTGCACATGGCATGTAGGTCTAATGAGAACCATTTTCACCTGATCTTCAGGTGCATGCCTGTGGCTTGATGGCAGTGCCAGAAACCTCAGTAAATTTAAACTGACAAAGTTAACTAATGAATATTTCCTCATTTTAAACTTTTAGCAAGTCTCCTGTCAAATAGAAATTTAAAAAAAAATTCAGAAGGCTTGATTTGCACTGAAATGTACTGAATTGTTGTCTGTGTGTATGTGTGTGTGGGGGGGGGGAGGGGGGGGCACATAGATGGCTCATCTGTATAATTTCCAAAACTGCCTGGCATGCCACTTTTAAAGGCAAAGACAGCTTTTCTGGTCACAATGGAGTATCTAATGAATTTAAAAATCTAACAACTTTTATTACCACTATACAGGGTTGCTTTGGATTACTCTTTGTATTTTTGTGGTTGGCAACTGCCATTGCTTAAGTGAAGGGCAGGGTTAAACTGAGTATAAATTCCAAACCTAGAAATATGCTGGTGAAGATGTTTTGGGTAATTCATCATCAGCTCTCAGGCAGAAGACTCCAGAACAGCTGCAGGTGGATGCTCTGTTTTATCAGTCGGTAGTTTTGCTGGTTTATTTCTAGGTTTGGAGCCTGCATAAAGGAGCAGTTGGGTAGGGCATGCTCAGAACCATGCCAGATGCCACTATGGTATAGACATCCTTATCCCTATAGTATCTATCTATCTATCTATCTATCTATCTATCTATCTATCTATCTATATG
>NW_017729032.1:112942289-112944213 GCF_001723915.1 Gavialis gangeticus
TATATATATATATTAGTTGTACTGAATTTTTAATACATATAAAATTTGAAAATGGCCACTTAGATGACCAGGAAAGAATAGAATGTCACCCCATCCATACATGTATGATTTATGACAGACTTTACACCATATAGGTGAGTCCAAGTAAGTGGGAATGTTAATTGCCCCAGTGACAAATAGCAGCAGCACATAATAGTGCCAATGCTTCTTGCCTCCAGAGAGTGCCCCTGCAAGTGTGCTCTGGTACCTGGCAAACTGCCCCGGCTGGGGTGAGGGAGACTTGGGGCCACTACCTGGGTCCCAGGAGACTTGGGGCCTCCTGGGGCTGCAGCAGCAGTGATTAGGATGCACAGAGCCTGGCCAGAAGCTGGAGCATGGGTCTGGCAAGCCAGGCTCCGGTTTTGGACGGTGCACACCACAGCCATGATCTCCACCCTACTTTTATTTTAAGCATTTTTTTTTAGATACCAGGATTTCCTGATATCTAATTTTGATTCCACACTGCAAACATGTAGCATGAAGAACCTTTCTATGTGTGTCATATGAATTTTGCTGTGCCTCAAAAGCCTTTGAGGCACCACAAAGTTCAGGTTTCTGCTCTCCTGTATTCACTCTATAAGTCTTCAGAAAGATTCAGGGTATCCCAGTTATGAATATCAGCTGATGTGCCTTGGCTCCAGGATTTGGCTAGGATAATTGTAGAGCCATAGAGTATTCTCTTTGAGAATCCATGGAGGTGAGGGGAGGTCCCAGAAAAATAGAAAAAGACAAACATAGTGTCTATCAGTACACAAGGTAAAAAAGACAATCTATGAAATTATGTACCGGTTAATGTGACTGTGATACCTGGAAAGATCTTTGAGTAGGTCATCAAGGAATCTATTTCTAAGCACCTAGACCATAATAAGATGATCACAAAATGAACATGAGCCGCTGCTGTACATGGGATGCTGTAGCTGGCAGAGCTAATCAAACACTGGTGTGCATCTACCAAGGGATCTCAAGCAAGGCTAAGGATGTCATCTTCCCACTCTACTCAGCCTTGGTGAGACTGGAGCTGGAGTACTATGTCCAGTTCTGGGTGCCACACTTCAGGAAGGATGTGGAGAAGCTCAAGAGAGTCCAAAGGAGAGCTGCATGCATGATTAGAGGCCTAGAGACCAGGTCATATGAGGAGAGGCTGAAAGACTTGGGATTGTTCAGCCTGGAGAAGAGAAGACTCAGAGGTGACTTGGTGGCAACCTATATCAGAGGCATACATCAGGGCCTGGGAAAAAAATTATTCACTGAGGGCCCCCTGGGGAGGACAAGAAATAATGGGCACAAACTGATTGAAGATAGCTTCAGGCTAGGTATAAGGAAAAATTTCTTTACAAGTCAAGTGCCGATGGTTTGGAACAGGCTCCCCCCAGAGATAGTACAGTTACCCGCCCTGTCAATCTTCAAAAAACGTCTTGATGGCCACCTTGCTGGGGTCACCAGTCTTTCCTGCCTAAGTGCAGGGGGGCTGGACCCAATGTTCTGTAAGGCCTGTTCCAGATCCAAACAACGATAAGGAACAGCACATGTGTAGTTGTCAAGAACAAGTTATGCCCGAACAATATGATTTCCCTTTACAAAAAAATGAGCTTTGTTACTAAGGCTTTTAACATTGTCTCTCATGGCATCCTCATTAGCAGGAATCCTGACTTTCTGTGATAAAAAACAAAAACAAAACCCCAATTGTTGTATTAAAAAAATAACCCAAAATCCATTTTTTCCATGATTAAAATGAAACACTACTATATATATATCCATAATCAAAATTAAACACCACTATATATAGATATGTGTCTATATATATAGACATGGGAAGTCTTCAGCCCCATTAGGGAGACAGGGAGAGAAAGAAGGCTCCAAGCTAAATAAACCTGATTCTCCCAGC
>NW_017729032.1:112944273-112963245 GCF_001723915.1 Gavialis gangeticus
TATATATATATATATATATATATAGTAGTATTTCATTTTGATTATGGAAAAATGTGGTTTTTGGGTTACATTTTAATCCAAAAATTGGGGATTTTTTTTTTAATCAGAGAAAACCAGGGTCTCTGCTCATTAGTAAGCTACTTGCCATCTAGATGAAAATATTATGAGGTTGATATATAATTAGTTTTGCTCAAAGATTAGTCAACAATGGCTGGACGGGGAAGAAGTTTAAATCACTGTTTGCATGGAACTTTCCTAGGCCCAAACTTTATAGTATGTTCATTAATGATATGGAAGATGAATTTAAGTACACAGTTAGTGAATTTGCAGATGGCACAATCTATGTGGAGTTCCAGATACTTCGGAAGTTTAGATTGGAATTCAGAATGATCTTGATTAACTGGAAAAATGATCTAACATTAATTAAATTAATTCAATAAAGACAAATGATAAGTCCTGAGCTTGGGATCAAACCCTGTCATACAAACTGGGGAATTCCTGCCTAGGCTGCAGTATTGCAAAACAGAACTTGGGTGTTATAGAAGACCATAAGCTGAATGAGCCAAAAGTGTGATCTTGCTGGAAAACCAAGCATACAGGATATTGGGACATCATTTGCAAGGGAAGTGATTCTTCCACTCTATTCAGCAAGGGTGAGGCCTCGGTTGGAGGCACTGCACTTCAAGAGAGACATAAGCAAATGAAAAAGTGTCCAGCAGAGAGGAGCAGAAATAACTGGAGGTCTCAGAAACATGATTTACAAAAACAAGTTAGAAGAATCAGACTTATTTAGCCTGGAGCCTTTTAAGGGTACAGAGACCCCTTTCTCTCCCCTTTCTCCCCACCTCTTTAATGGGGCTGAAGTCTTCCCATGACAGTGCCCAGATAGGATATTAGACACATTGCTTTCTTGAGACACTGACCTTAACCATTTTGCCATGATAAACCACATAGGCTTAGGAGAGACTTGGAACTTGAAGAAAGGAACACTGATTTTATTTCAGGGTTACACATTAAGGCAGTTCAAAAAAAGTTCAAGGTCAGATAGTTATACACATCAGCTAATCTGAA
The DNA here is from genome assembly GCF_001723915.1 of Gavialis gangeticus. NCBI lineage: Eukaryota > Metazoa > Chordata > Crocodylia > Gavialidae > Gavialis > Gavialis gangeticus. Next base: position 112,945,345 of record NW_017729032.1, read on the forward strand.
TCAATGGATCAATCATTGTCTTTTGTGACTAGTGGAGCTAAAGAGTAGAGGAGAACTACTAGTAACAAGAGGACTAATAAGAACAAACAGCAGTTTACATGTATAAAATACAGGCAGACATGGCTTACCACAACAACCATGTCTAGCATGTATGATACTGTAAGAATTATTATTCCACTGTTAAAGTTTGGGAAAGAGGAATATAGGAAACATACTAATAAAATTATGCTACAGTATCTTCTAGAAGAAGAAAAGTTCATCTCCTGGTACTAAATAATTTTAATATTTTCTGTTTAAACACAAAACTGCAGATAAATCACTTTTTCAATTTTTTAAAATTCAAATGAAAGCAGCACAAACTACTATAATAATATGATTTCTCTAGTGGCTTTCATTAGTAAAATGACCATCTATTATTTATTTTGTTTATAACACCTTTTTAAAAACTTGTAGGAAAAGGATACAAATCATTATTAAGAATGAAAAAATGAAATACTCCTTTTAAATGGACTCCTAATAAACTAGTAGCCCACATAGAAAATTAGGAACATGGGCTCATTTATTCACAGATAGATTATATTTGCAATATGTAGTAAATGTTTCTAAATATGAACACATTCTTACTAATGTTTCATTCTCTAACATATGCCACAGTAAGGGCAAGGTTCTGTACAAAGATTAGAGTAAATGCAGGAGAAGAAGAGCTCAGTTGCATAAAATCTGAGGGAAACAAGTACCACTGGCCCAGGGAGGCTATAGAAACATGGCTATTTTATTACACTGATCTGGACTTGGAAATGACCCCAGGACTCCTACTGCTAGGAATAGCCGAGTACTGGAATAACAAAAAAGTGACATGTGTTCCTAGAGGGGAAAATGAGGCCTCATTGCTTGGCAACTTGGCATCCTTTCAATCTGAGGATAGGCACTTTTGGCAGCACTGATGAAGATTATATTTTTATCCTTCCAGCTGAAACAAAAGTGATGATGAGACAAGAAATTAGCAGCAAAAGTAACAATGCTCAAGAAAAACTGAGAGAAAACCAGAATCATCTCCCACCATAACCATGAAATGGTGACAAGATCCATTCTTAAATAGCTGAGCAGAATATGTTGGCCAAAACCATAAATAAATAACATAACCCCTTCTCCTGGTAGATCTTGCAACTTTTGAAGGGTATTAACAATAGCTATGGTGGATGCATCTACATGTGCAATTAATGTGACCATATATACTTCAACTCAATTTGAACTGGAGTAGATTAATCCTGATGTCACCATCTATATGTGTATTTAAGCACAGTAATTTAGTGTGCAGCCAGATACCACTTGTATCTGACAAGACTATCCAGCAAACCACTAAATTTGTCTACTGTGCCCTAATTACTATGCATGTGCAGATGGTGATACTTTATTGCACAGCAAATTAGTATTCTGAACAGTAAACCATCTCGTATTGATGCACTCAGTCTCAAGAAAACCTAGACGATCTTCAGATGGAGATCCCTGACCAGCGAAATTATTGAAAGCCCAATGCAGAATGCAATGCTGAGAAAGAAAACTGAATAATTATCTTTCACTTTCTAAATTGCACTCTTGCTTAGTTTCTAGCAGGTCAATAGCTGCAACCTCTTATCCTATAGGTGGGTACGTTTCACTGAGGGAGAGGATGAACAGAGTTCAGAATTAGTCCATAACTTGTAAAAACACTTTTCGATTCTTTAGACCTTAGCCACTATTATAGGTGCATGGATATATATTTTCCAGCTTTTGTTTTCACCATTTTGAACTGCTTACTTAGAACTGGGTGATTAAATACAGATCTAATTGGCCCATAGAAAATTGCCCAGAATTGGGGAGCTCTCATTTAAGAAAACACAACAATAAGCTATATGGTTTTTATTGCAATTGTCCATTTCATAAACTTTTTTTTTACAAGCTCTATGAGCTTCTTACTAAGAACTGTTTTGAGAAATTGAGTTGATGAACAGCATTGCACAATTTGCTCTTTGATTTCACGATCCAAGTCAAGAAACCCACATGCAGCTATTACTTGACATAACCTGGGTGTGTCTCACCTTGCCCTCGTGTTCTTTGATTGAAGAAAAAAGCTTCATGTACCACTTTTGTGAGCAACAGAAAAGTAGGTAATCAGAACACTTTTCTCCTTTTGCAAGAAGACCTTCATTTGTGCCAGGTCAGTGATCAGTGAATTATAAATATCATTTACTTCTCACCCACTAAGTGTAGCAGAAGAGCAATTTACTACTTTGGAATTTCATATTCAAGAGCATTCAACTGAATTCAGAATGTACATGTCAATTGTTCTGTCACTGAACAATTGTTCAATACTCATGGGTATTAAAATCTAGGAATGCAATTCAAAAGGCAATGAAAATGCCAACCTATTTCCCCATCTCTTTCTAACCTTTCTTTTCCCTAGTATATATCATATTGTATTATTTTAGTTTTTTATGGCCTTTTATATATCTTTCTTCTTTACAGCTCAAATCTATGTGCTGTTGCCCAACATCAAGAAGACAACACAAATGTTCTGCTAGCACAATGTGGCTTATTTTAACAGAGATGGACTTTGGACTTTTTATGTAGCCATGCAATTGTGGGGGGCTGACCAAAAGAAAGAGAAAGAGTAGAATAATGCTGAAGGTTACGAATTGGCTTGAGATTAATCAGTACTGGCATACATGATCTTAAAATACCTGCAAGTTTTCCTTTTACATCAGCCATAAAATTAATACACCCAAAGGTACTCAAAGAGCTGACTACCATCATAGCCCAGGCCCTGGCATGGATCTTCAAGAACTTCTGGTGCTCTTGGGAATTGCCCAATGATTAGAAGGCCAATGTCATGCCTATCTTCAAGAAAGGGAGGAAAGTGGATCCAGCATACTATAGGCCCATCAGCCTGACCTCTATCCTGGGGAAGGTCTTAGAAAAGATTATCAAAGAGACCATTCTTAACAGACTGGCTGATGGCAACATCCTGAGAGATAGCCAGCATGGGTTTGTTGCAGGTAGGTCTTGCTTGACCAATCACATTTCCTTCTATAACCAGATGACCTATTACCTGGACAAAGGAGAAGAGATTGATGTCCTATATATTGACTTCAAAAAAGCCTTTGATCTGGTATCCCATGGTCACCTCTTAGTAAAACTGGCTAACTGTGGCCTCGGCCACACCATGATCCACTGGTTGGGGACTTGGCTCCATGGTAAGATGCAGAGGGTGGTGGTTGATGGAGCCAATCATTGCGGTGCCCTGTGACAAGTGGGGTCCCCCCAGGCTCTGTCCTTGGGCCTATACTATTTAACATCTTCATTAATGATGTGGACATAGGTATCAGAAGCGGACTGGCCAAGTTTTCTGATGACACCAAACTCTCGGGTAAAGCGTCCACACCTGAAGACAGGAGTGTGATCCAGGCTGACCTTGACAAGCTCAGTAAATGGGCGGATGAGAACCTGATGGTGTTTAACACTGAAAAATACAAGGTTCCCCACCTTGGGAAGAAAAATCTGAAGCATCCTTAAAGGCTCGGCAGAGCTACACTGGTTAGCACTACAGATGAAAGGGACCTGGGGGTCATTATTAACCACAAGATGAAATGAGCCTGCAATGTGATACTGCTGCTAGTAAAGCAAGCAAGATGCTTGCCTGCATCCATAGATGCTTCCTCAAGTAAATCCCGGGACATCATCCTCCCATGGTACTCGGCCTTGGTGAGGCTGCAGCTAGAGTACTGCATCCAGTTTTGGGCTCCACAATTCAAAAAGGATGTGGAGAAACTTGATAGGGTGCGGAGAAGAGCCACACACATGATCAGAGGTCAGGAAAACAGACCTTATGAAGAGAGGCTGAAGAGCCATGGGCCTCTTCAGCCTGGAAAAGCGCAGGCTTAGGGGTGATCTGGTAGCCACATATAAGTTCACTGGGGTGCTTACCAGGATCTGGGGGAACATCTGTTTACCAGAATGCCTCAAGGGATGACAAGGTTAAATGGTCACAAACTCCTCCATGACCATTTCAGGCTGGACATAAGGAAGAACTTCTTTACTGTCCGAGCCCCCAAGGTTTGCAATAGATTGCCACTGGGAGGAGGTTCAAGCACCTACTCTGAACACCTTCAAAAGACATCTGGATGTTTATCTTGCTGGGATCCTATGATACCTGCTGACTTCCTGCCCCTGGGGCAGGGGTTTGGACTCGGTGATCTTCTGAGGTCCCTTCCAGCCCTAATGTCTATGAAATCTATGAGTCCAAAAAAGAGCCACCCTTATGATCAAAGCCTTAAAAGGCAAGCCGTATATGGCAAGGCTGAGAGATCTTGAAGTCTTCTGCCTGAGGAAAAGAAGGCTGAGAGGGGACCTAGTAGCAGCTTACCGCTACATTAGGGGAGTATATCTAGGGCTCAGTGAGCAACTGTTCACCAGGACACCCAAGGGGAAAGTCAGGAGTAATAGCCACAAACTCCTGGAAGGTTGATTCAGGCTCAACATTGCGAAAATCTTCTGCACAGTCAGGGTATTCAGACTATGAAATAAGCTCCCTCCAGAGGTGGTGCAATCACCCACCCTGGAAATCTTGAAGAGGAGACTAGACAATCACTTTGCTGAGGTCACCTGACTCCCCATTATCTTTCCTGCTTAGTGCAGGGAGCTGGACCCAATGATCTTCTGAGGTCCACAATGGTGGGGTTGCTGGTTTCTGTAGGGTCTGTGTCTTCCAAATGTTGGGCTCCTGTAGGTTCTTTATCTTGCAAATGCTGGGTTTTGTTTCTGTTCCTGGGTGAGGTCTGTGGTTCCTGGGTGAGTCAATGCAGGGCAATGGTTGGGTCATTGAGTTGATCATTCAGTATAAGCCTGGTACCATGGTACCTTAAGCACCCTCATTCATCCCCATACATTCAGGAACCAATTTACATAAGACTGGCTAGACATGAAACACAGTTACAACATAGGTTATACCCAGGCAGGAGACACAAGATGGAGATTTGACATACAAAATGGAAACTTGACATTACTTGACCTTACTTTTCAGTCATAGGCCTAAATCATATAAATTCAATATAAAACAGTAAAAATCAATGCAAACATTATAGGATAATAATATAATACAACATAAAACAGTAAAAATCAATACAAGCATAATAGAACACTATTTACAATATAAAAGGGTTTGTTACTATAAGGGAACATAAGAACTTAGCTTACCTTATACTACTTGTAATCACTTATAAGGGATAGAGAAGGTAGAGAGAAAGTCAGAAATGGTTGGAGAAGGGGAAGGAATGTATTTTTAAGTTAAAAAAAAAGAAGAACCTGGGGGGTTTGCTACAGACTCAGACAAATGCTTATTTAGACTCTACTGGAAAACCTCTATCAGAGATGCATGACAAAGTTTGCCATGTGTTCCAGCATCATTCCCCTGCAGCATAGGTTCAGCTGACTAGAAGGACCTATGTAAAATCCTATAGAAAGGTCCAACTGTTTTTTCAACCCAGAAAAATAACCGTAAGTAAAATGTGGGTTTTTTTTCCAACAATTTTAAGTAGGAGTCTGGAGTAATGATAGATTGGTGTCAATAGCTATTGCTCAGTTGTGTAAAGCTGATAACTCAGCTAAGCTGATGACTCAGTTCTTCTCACATGTTTGATGGGCAGAAAGAGAGATGGGGGGACAGGTTAACAGTTTTCAAATATTTAATACTACCATAAAGAGGAGGGAGAACATTTTTTCTCAGGTGCCAGAGAGATCAGGGCATGAAGCAAAACATTTAAACTTCAGCAAAGCAGATTTAGATTAAGTCTCATGAGAAAGTGGGGGTTGGGAAAAAGACTTTCCTAACCTTAAGAATAGTAAGACCATTGAATAAACTGTCCAGGGAAATTGTAGAGTCTCTTGCACTGGAAATTTTCAAAAGGAGTACAGATAAGCATTTTGTTCGGGATGGTTTAGAAATTGTAAATTCCTATATTTATACAGGAGATTACACCTACTATGTCTTGTAACCCTGTGCCTCCATTATTAATTAAACAAGGGCAACTGATGAGTATGACTGAGCTATAGGGATGGGTGCACATGCCATGAGCTTTGTCTAAAAGGCAGGTAGATAGAGAGAATGTAGCATGGACCAGCTCATACTTCTCTCCCCTGTCTCCCGACCTACTCCACCTGAACTTTCCCTCCAGCCCATGCAGCTCTTTCATCAGGGTTGCAGAGCAGCAGTGGCAGCATAGGAGTGTGTGTGAGGATGAGTGAAAGGAATTCTGGGAAATATAGCTTTTGCTTCTGGGGGAATATGTCACCTCATTTTTCTTTACTACTAAAAACCAGCGTCTTTTGGAAACTGAACATGCGTGTTGTCAGCTAAAAAATGTGGTGATACTTCCCTTCAGCAGCAGTGAACTCCAGCTGGTGCTCCTGTGCTACCACAGCTGCTTTGCCCTCCTCACTTCTGGATCCTGGAACCAGAGCTGTAGCTGGAGGTGCTGCAAAGAAGCTGCAGCAGGAAAAGGGGGGTGAGACTGTCCAGCATATGGTATTGGCCAGTTATGCCTCTAGAGTAAGTGATCAGTAATAGCAAGATACAGAAGCTTGAGTAACAATGATGAGGCAAAAACATTACTTCTTGAAGGAGCTATAGACATTTTCGAAGACAGTTAACACTCTCATATCAAGCAAAAAGGGCATATGCATGGATACTTCATCAAAAAGAAAGGGACAGTATTGAAATTGCATCAAAATCTATCCAAATATGACTGCACAGATACAAAGCTGAGAGACTGAAAAAAAAGAAAGAAAAAATCTGTTAGTACTGAGGAGGGAAATGTGATGAGAGAAAATGCCCTGTTTATGAGATAACATGCAACAATTCATTGGGGAAAAACATTGTGCCAAAGCCTAAAAATGAGTAAAACAAGGAAAAGAGTACCATATTTAAGAAGGGGACATAGCTTCAGCCAGCATTAATTTGTATGTAAATGACATGCACATATTTCTAAATAAAAAAACAAAACAAAACAAAACAAACAAAAAACCCAACCAAACAGAAAACAAATGGTTTGTAAATCTCAGTCTGAGCTTTGCCAATAAGGTAGGTAGGTAGAGATGACAAGAAATACTGGGGCAAAGTCAGACAGCACATATTGGCATCCTGGCAGCAAAGCTTTTAAAAAATTAACAAAATGTTGTTGAAGGACTGAGATGTCTTCCAGGTATGTTACTCCAGCAAATAAATAAAATAAATCATCCAATAAAAGTAATAATAGGATTAAAGGGGTGGGGGGAGGGGAGGAGGAGAAAACAAAAGAAAGTTTTTTGGCATCACTGCTAAAATGAGGAAGTTTCACCCTGGAAAGCAGCATAGCTGCCATTGAAAGGCCAAGCAAGGTGAACAATTTTGTAAAGACTCAAGCAATTTACACAAAGCACTAAAAACAGCTCAATGCCTGCAAATGAAGAATTACCTGACATGGCAAAAACAAAAAAATATTTTCAGTATTTGATGATCCAGATATGCCAATGATACTTTATCCAAGCAACATTGGATAAGGATAAAAGATACCTCACTGACCTTTAGATACCATTATGTAAATACAGGTGCTTGAGAATAACAAGGAGTCAGGGGTATCATGGCAGAAGCTGTGGTAACTTACAACCACATCTTTTTTTTGCTAGAAAAATCCAGGGAAATAAATCTTATACTAAATAACAATAAGATGAAGCTATGTTAGCCAATAGTATAACTGTCCAAGTAGTGGCCTTCAAGGCACATGCAGACCACAGGCTTCAAGCATCCCAGAAGGGTTTAAATTGTTGTCCCTGACATCCCACTTAACCACCACAACTTGCATCACTTCACCTGACCATCCCCCCTCTGGCTTCCACTTCTTGTCCCCACCCCAGAGGGTTGTGTGGCACAGTGTGGCATATTCTGCAGTACTGGGGAAGCCAATGGCTAAGGACGTTCATGCAATATAGTGCGGTTGGCACAGCCCATGACTGGGTTCCCACATGTGTTGTGTGGTGAAGGCATTGCTTATGTGGCATACAGCTCAGGGGGTCTGTGATTTCTGCTGGTGTCATCCATGGAGCTTGTAGCCTCCAGATATTTAGAAGTTGGGTGGCCCTAGCTAATGGTATACGAGGGATATGTTGACATGAATCCTTTGGGGTCCTTTCAAAAGGGGAATGTTTAAAAAAAGCAGCAGCTAGTAGAGCCTAATTGCTACATGTGAATGCGATGACAATAATTTCAATGCAGCAAATCCATTCCAACTTTAACACTCATTCATCCAGGGTTAAAGTTGGAGCTGGTTTGCTGCACTTGAATCATTATAAGCTTATTCACATGTACTAATTAGAACATACCAGCTGCTATCCTTTTGAAAAGTTCCCCTTTTGAAATGTTCCCAAGCATTTGTGTCCTTATCCTGTGACATCAGTTTACCTCCCAAGGACTGTAACCCAATCCTGAAAGATAAAAGCCATAAAGCAATGTCTCATCTAAAGGTATTAAATTAACTATCATAAATTAGAGCTATTGTAATAGGCCTCCCCCGCCCCCTGAAGCCAAATGTTGGTGCTTAGAAACAGACTCAGGAGTCATCTGGATCTCAAAAAAGATTAGGCACACAGGTAATCAAACTGGATCACTTCTGAGAATGATCAGAAGTATGGGTGTCTAGGAAACTTTGCAGTCCAAAGTGGAGGTGCCTTAACTTATAGTTTCATAGTAGCTAGGGTCAGGAGGGACCTGAACAGATCATCTATCCTGACCCCCTGCCACAGGCAGGAGTGAATGCTGGGTTCACAAGACCCCAGACAGGTGATCATCCAACCTCCTCTTGAATTTGCCCAAGGTAGGGGTGAGGACCCCTTCCCTGGGAAGTTGGTTCCAGATTTTTGGCCACCCTAACTGTAAAAAATTGCCTTCTGATCTCTTTCCTAAACCTATTCTGCATCAGCTTATTACCATTGTTCCTCATCACCCCAGGAGGTGCTCGGGAGAAAAGGGCTCTACCTATTTGCTGTTGATTCCTGATCTCATGCCCACTCTCATGCTTTTAACTTAGATGCCAACTGTGTTTTGTGACTTGTACAACTAATCTGAAACCTCATAGGATGCCAGGGAGACTGCAAGTCTGAGTGAGGAGCCAGTTTGAACAACTACCAAGATAAGTGAAGCCAGGCAGCAGGGTGCTTATGGGTGGACCCATCAGCTGGAGAGATAGGGACACTGGGAGGAAGCATGCCCCAGTGAAAGATTGTTAAATTATCAGGAAAGAGGATAGGAGGGGATCTCAGAGGCTATGAAACTCTATGTGTCCTAGACTACCCTGGGCAAAGGAGGGATTTTCCTGGAGGAACTGAATAAAAAAGCCCACAGACTCAGGGAAGCTACATATAATGGAACTGAAACCTAGCACAGGCTCAGAGCTTTCCTTTACATTGTGTTTTTCAGTAATCCCAGGCTATGGAAATATAGCAGGAGAGAATCAGACCCCTGCACACCTCAGTTCTATTTAGACAAGCCAGAGAGTCAACACCTGAGACCTAGTGAGGCATCTGAGAGTGAACCCCTGAGACTGGCAGGCAGAGACCCCATCTCCCTAGGATACACTGAGAGATGGTCACTGTATCCTAGGGAGATGGGGTCAGTGTATCCTAGCCTTAGTGCCCCACAAGATTGGCAGCAAGCTCATGGGCTGGTTGTCCAGCTCTTACAGGTCAATAGGCCCAGATGGAGGAGCTGGTCCGGGTGAGAACGAAGGAGGCGGATACAGATCAGAAGGCAAGGCTATCAGCGACATCCTGGAGATCTTCTTGCTTAAGAAATTTCTAGAAGACCTAGAAGAAGATATCCAGAGGTGGGTGCAAAAACACCAGCCATCAATGAGACCTTAAAATTAGCCAAGGCCTTTGTGGCCACTGAAGGAGAGACCAGTAACAGAAGGGGCACCTGGGCGGGGCCTGTCCCAATCCTGTGGACAGAATGGCCAGTAGCCTCAGGAAAGAAAACCAAGCCAATACCAGTCCCGCTCTGACCCCTCAAGAGGGTAGAACCATGGGAGATGATGTGTTATCGATGTGGCAGCTCTGAACACATCAGCCAGTATTGTCCTTGGAGTGGTAGAGAAGGGTGCCCAGGGGAGGAGGCTATACACCACCCCCATGGGCAAGCCTCTGGGGATACCCATAATGAGATGATGGATTGTAGCTTTTGTTGACACAAGAGGGCTACAGAGGTGGCAAAATCCATGGTAGAAGTCAAGATTGGGGCAATGATCATCCCAGCCATCATAGACTCTGGCTGTGTGCAGGGGATGCTGAAAGCTAGCTTAGTGTCTCTACACTTGGGTACAGAAGACAGCCCGGTAAGCATGCGGGGAGAGGCATACACTTATCTAAGGAGATGCCTCTTGCTGAGCAACCTGGGTTGGACCAAAGAGATACCCATGGGAATTGCCCAGAAGTTACCATGGCCCATGTTGTTAGGCCAAGATTGGAAATATTTCTATGAGGTGTTAGATGAGGTCATGGGCCAGAGCTGAGATATGGGTATGCAAGAGAAGGGCACAAGGCTGCTGGAGGGGATGGTAGGGAATGAGCACATTCCCAGAGACGAATCAGGGAAGAAAAGACATGGAGATGGCAGAAGGGAAAAATATGGATTAATTTAAGAACCCTACAGCTTGAATGCCTGAGTTCTGAAAGTTAAAAATCTATGATTGAAGTAGTACTCTATGAGTAGCAGTGCACAACCTATTTGTACAAGCAGGTATCTATGATTTGACTGGTAAATGACATTTTTGAAAATTAATGTTCTAAAAATGCAAAGCATAGTATTTTTGCTAAAATTAAGGTCTCTTTGAATATGAACACATGTATTATAATATGGCTAGGACCAGATACTGCAATTACCTCTGGGTAAATTGTGTTTTGTCCCAGGAACAAAAATATCCCAGGATTGACATGTACACACAGGATTTAGTGGGTGGCTAAATGCAGTGCCATTTTTTCTGCCATTGATGACTATACAGACATACTTTGCAACATCCTGGGTGTGTCTACAACTGACGTTTTCCATTGATCTGCCTAATTAGCTCAGCAGTAAAACATCACCATTTACCCATGTTGTGGTATTAGGATTAAGTAAACTAAGTAATTCTGCCATGGGGCAGTACTGCCAGATGCAAGTACTATTCTAGGGTGGAATTACTTACACCACCACAACACATATGGAGGCACTGATGAGGCTGGCTGGGGCATGAGGATGCTTCAGTGCAGGGTTTGCCTTCCAGGTAGCTCCACAGTGAAGCATTCTCATGCCCCAGCCAGCTCTTTGCATCATGTTGACTTGGCTCCATGTGCTGCAATGCCAGGTGCACATAGAAACATGGTGGTGGGGAGCAATAAAACCCAGTGCAAACTGTGCTGGAGTTTATAGAGCTGCATTAATAAGATGTGTAGCTGCAACCCCTGGGATTAGCTGTACTTCTTCTTATTCAGAAAAAAATTAAGATTAATCCCAGGACAACAGACATGAATATTTGTCTCAGGATAAAATTGTTTATCCTTGGATTACTGTGACATTTATTTGCTGCCTAGGAGGAATAATATGTATGCTTATATGCAGGGATCCTGGTTTTCTCTGATAAAAAATCCACAATTTTTGGATTTAAAAAAGTGTGAGTGTGTGTGTGTGTGTATAGTGGGGTTACTTTTATATTATTTTATTTCTTTTATATTATTAAATTTTATATATATATACAATTTTATATATATATATATATATATATATCCCTGCAGATGACTAAGTACAAGTTGCTTGCATCATTTTAATTATGGCATTTCTTGATTTCAGATTTCCTGAAAATACAACCTTAGCAATTTTAGGTTCATCATATCATATATTGATTTATTACAGATGTATAAATTGAATGAGAAGTGCTACCTCTTCCATAAGGATATGGGTCAAGCACAGGTTAAATAATGTACATTTTGATTATTTCTGTTTGTTTCTTTTACTCTGTTTTTGAGGTTTTTACTCAGCATATGCAGACATAGGCACAGGCAATTAGTATTCATATTTAGCATTAATAAAACGGAAACAATTTCTTTGCAGCTAAAGTTAAAAAGTTATTATTACAGTAGGTTTTATGGAGTACAGAAAATAATACCAGATATCAAGCACTGGTTTTATCATATTGTATATATGAATGCATTTTGATGGCACATTCATACTACATTATATATTTACTCATTAAACTATATTGAGCTGGGCTTCCATTGTACTTTAAAAGTAGAAATGAAGTGCTTCATTACTTTTACTGTTTACATTATTCATATCATATTATAATTGTGCTACAATAGCTTAAAGCAGCATAAAATGAATTATACATTGTATCATTTTAGTTCTGGCATTAAACTATATCATACGTTAGTAGGAAATGATTTGCAATATATAGCATGCATCAATATTGATGTAATAATGGTTATTAAAACTTTATACCTTATTCTTATACTGTTAAATCATTACCAACTTATCTATGTATATAGAGCAAAATTCTACTTTTCTGCTATGATATCTCCAATTTAGCCTATTTTTTTCCAGGCCAATTCAACATGGAACAAGGAGTTATTTCATTTCACTTTTCTAGATGTGTTTTTTTCCTATACTTTCAAGTAGAAGCAACTGTATCTCCAAAAGCACATCGTTTCCCCTGAAGAATAACACAGCTGTACACTTCAGCGGGCAGGAATTAGATGTTTCTAGAGACAGATCTTCTGTTGGCCAAAAGGCATGTAGTTCTTTATCCATTTCAATCAACAGTTTCAACCTGTGCTAAGATGCATCTATCTGGTCAAAATTCTACTTCCTGCCACCTGGATAAAAGATTCATCTCTTAAGAGGACTTACGACCTAAACTTCAAGACACCTACATGGATGACTGTGTCTACCTTACAAATAGCATCAATTTAAGAATAGCTTAGTGATTAAAGCTCTTGCCCAAAACATAAAATACCTGGGTTCTGGGATTTTCTCAGCCTCTGGGAACACACAGCTCCAAAAACTCAACAAAGTGCTTTAACTATAAAGCTATGAGGGCACACACACTTCATCCCTTCCTACTAAAGCCAGTGCACTGGAAAGGCAAGAGGGAAAAAAGTAATGTGCTACAAGCAAAGAAGCAAGAGATTGTCCAATTGTGTACCCTCGGTGGTGACCACCATATTAGTAGTGGTTTCTGATTACTACTTCCCAGGCTATTTAAACATTTTATGCAATTAGTTCAGGAGAAACATATTCCTAACAGTGATTTCAATCCAGAGTACTACAGTATAATTTATGGTATTATTCAGGATTATATTGTTGTACCAGAGTTCAGCATCTGACCAAATAGGGTTGCATCAAATCAAGGTGAGAACAGACTCCAGTAAACATGGTATTCTGAAAGTAAACAGATCTTTGGTTATTAGTATCTAACTTTTGTGTAGGTTGGATGCATTACTAGAAAAATCACCAGAAAAGTTGCATGATTTCAGGAAATCTTTGAGAGTGGCAAAACAAGGTTGGTCCCAAAAGGAGAGTTGAGTTAGACACAGAGGACTAGAGAATACTAAATATTATACACATATGGGCTTTCTTTATCTGAAAGGAAATTGGACACATTGAAGTTTGCTACCAACAATTACATAAAAAAACCCACAGGTACATAATCCTTCCTGTGTAGTAAAACCCCCAGTTTTTCTTTTTTTTTAATTTAAAAATGCATTCCCTCTCCTTCCCCAACCATTTCTAGCTTCAATCTCTGCCCTCTTTATCCCAAATAAGTTATTAGAAGTACTAGGTAAGCTAAGCTAAGTTCTTGTATAGTATTATTATAATAAGTCCCTCTTTTATACATTTTAAATAGTGTTCTGTTGTGTTTGTATTGATTTTTACTGTTTTATATTGTATTATATTGTAGTCCTATCATTTGTTCATTGATTTCTATTGTTTCCTATTAATTGTAAGATTTAGGCTTGCGATGTGGGTTGGCATGAGTGATGGCAAGTATCAATTTTGTGTGCCAGGTTCCCATCTTGTTCCCATCTTGTCCCCATGCCCTGTTGTGTAAGTATGTTGTAACCTATGACTCATACCTACCCCTCCTCTATAACTTGGTTCCTGAATGAATGGGGATGAATGAGGGTGCTTGAGAGACAATGGCAGTAGGTCTAAAAATAGCTCCCTCTGAATGACCAAACCATCAACACCAATACCTGGACCAAGGACCCAGCCATTGGAACCACCCTCAGCATTCAAGAAACAAAAGATGAGGCAATCCACCATTGTGCCAAGGCTGCATGTGCTTAGTATGAACACCTGGAACCCTCTGGAACAGTACTGACATTGCCTGGACAGGCTCTCCCCATAGAAGATCATAGGTAGTCTGCTCCATAAAAAGACTGTTACCTTGGGAAGACTGTTACCTTGGGACACCCTCTCCATCTGGACCAGCACCACACCACCTATCCACCCAGAGGCCCTGCTGGGATCCACTCTGGACAACACCTGCAAGACAAAGACCCCTTTCCAGCCTGGATAGGTCGTTATCACCCCCACCCTCTCTTCAACCAAGGACTTGGACTCTGTTTCTCTTCCCTACCTGGACTCCAGCCCTTCCACTGAGTCTCTTTCTCCTGCTAACACTGTGAGTACGTGTGTGTGTGTGTGTGTGTGTGTGTGTGTGTGTGTGTGTGTGTGTAAACCAATAACTTTATGGGGCTTTGTAGTGTGTTGTCTATTTAATAAACTGTTATTTTGAAACCCCAAGTTAGGTTTTTGTCTGTTTCCTGAATGTTTCCCTCTTGCCATCACTTATCTGCCCCCTGATCTCCCAGATGTCTGCCTCAATTTCCAGCCCCAAGCTCCCAGATTTCTCTCTCAGTTTCCAGCCCTGAGCTCTCAGGTTTCTGTCTCAGTGTCAAGCCCTAAGCTCCCAGCTGTTTGCCTCAGTTTCCAGCCCCAAGCTCCCAGCTGTCTGCCTTAGTTTCCAGCTCCAAGATCCCAGCTGTCTGCCTCAGTTTCCAGCCGCAAGCTCCCAGCTTTCTGCCTCTCTCTCTTTCCTGTCTGTCTCTCCTTGCCACCGGGATTTTCCCTTGTACCAGTGGCCTCGAGTAACCCTGAGGCCATTTGACCTTAAGTAACCCCAAGCCTCAGTTCCTCAGCCAGCTTCTCTAGTGAACTGGTTCTAATCCTGGTTCTGGCAATTTCCACTCCTTACACTTTCTCTCTCACCTTAACCTTCCCCCCGGTGTCCCAAGTACCCCAAACACACACATACATACTGTACCATCCAAGTTAGGAACTCATCTGTGTGTATGTGAACTGATGAATATATATATATGTATATATGTATGTCATTGTGTGTGTTATATACAAATTAGTGATCTGTGTATGTGTATTGGGTGTGCGGTTATTGACAATTGATTTTTGTCTAACCTTTAGTGTGTATAGTGTGTAGGTGCTTGAAATGGTGATAGGTGTGCATGTGCCTAGGCTGGTAATTTTGGATTTCATAGATTTCATACATTTTATAGACATTTGGGCTGGAAGGGACCCCAGAGGAACATCGAGTCCAGCCCCCTGCCCCAGGGGCAGGAAGTCAACAGGGTTCATAGGATCCCAGCAAGGTAAGCATCCAAATGTGTCTTGAAGGCATTCAAAGTGGGTACTTGAACCACCTCCGGTGGCAGTCTGTTCCAAACTTCGGGGGCTCAGACAGTGAAGAACTTCTTTCTTATGTCCAGCCTGAATTGGTCACAGTGGAGTTTGTGACTGTTCGATCTTGTCATCCCTTGGGGGGCTCTGGTGAACAGATGTTCCCCCAGATCCTGGTGAACACCCCTGATAAACTTATAGGTGACCACCAGATCACCCCTGAAACTGCGCTTTTCCAGGCTGAATACCCCCATTGCTTTTAGCCTCTCATCATAAGGTCTGTTTTTCTGACCTCTGATCATGCACATGGCTCTCCTCTGCACCCTCTCAAGCTTCTCCATATCCTTTTTGAATTGTGGACCCCAAAACTGGACACAGTACTCCAGCTGTGGCCTCACCAAGGCTGAGTACAGTGGGAGAATGACATCCGGGGATCTGCTTGAGAAGCATCTATGGATGCAAGCTAGCATTTTGCTCACTTTACTAGCCGCAGCATCACACTGAAGGCTCATGTTCATCTCGTTGTCAACCATGTCCCAAGTCCCTTTTATCTGTAGTGCTAACCAGTGTAGCACTACCAAGCCTATAAGCATGGTGTAGGGTTTGCCGCTCAAGGTGGAGAACCTGGCATTTTTCAGCGTTGAACACCATCAGGTTCTTGTCTGCCCATTTCATGAATCTGTCCAGATCCACCTGGATCACCCTCCTATCCTCAGGTGTGGATGCTTTACCCCAGAGTTTGGTATCATCGGTGAACTTGGCCAATCCACTTCTGACACCAATGTTCACATGACTGATGAAGATGTTAAACAGTATAGGCTCTAGAACAGAGCTTTGTGGGACCCCACTGGTCACAGCGCACCAAGATGATTGGCTCCCGTTGACCACAGCCCTCTGGGTCCTACCATGGAGCCATGTCCCCAGCCAGCAGATTGTGGTGATGTCAAGGCTGCAGTTAGCCAGTTTAGCCAAGAGGTGATTGTGGGATACCAGATGGAAGGCTTTTTTAAAGTCAAGATATACAACGTCAATCTCTCCCCCTTTGTCCAGGTGATAAGTCACCAGGTCATAAAAGGAAATGAGATTGGTCAAGCAAAACCTACCTGCAACAAATCCATGCTGGCTATCTCTCAGGATATTGCCTTCAGCCAGTCTGTTAAGGATGGCCTCCATGATAATCTTTTCCAAGACCTTCCCTAGGATAGAGATCAGGCTGATGGGCCTGTAGTTTTCCAGATCTACTTTCCTCCCTTTCTTGAAGATAGGCATGACATTGGCCCTCTTCCAATCATCGGGAACTTCATCAGAGCACCAAGAGCTAGCAAAGATCCATGCCTGGGGCTGAGCTATGATGCTTGCCAGCTCCCTGAGTACCCTTGGGTGTAACCCATCAGGGCCAGTTGACTTGAAGGTATCCAGCCTGTCAAGGTGTTCCTTCATGGCCTTAGCTTCGATGGAGGGCAAGGAATCTCCCTCACCCAGGCCTCCCTGACCCATAGTGAGCAGGGTCATCCCATGGAACTGGTGAAAAACTAACACAAAGTACCCATTTAGCAAGTTCACTTTTTCCTGAGCATCACTTATCAGTTGCCCCACCTTGTTTAGCAGCGGTCTAGTGTTGCCCTTGCTTTTCCTCCAGCTTCCCACATATCTAAAAAAGGACCTTTTTATTTTCCTTGATATTTGTAGCTAGCTGGAGTTCCATCACAGCCTTGGCTTTCCTGATTTGCTCTCTGCAAGTCTGGACTAAAGCAGAGTATTCCTCCTTGGTGGCAGTTCCAGTCCTCCATCCTTTGTAGGTCTTTCTTTTAAGATGCAGGAGGTCCACCAGTTCCCTGGAGAGCCAAGGGGGCTGCTGTGCCCTTTTGCTGCCTTTTCTCTGAGACAGGATGGACTTTGCTTGTGCATCCAGGATTGCTCCCTTGAGGAGCAAACATTCATCTTGAACTCTGCTCTCCATTGGGTTGTGGCCTCTTAGGGCCTCTCTGACAAATCTCCTTAGCTTGTCAAAGTCAGCTTTCCTGAAGTCGAGGACTTCTGTATTACTGACTGACTTGCCAGCTTTACCTCTTGTCAGCCCCTATACTTCCTGTGTCAGACAGAGGTTGTTCACACATGACAGAAAACGTTGCAACCACTCGGATTTGGCTGAGCGCTCCTCCCACGAGATG
>NW_017729032.1:112968245-112972448 GCF_001723915.1 Gavialis gangeticus
CTCCTGTACAGGGTATAGCTGTCTATACCCGTGGTCCAGTCATGGATGGAGTCCCAACTGGTCTCCGTTATCCCAGTGACATAATAGTTATTTGCATTTAGCAGGAGAACAAGTTCCTCCTGTTTATTCCCCAGGCTCCTGGCATTTGTGTGTAGACATGCAAGTGTCCCCTTAGGGGCCCTTGCCTTGCCTACATTTTGTTCCAGGGCTGGGGCTCAGGTGGGTTTCCTTATGTGCCTTGGCCTGCTGGCTTTGCAAGGGCCACTCAGTGGGCCAGCAGTGGCGGTATTCACCCCATACCCCGGCGGGGTTAGTTTAAAGTCTGGTGGAGCAGGTCAGCCAGCCTAGCTGAGAAGAGCCTCCTCCCCAATGGAGAGAAGTGGAGGCCATTCCTTCCAAACAGCTCACTGCCTCTCTCTCCAAAGAGCGGATTCTGGTCATGGAAACCAAAGCCTTCCCAATGACACCAGCACTGCAGGGTTTTGTTGACTACCTGGATCCTCCTCAGCCCATAGCCTGAGACTGGGAGGATTGAAGAAAATACCACCTGTGCCTCCAGACCCTTTAGCCCCACACCCAAATCCCTGTAGTGCCTCATGACCTGTCTAGGAGCACTCCGAGCTATGTCAATGGTGCCCACATGGATAAGGAGCATGGGATAGTGGTCTGTGGGCTGAAGCAGCTTAGGGATCTTCTCTGCAATGTCTCAGATGCGGGCCACCGGGAAGCAGCAAACTTACTGGGATAAGGGATTGGGCTGGCAGATTACCCCCTCAGTCCCCCTCAGGTTGGAGTCTCCCACAACAAACACTTTGCATTTGGTCTTGGGGAGAGTGGGGATGGTAGCTACAGTGTCCTCTGTGCTGCCTGCAGGAGCTGGCAACTCAGCAGTCTCTGCTGGGGCTGCAAGAGGCTCGTACCTGTTGCAAAGCTCCAGCGGGGCAGGGACCTTGGTTTTGGCAGGCCCTGGGGCCCTTGACCACCTTGGTCCAACCCCATGGCTGCACAGAAAGGGAGGTCCCTGGGTCCTCCCTTTCCCTGAAGGGAGACCATTGATCTACCCTGCACCTCCCGGGGGAGCAGAGCCTGGCAGTAGGAGTCTATCTCCTGCTCACAGTCCCTGATGGCATACAGTCTCTGGAGTGTGGCCTGGAGCTCCTCCAGCTGGCATGCCAGAGACCCCAGTAGCGAGCAGACCCCACAAGGGGAAGTGGCCATGCTCCCGGACCCCAGAGCCTGAAAAAAGGACAGGCAGCCCCTGCAGCTGAGAGTCACAGGCTCTGTCTGCGTGAAACCCTGAACCGTGGGCTCCATCTGGGTGGCAGTCTCTGAGGTGCCAGAGGGGGGCACCACAGACCCCAAGGGGACCCAAGAGGTGCAGCGCATGGCCATCCATGTCATGCCTCTGGTGGGATGGCTATGGCTGGGACTGTCTGCTCTGGGGGACTCACAGGCATGGCCTCGGGCCCTCCCACTCGCCCTCCTGTGTGAACTCCCATGCTAACTCACGCACCAGGCCCATGAGTGCGCCTGTTTGTGCGGTCTGTTCGCGAGGCTCTGGTCACATGGCTCCCTGGGGGGCTGGGCAAAGTAGCAGCCAGGGGGGTGTGACCCTCCTCAGCCCACTTAACCCGCTCCCAGCTGACTAGATCCCTCCCTCCATGGGCCTCTGCTTACCAGCTGCCAGGCTGGGGCTTGTCAGGGGTCTTGGCATCACTGCTGGGGTCCCTGGGCTCATGGGGGCACAGCAGGCTTCCACCCGCGCATCTTGCACCAGAGCCAGGACTCTACTGAGGCTTATGCCATTGCCGGGCCCTTTTAAAACTGCACACATGTGCACAAGGGCTGGCCAGCACCTCAGTGCTTTTGGGCGGCTAAAGGGGTTCCCTTCCCTCCACTGAGGGAAGGAACAGGTGGGTGACTTCCCCTTAACCTGGCACGCGTGCCTGCAGGAGGGTCACAAGTCTCCCTGGGGGGATGGGCCAAGTAGGAGCCGGGGAGGGGTGTCACCCTCCTCGGCCCACTTAGCCTGCTCCCAGCTGACTAGATCTCTCCCTCCACGGGCCCCTGCTTACCTGTTGGCAGGGGTCTTGGGGTCGCTGCTGGGGTCCCTGGCCTCATGGGGCTGCAGCAGGCTTACTCTGCCAGCACCAAGCCAGGACTCTACTGATTTGTATGTGTCTGATTTGTATGTGCCTGAGTTGGTAGTGTGTATGTGTGTGCACCTCGTGGGGGTTTATGCACCTAGAGTGTGTGTGTGCAATTGTACACCATGCCCTCCTCTCTAACAGCATGATACTGAGATCCTGATCATTGGCCTGACCCCATAGGGCAACACCTGTTCCAAATTCCAGGTAATATTGTCTAACAGATGCTTCCTGAAAAAGTAGTATTGTAATAAAAGATTCTACTTGGAGGTCTTGCAAATCTTATAGTATACACACATATTCTGGTTCTACTTGGAGGGAGTTTCAGTCAGGAGGATTGCCACCTGAAGAAGCCTATGCTGCACTGTCCCACCAATATTTATTAATGCAAAATGCATAAAACAAACAATATTGGAAGTGAGTGCTTATTTAATCTCTTTCAAGTCAGCACGATGCCACAGATCCAGATTTTACACTGTTGGCCTGGTAATCATTTTATGTAAAATATTCATAGCCTGGGTGCAGCAAAAAGGTCCTGCTTTGCCCACTTTGGCCTGTTGATTGGGGCATTATTTTATGAAATAAGAATTCAGGGTTTAAAACCTGGCAAAGCCTAGAAACTTGCTCTTTTGTGTCCTGAAGAAGTGCTTTCTGTCTGAGCTATTAAATAAAATAGGATATTATAACCAGAGATCCTGTTTTTCTCTGATTTAAAAAAAAATCCACAATTTTCAGTTAAAAAAGTAACTCCGAATCCACATATTTTTGTGATTAAAATGAAACACATATATAGCTCTATATTAGTGGTGTTTCATTTAAATCATAGAAAAATGTGGATTTGGGGTTAATTTTTTTAACCAAAAATTGGGGATTTTTTAAATCAGAGAAAACCAGGATTCCCTGATCATCACTCTGTAAGTAGTGTTAAATAGTTGTTATTTCAGATCAACTATGCCTTCAGTTATTTTGCATAGCATTTCTATGCAGTTGAACAAAATATTTTTGATAGAATTTCTCTTTCATCTAGAACAAAAATGTAGTTTTATGAGCAGCAAAGTAGAATTCTAAAACCTACGTAAGTGCCATTCAAAAGTCTTAGTAGGAAAGTGCAATTTAGTCCATATTGTACTTGTAAGAAATATCATTTTTACATTCCTGGAGTATGGAAACTATAACAACATATGTTTGTGTTTTCTGATTGTATATTTTATTAATTTAGATGTGCAAAGTAATTAAAGAATTCTAAGGAGTTTCTCATTTCTTTTAGTGAAGAAAGCTTCAAGTTTAAAAAAAAAGAGAAGGCTTTGGTGTTTAGAGACTCAAATGTGTTTTAAAATATTCTAATAGTGAGAACTTATAATGTCTGTATGCTTTAATACTCTGCATTATATTATCTAGATCAGTGGTGTTCAATCTATGGCCTGCAGCCAGATCTGGCCTTTAAAGCAACTGGATCTGGCCCATAGCATAGAATCATGGAATCGTAGAAAATTAAGGTTGGAAGAGATCTCAGGAGGTCATCTCGTACAATGCCCTGCTTGAAGCAGGACCATCCCCAACTAGATCATTCTAGCCATGGATTTGTTGAGTCAGGCCATAAGAATCTCCAAAGATGGAGATTCCACAACCTGTCTGGGTAACCTGTTTCAGTACTTTGCTACCCTCCTGTTGAAGTAAAGTTTTGATTGTATGCTGCCAATGCAGAAAGAGAGTGAGAGAGAGAGAATTAAAACTGACATGCGCAAGACAGGCTTATGGAATTTTCCATTGGACTTACCCAGCCTGTGTCCCCTGGGCGACCCCAAGAGCTGTCAGTTAGGCTGACCTACTTTTCAGCCCTGCGCCTGCGTGGTAACAGCAGAGAGTTCAGGCTCACACATGCTCAGTCAGCTAAGAGCATGATGTCATTCGGCTAGAAAGTTCTTTGAGGGACAC
Source organism: Gavialis gangeticus (assembly GCF_001723915.1). Lineage (NCBI taxonomy): Eukaryota > Metazoa > Chordata > Crocodylia > Gavialidae > Gavialis > Gavialis gangeticus. The sequence continues at coordinate 112,972,328 of NW_017729032.1, forward strand.
ATTCTAATTGGCCACCAAATTGTTATAAAAGGTTTAGGAGCCCCTCCCTCGGGGGGAGATCGCGTTTGCTGGAGACAGAGGCTGGTATTCCTTCAGCTCTTGGACTGTTTGGCTTGATTCC
>NW_017729032.1:112972994-112973615 GCF_001723915.1 Gavialis gangeticus
TGGACCAACAGACCCCTGTGTTGTTGTTTGTTCGTGCCATCGCACCACTGTAACTGAAGAATTATTGTGCCTGCGCCTAAAAAGCGTAAGTCAAATAAACCCACCTTGTTTAAGAAACCATTACGCTTCTGAGCCACTCAGTACTCCATCACCAAGAATCCCACCTGTTTTCGTGGTCAATCGCCACCCCGGCCCACCATGACACTGGGGCTTGGTTCATCCCCCCAGGACACCTCCTGGTGAAAAACTTTTCCCTGATATCTAACCTAATCTTCCCTTTCTGTTCCTTTTTCTGTCATCTGTCCACACTGAGAACAGTCTAGCTCCTTCCTCTTTGGAACCTCCCTTCAGGTAGTTAAAGGCAGCTATCAAATCCCCTCTCAGTCTACTCTTCTGCTGACTAATTAAGCCCAGTTCCCTCAGCCTCTCCTCATAAATCATGGGTCCCAGCCTCCTAACCATTTTTATGCCCTCTACTGGACTCTCTCAAACTTATCCACATCTGTAGTGGGGTCCCAAAACTGGACACATTACTCCAGACGTGGCCTCACCAGTGTCAAATAGAAGGGACTAATTACTTCCCTCAACCTTCATACTAATGCAGCCTGGTACTTGGTTTTT
>NW_017729032.1:112978615-112979675 GCF_001723915.1 Gavialis gangeticus
TGGCAAAGCCTAGAAACTTGCTCTTTTGTGTCCTGAAGAAGTGCTTTCTGTCTGAGCTATTAAATAAAATAGGATATTATAACCAGAGATCCTGTTTTTCTCTGATTTAAAAAAAAATCCACAATTTTCAGTTAAAAAAGTAACTCCGAATCCACATATTTTTGTGATTAAAATGAAACACATATATAGCTCTATATTAGTGGTGTTTCATTTAAATCATAGAAAAATGTGGATTTGGGGTTAATTTTTTTAACCAAAAATTGGGGATTTTTTAAATCAGAGAAAACCAGGATTCCCTGATCATCACTCTGTAAGTAGTGTTAAATAGTTGTTATTTCAGATCAACTATGCCTTCAGTTATTTTGCATAGCATTTCTATGCAGTTGAACAAAATATTTTTGATAGAATTTCTCTTTCATCTAGAACAAAAATGTAGTTTTATGAGCAGCAAAGTAGAATTCTAAAACCTACGTAAGTGCCATTCAAAAGTCTTAGTAGGAAAGTGCAATTTAGTCCATATTGTACTTGTAAGAAATATCATTTTTACATTCCTGGAGTATGGAAACTATAACAACATATGTTTGTGTTTTCTGATTGTATATTTTATTAATTTAGATGTGCAAAGTAATTAAAGAATTCTAAGGAGTTTCTCATTTCTTTTAGTGAAGAAAGCTTCAAGTTTAAAAAAAAAGAGAAGGCTTTGGTGTTTAGAGACTCAAATGTGTTTTAAAATATTCTAATAGTGAGAACTTATAATGTCTGTATGCTTTAATACTCTGCATTATATTATCTAGATCAGTGGTGTTCAATCTATGGCCTGCAGCCAGATCTGGCCTTTAAAGCAACTGGATCTGGCCCATAGCATAGAATCATGGAATCGTAGAAAATTAAGGTTGGAAGAGATCTCAGGAGGTCATCTCGTACAATGCCCTGCTTGAAGCAGGACCATCCCCAACTAGATCATTCTAGCCATGGATTTGTTGAGTCAGGCCATAAGAATCTCCAAAGATGGAGATTCCACAACCTGTCTGGGTAACCTGTTTCAGTACTTTGCTACCCT
>NW_017729032.1:112984675-112986669 GCF_001723915.1 Gavialis gangeticus
TTGACTCATATCCAGCTTATTGTCCACTGTAACCCCCAGATCCCATTCTGCAAAGCTGCTGCTTAGCCAATTGGTCCTAAGCCTGTAGCAGTCCAGAAGGGATCAGTATCAAGCAGTTCATCTTGGCATGTCCTCTTCCCTATCCTGTGCTGTGTGGTGGCACAGTAGGGGGTGCTACTATGCAGAGCCACCCACCTCACTGTGCCAGGCTCAAAACCAATATTTGGGAGTCTCCCCTGGAGAGCTTATGGCCAGCCCTTCCTGGAGACCTCCCACAAGCCTAGGGTAATGCTATCCCCACTCAGGAACTGGTCACTGTTAGGGTTCTGTGCAGCCCAAGGTACACAGAACCTGTAAGCCTTGGGGTTGCTTTGCCCACTGGTAATAATTTTGGGTGCTTCTTTCACCCTGAAACATCCAAAGATAGCCAAGCCCAAAGTAGCTGGCCAAGCAAAAGGAGTGAAAAAGTCTTCTCTGTTCTCTTTCCCCTCAGGAATTCACAGCAGGGAATGCTGTAACCTAGTATTGATTAGGGAGAGAGAGTGTGTGTGTGTGGGGGGGGGGTAGAACAAAAGAGTTAGAGAAACATTTTGAGCAAACTTAAGTAAGTTGAGTCCTACAGATCAGATATGTGTCTGAATTACTTAGTTCTAATCAAATAGCTAGTTTACAGGTCTTTATTCACTGATTCATCCAGAGAGAGTCTCTGGAGGCTGTTGCTTGTGTGTTCCAAAAATGCTGCTGGAGGAAGAGAGCAATCTCCCCTCCCCTTAGGAATTTACATAGCCCAGTCACCTGGCTGATCAGGTTGAACTAAATGGCAAGCAAGTGAAAGAGAGAGAGGTGTAATTGGACTGATACAAACAGGAACAGACAGCAGGGGATTTCTTCACATGTTGTGTCACTGGTCCTCTCCACAGCCCTTCCCGCTCTTTCCTGTCCCCTTGCTTAAGAAAGCAAATATTCCAATCCAGCCTAGCAGCTCTCCCAAGGACTTTATTTCTGAAACTTTCACTACATACTTAAACTCAAAGAAATGGTGCCAAAATACAAGTTTACCCAAGGCACCGTTTTCCCTAAGACCAGACCTGGTTTAGGAAATGTACATAAACATCAATTTTAGGGATGTCTGTTTTAAATAGAGTATTTTATACAAATCCTTCACAGAAGGTGGTGAATATCCCATAAACAGCAGTTCCCATAAAGCTAGGAACTACTTCATGAAAACACCCATTAGAGTGTCTCTTCAAGAGCAGAATGCTTCCTTCTGGTTTAAAAACAGCTTAGTATAAATACCTTTATTTTTTTAAAAAGTTAAAAAGAAGAAACTGTAAGATATTTATGTTTAGAAAAAATCCTGGCTTTAAGCACATGTATTTTGATTTTATTCATCAGTACTCCTAAAACTGAAGCTGGGAAGCAGGTTCCAGCTTCTCAATCCCACTTTGCATATAAACCCTTCACTGACAGCAATGTGGCAGTGAAGTTACTCAAGGGGCTTCCCCTGATCTTAAGATCCCTTTCTCTGATGTTCTTGAGAGCATCAGTGCAGGTACCCATGAAAAAAAAATAACTGCCTTTTTTGCCAAGTTAGGTGTCTTTGGAGTGGAAGCATGAGCATGCTGATTGGATGTGTTTTCTGAAAGCAATTTCAGGCATACAGGGGAGTGATGTACATGCACATGGAAAAAATGGGAAGATGTCCCAATTATGAATAAAGAGGAAGACAGGAATATGTAATCAGAGCCATAAACTGATATAAAGTGGGTCTTCTTCCATCCCCATTTACAGAAGAAATTCTTCCAGGCAGCTTGCTGCAGCACCAGGGCTCCAGTGCCAGTAAGTAAGGCATTGGGAGGGCTGACGGGCGGGGGGAGAGGACTATGGGGGGGACCCCTGCTGGCCCTGCCCACTCCCCTAGTCCCCCCATCACTGCCCTGCCTGGTCCCATCTCCCGCATTCCCCCAAGGCCCCTAATCCCTGCCCTCCCTGGC
>NW_017729032.1:112987339-112988091 GCF_001723915.1 Gavialis gangeticus
GACCAGCCATTGGGGGGTTTGGGGAGCAGCTGGTGTGGGATGGGACCAGGTGGGACAGTAATCAGGGGCCTGGGGTGGGGCATGTTGGCCTTACAGGGTGGGTGATAGCCCCTGCAGGGGCCATTTGGCCCCTGTTGGGGGGGCTGTAACCCCTGTGTGGCACTGTAGCCCCTGTTGGAGGGCTGTAGCCCCTATGTGGGGGCCGTAGCCCCTGTTGGATGGTTGTAACCCTTGTTGGGGGGCTGTAGCCCCTGTGTGAGGGCTGTATTCTCTGTTGGGGGGCTGTAGCCCCTGTGTGAGGGCCATATCTCCTGTTGGGGGCTATAACCCCAGTATGGGAGCTGTGGCCCTTGTTGGAGGGGCGTATCCCCTGTTGATGGGGCCATAACCCCTGTTGGGGGGGTTGTACTCCCTGTGTGGGGGGCATAACCCCTGTGTGGGGGCTGTAGCCCCTGTTGGGGGGATGTAACCCCTGTGTGGGGCCATAGCTGCTGCTGGGAACTGTAACCTCTGTATGGGGGCTGTGGCTCCTGTTGGGGGGCCATAACCCCTGTGTGGGGGCTGTATCCCCTGTGGGAGGGCAGCAAAATATATATTCATTTATTCATGAATTCATGACACATGTATTTAGAGTTCACTTTACTATGATGATAGTGACACTGGTAGTTTTTGAAATTGCTTTAACACCGTAGTTATATCAATAAAACATTGCCCAACTGATTACTGTCTATCTGTCTCACTATCTGTCTCTC
>NW_017729032.1:112988102-112988456 GCF_001723915.1 Gavialis gangeticus
TGCCCCTCCTCTGACCCCATTCTTCTGGCAGAGGATGTGTATTGCTCCTTGATATAGAGTGCCACACACCACCTTTCCTTTTTTCTCTATCCCACCTGTAATGCCTATAGCCCCTAATGCTAACTGCCCAGTTGTGGAATGAATCCCACCACGTTTCTGTATGCCCTATTATGTCTGTGTCTGAACTGGCTATTCTGAGGGTAAGTTCCTCCTGTTTGTTCCCCATACTACGAGCATTGGTATATAGGCATTTAAGGCCTTGCATAGCTGCGTGTGCCATCCCCCAATCTGGGAGACTGTCTGGACCCCTGTTTCTTACCTGGGCACTCCTTGCATTTGTCACCTGTCTTGCTC
>NW_017729032.1:112993456-112998139 GCF_001723915.1 Gavialis gangeticus
TCCCCCATTTGGGAGACTGTCTGGACCCCTGTTTCTTACCTGGGCACTCCTTGCATTTGTCACCTGTCTTGCTCAGGTGGTGTCTCCTCATCTTCCTGTGGTCTCCTCCCCCGGTGAGGCTAGTTTAAAGCTCTCTGTATGAGGAGAGCCAACCTGGAAGAGAAGACACGCTTGTCTTTAGGAGAGAGGTGAAGCCCATCCCACCCCAGCAAGTCCCCCGCCTGAAAGCATGGGTCATTATCTAGGAACCCAAGGACTGCCTGGTGGCACCAACTGCTTAAGCAGCGGTTGACCTCACCAATGCAGGCCTCGTGCCACCGTCCCCACCTACTCACCGGAAGAAGAGAGGAGAATACTACCTGCACCCCTGTCTCCTTAAGTTGTCCCCCAGAGCCTCAAATTCCTCCATAATGTGGTTAGGGTTGCCCCTGGCCGCATCATTCATCCCCATGTGGATGACAACCATGGGGTACTGGTTTGCAGGTTGGATGTAGGCCGGGATCCTCGCCGTGATGTCCCTAACCTGAGCCTGAGCCTGAGCCCTACACACCAGATTAGGTTCCACACTGTCACAGCTGACTCCCACATCCTAGTATTGGGCTCTGGGGTCCCACACTACCCCTGCTCAGCCCTGTATGCTGGGCGCAGGCCCTGGAACCCTGCACCACCTTTGTCCAGCCTCAGGGACTGGGAACAGGCACTGTATGTCAGGATCAATTCATGGCCCCCTGTGCCACCACCACCCAGCCTCACATGCTGAAATTAGGTCTCATTCCACCCCTCTCTGTCCCTGTGTACTGGAATTAGGCCGTGGGATCCCACCCTCAACCCTGAATCACCTGGATTGGGACTTGTGTACTGGGATTTGACCCTTTGCTTCCCCACTTCCTATGCACCAGGATTGGGCCCCATATCTCCATGCATGCCTGATCTCGTGTGTAGACCACTCTATCCATCCTATGGCGTTCCACACTGCTCCAAGAATTTGGCAGCAAGGTAGCAGTGTCACCACCATCCTGCCACCAAATATTCAAGCCCCTGGGGAGATCCACAAGCTGATTCATATAACACATGGTTCTGGCCCGCAAGTCAAGGATTGAGGACCCCTGGGGCAGTAAGCACAGTTTTGTCCTTATTTAATCTTATTTGGCTAAGAACTTATAACTATCTCTACAGGCAAAAGTGACAAACTGCTTTGATTGGAATATTGGGTAAATATCCATCATCCATGTAAAAGAAGTCTGCCTCATTTTCTCTCTTTCTCTTATGCACTCAGTAGACTATGGCCCTTCCTGACTAACCTTAAAACTATGTAGCAAAAAACAAAATACAAAAATGTAGAAAACAAGAAGGGATCATGCATGATTGTTTATTTCATTCCTCCTGCCCTAAAAAAAGATCAATTGCATTTCAGCTACTCTACATTATGTTTTCTAACCTGCTTTTTAAAATTTCCAATGATAAATATTCTGCAAACATTCATTCCCATGTTTATTCTTGCTGACCTAGAAAGTTTCTTCTAAAGTTTGACTTAATCCTCCCTTGTTACAGTTGAAGACTATTACTTCTTGCTCTGTAACCAGGGGATATGAAGGATGGTTTATAACATACCTTTTTATGGTAAACTTTTAACTATTTGGTTGCTTGGACATGACTCACTCTAGCAAAATCCATTTTGGCAGTTACTTATCAGCTTATTATCTTTTAAATGTTTATAAGTGGAATATAATTGGGTTGACAAATGTATTAAGACTGCTGTTCCTACAGTAAATCCTTTTCTATTGTGCAATGTAGGTTAAATATTATGTCAGTTCCACTTATATGGGTAGTTTCTGAAAAATCATATTAAATAGCAATCAAACATTAATTGTTATAGTATTGACATAAAAGTGAAATTAGTCATGCCTTTTTAAATGAGCACACGAGACTCACCAGTTATTTGAAGAAATCATTGGGTCCTTCATTTTATTTTACACTATTACTTTTGAGGAAGGAGACACACTAACACATTAACTCAAAATGAAGGCATTCAGACAAAAACAATGGATGTTATCTTGAAAAATGGAATATACTGTTTTAAAAAAAGTCCAGATAGATAGGAACTACAATGAACTTTTGAACAGTATGCATACTTGGGGGTGGGGGGGAAATGGAGAAAACTGGTATTATCTATTTGTAAAAGTTTTAAAAGATACTTAAACAATTATCACTAAAAATGGCAAGGGACGTGTTTTAAGAATAGATGTATTATTACTGGAAGTGTCTGGGCCTAAGATGCAAAATGTCTGTTTCTAATGTTTCCCTGTATCTTGAGTATTTTAGGATGATGAGATTATGGTGAGTAAATAAAATAACATTTTTTAAGATACAGCAATGAAAGAAAAATACATGGGTCTTGTGTGTCCACACATGCTTTTGATAGGTTTCAGTTAGGCAGAGGAGGCTATGAATGAAATAAGGGTAAAGATGTGATGTATCTTACACTGTTACTAGAAAGAATATTTGTAAGGAAAGAAGAGTGCTAAAAAGTATCACGCCCCTAAAGGGGATGTACTATTTGTCGGTACTCATTCAGGAAAGTATTCCCATGAGGAACGGCTTCATTTTTATGAAGTCCCATCAAAATAAATGGGATTAACCACCTTCCTAAAAAACTAAGACACTATTTACATACTTTTGGAAACTTTGTGGATTTAACTGTCTTTAGCACAATGAAATTTTTGCCTAAATATTTATTGTGGGAAAAGAGTAATATAGAACTAAAAGGGATAGCATTATTCCAAGGGGGTTTTCTGTTGAGCACTACTTAATGGAAATATCAATTTCCTGATCAGGAGCAGAAAAATATTTTATGTTAGTTTAAAGATGGGTTTCTACACATTTTCATGCTCTGCCTACTTTCTGAAGTTATGTGTTCACTAATGTACAGTTATTGAGCTAAATCTTAGTTCAACTCTACGTGCCTAAATAACATGTATGTAGTTACATAACTGTAACTTTTAATACTTCAGTACGGATTCTGTTTACATGTATCAGCTATGTTGGCCCTTCCTGACCTTTCTAAACCAGGACATACTCAAAACATTGCACTATGGCCCTAAAAGACTCCAAGGCACAACAGAATCACCTAGGCATGTGTATAAGGCTCTGTAAGTCCTGGCACTTTAGTTACAAAAACAAAACAGAACAGCTCCCGCCCCCCCATAATTAAAGACTGTTTAGGAGAACCTAGAACCTTTACCCCAATGCAGAGCTGGAGACTTGGGGTATTGGTCCTCTTCACCAGATATTGAAATCTATTTACTACATTTTAGCCAAAGGCTTTTACCACTAGACCACGGCCACCCTGAATGTTCTCTTGAAGATGGCCCAATAGGGAAGTCAAGGGTGGAAGATATTTGAGGCCAAGGCAAAGAAAGTAAGGTGATGCAAGTGTGGATAAATAATAAGTAGGGATAATGGTCTTCTCTGATTAAAAAAAAAAAATCCCCAATTACAGGATTTAAAAAAGTAACTCCAAATCCACATTTTTCTGTGATCAAAATAAAACATCACTATTTATCAAGATAGACAGATGGGCAGATTATTGGAGTTTCATTTTAATCACAGGAAAACATTCATTTTTTAAACTGAAAATTGGGGATTTTTTTTTATCAGAGAAAACCAGGATCCTGATTCTAGGAATACTATCCTAGAAAGGATGAGTTATAAAAATGGGTTATGGCTTTCGTCCTTGTCTGCTGTAGGACAGAAATTACCTATCTGTTCTATCCAACGAACATTGGATGCAACAGGCAGAAAAAACATTGGGAGATATATTTTCAAATATACTTTGCTTTAGAAAGGCATAGAACCCAGGTTTCTTGTACTCTAAGCGAGGTGCTTCCTAAGCAATCAGGCTAAAAGGCAGGAAGGGCATTCTCATTTCCAGCTGGTAAGCACGTATCTGGAAAATCTTATTCCTCTGTAGCTGGAAAGAGAATTCCAGTGCTGGTAGCTGTACCAGTTATTTGGGATAGGTCCTTAACACAGGATTCTGGGTTCTGCTTGTTTGGCAGGCATGTAAAAGACATTGTAGTGTTTATATTTTAGGCATCTAAATTCCATTTTAGATCAATCTGTAAGTGCCTATCATTACACAGTTACCTAAATAGGTTTAACATTTGCCTAACCAAAACTATTTTTTTTCTTAGTCAAAAACATTGAATATACAATCCAGATCATTTCCAAGGGCTATAATAAGGGCTAGAACCATAAGGAATTAGAATGAAAAAAATAGCATTAAGATGTTACTTAAGATGCAATTTGATTACAAATGGAAACTCTATAAAACAGAGGGAGGAAGAAAGTCAAATCATCACAGTTATATCATACTTGTAAGAACCAAATTATTTGTCAGAATACCAAGAACAGAAAGTGCAGAAAAATTTCAAATCACAAATTACTTTAAATTATATTAAAAGGAATTAGCAGAAGTTTCTGAAGAACCCTTCAAAAGTGAAGAATGAGAAGCTGTTTAACATTTCAAACGTACAAGTAACCCTGCTTATAGGTCTTATCCTGCCTGAATATGTATAAATAGAGACAGACAGAATCAGGGTAATACCTACTCCACGCTCCCACACTCATTCAAATCTAAGATGAGGCATCCCTCACCCCCAGTCAGCATGGGGGGGGGGGGGG
>NW_017729032.1:112998263-113004742 GCF_001723915.1 Gavialis gangeticus
CCCCACCTTATTCAAATCCAAGATGAGGCCTCCCTCCCCCCCAATCAGGATGGGGGGGGGGGGGGCGGGGGAAGCCCCTGTCCTAAATTTGCTTACAAAATTGTAGGAGAGTGGGGGGCCGGCAGTTGCTCCATCTCTGACTCTGGCCTTGAGCCCAGGTCAGCACCAGAGTTTGAGCTACTGCAGCATCATACCCCTATCTCCACTTGTCTCTGCAGCTTCTGCCACCCCCTATCTTTCCCCCCTTACTGTAAGGCACAGCTCAGCACAGGCTGGATTCCTTCCCTTGCATGGAACACTGGAAACTTTGTCCCCTGCCTGGTCATTCAGCAGCATTGGCACTGCTCATGGCCAGCAGGGACACACTTCAACATGCTGTGCTCTGGGATGGAACAGATCAGTGCCTTACACTAAGGAGGGAGGGAAGAGGCAGAGGCTGATAAGCAGAAGGAAGGGGCAGATATTGTGGGAAGCAGGGGAAGGGAGAAGAGGGACAGAGTCTGTGGGGAACTTTTTTGGGGGGTGACAGTTGTGGGGGAAGCAAGAAGGCTGCAAGGGGAAGAAGTGGAGGACAGAGGACAAGGGGCCACCTGACATGCTCAGCCACCTGAAACCCCAGCAACTGCTTTCCCTGCTGTAGCAGTATGGTCCAAGAAAGGACACAATTTTAAGACAACCTTTACATTTATATTTTTTCTGTATTTAGAATCTAATTATTGGTGAGTCATCTTAAATTCAGAGTCAGCTTAGATCTGAGTAAATATGGTATATAAGTTTTGATCATGTGCTCTGACACTAGTCCTCTGTTCCACTGTGGATTTGCATACCATCAATAGGTATTCATGGAGAAAAGATTCTGTTATATTCAGGTGACAACTGGGAGCAGAGAAGACCTTTAGAAAGGTCAAGGAAATAAAAAGCTTTAGGGCTGGAGAGGCTGGAGGACCCAATGAGACCCTAGAGTGGAGTTCTTCTTAGGAAGCAGTCTCTCAGAATCTGGTAAACCCTCAATGGTGAGACTAGGAAGACCCTGAGCTGGAATTCAGCAGTGTCCCTGAGCATCAGACAGCACAGATCATTCACTATTAAGAGTGAGCCAGATGGTGGCATGAGGTGATGCACCCCTGGTTTTAACCTGGTGCCCTTCAGTGGCAGCCCTAGCAGTGGCAAAATGAAGCAGAAGCTGATGGGTCAAGTTCTTCCCCAGCTAACCAAAAAAATACACTTCTTAGCCCTGCTTTGACTGGATAAGATAGCAACTTCCAGGATGGTATTTTGGGAGTATTTAATAGTCGGGGTATTTATCATCATTATGTTTGATAAAGTCTAGTAATTTCCTTGTTTCCATTTAATGTGCGTAATTCCATTTTTATATACTGTCAGTATCCTGAGTGGCGAAGTGATGGAGATGTTCTTTTAGGACCCCTAGTAAAAAGTGCAAATTTCCCACGTTTTCTACACCAACTCCCTCTCCCTCCCCACCCCATACTTGTTCAAGGGGAGAGAGGAGAGGAAACAGGGCAGTTTGCAAGTGGGGCACTGGTGGCAAGAAAAGAAAGATGTTCCAGGTAGCAGATCCTCCCCCTGAAGGAAATTAGCTTAGTTTGTCTGTGTGTTTGGTGACCATTTGCTTGGCTGTTTGTTTGGGCTATGTGCCCTGAGCAGTTTGTGACTCCTGATTTCAGAGTGATTATTTTCTGTGCTGACAAATGCCCTAGCAAAGGAGCGGAGCTAGATCAGGCCAAGGAGAGCACAAAAGGAGACCTCCTGAGAGACCCCATAGAACAAACAAGGCAGTTTGCAAGTAGTTCACAAGTCAGTTCTCACACCAAATATATATATAGTGGTGCTTCATTTTGATCAAGGAAAGATTTGGATTTGGGGTTATAGTTTTTTTTATCTGGAAATTGGGGATTTTTTAATCAGAGAAAACAAGGATACCTAGTTCTCAGGTAGTTTGCTGTCCCCCTCTTTAAAGGGGAGCCTTCAAGGTAAGTTACTACTTTTAATTAACTTTTGGCATTTAAGGTAGTGCTTAGGTCTTGCTTTGCATTTCAATACTTAAGTTCCCTGTGTAACATTTACCTACAATTAGGGCAGAGTAAGGTTAAACAGGTCTATGCACCAGTTTAAGGTTTCTAATTCATGAATAAAAGCCTCTCTAAAAGGCAAACTAAGACTTTTCATACTTAAGAAATGCAGGTAAAAGTCCACTGAGGGGTGAGAGAGCTACCCAGTTTCTTGGACTTAGTTCATCATGTATGATTACATGCTCCCAGGACAGGTTTCAATTGTGTACATTTGGTGCAAGGAGCTCCTGGCTCTGAGAAAACATCATCATGGCATTATACAAAACCATGGTGACTCACATCTAGAATACTGTGTGGCATTCTGGTCCCTACATCTCAAAAAAAGATGTAGTAAAATTATAAAAAGGTGCAAAGAAGGGCAACCAAAATGATTAGGGGCCTGGAGCAGTTGTTTTACTAGGAAAGACTAGGCGTCTTCAGTTTGCAAATAAGAAGGGTGAGGGAGGATATGACAGACTATAGAAAATCATGAAGAGTATGGATCAAGTGAATAGGGAACTATTTTCTCTTTGTCTCAGAATACTAGAACTAGAGGGCACCTACTGAAATTAGTAGGTGAGTGGTTTAAAACTGAAGAGAGAAAATACTTTTTAAACAATACATAGTTAACTGGTGGAATTCACTGCCAGAGGCTATGAAGCTTCCTGAAATTCTAGCTGCAAAGATAACATGTGCAAATAATGGTATGAGGAGTGAGAGAAATATACTGCAAACCACTAATGGCATCCTCAATTCTAATCTAAATTAGATCCCAATACAATCAATGAAGAAAGTTGGTTGCTTTTGTTGTTGCTGTTTCTTTTTTCCCTGAAAACGATGGAACAAAACCAAAAGGTAGAACAAACTCAAAATATGGGGGTTTTAAGTGCAAGCCCTTGTGACTTTCCAGAAATAGATGGCCTGACACTTTTTCTTTTTTCTCCAATGTTTTATAGAGGCCTCATAAAAAGTGGCCTACATTTTAAGCACATCCAAAACCTGAGTGTTTCAATTCATTTTTCAAGTCTTACCAGTCCTTAGATTTTAGCAATTCTTTCAGCAGTGTACAATATAAATATTTTGAAAGTCTGTGTTCTACAGAGTTGAGTACAAAATGGGTAGTAAATTGATTAAGTGACCAAAGGAAGAGCTTTACATCTATTGTTAACTTTTCATTTAACAGTATCTGATAATAGCCATGACTGCTAGCAATTTCTCCCTGAGACCAGCTGACTACAAAGGTAGTCACTTCTGCAATCACCTCTACAAGCAAAGGGAGCAATACACAAATATGAACACTTGCTATAATAAAGAACATTTATGGATTTTGTGTACACACTTTTTATGTCTCATCTATGGTATATTAAAAACAAGCTGTGTTATATATGAAACCAAATACCACAATGTTTATTCCTTATAATAATAATGATAGATAGATAGATAGATAGATAGATAGATAGATAGATAGATAGATTGTTCTATCACTTTCACGGGAAAAGAAACAGCAACAACAAAAGCAACAAACTTTCTCCATTGACTGCACTGGGATCTAATTTAGATTAGCTTTGAGGATGACATTTGTGGCTTGCAGTATATTTCTTTCATCCCCTGTATCATTATCTATCTATCTATCTATCTATCTATCTATCTATCTATCTATATGTCTTTGCTCATTGCTCCCTTTAACTTTTGTGCATGGAATAAGAGAATGTGCATGTATCTATGTTATAATACATACAAGATAGATGTCTGTATTTGACAGTTAATGAGGATTAAGGTAGAGTGTAAATCTTAAAGCACAATAGCTGTTCTTGATCAAATCCATCTGTGAATGCACTCTTGTGAGGAAAGGTTGCTTATCCTTGTTAGCAAGCTTTTTGTACGTTCATATATCCATTCATGGATTTAATCAAGGCCACTATTTTGTGTACACCAGCTAATTGCCCTCTTGATTTTTTTTTAACATTCCAAAAGATTTAAGAGGATATTTGTGATCTTGCTGTGGATGAGTTAAGCATGCTTAAAAGAATTTAGTTTTGGAAGGTTTCCTGCATCTTCTGCATTTGAAGCTTTGAAGAACTATTCTAATTTCCATCAAGCAATATTATCACACTATTGCAAGAAACTATCACACTACGTAACCTGGTTCACAATTACAGGGCAAGCTATCCAGAAAGGAAAAAATATGTCCTAGGAACTAGCTCTGACAGCACTTGCCAGAGAGGGGAGCTGGAGCTGCTGCCTGGGGCTGTCAGACCCTCTCATGGACCTTCATCTTTGCTCTTAATGAATAACCTTTGAGGTCCCCTAGGCAAACAAGCTGCTCACCTAACACTTGCACAGAACAGGGGAGATCCATATGGATGGTGGGGGGAGGGAGGGCAGGGGTAGCAGAAGCAGTGGAGCTTGAAGTTCCCTGGGGCACCTTGTGAGGTACTTTTCTGTATATGATTTTCTTCTCTCCTTATCTTGTTCCCATGTGCAGTTTTCCAAACAAATTCTGTTCCTCCCCCACCCCAGATTACAACTGTACATGAGGAAAACATAGAATTATAATCTTGAATGTCTGTTTATACTTTGCTTCTCACAGGAAAGAGATTTTGATAGGTCTTTAAAGAAATAAATGGGAAGGCTTGTTGGACAAAGGGAGACATGGAATCATGACATCTACAGAGTAAAAGTGGGGAATGGTGGGAGAGAGAAAGCAGTCTACCTTCAGATGCAGGAGCATCTGGCCAAACACCAGCCACATGTTCACATGTTCACATAAAAGCTTGATAGAAACTAGCCACAAAAATGTCTTACAATTTACAACCAACATTGTCATGGCTGGTTGGCCATATTTCTGGGGGCATACAACATCAGTTCACATGTGTAGCATGTTTAAATTTATTTTGTGATTAACTAGTCAATTGCCCAATAAATATAATATATACTAGTGACTCTCCATTTCATGTTTGATCTGTATTGATCAATCTGGGGTCTGTGTTGGTGCCATAGTTTTTATTGTGTAACTTTACTAGTCCTTCCTGAGAATTCACTTTGCCTGCGCTGGGATTATGCTCTGCATACTCTATTCCCTGGGACTACTCTTTTACCCTTCACTCTGTCCCCCAGGGAGTACTCTCTTATCTCCACTTTCTGTCCTTCCTGGACCAGCCCTAGGCATGAATAGCTATAATGACATATCCCTGATGTAAACCAAGTAAAGAAATATGTTGATAAACAAGCATTTTAATTTTTATGATTTTGACTGTGGTAGCCTCCTCTGTACCAACTACAGACTGATGATCTTTAGATAACTGGGATACTCCATAGTTAAGTATAATATTGTAATGTTCAGCCTAAGAACAGCAACAAAAACATATAGTGTTGCAAACTACATGAGACAATCTGCTTGTGCAGAGCTTCTTTGAATGTATTAGGGTCCTACCAATTTGGTTCTCAGAACAAGTGTATCATGTTTTCTGTTCTCTCATTAAAAAAGAATAATTCTATGTATATAGCCTTTTTTTGTCCTTTGTAAAAGGAAAAGGGCTGTTTTAGATTTTGTTTGTATCACTTGAAATTCAAACAGATTTGCATGAGGAAACTAAGGTCATTTTCCAGTCTAACATATCACCGAAATGGGTCTTTATCATTTATTAGGATCAGATTCAAGAACTTGTGCTGATCCTGCAGTAAATAAGTGGGCCTTGGAAATTATACCATTGTCACTGCCAGTAAATGAAAGCTGTTAGCAGAGTTTGATTAATGAAATGAAGCAACATATTTTTTTCATCATATCAATTATAGTATTGTCGCAAAACAAACAAGCAAACACAAAATGGATCAAATCAAGATATTGTAAAAGGAATGTTGTAGGCAGGCTAAGGCAAATGATCATTTTAATCCAACCTTTTCACCCTGTGGGCCAGTTGGGCAGATCCAGGTCCATCTATGGGCCAGATTTCACTGGAGGACTCAGATGAGGGGCTGGCATGGTGGGGTCTGATACAAGCATGGAATGGGGGGGAGGGGGTGTCCAGCCTGATCCTGACCTGTCTGCCTGGAAGTAGAACCATAGAATCATAGAAGTAGGGTCGGAAGTGACCTTGTAGATCTTCAAGTCCGACTCCCTGCCTGGGCAGGAGAAAAAGCTGGGCTCAAATGATGCCAGCTAAGTAGACATCAAGCTTTCTCTTAAAGACCCCCAGGGTAGGGGCCAGCACCACTTCTCTTGGAAGTTGGTTCCAGTTCCTAGCCGCCCTGACTGTGAAGTAGTTCTTATGGATGTCTAATCTAAATCTAGTCTCCAACAATTTGTGCCCATTATTCCTTGTTATGACAGCGAGTGCTAGGAGAAACAAGGTCTCTCTCAAGCCCTTCTGGTCCCCCCTCGTGAGTTTATAGACGGTCACCAGGTCCCCC
>NW_017729032.1:113005034-113013501 GCF_001723915.1 Gavialis gangeticus
TGGCCCATGTTCATCTTGGAGTCAATAATGATTCCAAGATCCCTTTCTGCTTCTGTGCTCTCAAGAAGGGTGTTTCCCATCTTATAAGTGTGCTGCTGGTTACTACTACAAGCACCTTGCACTTGTCAGTATTGAAGCGCATCCTGTTTTTGCTAGCCCACCCCTGTAACCTATCCAAGTCTTGCTGCAGTCTTTCCCTCCCTACTAACGTGCTTGCCTCACCCTAAATTTTGATATCATCAGCGAATTTAAACAGGTTGCTTTTCACCCCATTGTCGAAATCCCTGATAAAGAAATTGAGCAGTGCGGGCCCAAGGACCGAGCCCTGGGGGACTCTGCTGCTCACTTCTCCCCGGGTTGAATATGACCCATCCACCACCACTGTCTGAATACGACCCCTCAGCCAATCTGCAATCTGTCTGACTGTGTAGGCATCAATGCCACAGTTGCCCAATTTTTTAATGAGGATGGGGTGGGAGATGGTGTCAAAGGCCTTGCTGAAGTCCAGAAAGACTACATCCACAGCAACACCTGCATCCAATGCTTTTGTGACTTGATCATAAAAGGCAATCAGTTTGGTCTGACATGACCTGCCCCTAATGAAACCATGCTGATTGCCCTTAAGCATCATCTCTGAGGCCAGCCCATTGCAGATGTGCTCCATGATGATCTTCTCAAAGAGTTTCCCTAGGATTGAGGCAAGACTGACAGGCCTATAGTTGCCCGGGTCCTCCCTCCTCCCTTTTTTAAAGATGGAGACCACGTTGGCTATCTTCCAATCATCCAGCACCTGGCCCGAGCACCACAAGCACTCGTAAAGCCATACCAAGGGCCCTGCAATAACCCCTGCTAGCTCCCTCAACACCCTGGGGTGGAGAGCATCTGAACCCACTGATCTGAACACATCAGAACAGGGCAGGGCAGGGTGGTACAGAGTAGCACTAATCTGGATGCATGTGGGGGCAGGGGCAAAGCATGTCAGTGCTGATCCAGATATGTGAGGCAGCAGGGGGATGGAAAGCAGCCTGTCCCAATCTGGAAGTGTGGCGGGTGGGCCCAGCCCTGATCCTGATGCACAGCAATGGCCCAGGTGGCACTGTTTCCAACCCCTCAGATTTTCCACTGCTCCCCGACTGCTAAATTTTAAAACCCATGTGGATCCACATAGGCTGGATACCATGGCTCTTGCAGGCTGAATTTGGCCCACAGTTTAGAGGTTGAACACCTACATTTTAGAATATTCACAACTGGTGAGGCCTCACCTTATCTGGTTTTGGATACCATACTTCAGTAAAAGTGTGGACAAATTGGAAAGAGGCCAACAGAGTCACAAAAATGATTGGTTTAGAAAACATGAAATATTAAGAGATGTTGGAAGAACTCTTGTTATTTAGTTTAGAGAAGAAGAGATTCAAGGTGAGTTTAATTACAGTCTTCAAAAAGTTTTAAAGAAAATAGTCATCATCTGTCCTCACCATACTGAAAAGGACAAAAAGTATGTATATCAGTTACAGCCAGGGAACAATGAATGAAATGGATGAAATGGATGAAAGGGAAAATTTTCTAGATTATAAGATTCATTAAGAAATGAGAAAAAAAATATTTCCAAAGATGCTGGGTAATTTACATTACTGGAAATTTTTAATTGTCTAGGTAGGGATGTTTCTGTCTTTAGCAGGAGGTTGGACTAGATGATCATCTAAGGTCCTTCCCAAACCTAATTCTCTATGCTTCTGTGATTATTAATTATCTGCATTAAGGGGCTAGACATATGTCGTTTATGCTTGTACTCTCAGAGAATGCTTGCTTTCATGGGGGAAAAGAGGGCAATTTAACAGGAAACAAAAATCCTTTATTCAAATAAAAAAAAGGAAAGAAACCACTAACTCAGTATTTTATTTTCTACGACATAATTATACATCCAGGATTGGAGGAACAAATCCTACTTTTCTTTCATTTTTATTATTTGACATAATCTATTTTTCACAAAGTTTTAAACCGCATGGTTTTCAACAGCTTGCAATTTACAAAACTGATTATAAGTGAGTGGGCTTCCAGTAATACAGGTATTTCTTCCAATCTTTTTCACTAAGCACCAGTCTTAACCGTTTGTGATTAAGAGCATTCATAGAACAATATAATTATGGAAAAAGCAACAGTAACTTGGTAATTAATGGGTTTTTTCCCATGTTCTCCCAAGTAATATTATCAGCTATCATAGATTTTTTGTTGTTGCTAATATTAATTAACAAGATGTTTCTTGCTTTTTTTTTTTAATAAAAGGGAATTACATAGAGTAATAAACTTTTGCAAGGCACTTGACTGAGTTCATTAAAATAGTTTGATTAAAATTAACATTTTACAATATTGGATGGATAGATAGAACAGTGGGTGCACATAGGTGCAGGCCCTGGTTCATGGCCCTTCCTCTCCCTGCAGCTGGTTGCAGCTTCTGCTTCAGAGCGAACAGGGCTCCACCGGCCAACCCCCCCACCCCCCATGACTTCAAACTGTCCAAAGGCTTCTAGAAGACATCCCCATGATGCTTGCAATGTCCCATACTCCTGTCTGGAAATGTCCAGTGACCTCTACCTGCAATACCATGGCACCTAGCCACTAGGGCTGTGCAAAATTTTACCAAGTGCTTTATTTTGAAGCTATTTCAATGTGCTTCAAACTCAAAACAGCGAAATTGAAATGAAATAAAAAGCATCGAAACAGCTTCAAAATAAATTAAAGGCACTTGAAACATTTTGAAAGTTCTGAAATATTTTAAGTTTCAAAGCAGCCCCATGGTGGGAGGTAGGGGAGAGCTAGGGCTGCGCTCTGAGCAGATCTGCAGTCCCATGTAGCTCAGCCCAGCGGGGAGTGCAGGCTTGGTTCTCCCCACCTCCCACCACTGGGCTGTGCTCCATGGGACTGGTGGAGGTGATGGGAGTGCAGGGCCACCTCTGGCCACCTCTGGCCTTCAGGCTGCACTCCATGGGGCTGGTGCAGCTGATCATAGCACAGTACCGGCTCTATCCACCTCCCACTGCTGGGCTGCATTCCAATCAGCTCTGCCAGACCCATGGACCTCAGCCTGGCAGCAGAAGGTGGGGCGCAGCACTGACTCTGTCTGCCTCCTACCACCAGGCTGCACTCTGTGGGACTGGAGGAGCTGATCAGAGTGCAATGCTGGCTTGCTGCACTCCAATCAGCTCTGCCAGTCCCACGGAGTGCAGCCCTGGCTCTGTCTACCTCCCACTGCTGGGCTCCACTCCAGTGCCAGTCCCAGGGGACAGGGCAGCCTCCTCTCATCTGGGGCACAGATTCAGGGACTCATACTCCTGGGAGGAGTCTGGCACAGCCCTTCAGCCCTCCCGGGGGTGCGGGCCTCTGGATCTGTGCCCAGATGATGGGAGGCTGCCACTGCAGCCTGTGCCCAGCGCTGGTCCCAGGTGGCAGCGGCAGCCTCGTGTCATCCAGCTCAGTTCCGAGGTCCACACCCCCAGAAGGAGTCCGACACAGCGTGGCAGCCCCCTTAGGGGTGTGAACCCCCAGATCTGTGCCCCAAATGAGAGGAATCTCAGGCTGCCTCTCCCACTTGGGACCAATGCTGGGTGGTTACTGGGACCAATGCTGGGTTACAAAGGAGGCCAGGAAGTTTGGCAACATTCATCTAACTTGAATAGATGGGCTATTGTTAATTTAGTGTGGATATAGTACTGGTACATGTGTGAATATCACTGTGTGAAGGAAATCTCTACATTATATGAGAGCTGAGAGAATAAAGTTAGATGCTATTAAGGTCCCTTCTAGCTTTAAAATCTATATATCAACTTTATGTTATGTACTGTGGATTGACCAATATATATTGTAATATATTTTGTAACTTGGCTAAGAATTTTAAACATGTTTTTTACTGTGATTGAGAATGCAGAAAGGCTATAAATTGGCATTTGAAAAAAGGAAAAAATACATTTTGAAGAAAGTGCTTTTTTGATGAAAAATGAATTTAGAGGTACAAAAAAATCTTGAACTCTACTAATGTTTCTTTATCAA
This sequence comes from Gavialis gangeticus, assembly GCF_001723915.1. Taxonomy (NCBI): domain Eukaryota; kingdom Metazoa; phylum Chordata; order Crocodylia; family Gavialidae; genus Gavialis; species Gavialis gangeticus. The sequence goes on from NW_017729032.1 coordinate 113,009,079, forward strand.
AATGTATTTTGAAATTGGGAAATATTTATCATAAGAAGACATAGACAGATCTATCAGTGTGTATATTTTTAACTTAACAGGCTGGGCTGTGTTATTTTTAATTCAGATTAAAAGCTTCTTGGGGTATATATCTAATACTTTTTCTGTTAATCTGTGAAGAGCCATGGACGGATACAGTTACATCCAGTATTAAACATTATCTATATTTTTATTCTGTATAATACCAAAAAATATGACAGATTGACCAGTAGGCATTTTTAAGTAAGAATATTCCAGCTGGGCACTGTAGAACATGTAAATGTTTCTTCATGGTATCTCCAAGGCAACAGAAATGAATACTCCATGCACTTTTTCTTTGTAGGCAAACTGACTTTGAGCTAGTTAAAGTTCATATACACAAGGCTATGCAGGCATGTGGTGGTTATAGAAGAAGTAATGGAGGAAAAGCTAAAACAGCATGAATAGACTTTTACAAAAGGTACACAAACTAGTAAATCACAAGCCTGTTGGGGACTGCAGAGAGAAAAGAAACCATTTCTTATTGAAGCTTTTTTCCAAATCTACTCAAGGCTCCAGTTTGTTTTAAAATATAGAAAAACTGTTGTTATAGTTTTAATTTGTTTACTTGGCATTAATTCTGTCAACCATATTGTGTTGAAATAGAAAAAGAGATGTAGAAAAGGGCAAGGAAGAGACGGGAAATAAGAATTTTTTTTTATGGAGATTTTAATTCTGTGAATGGCAATATTTATTTTGAACTGCTTTGATGGACAATGCATAGCTAGGCTACTGGCTCAACTAATATTTAAATCAAGAAAATAAATTTAAAATAGACATCAAAATATATTTCCTTGCTAAAAATTGCTGTGAAATAAATTGAAGCTAGGCTTTCATTTTTTAGACCAAACATTTTATTGTGATACCTATAAGTAGAAAAATAATGGCTGGTTAAGAGCACACAGTTTACCAAGTGGTCCAACAAATACCTTTTATAACTGGATTCTTCTGAAGTTATAATTTCATCATAGACAAAAGAAAGCAGTTTTAGGAAAATTAATGTAAATAAATGTGAATTAGTTTCTTCATAAAAGCCTCTTTGGGGGAAAGAAGTCATCAGACTTCTGTTGCTTGAATGTTCTCAACACAAATATATTTTTAATGAAAATATGGTCATTGGAAGTGTACATGTCTGCATGAAATCCTCTATGAGCCCCACGGGCAAATAAAATTATATAATTCATATAGTGGTATAACATGCAATGATGAAAGGGGGGGATGGGTTTAATCTAAGGGTGTTTAGGCTGTTTGAAAAAATAGCCCATATGCTATGCATACTTTACTATAAATGTTTCTAGTGCTCCATTATCATTTTTACCGATTTGTCACTTTCTATCCATGTAAAATATATTCAACCCAGTTTAATCTTTTCCTTAACTGAGATTTATTTTAATTATTCCATAATTTAAAAATATGAGTTTTCATTTTTCAATTTTTTTGTCTTCTTTTTGGCTGTCTTCGTTTTGCTCTCCTTGCCTAGGACAAATTGTTTGCTAATTAAATGAGAAGTTATTGTAGTTGCAATGCAAAATGACAGTAATTATCAACTTCTTTTGGATGATATGGCATTCATTTGTAAATATTTCCCTACTACATACTTCTTGAAGTGTTTATCATGGCAAGACAACAGCTAAACTATTCAGAAGTCATGGGAGTGTGTGTGTTTTGACTCCAGTGACAAGCTGCTTTGTTAATACTGTTCTTGAAGCTGTAACAGATTTATAAGGGCCCATGCAGTCAATGAGAATACTTCTAAATAGCAATTCACTCTCCTTTTAAGGTGGCTGAAAGTTTTTTTCTGTAGTGACAATGCTTTAAATGGACCATATAAACATTCCTCATTCTATTATTTCATAGACATGAATCAATGTCAAATGACATAGTATAGATATGGTTTGATAGGGTGATCTTGTAGCAATGATGGTCCAGAAAAAAATAATTGTGGATAGCTTGAAAAGATAAACATTCATTGCTAAAAAAAGGAGTCACAATGTATTAGGGGACAGATGAATGTGTAGCAGACAAAATCACCAAGCAAAGAGTTTACTGTGGAAAAGGCAATATAGAGATGAAAGGTAATAGTATGCAATATATAAAGAAATCTGCCTGGATGGTCAGTATTGCATCTTTGTTGGTGCAACTTAATAAATAGCATTCAGTAATGTTCTCATAGAAAACTCCTACATTAATTCATATAATTTATAAATTTAGATGCAGGAGTCAAGGTGGATGTTATCTATCTAGACTTCAAGAAGGCCTTTGACAAGGTATCCCATACCATCCTTATAAATACACTGAGGGTATTTGCCATGGATGATTACAGGGTAGAATGGGTAGCAAATTGGATCAAGGGTCACACTCAGAGGGTGGTAGTGGATGGGTCAGTGCCAGCCTGGAAAGATGTGTGCAGTGGAGTCCCTCCGGGCTCAGTTCTGGGACCAATGCTGTTCAACATGTTCATCAGTGATCCAGATGAGAGGGTGGGAAGCACCCTGTCCAAATTCACGGACAACACAAAATTATAGGCTACAGCTAACATCCTGGAGAGGAGGAACCAGATCCATGCTGACCTAGACAGGCTGGAGAAGTGGGCAGAGAGCAACAGGATGCAATTCAATAAGGACAAATGCAAGGTGCTGCATCTAGGGAGGAAGAACTATCATCATACCTACAGGCTGGGGTGTGACCTCCTCAGCTCCACAGAGGCAGAAAAAGATCTTGGAGTCACTGTTGACTCCAGAATGAACATGAGTCGCCAACGTGATGAAGCAGTTGGCAGAACCAATTGCACCTTGTCATGCATCCTCAGGTGCTTCACAAACAGGTCCAGGGAAGTGATTCTCCCCCTCTATGCGGCATGGTCAGACCACAGCTGGAGTACTGTGTCCAGTTCTGGATGCCACAGTTCAAGCAGGATGTGGACAACCTAGAGAGGGTCAAAAGAAGGGCCACTCACCTGATTAGAGGCCTGCAGGGAAGGCCCTACAGGGAAAGGCTCAGGGATCTTAACCTCTTCAGCCTCTCCAAGAGAAGGCCAAGAGGGGACCTTGTGGCAGCATATAACTTAATAAGGAGAGAGCAACATGAAGTAGTTGATCATCTGTTCACCAGGGCACCCCCTGGAATGACAAGGAACAATGGCTATAAGCTACTAGAGAAAAGTTTCGGCTGGACATTAGGAGAAAGTTCTTCACAGTCAGGGTTGCCAGAATCTGGAATGGGCTCCCAAGGGAGGTGGTGCTCGCCCCGTCCTTGGGGGTCTTCAAGAGGAGACTGGACAGGCACCTGGCTGGGATCACATGACCCCAGGGTTGGTGACATTTTCTTGCCTGCCAGGGGAAGGGGGTCAGACTAGATGGCCCACTGATGTCTTCCAACTCTATGCAAATATGAATAAATGAACCTATTAAATAAACAGTAACATTTTTATGGACCTTTTGGACCATCAAATGCCACCTACTGTAAAACTAAATCTGTACCATAGAATTTAAGATGATGACTTAACAGAACTTCAGAGTAAGTTTTTATCTATTTTTTAGAGCAGTCTATAGTCCTAGGATTTGTTTTAATCTTTGTTTTCTATAAACTGTTCATACACTGTTAGGTATATTGAAATAACTGGTAATTTCTACCACCAACAAAGAGATAGTGTCTGCCACTCAAATTCAGGAACAAAACATTTTTACCTTGAGTAGTTTCTGTAGTCAAACACCTTCCTCAAAATAAGTACAATGGAAAGGTATCAGAAATCAGGATTATTTGACTCAGGAAATTTAATTTATCAAAGGAAGCTCCTTATGCTGAGCATAGTTGTTACAAATCAGGGTATTATATCTCAATAGCCCCTGTTGTCTTCATTTCCCAATGTTCTCTGTTTGCCTTGATTCTTGTCTTAACAGGTACTTGTGCATAAACTGTATGATGACAGTATGGGCTTTACCTCCTAATGCAAAAAAGCCCTGTCTACAGTGTTAAGTTTCTTTGCATAATCAAAAGCCCTGCTGGAGAACCATTCTTAGCAGATGAGCAGGCAGCAGATTTAGAATTTAAATTAATATCGAAGAAGGCTAGGAGAAATGAAGGACCCTGTATATAGCTCTTTTAATCTAATATGGCTAGGGACATTCAAAAAGCCTGAGCCTGAATTAATTCAGTCTTTGCAGGTTAGTCTAACCTGACCAGGCTGAACTGATTTGCAACTGGACAGACATTCTCTCTAGATTGAGGAAATTCAGGCACATACCTTCAGTGGCTTAGGCTAGAAGCCAAGGGGTGCTAGAGCAGCCCTCCCTTCCCTTCTGCAGGGAGCTGAGCTGGCGGGGGGCATGGCCAGGCCCCAGCAGGACTCCCTCATTAGGGATGTCTG
>NW_017729032.1:113013529-113029395 GCF_001723915.1 Gavialis gangeticus
CATTAGGGATGTCTGCCTGCACGGTCCTAGGCTTTCCCCTGCTGGCTGCTCAAGGGGCAGAGTGTTGCCAGACCCCAGCCCTGGGCTAACACTCTGAGGCAAGGGGGGTGGAGGGTGCAGTGCACACATTACTTAAAACTTTTTAAATAGCTTACTGGCTAACCTGTTGATTAGCTCCTAAAGCCCTAAGTGGTCACAGTTCTGTCTGCCTATCCCAGGGAAATTGCAGAAAGAGACACACACAGACATCTCTTAACATTGCCTAGCATACTACAGCCCATACTGTGGCAGAGAGGAGGAAGGGATCTCTGCTTAAGCAGTGAGTGATGAGAGGGGTAATAGGGGTAAAAGGGGGGCATGGGGAAATCAGCAGACCCTGCTGTGCCTGCAAGTCTGTGCCAAGCTTCAGCCAGGGAGCAGAGGGGAGCTGACAGCCCTGCTGTGGAACAAAGAACCCTGCCTAGCCCAGAGAGCATGCCAGGATGCTGGGGAACTCTGATTTAACTTAAACCAGCAAGGAGTCTGGGACAGACATTGCATAAACTGGTTTGAGCCAAATCAGTTTAGTATGATACTGTGTTCAACCAGGTTTATCTCAAACCAGTTTCAGCCATTTTCAAACTGGCTTATGTGCACTGAACATCTGTTCTGTTCCAGGTTTAAACCAGTTTCTGATCACTAAAACAGGTTTATGTGTAATGTTTGTCCCTAGCCTATGTAGCTAGGATGAAATAGTCAATGTCATCTTGAAAAAAATCTCAGGTCATATTATGTATAGAGACTAACTAATATTGAACTATGCAAAATACCTGAGAACCTGAAAAAAAATTTAGATTGATTTAAAATTATTACCTAATTTCCATAAAATATGAGCTAGATTTCAAATAAAAAATAAATATATGTTGCCTTTATAGAACCATAGAAAATTAGGGTTGGAAGGGATCTCAGGAGGTCATCTAGTCCAATCCCTTGATCAAAGCAGGATCATCCCCAACTGTATCATTCCAGCTAGGGCTTTGTTGAGTCAAGCCTTAAAAACTTCTGAGGATGGAGATTCCACCACCTCTCTAGGTAACCTGTTCCAGAGCTTCACCACCCTCCCACCGAGAGATTTTTTTTCTAATATCCAAATTAAATCTCTCTTGCTGAAACTTGTGAGCATTGGTCTTTTTTCTGTCATCTGTCACAACTGAGAACAACCTAACTTCCTCAGCACCCTCAGATGCACCGTATCTGGCCCCATGGACTTGTGCACATTAGGGCTGTGCGAGGCTTCAGAGAGAGTTTCAGATATGGAGAAGCTTTGGACACTTTGGGGTCTGAAGCAGCACATCTGGGTCAAAGCACTGGCCTCGTTCAGCTTCCCAAAGCAGTTTGAAGCTTCTGAAGAGCTTCGGAGCTGCCCCGGAGCCGCCTCGGAGATCTGGTCATAGGGTATAATGGGGAAACAATAAAACATGTATAACTTTATTGTTTTGTGTCTGATTTATATGACTTTTCCACAGTTGGTAGACTCTGCAGAGAGGATGAAGCCTGCCAAGTTTCAAGAAGATTGGTGTAGGGGTTTAGGGGGAACAGCACCCCAAATGTGTGAAAGCAAAATTCATGTCACATCTAGGCGTTACAATGTAGCAGGGTAAAAACTGCGAGTTGGTAGCTCTTACTAAGGCCACAAAGTCTTCCAGGTTTCAAGAAGATCAGTGCAGGGGTTTGGGGGAAACTGCCCCTCAAGCTGCAGACAAGCAAAACTCATGCCATGGGTGCTTGTGAGACTGTCTGTCTTGGAGCGGGGAGGGGAGAGACTACTGCAGGCCTGGCTGCTAAGTGTTATCAGTTACCAATCAAACAATCATGATTCACTCAGGGACCAGGGACTCAGGGACCAGCTCAATACACAGGACCTAGCTACTACATAATGACTTAATGAGCATCAATTAGCACTTACAAAACCACACTAAGGAGAGGAAAGAATCAATACAATGAACTGCCCCAAGACAGACACAATCTTGGCACGAGTTTTGCCTGTCAGCAGCTAGGGGCGCAGGGCCCCAGAACCCCCCTGCACTGATCTCCTCAACAGCTGGCAGGCATTGTGGCCTCAGCAGGGGCCACCATCCCTGCAGCTATCACCCCACTGTGCCTTAACACATGCAGTGTCACCTATGGCATGAGTTTTGCTTGTCCACAGCTTGAGGGGCAGTTTCCCCCAAACCCCTGCACCAATCTTCTTGAAACTTGGCAGGCTTTGTGGCCTTACTAAGAGCCATCACCCCTGCAGTATTGACCCCCTGGTGTTGTAACATACAAACGTGACATGAAACTTGGCAAAGTTCATGCTCTCGGCAGAGGCTACAATCCCTGCAAGTTTCATCCAAATCAGAAGAAAAACCAACAAAGTTATAGATATTTTATTGATTCCCCATTATACCGTATGGCTGGATCTCCGAGGTGGCTCTGAAGTTTCAGAGCCACTTCAGCCAGATCAAGGCAGAAACCGGGTCTAGAGCTCTGGATCAGATCACAGCCATCCGAAGCAGCCAGATCTGAAGTCAGATCGGATTGCTGCCAACTCGCACAGGCCTAGTGCACATCCAGCTTTTCTAAATAGTCCCTGACCTGTTCTTTCACCCCAGAGAGCTGCTCACCTATTCCCCAAACTGTGCTCCCTGGTGCAGTCGTCTGGGAGCTGACCTCGCCTGTGAAGACGGAGGTAAAAAAGACATTGAATACTTCAGACCTTTTGTATCATCTGTCACTAGGTTGCCTCCCCCATTCAGTAAGGAACCCACACTTTCCCTGACCTTCCTCTTGTTGCTAACATACTTGCAGAAATCCTTCTTGGTACTCTTCATGTCCCATGCTAGCAACAACTCCAATTGCACTTTTGCCTTCCTGACTTCATCCCTGCATGCCTGAGTAATATTTTTATACTCCTGCCAAGTTGTTTGTCCAAACTTCCACTTCCAATAAACTTCCATTTTGTGTTTAAGCTCACCAAAGAGCTCTCTGCTGAGGCAAGCTGGTCACTTGCCACATTTTCTATTTTTCCTGCATGTCAGGATGGTTTGTTCTTGCACCATCAGGAAGGTTTCTTTAAAATACAGTCAGGACTCCAGTTCCCTCAGATTGGCCTCCCAGCTCCCTGAAGCTGTCAGAGTCTGCTTTTCTGAGGTTAAGGGTCCATGCTCTGCTGCTCTCTTTTATTCCCTTTGTCAGAATTTTGAACTTGATCATCTTGTGGTCACTGCTGCCCATGTATACCCTTTTCTATGTCAAGTGTGAAATCCCAGACTGCCTCATTCTCCATTTGGCTCTCACACTACTGATCTTCTCCTGCAGTTGGATGCTATCTTCCTGAAAGACTAGTCTTCCATCATCCCCAAAACTTCTCTGCTGCTTAATTTTTTTGTCTGCTTCTCTTTTTGGCATTCCCCTAGAGTATTCCTGAAATCATACAGTGTCTTTACATGTGTTTTAGAGATGGTGGCATGCAGGGATGCTGAATACATGAGAAACTGAGTCTGCTGGAGTGTGCTTATTAGCACGCTCCAGCAGACTCGATTTAGTAAGTAATTACAGCAAGTTAGAACATATGTCCCATATGTCTACAGGCACTGGCATGTCTACAGACATAGTTCTTTGCTTTCTAAATTCAGAAAGTGGATCTTTCTAGGTAAAGATCTTTGGGAAAGTAGGATTCTATTCTGATCTCTATCCCTGGATTTTTGTGCAAATGTCACCAAGTTATTTTGCCTTTCTGAAACTCAATTTTATTATTTGGGAAAGTGCTTTGGTATTTCCAGAAGAGAAGTACTACTTAGGGGTTAAATATTTATTGTATGAATTGGAAGAGGAGAGCAAAAATTAATTTTTAGGAAGATATCTCAAATAACTCCACACAGGTACATAAATGTCCTTGAATCAGCTTTGACTGGCAGTGCTGTTTAACACTTCTGCCAAGGCTCTTTTCTCTCATATTGCATTTCAATGTAAATATTTCTTGAAATGTTGACAAGTCTTTCACAAACTAAACCTTTTCTTGCTATAGAAAACTAAATAACCTACATTGGACAAAAAATACACCCAATTCATCCTTAATGAGGAGACCTTGGGGATGAATTTGCCTTGTTGTTTCAAAGGTAACAGAATGCCTAGGGCCCTAAAACCACAGTTAATCATATTTTTAAATTATATGTTTATGCCTATGATGTTCTTGGAAGCTTAGTGGTAGTTAACAAAAAGCTTAAAATATCCCTTCTTTTTTTATATTTCCAGCACAAATAGAATATGATCCCTGTTTTTGGTAAATTAATCTTTTGAATATTAATCAGGACTTTAAGCCAGAATCCCCACTGTCTTTTTTATTTACAAAAGTGTTCATACCTGAGAAAAGAGAATCCACAGGTGTGTAAAACACTACAGAAGCAAAATGTTACATATGCTATACAAATCTATACATATGCTCTGAGGGTGGAAGGGGGTACACTAATTTAAAGTGGCTCTGAGAGATGCTGTAATTAAAACACCCACAGAGCCACATGTATTCAGCATCCTGCACTTCAAAATGGTGACAGGGTGAATTAGCTTAAACTAGTTCAATGAGATTTACTTAAAATGCCCTCGCCACCATTTTGAAGTGCAGGGATGCTGAATACACCTGAAGTTTGCTGGAGTGCATTAATTAGCATTCTCCACCAAACTCTGAGCAGATTCAGTTAACTGAGTCTGCTCCAATGTGTGCTAATTAGCATGCATCAGAACAAAGCTCCATAACATGTATAGGTGCCCTTGGTCATCTACTTTGTGCAGTTAGAAACTACTTCAAAAGATGCCATGTATGAGTCAAAACATCTTAAAAATATTAAATGTAAACAACGTTTTAAAAATTCTTTGCCCTGTTAAGGTTTGGAGCCATTGGTAGAAGAGGTGTGAGCATGGAATGGAAACAACTCTAATTTCAATTTTACCTCATCTTGCCAAGACATCTCAATGTGCTTCACAAAAAAATTAAAATAATTTAATAATGCAACCTGCAATACAATTTAATGGTGGAAAGCAAAAGGGGAGAAAAAAGTGAGCTTTTAGTTTTGATTTAAAAGCTGTAACATCTTTGATATGTCAGGGCAAGTTATTGGAGGTGGGGGAGAAAAAAAAGGATGTTGAATGTCTGATGCAACAGCAACCTAGTGTAACATGACTAGAGAGGTACTGGTGAAAGAATTATTAGATCATATCTGATCATTGCTAATTATATCAACAGAACGGGGGTTGAAACAATCAACACAGATTTAAGTCAAGAGCACTTTGAGGTGGGACAAATAGCACAAGCACATATTTGAGCCACAGCTATTTGTCTCTGGGTACACCCCTGCACATGTGCTCTGGCACATGGCAAAGTGATCTGGGTGAGTTAGGGGAGGCTGGGGCTGGCACCTTGGGTCCTATGGGCCTCCGCTGGGCAGCAGCAGTGCTAAGCCAGCTGCTCGGAGCCTGGCTGGGAGCCAGAGTGTGACTCTGACTGGCCATGCTCCTTTTCTGGCAAAATGTGCTGCTGTTTGAGGTGCACAAAATGCATGTGCTTGCTTGTCATGACGCAGCTTTGATCTGTTTCAGGGATAATTTTCCACTGGATTAGGTAAAGTTACCTTTGTTTTGCATCGTTTGTCCACCACATTTTGTATAGTTTCCTAAAGATGATCAGTTTGGACTCGCTGGAAGCCTTAAGAACTATTTTTATGTACTGCAAAAATAAGCATTGAGCTAACTCAAGAATTCACTAACTAAAATTGCCATCTGTAATCTACTGTCATGACCTAAATGCTATAGTAATGCAATTATAAATTGTGGTTCTGTCACTGGAATATTGTGGCTTATTGTTGTCTATCTTCCAGATGACAATGCCTCTCTTACAAAGTGGCATTAATTCTTTGTAATTATAAAACATTAATCCTGCAAGCTTCTGCACATTTTGTCCCATTCCAGCAGAGCAGTTAAAGACATGCTTTGCTTTAAATATATTTCAAGTTCCACTGGTGCTATGGACCTGCCTGGAAATTTAAAGTTAAGCATGCATAAGTATGTTGCTGGAAAGGGGTTTTCAGTAGACTGGAGTATTAAGCCCTGTAAAAAACAGTGTAGATCATGAGATATTCATGATATAATAACAGGCAAAAATAAGGGGCTATAGTGATAGGCACTATTGGTATATAATCTAAGTAGAATGATGGCTTTTATATGAGAATCTGGAAGTTTTGAACACTGTGGGCTTGAGCAGACACAGGATTATATCACCTCAACTGGGCGGGGAGAATTTATCACATGAGGCCATGTGCACACATTCCAGGGACCTGATCTACAATCATGCATCTCACTTTATTTGCTGATGCTCATTGGTACTGAGAGTCTAATCTAAGTAAACTGGGGTGGAGGTGGGGCTGGCAGAATGGTTGGGGGGGGCAAGCTAGTGATTTGGGGGGATTAGCAGGTCTGGGAGGGGTTGGTGGGTTGGGGAGGGTAAGTGTGTTCATGCGGTGGAGCGGGGAAGGTGGATTGGCAGATCTGCATGGGGATTGGCAGGATCAGGGGGCTAGCAGGTCTGTGTGAGGACTGATAAGATTGCAGAGGCTAGTGGGCTCATGGGTCAAGAGGGTTGACAGACTAGTGGGTCCACAGGAGGTAAATGGTGGATCTGAAGCGGGGTTAACAGGACTCTGTGTGGGGGGGGGAGTCAGTGAGTCCATGGGAGGGTTGTGTATCTAAGGTGGGGAGCATTGGAGGGCTTAAGGTAGCCCACTCAGGGTAGAAAAAGTACAGCCCAGGGATTGGGGTGAGTGGCTGGCCTTTCCAAGCTCTCAGGCTTCACTGAAAATATGTGCACAAATGTTTCTGGCACATAATTCATAATAATGCAGTTCACTTTAAGCTACATAGTCATAGATCAAGTCCCATGTGTTCACACATTAACTGGTGCCAGGAACTGTGCTGGGAACATGATCTAAGTAAGTCGATGAGGAGGGTGGGGGGCACTCACAGATCTACAGGACAGACTGGTTGGTCAGCAAGGTATGTTATCCATCTGGGGGTGAAGGATTCAGGGGGCTAAAAATAGCCCTATCATGGTGGGGGTTATGAAAAGTGCAACCCCCTGGGCTGGAATGAGTGGCTGAGTTTTCCCAGCCCAGGGGGTTGCACATGTTTCGTGTGGATTAGTCTGATCTATATACTTTACCTCCTAGGTGAACTAAAGTTAGATAAGGCCAGCCATTTTGTGCCTATATACAATTTGGGATCCTGATGTCGACCTAAACTAGGTTAATCTAAGTGTAACTTTTGCATGTGCCTTGAAAGACCGTTATCAGCTGACTTATTCTAACTGTGTCATCTGTCCTCTCCTAACCTGAAGTAAGCAAAACTAAGTCACAGTAATGTATCCATAAATTAAGCTGCTGCTGTAATTTATTTTTGCTTACTGTGGGCTAGGTGCTAGCAAGACAAAAAATTTAAAAACTTGTTATACCAGATTCAGTTGAATTGCAGTAAGCCCTTGTATTTGTTTGATTACATCTACTGCCAGATTAAAGCCAAAATTGTTGTGTGAACCCAAAGAGGTTGATCTTCAAAACATAAATGGAAAGTCTAATGTATATTAGAAACTCATAATTGCCTTGATGATTGTAAGAAAGTAGTTTTAATATCAGGCCACTATGAGTTGGATACTCTATGATTGCATGTGTCCTATATATTCTTGGCATGCAGACATTAAAGCAAATGCAAGTACAGCAAATTGGCTGTAAATGTTTTTCTTTATGGCATTAGCTGCTTTAGAGGATGACTGTTTCACTGAAAGAATATGCTTAACTTTTATATAATAGGAATGGAAATAATTTTCAAAAAACCAAAAGGGCAAAAGATTACCAGCTGATTGTAGATACAATGGAGAACAGTAGAATATTAAAAGTGCTATAAGTGTTGGGGAAGAAGCAAGAACCAGAACCTTGCCTTTGGGCAAGTGAAAATTAGACTTTAAGAACAGAAGGAGTTGCAGTAATGGAAAAATACAGATTGCACAAAACAAAAGGTAGAAAAAAAACATGCAAGGAACTCAATGAAGGTAAAATAATAGAACAATAGCTTAAAAAAAGAAAACAAGCTATGCATGTGCACCAATATGTCCCTGAAATTAAGAGGAAGGGAAAAGAGAAAAAACTATCCAAATGCCTGCTTTCTATATATGCTCAAAGCTGAATATCCTTTTTAAGGGACTGGCTTAGCTTGGCACACTGCCACGAGCCCTACTTCCAACTTTACCATCAGCAGCTCTTTCCTTCTGCCAACTGATCCTTTATACAAGTTTAGATATCATGAATTATGACTGTGTTCGCTAAGAGACATTAGAGTGGAATTAACCAGGATTGTCCTTGGCAGTGACTAATAGGCCATTGTTACTTAAGGCAGTACTTATTTTGGCTGGTTCTTTTTAATATTCTACTGTTACTTAAGCAATTAAAAGTAAAACAAATGGTACTGTTCTTAAGGATAAGAGTAGCATTCAAGAACCAATTTAAGTCTTTGACCAAACTGAAAGCAAATCAGATATAAACCTTTTATAGGTCTGAAAAGTTACAAGTAAAATATATGGAACATTATTTCCATCCTTCACTCCACTATGTACTTCATCAGGAAACAAAACCATAAGATACAAGCATAATGGGTCTGTGATGGTATAAAACATATTTTTATAAATTTTCCATAAAAATTCATATGACTAATCAGACTTATTGAAAGGTGTTGGAAAGTCAGGTGGAGCATCTAGAAACATGATTTTTTTATTACTCTAAAAAAACAAGAAGATTCATGTCTATGAACTATTAATATTACTTGAGGTGTTTTTATCTCCCTCTTTTATAAAGTTGGATGGATTTGAGAATTTTGGGCTTTGGTGAGAGAGGGAGAAGCTAGGCATAATGGGTGATAGAAAAAAAATTGCTTACACCTAGCTGCTGTGAAGGGATGGATGCCTTCATCTAACCAGCTTCTTAGAAGGTGTCTTCCTCATGTGTATTGAAAAAGTGAGATTTCACTTATCTATAGAATTTTTGGCTGCAACTCCCATAAGATTCAAGATGGACCAACATTTCTGAATGACCTATTGTTCATTAGTCCTTGAGAGTGAATACTTAATGACTTCTAGTACTCTTGTTTACTTTTTCAGTTTGAAATACCACCAGTATTTTCTCATGAGCTGAGCTCAATATTATTTTAAATGTGATCTCACTAGGGCTTTAGTGAGATGGACATTTTATTCCTTGGCTTCATTTTGTTGCATCTTCAGATCAAAGTTGAAAAAACATTATAGTTGTTATACTACAATATTCAAAATAACCAACCAAACAAACAAAAAAAACTCATGACTAATGTTACTTTTAGTGATTTTTTTAATTCCAAGGATTCACTTAAATTGTGTATGTTTTTCTCCACAATTTTTATCCAATCATTATGTAATTTCACAAATAAAGTATTGATGTCCTATGTTGTACAACCCCAATCATGTTTCCAATTTTATTGAGTATTTTTAATGTACAATTATACAGGAAATAATTTTCCCATCATAGGAAAATTTATGATTTTAACCTTAAATAGGATAAACATTAAAAAAAATGTTTTTGAAAGGTTAAATTGAATTATTCAGTTTCTAAAACATATACATATTTTTTTGTTTTGACCCTCTTTATTTATACATAAAGTACATTTTAAATCAAATCAAAGTGTGTCATTCCTGGAATGTCAAAACAGAATATTCTGCTATTTTTCATTGTTCTATGCATTACTTCATTGAAAGCAATAATATTTTGCAATAAATGAATCAATCACTTTTGCAGAAACAGCCTTTTCAGATGGAGTATTGCTTTGCTATTTTTTTGTTCATTTTACTAAAAGACTTAAAATAATCTTATAAGTGTATTTTATTTGTCAAGAATTTTAATGCCTAGCAAAGATAGTTTCTTGCAGAAAAGTCTGAAATACTTTGACCACTTAATCAGTTCTGGTATTTTTGTCTTCTACTCTCTAATTAGTGATTAATGTGAATAAAAAGGTAGTAGGGCAAAGTTAAATGTAGTTTATTGATTCCTATCCCCATCAATTTAGAAGTCCTTCATTAAAATTGGCTTTCTCTTTGAATTTGAAATTTGTAAATCATAAAGAGGATTTTTGTATTTGAATACTGCATGCTAACCTTGTCTTGTCTAAAAATGTCTAGTATCTTAATTATATATAAATGAGATGCCATTCATTTAAAAGTAACATGAAATCAATTTTCAGAAGATGGCTCACTTTATATGTGTGTGTGTTTTCCACTGTACATATATGAGATTTATTGTACAATCACATCATACCATACCTGAATATGGTCATTGGCTAACTGGACAGTTTTTTCTCAAATGACCTTATGCAACATTTTAAAAAAAATGGCCTGCAGTATTATAATATTATCTGGCAAGACTTAACTTTCAGTGTTACAAAACACATGAAAATTTTCAGTTTCCTACAGGAAGTGGTCTCCATTGCTGTAGAGCAATACTTCAAATTTTGAGTTTCAAAATTATATAAACCTTTCTTCAATCTTGTTTTTCTCCTAAACACTGCCACATAGCATAGGAAAGTAGGGTTGAAAGGGACCTTACAAGGTCATTTAGTCCAGCCCCCTGTGTAAGGCAGGATCATCCAAGACTAAAACATTCTTGTCAAGTGTCTGTAAAACCTGCATTTGACAGTTTCTAAGAATGGAGATTCTACAATTACTCCTGGTAGCTTGTTCCAACCCTTTACTACTGTCTTATTCAGAAAGTGCAATCTAATCTCCATCTTAAATTTCCCCTCTTGCAGCTTTAGGTCATTGATCCTAGTTTTGTCTCCTACAGTCACGGGAAAAAGCCTATAATCATTGTTCAGGTATTTGAAGACTGAATTTTACACCATGGTCAAACTGGGAGTTTTTGCCTTCCTCTGTAGGAGGACACGGTCCTCTACCTGGGATCTCTTGAAAGTATATTAACAAGCTTTCATAGAAATAGGACATTTACTGCTGTGGTTTTCATGCATTATCTGTGGTAGATTAGGAAGTTATGTCTTGTGTTGCATGGCAGTTGATGGAAGTTTTATAAAGAGTTTAGATTATGGATTTACAGGATGGTTTGGACGGGGATGATCTTACTTTAGGCAGGGGATTGGACTAGATCAGTGGTTCTCAACCATTTTTGTAACAGGACCCATCTGTAAACATTGGTGGCCAGTCCCAACCCAGTGCCTCTTACTCCTGACCTGTTGTGCCCCACCCCAGGACCCCTTGTGTGGTGTGGGAGAGGGGTATGTATGGAGCAACCCCTTACAGGCTGGAACTCTGTGGGAAAAGCCAATGTTTCTCACATTTTTCTCCTTTAAAGGAAACTCCATTTTTAAAGTGTGTTCATGACCCTTTCATATGTACTTACACTTTCAGAATGGTGCACATATGTAATGGTGTCACTGATTATCCAGTGGGTTCCTTTTCATTCATGCTCAGGCTACATTCACTTTCATAGTATCAATCTTTTTACTCATCCATAGGATGGTGCTATTCACATAATAAGAAAATTGCCATTTAGATGCACAAAGGGAAGTAGAATTCTGCCAATAGTGTATATGTATTCTGTAAATTAGGAAAAACCTCTTGATGGCTGTTCTCTTGTTAAAAACTCAGATTTCGTTTCTCACAAAATATGTTTTTTGTAGTATTAATTTATTTACATAGTGTTTACAAAGATAACTTTCATTTATGAAGCATTCTTGTTATGGTCTTCTCTAGAAGCTGATACATCCCTTACTAAAACATAAGCCTCTGTGAAGTGCCTCCACTGCAACATAGAACAGCCTTGAACATTTCTAACTTATCCCAGGTGATCCCCAAATAAGCATCAGGTAGCACTTCAGTCATTTGATTGGAACCTTAATCTTATAAATATCAGAGAAAAACACCCAAAAGTTTTTCAAAGTCAAAGGTTCTTTATTTTTCTGCCAGACAAAATAGCATTAAATCAAACAACAATAAAGAGGCAATTAAAAAACCCCAGATACATACAGTGTATTTTTTT
The DNA here is from genome assembly GCF_001723915.1 of Gavialis gangeticus. Classification (NCBI taxonomy): domain Eukaryota; kingdom Metazoa; phylum Chordata; order Crocodylia; family Gavialidae; genus Gavialis; species Gavialis gangeticus. Next base: position 113,025,658 of record NW_017729032.1, read on the forward strand.
CAGAACTTACCCCGCCCATCAATAACATGTGATCTATAATGTTGTCACTCCTTTCAAAATATAGTTGTTTCACTTATGTGAATACACTTCCATTGAGAGGATGGACTCAGAATGTGTTTGTATGTTGAAATGGCAAGGGACTGTCATTTTGATAGAAGGCATTTGTTTCTGTCATATCAAGATTGAGAAAGTCACTGCTAAAACAATTAAATTTCATGCTCTATCAGGATTTTTGATAAATGAATCATGGCCCAGAGCACGGTGAGTTTCTTGCTTATCTTCAGGATATTAAAGTTGCTGATCTAGCCATGTTGTTTTATTCAACAATTTTGCTGATATAATGAAATATAGCATACATAACCAAGATAATGACCATGTCCAGATGAGAGAGGCAATGTGGTATGTGGTGCCACAGGCACATGTGTGGCACTACATACTGCACATTCAGCTGCACAAGATTTTTTGAACATGGGATATTCAAGGGTAAAAAAAAAACTGCAAAAAAATCACCGTGGCACACATGGGGGCAGTATGCACCACCCAAAACCAGAGCCTGGCTCAGTGCTGACCCCAACATCTAGCTCAGTGCTGATCCCAGCCCCTCATACCCTATCTGGGTTAACCGGCTGCATGCCAGAGGGCACAAGGCACAGGCATCCCCTGGGGACTAGTAGCAGTGGTACACAGTGTGCCACTATTTCTTGTCTCTGGGGGAAAAAACATCCACACTCATGGATGCAGCCAACCACTGTATATATCAGTAAACAAATAATGCTTTAAATATAAGAATTCATAATGCTACAAGATATAACAGAATTTAATAAATCTTGTGATCATTTCTTTAAATTATGACTGCTTTCTACTTTTACCTAGCTTATTTGATTTTTGCTTTCCTTTATTGATTTTTGATCAAGCTTCCTATTTCCTCTGAAAGTTATCAATCAGGGATCCTGGTTTTATCTGATAAAAAGTCCCCAGTTTTCAGACTTAAAAAGTAACCCAAAATTCATATTTCCCATGATTAAAATGAAATGCCACTAAAATGTAGTAAAAGTTCTGTTAACTGGCCTCTGACAAGCCGGCATGCTCAGTTAACTGGCATGCCAGCTTGTAAGATAAAGTGAAACCGGAAGTGCCCACTGTGGCACTTCCAGTTTCTCCAAGCCCACAAGGCCTGGGGCAAAGTAACCTGCACTGCTGAGCCCCCAGGGCCTGGGGGCATAACAGGCTGTGTGGGGCCCACCTCCCTGTCCCGTGGGGCCTGCAGGGCCCGCAGGAGAAGCAGTGATGCAGCGGGAGGGGCAGTGATGCAGCGGGAGAAGCAGAGGTACACTCCAGACATGGCAGGAGAAGCGGTGGCCCAAGCTGCTCAATTAACCAGCATATTTTGTTATCCGGCATCCCCCATTCCTGGGGGATGCTGGATCACAGAGCTTTTACTGTATATACACATTACTGTACAGTATGGCTACTACCATCTGGATGTGGCCTTTATCTTGGTTATATATATGTCCACATTTTTTCTGTGATCAAAATGAAACATCTCTCTTTCTATATACACACACACACACACACACACACATACACACATACACATCTATGGCCACAAACTGATGGACAGCATACTTAAGTTAGACACCAGGAAGACCTTCTTTATAGTAAGGGTTGCCAGAATCTGGAATGGGCTTCCAAGGGAGGTGGTACTCTCCCCTACCTTGGGAGTTTTTAAGAGGAGGATAGACATACACCTGGCTGGGGTCAACTAACCGCAGTGGTCTTTCCTGCCCAGGGCAAGGGGGAAGACTCAATGATCTACTGAGGTACCTTCTGACCCAAACCTCTATGAATCCACATTTTTCTGTGATCAAAATGAAATACCTATCTCTCTAGATAGATAGATATATCTATAGATATCTATCTATAGATATCTATAGATAGATATGTAGATAGATATATCTAGAGAAAGAGGGAGAAAGATGGTGGCATTGAAACCTCTTTCTCTCTCTCTCTCTCTCTCTCTCTCTCTCTCTCTCTCTCAATATATACATAGGTAGAGGAGAGCATCACCTCCCTTGGAACCCCATTCCAGATTCTGGCAACCCATACCGTAAAGAAGATCCTCCTGGTGTCTAACCAAAATCTGTTCTCCATCAGTTTGTGGCCATTGTGCCTAGTTACTCCAAAAGGTGCCCTGGTAAACAGAGTATCTCCTTGCTGCCACCCCCTGATGAATTTGTAGGCAGCCACAAGATCGCCTCTCAGCCTTTTCTTGCAGAGGCTGAGGAGATCCGTGTCCCTCAATCTCTCCTCATAGGGCTTTGTCTGCAAGGCCCTAACCATGTGAGTGGCTCTCCTCTGAACCCTTTTAAGGTTGTTCACATTCCTCTTGAAGTCTGGCACCCAAAACTGGGCATGTTACTCCAACTGTGGCCTGACCAAGCCACATAAAGCAGAAGTATCACCTCCCTGGACCTGTTCCTCCATTACCCACTAAGCTAATGCATGACAAAGTGCGGTTAGCTTTACTGATTTCTTCACCACATTGATGATTCATATTCATCTTAAGGTGTCAACAATGACTCTGAGATCCCTTTCCACTGCTGTGGTGCTAAGAAGGTCCTTCCCCAGCCTGTAAGTGTGCTGGTGATTCCTTCTCCCTTGGTGCAGCACTTTTTGCATTTGTCCTTGTTGAACTGCATCCTATTCTGTTTCTCCCATTTTGCCAACCTGTCCAGATCCACCTGGATTCATTCCTTACCCCCTAGTGGGTTAACTGTACCCCATAATTTGGTGTCCTCTGTGAATTTGGACACAGTGCTTTCCATGCTGTCATTCAACTCACTGATGAAGACATTGAACAGCACTGGTCCAAGGACTGACCCTTGTGGGACTCCACTTACCACATCTTTCTAAGTCGATACTGACCCATCCACCACCACTCTCTGGGTGTGACCCCTAAGCCAATTTGCCACCCACCTGACCGCGTAATCATCTACATCACAGTAGCTCAGTTTATTTATGAGACTAGGATGAGATAGCATATCAAATACCTTCTTAAAATCAAAGTAAATTACACCTATCTCGACTCCTGCATCTAAGCATCTTGTGACCTGGTCATAAAAAGAAACAAAGTTAGTTATTGGATTCTACCTATTATGAATCCATGCTAGTTGCCCTTCAGCATTATTTTTCCCACTGGACTGCCACAAATATGATCCTTAATAATTTTTCCACAGGTTTTCCCCAGGATAGAGGAGAGATTAACCAATCTATAGTTACCCAGATCCTCCTTCCTCCCCTTTTTGAAGATAGGGACCACATTTGCCATTTTCCAGTCCTCTGGGACCTGACCTGAGCACAATGAGTGCTCAGAAAGCTGTGCCAGTGGCTTTTCTATGACACTGACCAATTCCTTCAGCAACCTTGGATGAAGAACATCCAGGCCTGCTGACCTAAACACATTCAATCCTTCCAAGTGGCTCTTTACCAAGTTGGTGGGCTGGTGTCCCTTTTCTGCCTGTTTATGATCCAATTGGGAGATTTGTCCTGATCCATGTTCAGGAATACACAAGTAAAAAATTCATGGAAGAGCTCAGCCTTGTTCTCCCAATCTGTCACTAATTCATAGTTTCATAGATTTAGGGTCGGAAGGGACCCAGTAGATCTTCTAGCCCGACCCCCCGCCAGGGCGGGAGAACAACAAAACCCCAAAACAAAAACGGGACTCAAATGAGTCCA
>NW_017729032.1:113030171-113046467 GCF_001723915.1 Gavialis gangeticus
GAGCATCATTTCTGATGCCGGCCCATCACAAATGTGTTCCTTGATGATCTTCTCAAAGAGTTTCCCCAGGATTGAGGTAAGACTGACGGGCCTATAGTTGCCCGGGTCCTCCCTCTTCCCCTTCTTGAAGATGGGGACCACATTTGCTACCTTCCAATCATCTGGCACCTGGCCCAAGCACCACGATTGCTCATAGAGCTGTGCCAGGGGCCCTGCAATAACCCCAGCTAGCTCCCTCAACACCCAATTGCCCAAGTTTGTCCTATAGGGGTCCTATGCTATGTATCAACTTCTTTTTGCTCCCTATATACCTGAAGGACTTTTTGTTGTGTTTAATTTTTGTTGCCAGCCTAACTTTCATTTCTCCTTTGGCCAGCCTAACTGACTCCCTGCAAGTGTTGGCCAAGTAGGTATTGCCTTGGTAGCTACCCCCTGTTTCCACAACATGTATGCCTCTTTTTTGGGCCTAGGCTTTCCTGGATTTCCCTGTTCAGCCAAGAGGGTTTCTTGGCCCCTTTCCCCCCTTTCCTGTGCAATGGGATTGTCTCTTTTGGCACCTGTAGGATTGCTCCCTTTAGGAACAACCACACTTCCTGGACTCTCATCTCACCAATGCTCCTGTTCTTCAATGCCTTACTAACAAATCTCCTGAGCACACTGAAGTTATCCTTTCTGAAGTCTTCCACTTCCACCCTACTGCTTATTTTTCCCACCCCACTCTGGATGGTGAATTCAATCAAGTGATGGTCACAGTCCCCTAAGTTACCTTGTGTTTGTAGATCCCCCACCAGGTCATCCCCCATAGCCAGCACCCAGTCCAGTAAGATGTTTCCCCTAGTGGGACCGTATACCTCCTGTGTTAGGTGAAGGTCCCGTATGCAGGTGAACAACCTACAGGAATGGTTGGATCTAGCTGACTGTTCCTCCCGGCAGATATCAGGGTAATTTAGGTCATCCATGACAACCATTTCCCTTGACTGTACAGCTTCTGAGAGATGTCTGAAGAATTCTAGGTCCAGCTCATTTGGATTTAGGGTTACTTTTTTAATCCCAAAGTTAGGGAACTTCTTTTTTAACCAGAGAAAACAAGGATCCCTGGTTATCATCATGTTTTCCACTATCCTTTCCTGTTTTAGGCACTATAAGGCCTCTTTATTTATAATTGTTGTTAATTTACTTTTCTTGAAATACTGCTGAAGTGAAGTTTAGCTGCTACCATGATTTTCTTAGCTCCATATCACTACGTTGAACAGTAGATGCAAAACAATTTGTATTTTAATTATACAATGTGAAAATGACTTTGTAAGTTTGGGATCTTGCCAAGTTTCTAAGGGGTTTAGGTAGACAGTTTCGTCACACTGGGATATAGAAACTGGGGAGTGCCAGAAGAACCAGAAGAAAAGACAAATTAATCTCCAGAGAACCTCCTCTATATATAAAAAAAATTGGAATACTTATCTATGAATGAAGAAAATATAAATGGAAATTTTACCTTTCCGTATTTAAACAAGCAATAAATTCAAATAACCTCAGTTTTCCTTAGAACACTTATTTCCTTTACCTCTTCCAGTTAAGTTATTGGCCACCCAATGACTTTTAAATTGTTTGCCAGTGAGGAATATCACTGTTTAGGAATAAAGAATAATTCCTGCTGTTGAGCTGGTAAGGTTTCTCTCCATCACCCATATCGTGTGCCATAAGCATGCAACTATGATACGTGAGATTATTATTTTATTAAGGTGCTGTATGCTTTCGGGACTTAGGGCATTTTTACACATGCTGTGGGCTGGAGGCATTTTAATTAGAATGGCTCTGAGAACCACTTTACTTAAAACACCCACAGCATCTGGTGTATCAGCATCCCCACACTTCAAAATGGGGCGGGGGGTGTGCTTTAACTATAGGTCATCGAATGAGCTTTAGTTAAAGTGCCCCCACCACCATTTTGAAGCATGGGAATGCTGATACATGGGATACAGAGGCTAGCTGGAGCACACTAATTAGCATGTTTCATCAGACTAATCAAGTCAGCTCCAGCACACTGCTCATACAATAAATCAGAGCATCCTCTCCACATGTGTACAAGCATGCTTAGTTTCTGACATAAGAGGGAATTTCTCTCACACTTGGAATAGTCAATAGAATCATCCCATGCAAATCCTTTCCAGCTAGCTATCAGGATCTTCTCTGTTCTTATGACAGGATCCTAAAGCCTGGCCATGAACACCCATTACAGGAAAAGAGAAACTCTGAGGAAAGCTCTTTCTTTCTTCTTATTTTCTTTTCTTTAACACAGAGAGAGCTGATGATTGCACTGATACTAACATTTTTTAGCAAACAAGTGTCCTGAATGACTAGCTCTTGAATCTTATTTCTCCTGTTTTCTAAGACAGATTGTGTTATCTTTTATCATACTAATGGACTTATGCCAGTGAAAGTTCCTATAAAATATTTCCAAATTTTATCATATATTGAAAAAATACTTGATTTCTTATTTTTCAGTTGTTAGTTTTAAAATACATTGTAAATCTTTTTTTATACCATAAAATGCTTCTTAGCAGAAATTCTAGTATTTTTACTAGACCAAATCTGCATTCCTTGGACACAAATTCAAATTAATTCATGTCTGAAAATCCGAAGCTTTTTATTCATAATCATAAATGATATGATTAATCCTCCTATACTATACTTTCATAGGAAGCAAAAAAACCCTTCCCATAAACATAAGGGTGTATCTAAAAGTGTGTGTCAGGGAGTACGCTCATGATTTACAAAGGCAGACCTGCAAATACAGAATTATGTCCTGCAGAAGGACACTTGAGCTGTATCCCCATGAGCAGGAATGTGTGTGTCCCTGGAGACAAGTAGCAGTGGCACACCTTGTGCTGCTGCTACTTGTCCCCAGGGAATGCCCATGACGTGCACTCTGGTGCATGGCAGGTTACTGAAGATGGGGTAGGGGAGGCTGGGGCCAGGAACTGTTCTGGTCCAGCAGCCTTATCTTGGGTCCTGTGGGCCTTGGGTAGCTGCAGCCATGGCACTCCTGTAGCAGGGAGACTGGCCAACAGCTCTCTAGAGTGTGGCTCTGGCTGGCCAGGCTTTGGCTTTAGGCGGGACATACGGCAGCTACATGAGCCTCCCCACTTTTTTGGGGGGGTGTGGGTTTCTTTGATCTTGGAATCTGCTGGGATTAAGAAAGCCCCCTGTGCTACAAAGTAGCAGTGTGGGGAAAGCCTACATATGCAGATGGGTCTGTGGCACCACACACTTGACATCCGCTTTTGTTCTGAATGCAGCCTTTGAGTCTCAAAGAATAATCCAAATCTAGAAAAAAGTATTGAGACAAGATGGCTTTTTTAATTTCAGTATCAAATATGAGGAACAAATATATTTCCTCAATTATGAATTATCAGAAAAAAACAACTGTAAACAATAATAAGTGAAAGGAAAGGAAGGAAAAACTAGCAATGTGCTTTGTAGCTACTGGAAAAATATCGATATGCTAACACAGGGATCAGCTTCTTAACACAAAAGATCAAACAACAAATTTAGGGTTCATCCTATCTTCCAAGTATCTTATTTACCATCAGGAACCCTGGTTTTCTCTCATGTAAAAACATCCCCAATATTGGGTTTAAAAAGTTATCCCAAATCTACATTTTTCTATGATTAAAATAAAATGCCACTAATATATATCTCTTTCATTTTAATGATGGAAAATATGGATTTTAATTATTTTTTTATATCCAAAAATTTGGGATTTTTTTAATCAGAGAAAACTGGGATCCCTGCTTACTGCTAAAGATACTGAAGGTCTAGGTTGTCATAACTTTGCAACAGTTATATAGGTGGGACTTCAATGATGTATCAGTGAACTGGATAAACCAATCTCCATGTGCTCAATGATATTTTGTCAGTATTGTTGATGCTATTTAGCTGAACTGAGGGAAGGGCAGAAAACATGGAAATATTAGGAAAAATATGTTTATCTGACATGGAGCTTGTATTAGTCTGAATTTCACATTAATAGATTAAACTAGTGTGACCAGAGCAACACAAAACCATCACTCTTATGATTTATATATTGGGATTATGTATTTTACTCCTATTAAGGTATTTTAAGGCATGATTTGAAAGTAAAGCACTTTGCTTCAGGTAGAAAGATCACTAATAGCATTAATATAAAAAATATACAAATTTAAGCAACTAAAGTGCCACCTTCTATTCCATCTATTTGAACAGTGAGTGAACTTAGACACTAAAGGCAGTTTTATTCCATTCTGATGAAGTCCCTGAAAAATTGTTAATAAAATATGTGAGGGTATCCCTACCCTTCTTTCTGAATTGTTTTTGGGATTTAGGCATAAGGGTAAATGATGGTGTGTTATGAAAGTATATGCATTAATAGATTTTTAGGGATATGTAGAGGGTGAAATAGAATTATACATAATTCAAAATTGAGTAATTTGAAATTACTCAAAATTGCTCAAAATCTCCTGATAATTTTGAAAATTACAGTTAAGAAGTTACTAATCAGCAGGGATCCTGGTTTTCTCTGATTTAAAAAAATCCCCAATTTTCAGATATAAAAAAGTAACCCCAAATCCACATTTTTCTGTGATTAAAATAAACCGTCACTATATATATATTCCTGGTGTTTCATTTTAAATCTCAGAAAAATGTGAATTTGCGGTTACTTTTTCATATCCAAAAGTTGTGTTTGTTTTTATCAGAGAAAGCCAGGATTCCTGCTAATCAACCATCATGGAAAACAATAATTAGGTGGTAAATATTATTTTCTGCTCTTTGCCAAGTTTCATGTTTGAATTGCATTAGGAAAAATATTATATGACCTAATATGACTCCATGACAGACCATTAATATGCCATGGAGTAACTCAAATTACAACATTTTGTATTGGTTGTGGTCATTTTTTTCATATTTTATAATGAATTTATGTGATGACAAATTTGTTTCCTGTCAGAATTCAGGATATAATGTTAATTTAAATCACCTTTATTATTCTTCTTTTACAAGCTTCATGGACCAAGTTTCATGTTCAATATTCTCAATTGTTCCAAAATACAAGTCCCCTTTGTACCCTCATAGGTTTGGTAATATCTCTCCCATAATATAGAGATAGCTGATGATATGCCAGATGTATTCCCACTTGGCCTTTTTATCAGATAAGTTTTATGAAAAGGCAAAATTTGTCTGCAAACATATGATTTGATGCATGGTATAATCACACCTGTCCTCACTCATCAGCCAGTTGTTCCTCCTATATTTTATGAAAGCCATAACACAAGCAATAACACAGTTACAGAAGTGCAGTTATATCAGAGAACAACACTTTATCATTCATCGGTTTGTTGATAGTACTTGGCCTTCAGCCTTCTACTTCACAATATACCCAGGAGATATAGATATATGTGGCATCCACTAGTGTGCAACAGAATATCTGATGTTATTGCTTATACAAAAAAATCCTTCTGTTTTTCTCTCCTTTTGTACCTAATGTGTTCTCTCCATTGTACGATTGTAGAAAGAGTCTCAGTCTTTTGAACCAACATCTTTTGAAACCCTGCTCTATAGAACTTGGTTATAAATCTACCATTGACCTGGCAGGACCAGGATTTCAACAAATGTTTTAGGAACAGGAATTCCCAGCAGAAACACAGTTCCTGATGCCTGAAAAACAGTCCTATATGCTACTGTAATACACATAATATGTTTGATTTCATCAGTCTTTTTTGGATAAATCATTGGTTACTAGAAAAAACCCACTTACCCTCTTGGGTTTACTCTCTTGCTACTGGAGGTAATTCATTTTGATAGTCTGAGTGGCAATGTTTCCTCTAAGATGTAGTGATCTGTGAGTACACTGCTTTGGCCTGTGAGCATGCCGCTTCAGTCCGTGAGCACACTGCTTTGGTCCCATCTCCCCCTTTTGGTGTGTGACGCTTTGGAAGCCACAGGTGCCTGAGGGGCCCCCTGCATAGAGTCCTATAAGGGTCAGGGACCCTGGGACTGTAGTGAAGGGTGAACAGCCTTGTCTGGGCTCAGGGACCCCAGGGGACTGGGATGGATGGAGAAGAGTCTTGCCTGGGCCAGGAAACCCAGGGACCCTGGACGACATGTGGAACAGGGCCAGGGGCCTGGAGCCCAAAGGGGCTGGGGAGTGCATTGGAAGGTGAAGCACTGAACTCAAACTATCCTAGCACTCCAGGCTGCAAGAATAAGTATTAGAGTTAGCTAAACTATTACAAAGTAATGCATTTATGGGAAACTGCAGTTATTTCACACTGACAAGCTATCAGTCATGTAAGAGCTGTTACAGAAGTCAGTAGGAGTCTGTACACAAACAAAGAAGGGAACCCCAAGTCCTATCTCAGGGGTGGCAAAATATGTCCTGTTGGCCTGTGGGGTCAGGCCAATGCTTAGGAACTCAATATCGTGCTGTTAGACAGGAGGGTGTGGTGTACAATTGCACATGCACACATATCACCAATTCAAGCACATACACACCCTAGTGACAATGACATGAAATCATAGACAATACAAACATACATACACATATGCACACAGGTTAAATACTGACTCAGGTGACTGTGTGTGTGTTGGTGTCTGTGGTACCTATGTTTGGGGTGCTTGGTAACTAAAGAGAAGGTGGCAAAGATCAGAAAAAAGGCAGTGGAAATGAGGCAATAGCAGTGGCAGAGATCAGGGGAAAAGGCAGTGGGGATGAGGCAATAGCAAAGAAACAGCAATTCGCAGGAAGAGAGGAGCTCAGGATGGCTGGAGGCACAGGAGTATGGGACAGGTGTTGGAGGTGGTGGTGAGCCAAGAGCAGGAAAGGGATAAATGTGACAGAAGTTAGAGGGGTGAAGAGCAGAGATTGGAGCAGGGCTGGAACCGTAGTAAAGCAAAACCCAACTCAAGGTTACAAATAACAGTTTTATTAAATGAACATTATACTGTACAGCTTGGTTCCCACATACACACAGTGGTAGCAAGAGAAAGAGATTCAGTGGAAGGGTTGGAGTCCAGGTAGGGAAGAGAAACAGAGTACAAGTCCTTGGTTGAAGAGAGGGTGGGCATGATAACTACCTATCCAAGCTAGGAGAGGGTCCTCAGTGGCCAGTCAGGGTCTTTCTCCAGCAGGGGTTGTCCAGAGGGGGACATCGGCACAGCCTCTGGGTTGATAGGCAGTGCGACATGGAGCAGGTCTGGTCTAGGTGAAGATGGCGCCCCAAGGAGTCAGTCCTCACTACCTCTTTTTATGGGACAGACTACCTATGATCTCCTATGGGGAGGGCATGTCCAGGCAAGGTCAGCCCTGTTCCAGAGGTTTCCAGATGTTCATACTGAGCACGTGCAGCCTTGGCACAATGGTGGGTTGCCTCATCTTTTGTTTCTTGAATGCTGAGGGTGGTTCCAATGGCTGGGTCATTGGTCCAGGTATTGGGTTTTGATGGTGGGGTGATTTAGTAGGGGGTCCTGTTATCATTGCGCTTCACTCATCCATTCACTCTTTTGTTTCAGGCATTCAAGGAAAACCAATTTACATAGAAGGGGTAGGTATGAGTTATAGTTGCAACATATTGTATATGGCAGGGGACACAAGGTGGAGGCTTGACATACAAATGGAAACTTGACATTACTTTACAGACACAGGCCTAAACCACACAGTATTAATATGAAACAATAAAAATCAATGGAAAAATGATAGGAATACAGTATAATACAATATGAAACAGTAAAAATCAATACAAACATAGGACACTATTTACAATATAAAAAGGGGCTTATTACAATAATAGGATACAAGAACTTCTCTTAGCTTACCTAGTACTACTTGTAATCACTTATAAGGGATAGAGAGGGCAGAGAGAAAGTCAGAAATGGTTAGGGGAAGCAGGGGGGGGATGTCTTTCAAAAGAAAAAAAAAAAGAAAAACTGGGGATTTTGCTACAGGCCCACAGGCTAAATCTAACCTGCCAGGCAAATTAATCCTGCCCACAGGCAGGCGTCCAATTAATTGCATCTGGCCTGCCTTGCAGCTGCCCCTGCTACACTCCACATGGGGCCAAGCCCAGCCCATTCCTCCCGGGATAGTGTGATATGCTGCCACACTCACCAGTGAGAGGGCCCCAGCCTCAGCCAGTGTGCACAGCTTCTGGGCAGGGCAGCTGCCACTGCTGCAGGCTGCAGCTGGAGCCCTCACCAGCCCCCAGCCCCCACCCCAACCTCACAGGGAGCGAGGAGGCACATGGCATCGGGGCTGGGGAGCGGAGCAGTTCCTTGGAGCTGGCAGAGCAGTTTCCTGGTGCCAGTCCCCAGCCCCTGCCCCACCACCACCTCGCCTTGCCTCGCCTCACCTTGGAGAGTGAGGAGGCACATGGCATCAGGGCTGAGCAGTTCCCTGGTGCCAGCTCCGAGCCTCAGCCTCCATCCCCACCTCACTTTGGGTATTAATGAGGTACATGGTGAGGAGGCACTCTGCCCCAGCCCCTACCCCTGCCCCTGCCCCCACCTTGCTTTGGGGAGGAGCTGCTGCCTGACCTTACCTTCGGTAAGTGTCCCATGCCAGCCCTGGTGCCTCTGCCATGCTCTGTACCCAGCTCCTCTCTGGAAAGCCACTGCCCAGATCCTCTCTGGGCAGATGCACGGCATTAAGTTAGTGCGTGGCAAGATTTTAAATTATGCATGGCCATGCACCTTGGAGAGAACCTGGCTCAGTGGTATATTATAGAACTTCAGTCCAGGACCATCTCTTGTAGTATCTTTCTCTGTTCACTATTTAACTTTGTTTTGTCAGTCATGAATGCAATTTTTTTTAAAGTTATACGTGAGCAGGAAACTTCATTGCAAGTAAAAATCTCTTTCTCATTACCAGTTTCCGAAAGGCACTGACATGGTAAAATCCCATCTATAAAATACAGCTATTACTACTGTCACATAACTCAGTTTTTATATCAAATCAGGCATATACTGAATATAAGAAATCTAATTTATCTTTCTGATCAAGGATACTTGTTAGGGACTATGATGTGTTTTATGGGTATTACTTCAAAATTGCTTTTGATCTGTCCAGTACTGGATATCTGCTCAATGAAACATGTGGGAACAATATATCATTCATTTTGTTAACTATCCTGATCATTCTTTAGGAGGTGAACTTTCTAAATATTTGGTTCCAAAAGGTGGCATTGATACTAACATAACTAGAATAAATTTTGGGTGATTTGTCCATAGGATAATTTACCATTCAATTCACTGTTGTTTTTTTTCTTTGTTTATTTTGTTTGATTTTTTTTATGTTTCCATCTCTCTTTCTGCCCTGTTTCCACCTCCCCTACCCCCTTTATTCACTCTTGATATTTGAACATAAATGGCTATTCACCATTATCTGCATTTCTCCTTTAAGTGTCACAATCACCAGAGTTTACTGTATTTAATTTAATTTGCATCTTAGATTGTTTGTTTTTAGAATGCTTGCTCTTTTCCAGTTTGAATACTCCCAACACAATTTCCTAATTATGTTTATGTTTACATGACACTGCAGAATTCACTGTGATATGCACAAGCTAGCATGGTTGCTGAAAGCAGTCTAGATACAGTAGCATGGAGTTCTGAAGGAACAAATTTACTCTGCCTAGAAGAAGCAAGACTAGGTATCAACAAGCACTGTCCACGAAGACAAGTCAGCTCACGTGGAAATTTCTGTGGTTTTAAGTCCTTTGTATGGTTAATTAAACTACATTTAAATAGATGTTTCGTCTGCTTTTAATATTTTTACTGTTTCACAAGTGTTCTAAATAATGCTCTGCATTCATAGCTATGATGATAATCGATCTCAGAAGTTATTTCTGGCTATCTGCCCTTGAAAAACCTCTATAGGTTTTACACTATTGACTATAAAGTCCTTTCACAGTTATTGTTCTTTTTTTATTATTTTCACAACAATGCCCTTCTCTGCCTTTCCATCTATTCCTTTGAGGTCAAATCCTATTCTATCTGGTAAATATCCAACTGGACTTATGTGTCAAAGTTCAATTATCTTCTACCCACTGAAGATCCTTAAAACCATTAAAGAATGTTTATTCAGTGTCCTGCACTTCAAAATGGCAGTGGGGGTGCTTGAACTCAAGCTCATATGGCAAGCTTTAGTCCAAGTGCCCTTGCTACCATGTTGAAGGACAGGGATGATGAATAGATATGACAAGGAGACTGCTGGAGTGCATTAATTAACATGCTCCGGTGTGTACCAATTAGCATGCATTGGAACAGATGCCTGGCACATATATAGGTGCCTAGCAGTACTAGATTTAATGTGCGTTAGTTAAAGTACATTAGCATGCATGTAGACACTGACCGGGAGCAAATTTGCTCCTGGTCAGCCAGTCCACCACAGGGCTAGCCTCCAGTCAGGGACAGAGCACTGTGACTGATAACCCCCCATCCAAGGGTCAAGGATGGCTCCTCTGCAGCCCCTGCCTGGTCTTAAGCTCCCTGGCCTGCCCTCTGGGCCCCAGGGCCAGCTGCTGCCTGCTCTTGGCCACTGGGGGTTTCCCTGGTGGGCCTGTCTTGGCACCAGAAGTCCTGCACATCACAAGACTAAGCCAGAGGCTCTGATGCCTGGTACTGGCTACTGAGGGTTTCTTTGTTGGGCCTATCTTGGCAGCAGCAGTATTGCACAGCAGCTGCCTGAGCCAGAGGGTTCTTTTTTCTGTTCTCTGGCCCCTGAGCATCATGTCTCTGTGACAGAAGCACATGCCAACTCCAATGCTTGAGCAAGCCCCTGGCATTGCTCAATTGACCTGATGGTGCATCAACCTGAAGTCCTTAGCAAAGGCAGCACACAGACTGTCTCTCCAACCCTGGGGTGATCAGCCTGGGACCCAGCAGGGTAACAGGAGAGACTGTGGACCTGGTGGCCATTTGGGGTACTGCTGAGGTGCAATAGCAGTTTAGCTGGGGCATGTGGGCCAATGCTCACATCTACAAAGAGGTGGCAGCCTGCATTATGCAGTGTAGGCAGGATAACTCCAAGTGGCAGTGCTAGATGAAAGTGAAGGCCCTCTGGGATCAGTGGGTGTGTTACTTAAAATTGCCAATAGCTCAAATTAAGGGCAAGACCTTAAAAAGTGGATAAGGCAAAATGCCGTGTTCATTGGTTACATGAAGCAGATACACAAGCTTGGATACAACAGTCATACAAACAGACATACACAAGCATACATAGACATACATACAGACAAAACCACTCCAAGAAGATGTTATAGTTACCAGCAGATATTACTCAATATTAGCATTGGATGGCCAGGTCCAGGCTTACTGAGGATATGAGTGGGGATATAAAGGCATGCATGCCTGTGCTTCATGAGGTTGCAGAGAGTGGATTCCCCATCTTGGCTTGTCTGCATATCATTTTTATAGGGATTTCAAGTCTTTGTTCAGCATTGGGGTTTTTCCATGCTCAGTCTTTAATTAGAGGTTGTTTCTTCTGGTTATCTCAACTTGAGGTCTTTTCAGTAAAGTTGTTATCTCAGAGTTGGTATTTCAGTCATGATCTTAGCCTTGAAGAATTGTGTCTTTGAAGCATCGTAGTTGGTAACTTTCTCTTGAATAATTGTGTAGTTCGAATGGCAGGATATGCAAAATTCCTTCTTCTTTGCACCTGATCACAGACAACACTAAGATGTTCGCAGATGACACTAAGATGTGGGGGGATGCGGGCATGCTAGAAGGGATGAATAGCCTGCAATTGGACCTATGCAGGTTACAGGGATGGGCGGATGAGAACAGGATGGGCTTCAAAACTGATAAGTGCAAGGTGCTGCACCTGGGGAGGAAGAACCAGCAGCATACCTACAGGCTGGGGAACTCCCTTCTCATCAGTGCAGAGGCAGAAAAGGATCTTGGAATCATTACTGATGCCAAAATGAACATGGGCCAACAGCGTGGGGATGTGGTCAGGAAGGCCAACCATACCTTGTCATGCATCCACAGATGCATCTCAAGCAGGTCCAAGGAGGTCATCCTCCCCCTCTATGCAGCACTGGTCAGGCCACAGCTGGAGTACTGCATCTGGGCGCCGCACTTCAGGAGGGATGTGGACAATATGGAGAGGGTCCAAAGGAGGGCCACTCGCATGATCGGGGGCTAAGGGACCTCAACCTATTTAGCCTCCACAAGAGAAGGCTGAGGGGGGGATCTAGTGCCCTGTTACAAACTAGTCAGAGGGGACCAGCAGGCATTGGGAGAGTCCTTGTTCCCCCGAGAACTACCTGAAGTGACTAGAAATAACAGTCACAAGCTGGCGGAGGGTAGATTCAGGCTAGACATCAGGAGGTGCTATTTCACTGTCAAAGCGGCTAGGATCTGGAACCAGCTTCCAAGCCAAATGGTGCTGGCTCCTACCCTGGGGGTCTTTAAGAGGAGGTTAGATGAACACCTTGCTGGGGTTGTTTGACCCCAGCAAGGTGTTCATCTAACCTCCTCTTAAAGAGTGCTTTTTCCTGCCATGGTAGGGGGTCGGACTTGATGATCAGCTCAGGTCCCTTCCAACCCTACCAACTATGAAACTATGAGTTCTTCAGCCATCCATTAATTAGCTTAATTAGTTTACTGTCTGGTCACTCATACATTGGTACCTTGTTGCTTACACAATCAATTAAATCTTCTTTTGTTTTCATGCATTCTTTCACCATTCACCCTCTCACACAGACACTCATGTACACAGGCCATACAAAGTTCATCTACTCATGTCATCAGGGAACAAGCAGAGTCTTAGTTGTTCATACAATCATAGGGGTTAATCAATCCAATACTATTATCATTTAAACATAATAAGTAAAGCAAAAATTCATACTACAGGTGCATGTAAATGACCACAACAGGTTGTCCAAGGTAACCCACAGGACCATGCCCTGCATGCCTGAGTTGGACAGAATCCTTGCTCCCAGGGACCCAAGCCATGGGAGGCATATGTATTCAAGCACCAGTGGCCTTCTGGAGCCCCTACTATGACCCAGCTCTGATGACGAGCCACTGGAGGAGGGCCCCTTAGACCAACAGCACCAGTAGCCAGCATGCTCCCTGCCCATGAGCTCCTCATCCAGTGTAGGTAGCCTGGGCTGGCACCCTGGAAACTGTGGGTACACAGTCAAATTGGGGAAGACAGGGCAGGCAGGGTCCTACCCATGGCCAGCTGCAGCTCCTTCCTGGAGGGGGCCATTGGCCATATGGCCAGGTGCTGGGCCGCCACCCGCTGGCACCATACAAACAGAACACCTCCCTACCACCATGCTCAGAGGCAAACCTCTGTGACTGTCTGCCATGCCCAGCCAGTAAGCTACATATACAGAGGTGGCTTTCTTTGGGAGAGGGTAGGGGCCACTGTGGCCCATATCATCTGGGCCCATTCCACCTCACTTGCTTTCCCTCAGGCTGCACACCTGGTGTCAGACGCCCTGCACAGAGGGTAAGGAACCCCTCTCCCATCCCCAACCTACCCTGCATGGGTGAGCTTCCCCCTGCCCCTCTGAGTTCCTCTCTACAGCATGCAGGAAAGTGGGAGGCAGTGAAGAACTTTACTGATCAGGTAGTACCCTGCCCGTTAGGCAGTCAGGGGCCTGTCACATGAAGAGAAACTTGATGGCAGTGGTGGTCTCCTCCTCCCCTGCAGGGATCAGGGACTTGTAGAGTAGGCAGAAGTGCCTTTCCAGACAGAGATACACATTGCAGGGAAGTGCAGGCTTGCTTGGGGCACCAGCAAAGCTAAGGGCCCTGTGTCAGGTTCTAAGCTGCACCTGGGGCACCATGGCAATCAGCAGCAGGAGAACATAGTGAGTTAGCCACCCCTCAGTGTGTTCAAACAGCTCATTATGGCATGCCTGGGGGACTCTCGGTAGGAGAATGCTTGGGGCACAGGCTCTGGAGAGTTTCACGGGGAGGAGGGGGGGGCATCACCAACTCCACATCCCAACTGGACAGGAGCCCCTAACTTTCCAACCCTGGCTGGCATGAGCCTGACCCCATGAGAGCAAACTGTCTGGCCTTCAGGAGGAGAAGTGGGGGAGTTGGCCCAAAGCAGCCCTGGCAGCTGCTGCAAGGAGCCAGCCCTGGCACAGCCTGAGGAGGGGATCCAGAAGTGGGCCAGCTGCTCTGATGGAGGGAGAGAGGTGGAGGGCTTGGCTGGTGGATGCCTATGGGAGGGGCTACCCAGCCAACTTATGTTCCCTGGGCATTTGTGCATGCACAACACCTGATCTGAGGCTGGCAGTGCACAGCCCCTTGGTACAGTACATGTTATCTCTGAGATGTTGCAAAATCTCACAAAGAGCCTCTCTCTTCTTGCTCTGCAGGTCCAGCAGCTGATCATGGGGAAGAGGCACCAGCCACTGGCAGGGATGCAGCATCAGAGGCCAGTGCCCTCTGCATGTGCCACCTCTGCCAGTGGGACACACAACACCACACTCTCCTGCTGGACTAGCAGATCACCATCATGGACAAGTGGCTGGCCAACTCACAGGCAGACATCACACATGACTGGGAGAGGGGTGCTCACAAGTAACAGAGGCAGGGGCATAAGCAGAAGTGGGCTTCCTGTGAGCAGGAGAGGGACTGGGAGGAGTGGACATACCATGCCTGGGTCCTAAAACTCAAGGATAGGCATGTTGCCATCCTCAAGAGGATGGTGACTGCTAGGAGCAGCAGGCCTCCATTGTGGTTCAGGCAGTGGGGACCATGGAGGAGGACCACTGGTGCTCAACAGCATCCTGGCCCTGGCAGACTTAATTGCTTAGCCACCAGCCATGGCCCCATCTGCCACCTGGCAGCTGCCTGCTGCCCATCCACCAGCCCTGGTCCTGCCTGTGGCAGCCACCCACTGCTCAGCCACCATCTCGGACCCCAGCCCTGGGTTAGTGGTGCTGCCTGCCTGGGCTGGTGCCCCCAGTCTCCCCCATGCCATTTGGGAGATGGCTTCCACTGGGCCCAGCCCCATGGAGGAGTTGGGGGTCAAGCTCATCAGCAACTGCTCTCACCCCTGGCTGAGCCTCTGAGCTGCTGGACTTGCTGCAGTGTCTGCACCTATGGTGGTACCACCAGAGGCCCAGGTGCCAGACACTTCTCCCCAAGCTCCATGTCATAACTAGCCCATAGCCCACCGTTGCCTCCCCCACACTGTACCAATCACATTCCTGTAAATAGTAGCATGAGGAAGAGGGTATTTTACTGGTGGTGTGCACTGGGGTTCAAAGGGGCTGTTGTTGGTGGGGGTAGCAGGGAGAGTGCTGTGATGAAGGGAAATAAAGCTTGTTGAATGGAAATATTCTGGAGCATGTGTAGTCTTGGGGGTGCACTGTGGGCCTGAGGAATCTGGTGCAGAGGCAAAAGACTCATAGTTTATCATATGGTCCATTGGGCTATGGGGTTAGTGGCCCTACTGGGGTGGGTTGGGAAAGAAGTGGTACACAGGTGCCTTACAGAGGTGCCCTGTCCACCACTGCTTGGGGGGAGCAGGGAGCATCCACAGTGCACTCACCACAGGCTCCTGGAAGAGCATCCCCTGCCAGGCTGTGCCTGCCAGTGCACCCCTGGAGACCACAACCAGGCTGTGCCTGCCCATCCCCACGCCCCCGCCACAGACCCCTGCCAGACTGTGCCTACCCCCCCTTGGCACCTGCCCAGCTGTAGCCAGAAAATGCAGCTCCCCTTAGCTATTGCAGCAGATCAGAGAAAGGGCAGAGCAGTCCTGGATCTAGGTAATCCTATAAGGCAAGGGTTCTCAAACTTTGTGATACTGTTACCCTGAGTACTGAATGGTGGCAGTGGGGGACAGGGATCTTGCATGTGGCAGCTGCTGCTGCCATCCACCACTCTGTGCCGCTGCTGTGCGCCACTTCTCCATGCCACTGTGTGTACTCCCTGGGAAGTTTCTGGCCCCCTTTTAAGTTGCTTGCAACCCCCAGGGGGGTCATGACACACAGTTTGAGACCCCCTGCTATAAGGATTAAATCTGCTTCCGACAGGGTGTACATATAGGCATGTTCCCAGGCCTGATCTACTGTACAGTAATTGACTGAGCGGTAAATCTAAATAGCATTACCTGCACACGTAGATGCCTCCATTGAGTCACTAAAAGACCAACCTACTATGTTTTCAGGGGCTCAAGCAAAGTGGAAAAGTATTGAACCTAAGTACCTAAATCCATTTAAGATCCTAATCTGGTTGTTAGGGTCCATCTTCATGGGTAGTCAGGCCTTTTTTTCCTAGATATTTAACTTG
>NW_017729032.1:113046596-113061616 GCF_001723915.1 Gavialis gangeticus
GCCTTTTCCCTTGTCTTAATCCTCACAGGATTTTTACGTGATCAATTTTGTGCTGGTTTGAGACCTGTGTGACTTTTGTCAAGTTACTTGAAACAAGATTTACATCTACCCTTAAACTCCTTTAGTTTAGCTTCTTGCCTATTTAAAAATCTGAAGCCTTGATATAGGAGGCTGCTTCAAAGACACAGGTTAGGTGCTGGATTCCCTACATACTCTGTGAGGGATAATTCAGAAATCCCAGGTGCTGAGTGGGAAGTTGCCTAGAGTTTAGTATATTTGAAAGAAACAGTAAGTGCAAGGGCTTTCAATTTATATGAAACTTTATGCAACTTCATGGCCTATATATGTTTAATTAAAATATTTTAATGTTAATTCTACTGTATGGCAAGAATTCTAAATACTGCATATTGTTTTGAATTTCTGCTTCTTTCTAGACCTCAAGTTGCTTTGTCAAGGTTTCAGTTTAGGTGCCTCTGGATCCAATTTAAAGGGTAGATGCTTACCTGATGGGGTAATGCTGCCTCAAGTGATAACCTTTTCCACTACAGCCAAAAGCACACAATCAAGAAGTGTGACAAGCATTTGTCCAGAATGGTTAGATGGGGGTATCCATGCCTTTTTGGAATTTGACTAGAATACCTGGGATCCAGACCTCCCTCAGTCTCACAAGATTCAAACCATAACTTCCACTTACTAAGTCATAATATAGTCCATCTGAGAGCCAAGAACCTTCCAGGGCTGTCTAGGGTGGGGTGAAGTGATGCACTTGCACCTCCCTTTGATTCCTGGTCCATCCAAAGTTTAAAGGCAACTACTAGCAGGAGCCACAACATTTCTATTGAGGAAGCACTGAAGGAATAAATTTACTTAATTGTGCATTATAATCTACCAGATCCCTTTTAAATTCTTCATTCCACAGATGGTAACAACTCTCTTGCCTTTTAAATGGTCTTTAGTGGTTCCACTATTCCACATATCCTTCCTTCTGAAATGCTGCTGTTAGCTTCTCTTAATTATGGAGCTCCCATTTAACAGCCCTGCAGACTATTTTTAACTAGCTAAAGAATTTAACTCAGGTGTAGAAATATTACCTCAGGTGAACATTAACTCAGGTGTCAAAATCACTTTTAATGAAGTATTGGAGGCACTATCCAGATGTTCAAGAAACATTGATTTTGTTTTATGAATCTGAAAAAGTCATGTATTTAACTATAATGACTCCAGGATGAATGAAACAGCAAATTTGAATTATTTTTTCCTTAGATTATTTATATATTATTTTTATAGATAGTATACAATATAACAACGTACCATGTTTACTCAAATGCAATATAAGGTTTTTTTCCCCATTCAGCATGGGGGAAAAGCCCCTCATCTTATATTCACATACAAAGAAACCTCATTAAATACATTGTCTATCATTAGCCTGTTGCCAAAAGCATAAAATGCTGATTAAATGCAGCCAACATTGAGCATGATTATAACACTTAAGGCCCATATTAGGTAAACATGATGATGGGACCCTACCGTAAGGCAAGGTTAGTGCTATTAATCATATCTGAATATGATTAATAGTAGTGTCAATTCCATGCAGTTCCCATTAGCACGAATTCTTTTACAAGTCATTGTGATACTCTGCATTGAATATATTCAACTTCCCCTTCAATCCTGCATCTGAGCTACCTATCTCTTTTTTATTTCCAATTATTCCTGTTTCTTCATCACCCTTAAATGCTGGCAAAACATCACCAAATAGGGCTTCAAACAATTCACCCAGGTTCTCTCTGTCATCTCCTTTCTCCTGCATCTTGCATATCCATCTTGTATATGATTAGTGCAACCCTACCCTCCATGAGTTGGGGCCAAACCAAGTTGTCCTGTGCTTCATCTGCAGGGATCCTGGTCTTCTCTGCTAAAAAAAAAAATCCCTAATTTTCAGATTAAAAAAGGAACCCAAGATCCACTTTTTTCCACAATCAAAATGAAACACCACTAGATCTGAATCTAGATCTAGTTCTATATTAGTGGTGTTTCATTTTGATCATGGATTTGGGGTTCCTTTTTTAATCTGAGGATTGGGGATTTTTTGTTATTGTTAATCAGAGAAAACCAGGAAACTTTCTTATCTTCATCTGCATATCATTTGTTGGAGTATTCCAGGACTTGTGACAAGAACACTTGATTCCAATCATGAGTGAGGGGTAATTAGCACATAGATCCTTTGTGGTGGGGTATTTGGAGCACACACCCATACTAAGCAATACTGAGCTGTGGGGTCATCAGAGCTTGAAATGCTGTTGACTCTGCTGAGGCCAAGTTAATGAACTATATGGTAAACCATGAGCCTTTTGGCTCTGCACCAATATCATGCATGGTTTGATAGTAGGTGAAAATGTGCTGTGGGATTGTTTTTTTTTATCCAAGAAAAAAAGAATCCCTGCTCATCTCTATATAAAATTAATGCACCTTATTGTCAACCATTTCTGTGCCAACCTTATACTGTCATGTATTTCTGCCTGTTTTAAAAGATTCTGTGTGTGTCCATTTTTCTAACATATAATTCAAAATGATTTAGAGACTCATACTTGACCTGGTCTTTTTTGTTTTGTTTATTCACTTTCAAATGCTTTCTGTAATTTGATTATTTATCATTCAAATGGATAAATAAAACATAATATAATAGAATATTTCATACTTTCATTTACTTCAAATAACATCTTTCTAATTTATGTATCTGTCAGAGAGTCTGGTGTAATCACATTTGAGTAAGATGGGTCTCTCTTAATTCTTTTCAGTGGTTTTGCTGTTACACACGCAATTACTGCTATTTGGCTCTATTACACAATAAATTTACTGTGCAGTAAGCTCCTGAACTTGTAGACACTGACACTTTACTGTGCAGTAGACTAGCCCACTGTGCAGTAAAGGATCTCATTTAGATGCAGCCCCTGGCCACAACAGCAGTTAGCTATTACAGTCCTTACATTCTTGAATGCAAGTTCATGTTAATTTATGTCCATGGCCTTACTAACAACACACCAACTCTTTGCCCTTTAACCCCCTCCCCCCAGAAATCTATTTTTCATAATCTTTCATTTACATTTCCTTGTAGCCCAAGTGGACCAGGGTCAGTGCTCCCTCCTCCAATGGAAGGAAAGTGTTGGGTAGGCAGGGTGCTGTGAGAGGGCTCTTTCTGGGCTTCTTACTCACTAGAGGCCCCAAGAACCATCATGTGCTCCTGGGGCCTTTGCCTTCTGCTCAGGTTTGGGGGCTTGGACTGCCTTGTGTGGCTCTGGGGCCCCGGTCCCTCTGGGACCCACCATGCAGTGATACCAAGTTCCCGGCCTCATGCCAGGGCTGGGGACCCGACCCACCTCGATCAGCTCCCAGGGTCTCTCATTCTCCATGCACCACCCATGCACCAAAAAGCCTGGCCACTTGCCTGAGCTGCCTCATGCAGCTCCCAGGGTCTGGCTCCATGCAACAACCTATGCACTGAGAGCCTGGCCTCACACCAGGAATTGCAGACCTGAGCTGCCCAGTGCACCTCTCAGGATCCCACTCCATACATCGAGTGGTGCACCATTCACCACACTTCTCAGTGTCAGAGCCAGGGAACGCAGGCACTCACTGCTCCCATCCAGAGAAAGATTCTTCAGGCTCTTCAAGGTGCTGCCTCTGCCTCTGCCTCTGCCTCTGCCTCTGCCTCTGCCTCTGCCTCTGCCTCTGCCTCTGCCTCTGCCTCTGCCTCTGCCTCTGCCTCTGCCTCTGCCCTCTCTTCTTCATCCCTCAACACAGCTGCTGCATGCTGTCCTTTTATCCTTTTCAGAGGCTCGGCCCCCAGATTGTAAATGGACCAATCAGGGCAAGGAAGAGCTGGTTCGCAACCAGGTGTGGACTCTTCACCTTGCCCTGGGTAGGGGCAGGGCAAACCCCTCCCCGTGAGTTCCCTGATTGGTGGAAATAGTTCACCCTTCAGACTTGAGATTTTCTGAGCCCAGCGCACTGGGCAATGATTGGTGAGCCCGCCACATTAATAAATATATCTTGTAATACAGATCTCTCCATGAGTTTCTGAAATATACGTACAATGAATATAATTCCATATGTATTTTATGGGAACATAGAAATTAATATAAGACATTTATTTGAAGACTTAGAATTGGTTAGAAAAGATTATAATTAATATGTTTATGTAAACAGACTGATTAAACAAAGAAATAGCACTGGGCAAAGCAGAACAAAGACCCATTGTTTTCACAGAGGGTTGCCAGAGTTACTTAGAGCATAAAAGCTCATTAAGATTGGAAGAAATTGGGGAGTAGTGGAAAGGCAGTTCATAGGGAAAAGAGAGAAACAACAAGCAAAATAAAGATTTTTAACTCATCTGGAGAGAATGGCTCATTATCTTGAACATCAGGTTTGAATGATTTCATTTCCTTGGAGAACACAGAGGCAAATCACAGAAACAAATTTAGGAATCAGTTTCTAAGGGGTTTTTTGTTTGTTTGTTTGTC
Source organism: Gavialis gangeticus (assembly GCF_001723915.1). Lineage (NCBI taxonomy): Eukaryota > Metazoa > Chordata > Crocodylia > Gavialidae > Gavialis > Gavialis gangeticus. Next base: position 113,051,114 of record NW_017729032.1, read on the forward strand.
TGTTTGTCTGTTTAGCTTTTTTTAATATGGCCTTAAATAGAGTTGTTTGTTGATTGTGTGGGTGCTGAAGAACACAAGATGTAATTTATAAGTAGGTATTATATACATTTCATCTTCCACATCACTTTCACCCAGTGTTCTGTGTTCTGGTGGCTTTCTGTTTACTATTCTTTGAGGTTATCTGTACATAATTTGTGATACATTTTTTGGAAGAAAAATGCTATGTAATTGTGAGGTATTATTATAGTGTACTCTGCTTCACTGTAGAAGCTGTATCAGGATGACTGTTTTATTGCGATATCTCCTAGGTAACTGTGATTCACTGTAATTATAGTGAATGATAATGTTTAAATGGGAGAGTAGTGGTACTACTACAACTTAATGGAAAAAGGGATAGATGTACAAAAGTTCTAGAATGATAATGTGGGATATACAGCTGTAAAATTTAAGATGTTGCTTTTGAACACAAGTTTCCAACTCAGAATTAATGCTTATAACTTTAGCAGAATTAGGGAAGTTGCTGGGGAAGTACAAGGGTAACAAGTTGCCATTTGATCTTCTGGTAAAGATCTTAAGTCAGTGAGATGTACAACTAAACAGAGTGTGAATTTAGGACTTATTTTCCACGAGCTTCTAAAAGTCTGTGAATCTTGTCTAGCCTGGAATTTTCTTTCTCTATATGCCTCCCTTTTTCTTCCCTCCCCTTTAAAAAAACAAACACAATACAATAAAAACATAAATGAATGAAAATCTAAAGCATTCAGAAGGGGAAAGATGCCAATATTGAAGTTGAAGGTGCATGTACATTTCAATGCAGTTTTTATTTTCTGGGCATAAACTATTTTCAAATTCTATTATTATACCATTCTGCTAGTTGCACTAGTTTTCTAAAGGTACTTTCATAACATCTTGGGGCATTGTAAGGGACTCTGTTTAAGCCAAACAAAGTAATTGATGCTCAAATTACAGAATAACATGTAATTAAATGCCATATTACTGTAAGTCCCAGGCTTGAAGACCTAAATGAGTAAGGAGTCTTCTATAGACACTAATGATCTAAACTTAACCGAGAACGCTAAGTGGATGGAGGAGAAATCCCTCTGCTGGCATCTTGCATGAGCAATGGGAAATAGCTAAGGGAACTGGATATCATTTGCCTGTTTAGGGAAATAAGTGGGATAGGGGCCACATTAGTGTTTTATTTTGATCATGGAAAAATGTGGCTTTTGGGTTACTTTTTAAATCCAAAAATTGGGGATTTTATTAATCAGAGAGAACCAGTTTCCCTAGCTATGAGGATTTTTTAAGACATATGTGGTAGTAGAGGAGAAGAACTTAAGGGGATACTTTTTTGGGGAGAAAACACAAATGAAAGGACAATAATTTTTTTAATGTACATGGGCATGTTTGAGATGGGGCAGAGAGAGAAATGGTTGGAAAATTATGTGCAAAAAATTATGTATGTTGGGAAGATATGTGATAAATATATATGGATGGGTTCATGGAAAGTTTGGGTGGTAATGGGAGTGGATGAAAGGAGTCCTAGCAGAATAATGCGCTTACTGCCAGTAATTGAAGTAGGACCACATTGAGGGTTTACAATGTATTTTGGACAGCCAAAACCAGGGATGGGCAAAAGATGGCATGTGGGCCAGATCCGGCCTACCAGGCCCCTCTATACAGGCCATGGGGCCCCTAAAAAGTTTAGAAAATTAATATTTATCTGCCCCTGGCTCCTGTCAGAGATGACAAGGCCCACCCAGTCCCACCCCATCCAGCCAGAAGTCCCTGCCTAGAAGGGGCTTCTGTCCTGTAGGACTGTTCATGTCTCCCTGCACCAGAGAGGGAAATTCAGATAAGAAGTGGGCAGGGGAGGACCACAGGGATAGTAGATTTAAGAGACCTGGAGAGGTAGTGGGAGGATGTTGCAATGGCAAAACCACTAGAACTGCCAACTCTTTCTCTGCATGTACCTGAGAGGTGTCTGTCTGGGGAGGGGCACCCACTGTGGCAATTTCCACCCAGGTCCTGGTTTGCACTGTGGAGGCTGCATCTTTCAGGTTCCTTCCAGTGATAGCCAGGTAGGGGAGTGTGTGTGATGTGAACAGTGTCACCTGGTGGGAGCAGGCAAAAGAGCTTCAGGAGGAGGTGGTGAGGCTCTATAGCATCCCCCACCATTAGGAGTTTGATTCAGTGCTTGAGGAGACCTCGAGGATGGCAGAGGAAAGACTGGCAGATGCAACCAGCAATCCTGGACTCCTTTTCCCATCAGACAGGCCTCCCAGGGGACCCTGTCCCTAAGTTCCTTAAGTGAGTCAAAATCTGCTTTTCTAAAGTTCAGGGTCCTTATCCTTTCCTCAGGATCATGAACTCAATCGTCTTGTGGCCACTGCTGCCCTTGTTGCCATCCACTTCTACTTCCCCCATCAATTCTTCCCTGTTTTTCAGCAGCAGATCAAGAAAAGGGTGGCCCTTAATTGGTTTCTCCAACACTTGTACCAGGAAGTTGTCCCCAGTGCTCTCCAAAAACTTCCTAGATTGCCTCTGCACTGTTGCATTGCCGTCCCAGCACGTCAGGGTGATTGAAGTCCCCCATGAGAACCAGGGCTTCTGATCAGAAGACTTCCTCTAGCTGTTTGAAGAAAGCCTCATTCACTTCATCCTCCTTGCCTGGTAGTCTATAGCAGACACCCACCATGACATCACCCTTGCTGCTCTCCCTTCTGACTAACCCAAAGACTTCAAACAGGTCTATCTCTAGTTTCATACTGGAGCTCTGAGCAGTCATATGGCTCTTCTACACAATGATCAACTACTCCTCCTCCTCTTCTCCTCTGCCTGTCCTTCCTGAACAGTTTATACTCATCCATGACAGTGTTCCAGTCATGAGAGCTATACCACGTCTCTTTTATTCCAATCATATCATAATTCTGTGACTGTGTGAGAAAATCCAGTTTTTTCTGCTTTTATCCCCTGTACATGTTTATTCATGTACAGACACCTGAGGTAACTAGCCAATTGCTCTACTTTCTCAGGAAGAATAAGAAGGCCTTCTGTGTTGCTCCCTCCTGCTTGTGCTTCCTCCAGGACCCCTGCTTCCCCACTTACCTAAGGGCTTTGATCTACATCCCCCAGCAAGCCTAATTTAAAGCCCTCCTCAGTAGGTTAGGAAGTCTGTCTGTGAAGATGCTCTTCCTTCTTTTCATCAGATGGATCCCATCTCTTCTTAGCAATCCTTCTTCATGGAACTACATCCCATGGTTGAAGAAGCAAAAGCCCTTCTGGTGACACCATCTGTACAGCCATGCATTGATCTGCAAAATATGTCTTCTCCTTCCTAAGTCCTTCCTTTTGATTGGAAGGATTGAGAAAAGCACCACTTGAGCCCCTGTCTGTTTCACCCTTGCCCCCAGAGCCCTGTAGTCACTTTTGATTTACACAGGTTCACTTCTGGCACACATGGATGAGTAACACGAGGTTGTATACAGCAGGCCAGATAAGTTTGGTAATCATTCCTAATGCACATATTGTTTTGAGAAAATGTCTGTTTGAGAAGATTTTTTTAAAAGACATCGGTAGCATTTGAGAGAGAAATATTATGCAGGATGACATGCTTGCTTATCTGCAGTTGGTAATTATATAAAAAAGTGTGTTGCGCCATTGTTTTTGGCAGGTTTCAGAATGCAAGAATATCTGTGAAGCTGAATTTATATGCAACTGTGAAGACAGTGAGCAGATTATGAAGGTTTCAAATGCCTAAGTCAGTGCAAGATATATGTGGCCTCTTTATATTTGAAGTCATATTATCCAAGAAATCCAAAAGGACTGAAAGTGACTCTATTTAAACTTTTTTGTTGTTGTTGTTCCTGACACACACTACTAAAATAAAGGTATTGTTCACTGAAGCAGAATATTAAATAATATTTATGATCAGATTCTCGGATGGTGTAATTTGGCACAGCTTCACTGAAACCCATGAAATCAATGGAGCTTTGCCAGTCTGCACTAACTGAGGATCTAGCCTTTTTCTATCCATCATTTAAAGAAACTGCATTGTGATAGCTTATACCAAAAAACCCCCAAAATATGTTGTAACTTGAAGTATGAGTCAATGAATTGAAGATTCAGCCACAGACAGATATTGCTTGATATCAGAACATTTTACAAAAGTACAGTAGTTCTACTATCACTAACTCTGTAAAGAAACAGATAGTGACCTACTGTAAACCATGTGAATTTTCAGAGGAAAATTGAGGCCAAGTTCATGGCTCTATTTTTGTCTAGAAATAACACAAGAACACATTTTTTAATGCTACGTTATGCTTTCTCAGAGGGAGATAAAGGTGTAGTTTTGAACCTGAGGCAGATATTTTATATGTACATGATCCAATTTCACTTGTTTTATAGGCACACATCAGAACATTTTTTTTAATGGGGCAGCTATTATGAAGTACAAATGCTGCTTGGTTACATGCTGTATGTAATATTTGTATTTAGGTCAAATATTAATTTGACTATGGTATATATTAACTAGCTTTAGCTTTTCTCCCTATTTTGAGGAAGTAACACACAGGGATAAGTATTAAAATACATAATTCTGCCAAAATAATTGCAAATTATATAGGAAATAGAAATTATATAGGTATGAAAATGTGTAAAGACATGGTCATTTCAAGCAATCAGTTCTTTAAGCAAAGCTCTCTTTGGGTTAGTATAAGGCTTATCTAATTTCTCTTTTTGGTGTTTTGATAATTTATTGCGGGCATATTTAGAGTAGATTAAACAATCACTTTATTTGGGCAGAGGTACAATGTGACCCAAAGTTTGAACATAAAAGATACTAAATATAAATAATAAAGGTGTTTCACTTCTTGATAAGGATAAACTGACAAGAAAAGTATCATACAGGTGCAAGGGCAAAAATAAGAAAGGTTTGCAGGCACTGTGATTTCATAGATTTCATAGACATTAGGGCTGGAAGGGATCTCAGAAGATCATTGAGTGCAGCCCCCTACCCCAGGGGCAGGAAGTCACCTGGGGTCATAGGGTCCCAGAAAGATAAACATCCAAATTTCTCTTGAAGGCGTTCAAAGTAGGTGTTTGAATCACCTCCGATGGCAAGCTATTTCAGACCTTGGGGGACTCGGACAGTAAAGAAGTTCTTCCTTATGTCCAGCCTGAAACGGTCTTGCAGAAGTTTATAACCGTTTGACCTTATCATCCCCTGGGGCGCTCTGTTGAACAAACATTCCCCCCAGATCCTGGTGAGCACCCCGATAAACTTATAAGTGGCTGTCAGATCACCCCTGAGCCTGCACTTTTCCAGGCTGAAGAGTCCAATAGCTCTCAGCCTCTCATCATAAAGTCTGTTTTCCTGACCTCTGATCATGTGTGTGGCTCTTCTCTGGACTCTCTCAAGCTTCTCCACATCTTTTTTGAATTGTGGAGCCCAAACCTGGATGCAGTACTCCAGATGCGGCCTCACCAAGGCCGAGTACAGTGGGAGAATGACATCCTGGGATTTGCTTGAGAAGCATCTATGGATGCAATCGAGCATTTTGCTCGCTTTCCTAGCCCCAGCATCACATTGAAGGCTCGTGTTCATCTTGTGGTCAATCATGACCCTGAAGTCCCTTTCGTCTGTAGTGCTAGCCAGCGTAGCACTGCTGAGCCTATAAGCATGCTGCAGGTTTTTCCTCCTAAAGTGGAGAATCTTGCATTTTTCGGTGTTAAACACCATCAGGTTATTATCTGCCCATATCTTGAGCCTGTCAAGGACAGTCTGGATTGCCCCCCTGTCCTAGGTATGGATGCATTATCCCAAAGTTTGGCATCATCAACGAACTTGGCCAGTCCACTTCTGACTCCATTGTCCACATCATTAATGAAGATGTTGAACAATATAGGTCCAAGGACAGAGACTTGAGGGACCCTACTGGTCACAGGGTACCATGATGATTGACTTCCTTCAACCACCACCCTCTGGGTCTGATCACAGAGCCAATTCCTTAGCCAGCGGATTGTGGTGGGGTCAAGGCCTCAGTTAGCCAATTTTGCCAAGAGGTGATCATGGGATACCAGATCGAACGCTTTTTTAAAGTTGAGATATACAACATCAATTTCCTCTCCCTTGTCCAGGTGATAGGTCACCTGGTCATAAAAGGAAATAAGATTGGTCAAGCATGACCTACCTACAGCAAACCCATGCTGGCTATCCCTCAGGACATTGCCATCAGCCAGTCCATTAAGAATGACAACTTTGGTAATTTTTTCTAAAACCTTCCCTGGGATAGAGGTCAGGCTGATGGGCCTGTAGTTTGCTGGATCCACTTTTCTCCCCTTCTTGAAGATAGACACCACATTGGCCTTCTTCCAATCCTCGGGCACTTCACCAGAGCGCCAGGAGTTCTTGAAGATCCTTGCCAGGGGCTGAGCTATGTTGCTAGCCAGCTCCTTCAGTATTCTGGGGTGTAGATTCTCTGGGCCGGCTGACTTGAAGGTATCCAGCCTTTCAAGGTATTGCTTCATGAGGTCAGCATTGATGGAGAGCCAGGAATCACCCTCACCCGGGCATCCCTGTCCCATGATGGGGAGGGGCATCTCATGGGACTGGTGAAAGACTGACACAAAGTACCCATTTCATAAGATGGCTTTTTCTTGGGCGTCAATCATCAGTTTTCCCTTCTGGTTTAGCAGGGGTCCAATGTTGCCCTTGCTTTTCCTCTGGCTCCCCACATATCTAAAAAATGAACTTGTTATTGTCCTTGATACTGTAGCCAGTTGGAGTTTCATCGCAGCCTTGGCTTTCCTGTTTTGCTCCCTGCAGGTCTGGACCAGTGGAGGTGTATCCCATCCTCCATCCTTTTTTAGGTCTTCCTTTTTAAATACAGATGGTCCACTAGTTTTTGTTGAGTCAAGTGGGCTGCTGTGCCCTTTTGCTGCCTTTCCTCTGAGAGACAATAGACTTAGCTTGTTCATCTAGGATCGCTCCCTTGAGAAGCAACCACTCTTCCTGGACTGCCATCCCCTTGGGGTCATGGTCCCTTAGGGCCTCACCAACAAGCCTCGTGAGCTTGTCAAAGTCAGCCCTCCTGAAGTCGAGGACCTCTGTACTGCTGACTGACTTGCCAGGTTTTCGGCAGATGGTGAAGGTGTTTAACTCGTGGTCACTGTCACCCATGTTCCCTTTGATCATTAGGTCACTAATTAGGTCATTCCCAGTTGCCAGTACCAGGTCGAGCAGTGCTTTACCTCTTGGTGGCCTGTAGACTTCTTGCATCCGATAGGCTTTGCAACCATTCGGATTTGGCCGAGCACTCTTCCCACAAGATTTCTGAGTATTTGAAGTTTCCCATGAAAAGCATGGACCGGGAGCATGCGGCCTCAGCCAATTCCCTGGCCATCTCCATGTCAAGTTCTTATTTTTGGGAAGGAGGTCTGTAGTAGACTCCCACCATTGTACCCCGTGCCGTGTTCCCCATGGATGTTAACCCAGAGGGTCTCCAGTCATCCACCCTGGGTGCCAATGCCAGCTTGCAGGGATGTGTAACTCTCCTTAACATAGAGAACTACACCCCCACCCCCTATGTCCACTCAATCTCTCCTGTACAGGGTAGAACCATCTATAACTACGGTCCATTTATGGGTGGAGTCCCACCAGGTCTCCGCTATCCCTATGACGTTGTAATTATTTGTGTTAAGCAGGAGGACAAGATCCTCCTGTTTATTCCCCAAGCTTCTGGCATTGGTGTACAGGCATGCAAGTGTCCCCTTGGGTGCCCTTGCTTGTCTACAGATTATTCCAGGGCTCAGGCAGGGGTGGGCTTCCTTAAGTGCCTTGGCCTGCTGACTTTCCAAGGATTGCTCAGCAAGCCAGCAGTGGCGGTAGTCATCCTGTCCCCCAGAGGTCTTAGTTTAAAGCCCAGTGGAGCAGGTCAACCAGTCTGGCTGAGAAGAGCCTCCTCCCCGGTGGAGAGAGGTGGAGGCCATCCCTTCCCAGCAGCTCACTGCCTCTGTCACCAAAGAGCAGACTGTGATCATGGAAGCCAAAGCCTCCCCGATGACACCAGTACTGCAGCCTTTGGTTCACTACCTGGATCTTCCTCTCCCTCCTCAGCCCATAGCCCAAAACTGGAAGGATCGAGGAAAACACCACCTGTGCTCCCAACCCCTTAAGCCCCACTCCCAAATCCCTGTAGCACTTCATGACCCGGCTGGAAGCACTACAAGCCTTGTCATTCATGCCTACATGGATAAGAAGCATAGGGTAGTGGTCAGTGGTCTGGAGAAGTTTAGGGATCTTCTCTGCAATGGAGAAATTTAGAGATCTTCTCTGCAATGTCTTGGATATGGGCTTCTGGGAAGCAGGAGACTTCCTTGGCTAAGGGATCAGGGCAGCAGATTTCCCCCTCAGTCCCCCTCAGGATGGAGTCTCCCACACCAAACATTTTGTGTTTTGTCTTAGGGAGAATGGGGGCAGTAGCTACAGTTGAGCCTGTGTTGCCTGTGGGAGCTGGCAGCTTAGCAGGCTCTGCTGGGGTTGCAAGAGGTTCATATCTGTTGCAAATCCCCAGCAGGGCGGGGACCTTGGTGCAGCAGGCCTTGAGGCCCTTGACCACCTCAGTCCAGCCCTATGGCTGGACAGAAGGGGAAGTCCCAGTGTCCTCCCTCATCCTGGAGGGTGACCATGGTCTACCCTCCACCTCCCAGAGGATGAGGGCCTGGCAGTAGCAGTCAATCTCCTGCTCAGTGTCTGATGGCATTCAGTCTTTGGACTGCAGCCTGGAGCTCCTCCAGCTGGCACACCAGAGACCCCAAAAGGGAGCAGACCTCACAAGGGGAGGTGGACATGCTCCCAGACCCTGGAGCCTGCAAAAGTGTCAGGCAGCCCCTGCAGCTGAGAGCCAGGGGCTCTGTCTGTGTGGAGCCCAGAACCAATGGCTCCATCTGGGTAGAGGCCTCTGGGGAGCCTGGGGGCAGGGAGTGCAGACCCCGAGGGGATCCTCCGGTTGCAGTGTGTGCCCATCCATGGCATGCTGCTGGGAGGCTGTCTGTGGCTGGGACTGCCTACCCTGGGACTGCCTACCCTAGAGCCTCAAGCCCTCCCACTCACCCACCTGTGCAAAGTCCTCGCTAACTTGCACACTGGGCAGACAAGTGCACCTGTTTGCATGGCCTGTGATGGTACAGTTAACATAGGGTTGAACTGCTATGTGCCTATGCAGAAGAGTAACAGTGCATAGGGTAATCTCTTTTGATTCCCACCCTCCCCAGACTACTGCTTACTGGGATAATAGCCCCCGTCAGGCTGCAGAAAACAGAAAAGCTTGGATAGTTATAAGATAAAAAAGTACAGAGATCCTAATCAAGTAATTAGACAATGAATTAGGGCCTTGATAAACATTAATTTTAGATTTCTTCTGGAGCTCTTAAACCCTGGATTGTCTACATGTTAGCATCTGAAACTAGTTTTAAGCACACTTTAGGCAGTTTAAAGTTATGCCATTCCAGGTCAGGTTTATCTCTGAACCTTGTTACCTAATTTATGTTCCATTAATGTGTGGCCACTCCCCAGAGATGAGCTGCCCAAATTACAGTCCTCCAGCACTGTAAGATGCAGTGTCCCCTCCCCCACCCTCCTGTTGTGTATGGACAAACTTCCCTTCCCCTGAATAGTACATGGTGGTTCTGACACTGGGTCAACTCCCTCTATTTCCCCTAGTGATGGAATCTTCCCACCCCCAGGGGTGAACCCCATGCAAGCAGTTTGCAGAGCACATGCCATTTAGTGGCATGGATGAGTCCAGGAGTTGAGCCTAAAGCGGGTCAGGTGAAACAAGGTAGGGAGTCTCCATGAGCTGGGGTTTCTTTCCCAGGGCAGGGGCAGTATCTTCATGAAATGCATCTTTCCTTACCACTCCCATCTCCTAGCCTCCCCAGGAAGCATTAGCAGCACCCACTATGCTCCAGTTCCAAATCCCAATTTATTGAAATATGTTACCTTCTTTAATTTACTTCTTCTTTATTTATTTTTACTTTTTTTAAACAACCACCTTCAGTGAATGTCTTCATTCATTTCACCACACTTCCTCCACCCCCATTTCCTTTACACCCCACCCCCATCCCATTAACTCTCCGCCTCCCAACTTCATATTCCCATCCCCTCTCTACAATCCATCTTTCAGGGATAGAAGTCTGTCTTGGCTCACCAGCCCTGTAGTGACAACTTGCAGCTGTAGCTTCTAGTTACACACCTGCTTGACAGCCATTTAGTAACAATTCACAGCTGTGCAGGTGTGGGACAATCAGACATTTCTTTGCCTTAAGGTGTGACTGTTCCAAACTCAAACTAGCACCAACACTGATTAACATTTAAACTCAAAGTGCAATGAGTAGCAAGACTTTAGCATGAAAAATTTAGAAATTTGGGCTAAGTAGAGAACTTGGTAATTTAGCATGACCTTTACACTAAAATAGACTCACACCTCTCTCCTTCCTTTCTTT
>NW_017729032.1:113061627-113063664 GCF_001723915.1 Gavialis gangeticus
ACCCCCATCCCATTAACTCTCCGCCTCCCAACTTCATATTCCCATCCCCTCTCTACAATCCATCTTTCAGGGATAGAAGTCTGTCTTGGCTCACCAGCCCTGTAGTGACAACTTGCAGCTGTAGCTTCTAGTTACACACCTGCTTGACAGCCATTTAGTAACAATTCACAGCTGTGCAGGTGTGGGACAATCAGACATTTCTTTGCCTTAAGGTGTGACTGTTCCAAACTCAAACTAGCACCAACACTGATTAACATTTAAACTCAAAGTGCAATGAGTAGCAAGACTTTAGCATGAAAAATTTAGAAATTTGGGCTAAGTAGAGAACTTGGTAATTTAGCATGACCTTTACACTAAAATAGACTCACACCTCTCTCCTTCCTTTCTTTGTTTCCTCCCCACTATTGTCCCTGGCCCACAAATTATTTCCCCCACCTCTTTGCTGATCTTTAGTCACTCCCGCAGCCACAATAATTAAAGTCAGTTAGATTTTAGCAAAGACTTAAGTTCTTTTCTGAATTAAAGGACAGATACTATTCCATTAGGCAAGCATATCAAATTGTCATTATTAATTACACAGTGATCATTATTAATTATAAAATTATCCTGCAATATTGGACTCTAAGGACCAATGGAGGTAGCTCTACAGATTTAGGTTCAACATCATTTATTTATTTTATTTTTCCTATTAATTATCAGGGAGTTAGGATCCACTTTCCATAGGTCTGTTTCTGAATATTTGGATTTATAATGAGCAATATATTATTTTTAATCAATAAAATTAAGGACCATGCAAACTGGAGTGAGTTATTCAGTGGGGTAGTTTTAAATTCCATTAATTGACTTTGGGTCCCAACTTAAAGACTTGTAATCTGAAAATACATTGTACATTTTGAAGTGAGTTACCTGCTGCATCACATCTTGACTACCTTCCCCTTTAGGTCTTTTATCCCAAAACCCTGTGCTCCTATGTAGGGTGTTCTTCAACAGATACTGTAATGGCCCAATCATGTTTTCATTAGTGTCTGAACATGGACCTGCACATTTCTATCAGCACATGGGCCTAAAATTTCTCAGCAGCAGTCTTACCACGAGCGAGTTACAGATTGAGTAATCTCTTTAGCTCTGAATTATTCAGCAAACTAGACAAATGAGAAACCAAAACATCAATGAAGTATTCTTTTTAAGGGAAAGGTTAACTTCATGAATCTTGAGCTATGTGAGCCAGTAATCAGACTTACTACTTATACAGTCAGATATCTTGCCAAAAATATTCAGTTTAATTTGTAGCAAATTTAAAGTTTCTCTTCTTGCTGTTCTGATAAAATATAATGCTACTATTTAGAATAGCTTATAAAAACAGGAGTTTAAGGTACATGACCTTGTGTCACTTTTCCTTTACATGACCATTCTAAAATAATTCAGTGACAAGTACAGATAATGTGCGTTATATTTTATGACATTTAATAGCATCTGTTTCAAAAGACCAAGTCAGTCTGAAATTCTACAGACCTTTATGGTGACCATCTGCCTAGATTTACCTGGAACACTGTGTTGTTTAATGTAGTGTCCCATGACACTTGTACATGAGACAAAATTGCCCTTTTTTAGCTTCACACTTTACATATGAAGCAGCGTATTGTGCTTTTTGTCACCCTGTACACGTATGGTGGTGTATTGTGAATTAAATGATTTTTGTTATGTAGCAACTAAAACACATCCCAATGTATTTGTTTTTCATGTAACAAATTGTAGCAATATATCCATCCCTGAACCCCCCCACAGCTCAGGGGCTGCTTGGCCTGCCAATAGCTCACTCCCCAGCTGTGGGCAGACTCCGTGGGGAAGAAAAAAAATGGCAAGAGCCTTCCAGTGCCCCAAGCACCATCCCCACTGACTTCCCACCACCTGGAACTGCCTGGCAATGGGCCACCTTGCCGCTGGAAGCACTCCCCCCCCTGCCCCGATCAGGGACTGCTTGGCCCACTGGCAGGTCCATCACTGCCCCCTCCCCACACCATGAGCAGGCTCTGCTAA
>NW_017729032.1:113063675-113077780 GCF_001723915.1 Gavialis gangeticus
CACCATGAGCAGGCTCTGCTAAGAAGAAAAAAAAAAAAAGCAGCGAGAGGCACAATCCTTTGGGGTTTTTTCTGACAGAGCCTGCCTATGGCTGGGAGGGCAAACTGTCAGCAGTGTCTGAGTTGTGGGGGGCCCCAGAGGGTGGGGTGCTAGTGGACTGGGTGCTGGCTCTGAGCATCTCAGGTCCTACTGGCAGCTTACCTCCCAGCTGCCGGCAGATGAAGCTTAAAAACAAACAAAAAAAGGACTGGGCCCCTCACTGAACCCCTAAATTGAAATAGTGTGTTTTCTATCATCACAATTAAAAACCCACTAATTAAAAACCCACCATTTCAATTTAGGGAGAACTAAACCCCCATTGTGTGTACACGTGACCCTAGTGTATCAAGCAAGGCATTGGAAGTCTAGAATTCTGGTAAAGTTGGCTCCATTTTTGCTTATATCTTTATGAATTCAAAATGCTTGCCATGTTTCTCTTTCTTGTGTACAAATGCTCACACACTGGGAAATGTCACATCTAGCTATTAAATGTATGAAGAATGAACCAACTGAAGTCAACAAGTTGGGAAGTGAACCAGTTATTTAAATTGTATAACATACTCCCATCTATGAAAACAAACAAAAAAAATCCTCCTCATTTATACCAAGTTTTATTTTACAGTAAGTTTTATGTGAAAATTGTTCTTGTCCAGTTCATTTTTCTGTTAGCAAGGAGATCCAGTTTGACAATGGGGGATGGACAACTGAGTTTGAAGCAGTGAAGAACTGAGCTTAGCGTCCAGAGGATGTTCCACTTTTTCTTCGGCTTTAACAAATGGTTCAAAATTCATGTAAACTATAAAAGTAGTTGTTAACCTGTTGTCTTAGCATTGAATGAGAAGCTACTTACCTACAGTCTTAGGAGTGTGAGAGAATATTTTAATTCAGGGTATGGAATGCAAACATATTTAACATGTTGTAGTTAAGCCTATGATTCACAGCTTTAAGAAAAACTTAAGGAATTACAGAACATTGATCATTTTACCTTTTAAAAATATTTTTTCTTTTTAACCTAAGAAGAGACAAGTGTGTGTCTAGTGAATTCTCACTACAAATATTTATTGTGTTTGTATGTTTGCTGAAATAACTATATAGATGGTATAAAGAGATGTTGCCTGATGTCTTATTTGCAGAGATCCTGGTTTTATCTGATAAAAATCCCCAATTTTCAGTTTTAAAAATGTAACCCAAACTCCACATCTTTCCATAATTAAAATGAAAACCACTATATGCGTACCAATATACCTATGTATTAGTAGTGTTTCATTTTAATAATGGAAAAAATGTGGATTTGGTGTTATCATAGAAAACCAGGATCCCTGTTTATAACATTGTGAATTCCTTCAGGGGGCAAAAGGAAATTACAGATCTAGAATTGCAGTGAATGGCATCCTCTGAAATGTCATTGCCATAGACCTATGTGATTAAGTTGCCTTCTTTAAAAATGCAGTGTTCTGGGAGTCTGATAAGATCAGAGCAATCTCTGTATGTAGGTTTGTTCCCTTCTCTGATCCTATTATGATAAGCAGCACATTCATCTGTTTCAGCCATTGTTCTCACATTATGATGAAGTTTCAATATTTTGTGATGTTTCCACAATGGCTATATCTTAAAACAGTTCTCAATTAGATATTTGTGAGCCCTGAGGAACAACAAGCAAAATCTTCCTGAAATCCCCTCCTAAAGCTATAACTCCCTCTGAATAAAATTTCAGTCTTCATTATATCATTCAGGAATCAGTCAATGCATCTTAATGACAAAGCAACGGATGTTCAACTCTCATCCCAAAGGATGAATTTACATTGATGAAAGACATTTGTTTCTATGCTTTGGACTTTGATACTTGAAGTAGAAATTTCATTGAAGTTCAATAGAATTGAAACTCTGCACTGACTCCCAGTTACTGACTTAAGAATGTATGGGTGGTGTCTGCAAATACTTTTCATGTAATACTTTTCCTGTGGCCACTTTATTTATTCATCTCTCAGTTTTTTCAGACTTTTTCACAACTTTTAAATTTTGTCCGAATCTCCTCTATAAGATGCAAAATATATAAGGTGTGGGTATACAGTAAATGTAAATACCTTAAAATCTTCTTGAACTACTTTTTCCCTGGCTTGTTATATAATTTTGAAGAAGCCCTAAGTAAATGGTCACAGGTGCATGCAGTGTGTAAGAAGGAATATGGGGAAGTGATTATGCTCAGAAAATATATTCTGTAACTAATGAATTTCATGGAACTGTAAAATCATAATCACCCCATTACATCATGCTGTCCAATGTACTTATGGGGAGAACATAAGAAGTTCCCTACTGGGTCAGAACAATAGTTCATCCTGCCTAGCGTTCTATCTCCAACAGTGGCAGAACTAGATGCTATACAGTGAAAGACCTAACCAAATCTCTCTAAAATGGTCTATTCCCTTTTCAATACCCTACTTGGCATCCAGGTCTAAAGATGCCAGAGAAACCATCTCAAACCATTCTGTTCAAGAGCCATTAACATTAATGTGTTCTTGTTGTAAAAAAACCCATAGCATACTAGGTAATATTACCAGGAATGTCACTTGCAAATTGAGGGAAGTGATTCTTCCACTTTATTCAGTAGTGGTGAGGCCTCACCTGATGTACGACATCTGGTTTTGGGCCCCACACTTCAGGAAACAGTTGAGCAGAGACCGACAAAGCTGATTAGGGGTATAAGAAGCATGAGTTATGAAGAAAGCCTGAAAAAATAGGGTTATTTAGTATGAAAAACAGAAGATTGAGGGGAGGATTTGATATGTCTTCAAGTGTGTGGAGGACAACTACAGAGAGGATGAAGATAGGCTTTTCTCTATCACTGTAGGGAAAAGGCCTAAGAGCAATGGCCTAGGAGCTGCAGCAGGGGAAATTAAGGTTGGGGATTAGCAGGAACTTTCTGAGTATGAAGTCGGTCAAGCATTGGAATGGGCTACCAAGAGAAATTGTAGAATCTCCAACCTTGGAAATTGTCATCAGCAGGTTAGACAGGTAATTTCCTGGGACAGTAGAATCAAAGATAATCCTGCCTTGAGCAAGGAGGCTAGACTAAATGAATTTATGAGGTCCCTTCCAGCCTTACTTTCCTATGACCCTTTGACCTAGCACATATCCTTGTGCAGGGAGTTTGCCTTGGTGAAATGAGCTATTTGTCAGTGTAGTCAAAATAGAATATGGGGTGGGGGGTAAGGTTCTCACTACTTCGCTGTCTCCAAACATTGAGGCAAAATGTGAGACAGTACATGAGTTATACACAGCTTTTAACTTGATATGGCTTTTTCCACCCCTTTCAGGGACAGTTGTTATCTTATTTAAGAATAAAAAGAATATCACTGGACCTCAGGGACAAATTAGGCATACAGTAGTTAGTAACAAAAGGTTGTCTCCAGTACTCAGAATTAATTTAAATAATCACTATGAACACTACAGTAGTGTTAATATGGCAGTAAAATGGTGATAAGCTGAAACCATTGCTAAGTGTTAAAACTTAAGGCACAATTTTCATTACTTTAACACTTCACATTGTGATGTCCCTGTAGAAAAATAATGAACCTTCAATTATGTTGCCCTTCAAAAGTATGAAAAAAAAAGTTATATTAATGTTAATGTATTGTCAATGACTCAAACAGGGCACTGCTTAGAATTCATGGAAAAGCTATATCCCTGTTTCAGTTCTATCTTCTTAGTACATATAAGTTGTAAGTGCATAGTGCCTCTCAGAAAGCAAGCCACTGTATACTCCAAAACATAGTAAAATTCCTTTGGTCATAGCCCCAAATGAAGTGACAATGCAAAATTACATAAATAAGATTTAATAATTTTTCTTTTAAATTCAGCAACATTATGAGATCCCATCAGTGTTTTTTTTTCACTTCTTATACAGATCAACTACCATCATTTGTGAATAGATTTGTTCTGTAGTGAATTTTTTTCTTCTACTCTGGTATGTTTTTTCTCTCCTTAGTGAGCATAGAAAATTTCTTTCTCAGGGGTAGGTAAATGCACTTCAGTTTTCATAACGTAAGGTCCATGATTTCATTTC
The DNA here is from genome assembly GCF_001723915.1 of Gavialis gangeticus. Lineage (NCBI taxonomy): Eukaryota > Metazoa > Chordata > Crocodylia > Gavialidae > Gavialis > Gavialis gangeticus. The sequence goes on from NW_017729032.1 coordinate 113,067,778, forward strand.
TCTTTCAACTACATGATTAGGCTTTATTTGTGTTTCAAGGTTCCCATGTTTTAACTGGATACCAGTCCACTTCTGCATTTTTATTGTAGATGAGAGCAGGATGTGAAAATAAAATCTACAGAAGAGACAATGAATCACATTATTTCAAAAGCACAGTTTTGCTGCTGATTTGGGCCCCATTTTAACAGATAGGTATTTATGAGTAGTCCCATTCATTTCAGGAGCTATTGGAACAAGGCTTTTCTTTGTCATTTTGGGAGAGACACTTTGGGTATATGCAGTCCTCAATAGCACCACAGAGAGGTATCCAAGATGCCTATGTGCATGCTAGCTCCAGGACTGAAAGCAAGTGAACACTGTTTGTACTAAACTGATTTACTGCTTTCACCACTGGAACTAACGTGCAGAGCCAGTATATTGCTGCAAGATATTTCATTGTGCTCTCTAGACATATATCCTTTGTTCTCTTTATCATTTTTCTCTTCCATTAAAAGGGATATCTGTGTGGCTAGTTCATTACTGATGCAAACATTTAGTTACAAAGTTCTAAACATAGGTGCTATGTGTTCTCATAATTTGGGACTTTTTTTCTATTTCAGAGCTCTCTACTTGGTGGTCTACAGGTTTTATGCACAGCAGGTGAGGACCGAGGGGTCCATGTGCTGCCAATGGGGGATGAAGTCTGAATGCTGCTGGTGGAATGTGTGGAGGACCACATGCTGATGGCACATGGGGGAAATGCCAGGGGAATGCCCCTGCAGCATTTTGACCCGTGCAGTGTTCAGCTGAGGACCCACACATTGGCATTTCCCATGGCTTCTGGCTATACCTAAGTTAGAGGGTACTGTTCTACTTCTTCCTAATTTATTCATATAATTAAATATACATATATGTTACATACATCTTTTTTTACTGTTGTTTCATACACATGTTCACTATTTAAGTGAGTTTTGCTGACCAGGATTATTTTTAGTTGCACTTACTGTCTTTGAGTTCAGAGAGCTATTCTATTTTATTTACTCCTCTTTTATCTCAATTGGTACCTCAATAACCACTACATATATTCTGTAATATAAAATGCATCACATCATTCTTCTTTCAAGCATGAAATTCATTCAAGTTAATGTCAATGATGTAACCTTTGATGTCAGCTGTAATACTAGTAATAGGGATAACATTGATATTTAACATTTTATTTAATGTTCTAAGGCACCCAAGATGACAAAAAGTTACCTTAGGGAATGGAGTAAATCTGATGTGCTCCTGATGTGACTCCTGATCACATCGAACTCCAAACTGGGTTAGCACTTGTGAAAGCTAATTAAAGAAAAGTAATTACACTAAAGCTAGATTAAATTTCATTTTACACTGTGGCAAGTCCTTTGCTACATTTAAACTAAGTGATCCCTGCTCTTTCAGATACACAGTTGATACTGAAACAGCTTATCTGTCATACTGAATTGTAAAATAATCTCTGTATTTAAGATGTGAGCTTTATTTAGAATATTATATTTGCCAAGAACCTTTTAAAAAATCTTTGTTGGTCCTAGAGATATAGGTAAGCCTTAATATTTTTATTTGTACACATAGATTGGTAGCTAGGGTTGTTGGGATGGTGATGATAATAGCTGTTGTTGTTATAATTATTGTATTACTGATTTTTTTTCAAGAAGCATATTCTGTAAGAGAAAAAGACAAAATTGGTGAAGCATTTGGGCTAAATCATGAGATAATCATCTTAATGTTAAGAGCTGTCTAAAGACCATCCGTTTAGAAAGAATATATATTAAATTCAGTTTGACAGATATAGTTTGGACACTTGACATGCAAAAATATGGGAGGTAATCTATAAAGCTCCTTGAGCTGTCAATAGTGGGTTGTCAGGATGTTTATGTATTTACATATGTATGTGTATGTATGCACTTTTTTTTGTTGATCAAGTTTGTTGATTTAGGTTCCAATTACCACAGCTCCTCTACCTACATGGAGCTCCACTGACTTTACATAGTTCTCACTGAACAATTAAGAAGGATCCTGGTTTTCTCTGATACAAAAAATCCCCAATTTTTGGATTTAAAAAAGTAACCAAATATTTGAATTTTTCTATGATTAAAATTAATCACCACTGATAGATAGATAGATAGATAGATAGATAGATAGATAGATAGATAGATAGATAGATAGAAAGAAAGACTTCTAATTACTTTATTCAGGGGTTCAGGTATACAAAAAGGGTGGCCGCTTACAAAGCAAAAAAACCAAACAAATTACTATCAAACCATAAAACACCATGTCATTTGCATTCAGCACATCACACCATGACAGACACCTTTGCTGCATTTCACGTTGTGTCATAACTGTATAGATAAACAATTCATACCCTGCTCCATCCCATCAAACACGTAACAAAACCTTCAACTTCCCATGCAAAAAAGCAGCCTGGTGAGGGCCCAGGACACGGCACAAGCTGGAAGTCATAGTTCGACACCGAGCCAGCCTGGTCGCCTAGACCGGTCATAACATCAGAGCGCTTATTTGAGATGGCTGTCCTCCACATGGCACAGGGCTCCCTCAAGGGCCCAGCATGTCTCAAAGGTGGGCACCACCCGCCGGAGCACAGCATGCTCAAACTCCAGCAGAGGTGCGCCTGCACCAGGAGGTGGAAAAGCCGTAAGGCATCACCTGAGCTGGTCCCGGCAAGCCAGTTTCGGCAGCTCTTGAGGATGGCCAACTTGGCCTGACCCAGTAAGAAGTTGGCCAGGCAGACGGGGCCCTTCTCAGCCACCCAATACGGGTAGGAGCGCACGTAGGTAGTCTCTGAAAAGCTCCTGCCCAGTGCCTGCAGCAGCGGCCAGAGGGTGACAAAGAGTGGCTGCAGGCGGGGACAGTCAAGGAAGGCATGAAAGAGGGTCTCCTCAACACCCCCTGGGCAGAAGGGACAGGCTGTCGAGGCGGCTGGGTCAAAGTGGGATGCAAATGTGCCAGTGGCTAGGATGCCGTACAACAACTGCCACTGCAGGTTGCCAGTCTTCTTGGTGGTTGGCGGCTTATACAATGTGCGCCACTCTGGGTGGGCTGGTGGGGAATCTGGCAGCCCCAGGCGCCGTCTCCATGGTGTATCAGGGTGGCCCGCCAGCACTTGGGCATGGCTGACATGAACCACCCAGGCGTATAAACTTCTACGTGACAGAAAAGCAAAAGGACAACCCATGTCACTGTCAGGAGGCACAGGGAGCATCAGCAGGGTGCCAGGGCCGCCGGCCAGATCATCGGCCACGGCTGGGGTGACTGGTAAAGCAGGAAAAGCCTCACTTGGGGCATCCTCAGTGCAGGGGACCTTGCCCACCCGGAGATGGCCCTCCAGGGTGACTCCTGCCTCCAATGGGAGGGCAGCCCAGATGTCACACAGGAGATGGCCCACGCTGCGAACGAAGCACATTCCCAGCCAGCTGCTCAAGGCCTCAGGTGAGAGCCAGGCTGACCAAGAGGGGTCGAGGAGGTGACTCAGGCGGAGAACATGTGCCTGAATGAGAGTGGCCGTGAGACTGGCAGAAGCCAGGCTCGGCATGGGGTGCCTCAGCGCTGGGTTGTGCACCAAGGGTTCCCCCAGCAACTGCGGGAACTGCAAGTGACGGGCCTGGGACTGGAAGTGGAAAGTGGCTTGCCAGGCTCATACCATGCTACAGTAAAAGGCTGGAAACACCGCCCAGTTCAAAAGTGTAAGGTCCAACAGGAAGAGCTCCCGGTCAAAGCCAAGGGCCCCCACCCTCTGCAGAAACCGGCATGCCAGGTGTTGCCAAGGTGGGCACTCCTCGCTGTACAGGAGTTGCTGAAGGGCCTGGAGGTGGAAGGCAACCACCCTGCACGCAAGGTCAACCAAACTCTGGCCCCCCTCAGCTACAGGCAGGTAAAGGACTGATCGTGGGAGCCAGTGGTGCCCGTCCCAGAAGAAGTCACCCAGGAGGCGCTGGAGTCTCTCGAGCAGGTCCTCTGGCAGATCAAGTGTGGCGCACCAGTGCCACAGGGTTGCCGCCACTAGGTTGTTCACGTGAGGACGCATCCATGGTAGGAGAGGCTGGGTAGGTGCCAGTGCCACCTTTCTAGGTGGGCCTTCACTCCTTCCTCAAGGCCGTCCCAGTTGCGCGCCATGAAGGTCGGGGGCCCCAGGAACACGCCCAGGATCTTAAGGCCCTCGCGGCGCCAGGTGAGGCCCCCGGGCAAGGCCGGAGGGGGGTCGTGGTGATCCACTCTCCAAGCAGCAGGGTATCGCTCTTGGCCCACTTGATACGAGCCAAAGAGGTGTGTTCATAGGCTCGCTGGCAGGCTGTCAGGGCCTCCATGTCTTCCTGGGTGTCAAGGAAGATGGTCAAATCGTCTGCGTATGCTGAGAGCCACAGCGGAGGGGCAACAGATGGGCCCACGGCTGGTGGCAAGGCCACACCGCTCAGGCGGTGCAGCAGTGCATGCATCAGTGGCTCAATGGCCAGGGCATAGAGCATGCCCGACAGGGGGCAGCCCTGACGGATGCCTCTGCATACGGGGAACAGGGCACAGAGCACCCCATTCACCTTGAGGAGGCTGGAAGTGTCTCGATACAAGACCTGGAGGGCGCCGGTGAAGAGGGGCCCAAAGACAAAGGCCTCCAGGGTCCGAAAGAGGTAGGCGTGGTCCACCCGGTCAAAGGCCTTCTCCTGGTCCAGAGAGATAAGGCCAACGTCCAGGCCAAAGAGTTCACTGGCTGTAAGTAGGTCACGCAGCAGAAACAGGTTGTCTTGGATGGTTCTGCCCGGCACGCAGTAGCTCTGCTCAGGCCCAGTGATGGAGGCCATATCAGCGTGGAGGCAGGTGGCCAGCGCTTTGGCCAGAATCTTGTAATCCACGCAGAGTAAGGAGACCGGCTGCCAGTCCTTAATGCAGCCAAGGTCTCCTTTCTTGGGCAGCAGCGTGAGCACTGCACAGCGGAAACTGATTGGCAAGACTCTCCTGGAACACACGCAGGAGGCGGGGGCCGAGAAGAGGCCAGAAAGCCTTGTAGAACTCCGCAGGCAACCCACCAAGGCCTGGGGCTTTGCCAGAGGTGAGGCCAGCTGTGGTCACCGCCAGCTCCGTCAGGGACAACTCCTTCTCAAGCTCGCCGGCTTCCAGGGCACCAAGGCGCGGAGGACCCACATGGAGTTCCCACGTGACGTCAGGGCAGGATGGCTCAGCCACAAACAGGTCGCCATAAAAGGCAACAGCATGCTCACATACTTCACCTGGGTCAGTGATGACCTGGCCCTCAGAAGTCCTGAGGTGATCTAAGACTTTGCTCGCTTCCCGCCGTCACTCCAAGTTGAAAAAGAAGTGGGTCGGGCCATCTGTTTCGGCCAGCTCTTGGCACCAGGCGCGGATCCTTGCTCCACAGGCCGCACTCTCCGCCAAGTCACGCAGGCACTTCTTATGGAACCAGAGGCTCTCGTGTAGCACCGCATCGCTGCCAGCCGCCAGCAGGGCAGCCTCGAGCTCTACCACATCCTCCTCCAGCTGTCTGATGCGGCAGCGCAGTTCATTCGTGGCCAGCTGAGTGTACTGCTGGCAAAATGCCCAGATCTGTACCTTGCCCACATCCCACCATAGCTTCCAGGAGGAGTAACTCGGTCTTGTGGTCTCCCAGCCCCGCCAAAAGTTGGCAAAGCAGTTCCGGAAGTAAGAGTCTTGAAGGAGGCTGACGTTGAAGCACCAATAAGGCACTCGTGTTCAGGTTCTCCCTGGCAGACTCAGCTCACAAAAAGCCAGGCCATGATCTGACAGGCCCGAGGGAATGATGCGGCCGCTACGTAGGAGTGGCAGGTGGTGCCTGGTGACATAAATGCCATCGAGGTGGCCCATAGTGAGCCCCCCGGCACTCATTCTGGCCCAGGTGTACTGGCACGCATTGGGGTGCAGGGCTCGCCAGACGTCAATGAGGCCTGCAGTCTCCAAGATGGACTGCAGCTTGCGGGCTGAGGGCAGGTGAGGCTCCGGCCCCGTACGGTCGAGCAGGGCATCGGTGGTACAATTAAAGTCCCTACCTACAAGAAGCAGGTCGTCGTCCTCGCTGACGTCACACAAAAGGCTGGCCAAGTTCTCAAAGAAAGTGACCCTCTCCTGGCCATCAGAAGGTGCATAGATGTTGATGAGCAGCAGATGGTGTTGCACTAGGGTGACGCGGACCGTCAACAGGCGGCCGGGGACAACCTCTCGTGCCACCGCCGTGTCATGCTGTAATTGTGATGATAGGAAAGTCACGACCCTGGCGCTGAGGTTGATGCCGTGACTCAGGAACACCTGGCCTTGCCAGGCAGCGTGCCAAGCCAACTGGTTGTGCCTGTCGGAGTGTGTCTCCTGGAGGAAGGTGACAAACAGCCGCTTCTGGCGCAGGAGCTCCAGGACGGCCTCCTGCTTCACCGGATCTCGACAGCTGTTGATGTTAAAAGTGCCAATGGTTGTGGCTGCCATGGGTGTGGTTATGGGAAAAGAAGAGCGAGGTAAGGAATAGACAAAAAAGCAAGCCCCCAAGAGCAGAGCAAAGGCAGAGACAGGTCAAAAAAAAAGGCCTATCATGCCCTACTCTACTCCAGGGACCCCGTCAGGCCCCGCTCATGTCTCACCTGCTGGGCAAGCTTCTCCAGACAATAAGCCATCTGCCTAGTGCCCAGATCTTGCTGCATTAGCTTGGCTGCAGCCCTGGCAGCCTTGATGAAAACTTTAGAGTCCGCGCACCATTGGGTGATGCGTGCCACTATGTTCTTTTGTCCTTTCATCTGTTTTAAAAAGGTTAGGAGCCCCCCATAGTCAGGACCGAACCGGGGGGGGGGTCTGCCAACATGGGCTGCACATTTCCAACAGAGGAGAGGCGAGGCTGCACACTGGTTGGGAGCTCTGCATCTACACCCTCAATATCTAAACCCAGCAACCTCCTCTGATCATCTAGGTCAAGGTCTGGCTCTTGAAGAGCAAGCCCCACCTTCTTGTGGGAGGAGAGGTCATCCTGCTTTCGAGGTCATTTATGACACTCAGAAAGCTGGATTTCCATCTCACTAGCCTCCTTTTCTAATTCAGAAGAGAGACATTGTGCATATGCCTTTCTGCCACCCGTATCTGAGAGCTGGGAGATAGGCGAAGTGTGAATGACCCCTGTCTTCACATCCCCCACCTTCAAACTTCCCTCATCCCCGGTCAACAGGGTCGTTGACATGACAGGAGCAGGGCCAGGATCTCCAGCAGGGGCCTCCCCAGCACCAGCCGAGGAAGGCCTCAGTGGGGATGGGGAGTCCTGAGGGGTCCCTTTCACTTTCTTCTCTTTGTTCTTCTTCTTCTTCTGTTGTGTGGCAGATGGCCCATCCTTCATAGAGGATGGACCAGACTGCTTCTGGCTTGCCTCCCCAGAGCCAGCTACCTCAGACAAAGCCGTGGTGGAGGGCAACTTGCAGGAGGCCTGAGCCCCATCATCCAACGGGGCCTTGGTGCCACAATCGCTGACCACCCCAGCCTCAATCGGGGAGGTCAGAGCAGGCAGGGGGGAAGCGGAAGCATCCGCCTTTCCACCTGGTGGCATCTTTGTACTGGTGGGGGTGGGCACTGTAGGTGGAATGAGTGGGGGGGAGGGTCAGAGCCTAGTCCCAGCCCCTCCACTGGACGACACTCCCATGCCAGAAACTTTAGCCCCTCAGATGGAACAGGGGTAGAAGGAGGTCGGGAAAGGCTCCCAGCCTCACTGGGTGGGGCCTGCATCCCAGAAGTGGATGGGCCGTCCGTCAGTGTTGCTGTAGTCACCGACGTTTTGGTCGATCCCCCCCATGGGCACTGAGCTGCTAGGTGGGAAGAACTCCCACACTGAAAACATGTGGTCTCCCCAAAAGAAAAATAGATCACATACCTCCGCCCATTGAACATGAGGCTCAAGGACTGAGGCAGAGACCGTGGGCCCTCCCTAAAAAGCATGAAAACCTGCCTTCGAAAAGACAGGCCATGCCTCAGTTTGGGGTTTTTACTCCCTGTGGTCAATCAGCGAAAAGGACTCGTAAGAACCCCATCGGGCTCCAGTACCTTTGCCAGGTCTCAGTCGGTCACCTGCGGGGGCACATTAGAAATCACCACCCTCACTGCTTGGGTGTCTAGGGGTGTGACAAAATAATGTCCACCCCCAATGTCCAGGCCCTCCGTGCACACCCTGTTAACTAGGGTGCGATCGCTCAGATAAATCATCGGGACCATGTTGACACAACCTGCATAACGTATGGTATGCTGTCCCAAGAGACTGGGAAGAGCATCTACGCAAACCTCAACCCCGATGAAGGGAGGGGTGTGAACCCTCAAACCATAGGTAATGGGGAGGTTCTGGGAGGCATCCTCATGCCAGCTGCTGGGTGTAGGAGCAGCCATTCCTTTTAGAACAGGGTTAATTTCCATCTATAACTAAGCAAAGCAACAACAAAAAAGTTTATGCTAACTAAAAAAGATAAGTGTCCAGGAAAGCGGCCACAAAACTCTAGATGTGAAGGGGGAAGGGGGCGGAGGAAAAAAAGCGGCTGGGGTTTGAAAAAGCGAAAAAAAAATGGAAAAACAAAAGCAGGGGAAAGGGGTAATTAAGAGCACCCTGCAGAAGGCAAGCTAATGGAAGATAACTCCCCGCTACAAGCAAACAGAAAAGAAAAGAGAGAAAGAAAGAGAAAGAGACAGTAAGAAAGAAGGCTGCAAAGAAAAAGAAACTGGAAGTATGGGAGGATGGGAAAAAGAGGAGAGAAAAGGGGGGAAAAAAGCTACAAAAAAGCAAGAAAAGAATGAGTAAGCGAGATAAACTGAGGCTAGAGACCTTTAGACAGGTGGGAGTGAGAAAAGAAAAGAGATAGGAAGCCGGGGAGTCTTACGCTCAGGATCGCCCCACACAGCTCCAAGCGAGCCTGGTCCGGTGCATTCAAAGTGAAAGAAAGAAAGAAATGTGGATTTGGGGTTACTTTTTTAATCCAATCTTTTTTCAGTCAGAGAAAACCAGGATCCCTGATGATTAGTACTTTGGGGTACCCAAGCCAGGGATCATGGGGATCCATCTTTAGATGGATAAGCAGCACTTACATAATTAAATTAGCCACCTATGTGAGATTTCAGCCCACTTACATGGATTTTAGAGCCCACCTCCTGAGAAGGCACATAGTTCTATATAAATTGAAAAACACAGGAGAAAAACAATAAGCCCTTCCAGCTCAATAAACTAGAGTACTTGCCCAGGTTGTTGAAAGCCCAGGTTCCAAACCACCTCACTCAGACTGGTTTTGAACCTGGTATCTCAAAATTTGAAGCACATAGACACTTCCACCCCTCCGGTGAATTTAACCCACTGGGCTGCCAAGAGGTGAAGTTATACGGGACCAAAGAAGAGCAAGCTTGACTGTGTATGGGAATGGGAATGGGAATGGGAAGGTGCTCAATATTTGTTTTTATCGTCATTATTTAACAAGTGTTGTCAGGACTCATTTAGCACACATCATCAAAACCTTGTACCAAATAAAAAACTAATAATTTCCTTTTGGCTGGCTCCACTGTGTGCTCACCATATTTGATGTGCTTCACAAACTTTAATAAGTTTGTCTTCACACCTCCCCTGCAATACTATTATCCTTATTTTATAGTTGGTGACTGAAATCCAGAGAGATTAATGCCAAAAGAATGAAACACCTCTACTAAATTTGGATGAGCAATTTAAAACAGTTAATGCCTGATAGTTTTTTTTTCTTTCCAGAGTTTTAGCATTTCATGTTTACTGCTCTTAGCTCCTATTTACTTTGAAATAATAAATGCTCAGAATTCCTGCATATTTGGTCCACTTTTTTCATTCCTGATAACAAGATAATAAGAAACTTACTTAATGGCCAACTTCAATGCTTTAAATGATAATCAATTATTTAAATGAGTTATGAGCATAACTCCCCCCCCCCCAAAAAAACGCCCCCCCAACCAAAAAACCCTCTCAGCTACAGGAAAAATA
>NW_017729032.1:113077959-113084413 GCF_001723915.1 Gavialis gangeticus
CCCCCCAACCAAAAAACCCTCTGTGGTAGAACAGGCATCAAATCTCATTACCAAGTTTGGCTGTTCAGCTTTCTGATATATAGGGCCATCTTTTCTCTCCCTGCTTAAAACGACCAAATCTTTCAAATTATGCAACATATAGGGAAGGTTGTCATTCACTTTATGGTACTAATTCTTTCCCCTTACACAGTTCAACAGCACACTGTATTAGACTAGCGCTCTACAGGTGCATCCCCATAAGTGCACATATACAGGGTGCACATTTCCTGTGGGAAAGTAGCAGTGGTACATATTTGTGTGGCGTCCCCAGGCATGCCCCCGCATGTGTGCTGTAGCGCACGGCAAAGGGACCCAGGTGGGGTATGGAAGGATGGGGTCAGTATCTGTTCCGGTTCCAGAAGACTTAAATGGTGTCTTGGGAGACTCTCAGGGCAGCAGTGGCACCAAGCTAGCTGCTCAGAGCCTGTTGGGCAACCGAAGTGTTGTTGTGGCTGGCCAAGCTCTGGTTTTTGGCAGCACACACTGCTGCCATGTGCGCCACAGCACATTTTTAGTGTCATTTTTTTTGACACTAGGATCTCCCAGTGTCAACCCCCCCTGCTGTGCTGTAAATTAGCAGTGTGGTGCATAGGTGCAGGTGCATGCTTATAGGGAGGCACCTTATGGGTGCATCTATATGTACTTTTTAGTGTGAAATAGACTAATTAACAGAGATCTTGGTTTACTCTGATAAAAAAATCCCATTTTTAAAAAAAATTAAAAGCCCCATCCACATACACAATCCACATTTTTCTGTGACTAAAATGAAATGTCTATGTGTGGTGTTTCATTTTATTCATGGAAAAATTTTATTTAAGACAATATTTCATAGATTTCATAGACATTAGGGATACAAGGGACCACAGAAGAACATTGAGTCCTGCCCCCAGGGGTAGGAAGTCAGCTAGAGTCAAAGGATCCTAGCAAGATAAGCATCCAAACATTTCTTAAAGAGTCTAGAGTAGGTGTTTGTACCACAACTGGAGGGAGTCTATTCCAGGCCTTGGGGGCTCAGACAGTAAAGAAATTTTTCCTTAAGTACAGCCTAAAACTGTCTAGAAGGAGTTTGTGACTGTGGGACCTTGTCATCTCTTGGGGCGCTCTGCTGAACAGGCATTCCCCCAGATCCTTATGCACACCCCTTACGTACTTATAGGCTGCCACCAGCTCACCCCTGAGCCTGCGCTTTTTCAGTCTGAAGAGTCTGAAGAGTCCTGTGGCTCTCAACTTCCATTCATAAGGTCTGTGCTGATCATATGCATGGCTCGCCTCTGGACTGTCTCAAGCTTCTCCACATCCTTCTTGAATTCTGGAGCCCAGAACTGGATGCAGTACTCTAGCTGTGGCCTCACCAAGGCTGAGTACACTGGGAAGATGACATCCTGAGATTTGCTTGAGAAGCACCTATGGATACAAGCCAGAGTTTTGTTCACTTTAACATACCAAGTTGTGACATCACTTTGGTAAAGCTATGTTCCTTTACCATATATCTATTAGCGGCATTTCATTTTAATCATGGAAAAATCTTAAAACAATATATCTATCTATCTATTTATCTATCTATGTGTGTATAAATACACACACACACACACACACACACACACACACACACACACACACTGCCTGTGTGAAGTGGCTACTATTCGCTTTGGATTTGGCTGAATCGGGGGACAATGATTCGATTCGGTGATTCGAATCACTGTTCCAAAATGATTAGGCTTAATCTGATTCAGAGATTCAGCATAATAGGCCGAATATTGTATTTGTAGTGTTTCATTTTAATCACGAAAGAAATGTGGATTTTGGGCTGTTTTTTTTTTTTATACCTGAAAACCAGGATCCTTGTTAATTAGCTCTGCAGTAAAGCGTCACAGTCTACACATTAGGTATAGGGGTATAGGAGTACAGTAAATTAAGTCTGCCGTAAGATAGTCCTGTTGGGGCAGTACTATATTCTAGATTCATAGATTCATAAATGTAGGGTCGGGAGAGAATACTGGGCTCATATGACCCCAGCTTGGTAATTGTCAAGCATCCTCTTAAAGACCCCCAAGGTAGGAGCCAGCACCACTTCCCTTGGAAGTTGGTTCCAGATCCTAGCTGCCCTGACTGAAATAGTGTCTCCTAATGTCCAGCCTGAACCTACTCTCAAATAACTTATGGCCGTTGTTCCTTGTTACTCTGGGAGGTGCTTAGGTGAACAGGGTCTCTCCCATTCCCCACTGGTCCCTCCTGGCAAGTTTGAAGATGGCCACCAGGTCCCCTCTCAACCTTCTCTTGTGAAGACTGAACAGGTTCAGGTCCCGTAGCCTCTCCTCATACGGTCTGCCCTGCTGTCCCCCGATCATGTGAGTGGCCCTCCTCTAGACCCCCTCAGTGCTGCCCACATCTCTCCTAAAGTGCAGCACCCAGAACTGAATGCAGTACTCCAATTGTGGCCTGAGCAGTGTCGCGTAGAGGGGGAGGATCACCTCCTTGGTCCTGCTTGGGATGCATCTGTGGATGCATGACAAGGTGCGGTTGGCTTTACTGACCACGTCCTCACATTGGTAGCCCATGTTCATTTTGGAATTGATAATGACTCCAAGATCTCTTTCTGCCACTGTGCTTTTGAGAAGGGAGTTCCCCAGCCTATAGGCATGCTGCTGGTTCTTACTGCCCAAGTGCAGTACCCTGCACTTGTTAGCATTGAATCCCATCCTATTCTCATTCACCCACCCCTGTAACCTGTCCAGGTCTAGCTGTATCCTGTCCCTCCCTTTTAGAGTGCCCACTGCGCCCCAGATCTTGGTGTCATCAACAAATTTGAACAGGGTGCTTTTCACCCCTCATCCAAGTCACTAATAAAGAGATTAAACAGTGAGGGGCCAAGGACCGAGCCCTGGGGGACCCTACTGTCCACATCCCTCCAGGTCAAATATGACCTATCCACCACCACTCTCTGGGTGCGGCCCCTCAGCCAATTTGCAACCCATCTGACTGTGTAGGCATCAATGCCATAGTCACCTAGATTTTTTTAAAGAATGTGGTGGGAAACAGTGTCAAAGGCCTTCTTTAAGTCCAGGAAGATGACATCTTCCGTGACAGCTGCGTCCAAAGATTTTGTGACCTGATTGTAGACAGGTTGGTCTGACAGGACCTGCCCCTAATAAACCCATGCTGGTTGCCCCTAAGCATTGTCCCCCCTGCTGGTCCTTCCCAGATGTGGTCCTGGATAATCTTCTCAAAGAGCTTCCCCAGGATTGAAGTAAGACTAATGGACCTATAGTTGCCCGGGTCCTCCCTCCTCCCTTTTTTGAAAATGGGGACCATATTGGCCTTCTTCCAGTCATCTGGCACCTGGCCAGAGCACCATGAGTGCTTGTAAAGCTGTGCCAGGGGCCCCTCAATAACCCCTGCCAATTCCCTCAGCACCCTGGGGTGGAGAGCATCTAGACCTGCTGATTTGAACACACCCAGCCCCTCGAGAAGTTCCCTAACTCAGTCCGTCCTGAGCCTAGGCCTGTCAGAGTCTCTCCTAAGTCCGTCCTGAATCTCAGTGCAGGAGTCCTGGTCCCTGCACAAAAAAATGGAGGCAAAGAAATTGTTAAAAAGGTTAGCCTTTTCCTTTGGTGCAACCACCAGATTGCCAAGCAACTGTCTCAGGGGCCCCACGTTATCTGGTGCTTTCTTCATACCCCCCATGTATTTAAAAAAAGGCTTTTTTTGCCCTTGATGCTATCCCTAGTTCTGTATCTGCCTTAGCTTTTCTAACAATCCCCCTACAAGCCCGAGCAATGGAGGTATACTCCTCTTTGGTGATAGCCCCTCCCTTCCACTGGGTGTTCACCTCTTTCTTGGCTTTCAGGCATTCCTGAATGCCTTTGGTGAGCCAGGGGGGTTTTTGAGCACTCTTTCCCCCTTTGATTCTCATTGGGACTGTCACCCCTTGGGCTTGGAGGATCATCTCCTTAAGGAACGATCACTCATGTTGGACACCCAGTTCCCCAACTCTCCAGGACTCCAGTTCCTCTCCTGCCAATCTCCTCAACTTGTTGAAGTTGGCCCTTTTGATGTCAAGGACTACTGCCTTACTGCAGGTCCTTGACACCCTGTACAGTATGGTGAATTCCAGTAGGCGATGATCACTGTCACCAAGGTGGTCAAGAACCTGGAGTCCCCTCACCAGGTCATTGACTGTGGCCAGAACCAGGTCCAGTAAGCCATTCCCCCTGGTGGGACTGTGCACCTTCTGGGTTAAGTGGAGGTCCTGTATCTCAGCAAGGAACTTTTGTGAGTGGTGCAACCTGGCTGACTGCTCCTCCCAACAGATGTCCAGGTAATTTAGATCACTCATAATGATTACATCTCTTGCCTTAAGTGCCTCCACAAGCTGGCCTGAGAATTCATGGTCCAGATGTTCCCCTTGGTTGGTTGGTCTGTAGTAGACCCCCACCATTAAGCCCCTTTCCCCAAGATCCCCCTGTGTTCTGACCCAGAGCACTTCAGCCTGCCCCTTCTCTGATCCAATTCTGTTAGTTGAGTACGTGTATTGCTCTTTGACGTAGAGTGCCACACCCCCACTTTTTCTCCCCATTCTATCCCGCCTGTATAATTTGTAGCCCCTAATGTTTACTGCCCACTCATGGGATGAATCTGACCAGGCTTCTGTGATCCCTACTATGTCTGGGTTTGTACTAGCTATCCAGAGGGCAAGTTTCTCCTGCTTATTTCCCATGCTACAAGCATTAGTGTAGAGGCATTTAAGGCCTTGTATTGGTGCATGCACCACCCCCTGATTCTTAGGACTATCCAGACCCTCATCACTTACCTGGGTTCTCCTTATGCTTGTCACCCATCTTGGTTGGGAGGTGTCCTCCTGTGCACCCGTCCCCCAGCGAAGCTATTTTAAAGCATGCTGTACAAGATCAGCCAACCTGGAAGAAAAGACATACTTGCCTTTAGGGGAGATATGTAGCCCATCCCTCCCAAGCATGTCCCTGTGTGAAAGTATGGGTCATTGTCCAGGAACCTGAGGCCTGCCTGGCCACACCAGCTCCATAGCTACTGGTTAACCCTTGCTGATGCAGATCTCGTGTCACTGTCCACATCTACTTACTGGGAAAATAGAGCAGAATACACCCCCATCTCCTTGAGCTTGGCCCCTAAGGCCTTGAAGTCCTTCGTGATGCGGCCTGGGTTGCCCCTGGCCACATCATTTGTTCCCACAAAGATAAGGACCATAGGGTACTGGTCCAAGGGTAGAATGTAGGCTGGGATCCTCTCTGTGATATCATGGATCTGAGCCCTGGGCATGTACCAAAACTTGCATACCATGGGGTCAGGTCAGTAGATGGAACCCTCCATTCCCCTTAGGATGGAATCCCTGATGACAAGGACCCAGTGTTTCTTCCTCCTAGTGCTATGGCAGGGTACTTACATGCAATCAAACACATGCGCTGACTGTGACTGGCACTGACCACTGCTGGCTATCAACACACTCTAACAGTCTTGTGCCCCAGCCAGCTCCTCCCCTCTGCCCCCTTCCCAGTTCCAGGCATGACTTCCTGGGATCTCTGCCAGCTCAGAGGTGCTCCACCCTGACTCCAACTGCTGCAATCCCAGGTGAATGTGTAAACACTGTGCCCAGGAGTAGCTGACTCCAGAGTGAAATGTGGTGGAGTTTCTTTCATCACATTAACTGCCTCTGTAATTTCACCCTATAGGAATAAATAGTAGGTGTTTCTCAAATTAAAGATTGCATCATAGTGTACAGGTACAAGAAGACTAAATAAAGGTTGTGATAAAGCTGATCAAAGACTTTTATATATCACCCTCCCTACAAGTGTGTGCTTGTGGGGATGCACCCATGGAGTGCCAGTCTAATCCAGTGCACTGTTGAACAATGTAATGAGAAAGAACTAGTACTATAAAGTGTATGACAACCATCCCTATTAGTTGCATAATTTGAAAGATTTCATTATTTGAAGCAGGGAGAGAAAACATGTTCCTATATATCAGAAAGTTGGACTGCCAAACTTGGCAATGAGGTTTGATGTCAGCTCTAACACAGAGGGGTTTTGTTTTCTTTTGTTTTTCTTTGTTTTTGATCCTGGTTTCTAAACTATGACAGATTGCACACCACCAATTTAAAATGATACAACCTTAAGTACCACCAGCATATTTTTCACTTCAAACTTAAGTACCACCGGCAAATTTTTGTCATATAAAATAATTATAATAAATCTGTTAATTCAACCAACAGGCCGTCTGCATACCACTGGTGGCACCCATACCACAGATTGGGAACTGCTGCATTAGATCATATAATTTGTTTCTTTTGACTTTCTCTGTCTTGCCCAATATAGTGGTGAGAGCCCTTGCCCAGGAAATCCAGGCATTGGTTCTAATCCCTCCCCTACCCTGAAGCAACTCA
>NW_017729032.1:113089413-113090392 GCF_001723915.1 Gavialis gangeticus
CCCTAAATATATACAAAGCAAAAAAGCTCAAAGGGTATGTACAGACATTACATTTAGATCAACCTAAATAGGGTTAGGTAAATCTAAGGATATTTATACACACGCTTTGGGAATGCGAGGGGAGGGGGGACTTTAATTCGAGTGGCTCCAGGAGCCACTCGAATTAAAGTGCCCAGAGCATCTCACGTACCAGCATACCTGCACTGCCACTTTTCAGCACAGAGATGCTGATACACAGAACATCAGAATCTGTTGGAGCACAGTAATTACCATGCTCCAACAGACTCAATTAATTAAATTAATTGAGTCTGCTTCAATGCACTGTAATTACAATGCATCAGAGCAGCCCTGCTGTTCATATGTAGGTGCTCTTAATGTCCATCTGTGCAGAAGTTTGGGGGTCTTAAATCAAGCTAAAAATGGCATTCCCAACCTAAGTGTCACCAAACATCATCCCATACTGCTGCACAGGTGCCAGCCACCCAACTGGACGCAGGGAGTGGGGGAAGCTCGAACGCGGCTCCTGCCACCACTCCACATCCAGCTGCTTGCCAGTCCCCCACCCTGCTCCTCATCCAGCCACACACCACCCCCACACCCCTACCTCTCCTGTTCCATATCTGGGCAGGCAGGCAGCACCTATGCCACATCAGGCCACTGGGGGTACACTGCTCCACATCTGACTGCTGTGGGTACACTGATCCAAAAAGGCTGAAAACCCCTAAGTTAACCTAATTCAGTGAATGCCTGCACAGATTTGAAGAATAGCCCTGGGGCTGGAAAAGTCCAACAACACACTCCAATCCCAGAGCTGTACCCTTCCTACCCCTCCCCCAACCCTGACAGGCTATTTTGAGTTTCCCAACCACTCTACCCACTGCCAGAAACTCCCCCCCACAGACCCAAGATCCCCTCTACAGATCACTCCCCCCCTGCATAGACCTGATAGCATACCAAATCCTGCCTGCCCCTCCCCACA
>NW_017729032.1:113090461-113101483 GCF_001723915.1 Gavialis gangeticus
CCCCCTGCATAGACCTGATAGCTTACCAAATCCTGCCTGCCCCTCCCCCCACCCTCAGTTACTTATATCAGGGTCCCTGAGTAGTTCTCAGCACTCTTGGTCTGTGATCATACAACATAAAGTAAGCTGTTATACCTGATTAATTAATTGAATCTTGCTCTCCCACAACTCAGATAGCAATTATGACCACCAAGCTATTAACTATTTCTGAGGGTCTCTCTTGTGCAGTTTTTAATCCAAAAAACAAAACAAATTAATACACTTTCCCAGGTTTTGTTTTTTTCTTATACATGCAGTTCTGTTCCTCTAGCTGTGTATCCATACCCCTTCCTTCATTTTTTCTTACTAAATACTGAATTAATAAAGATCAGTTATATTAAAATAATTCTTGAGTTTATTTCTTTCCTCATTTAGTTGTGTCTTTGATTTCTCTCTAGCACTATGCTTCTTTATGCTTTAGCTGTAAAAGTGCCTCTTATTTCCCTTAACCTCTTTGACTAAGGTTGACTTCATTGGTGTTATTTTTGCTTTTCTGCAGGCCTTAATGAATTCTGTGTTTTCTTGTTTGATCACCTTCTGCCTTCTCTATTTCTAGGGCAATTTAGTGGATTTAACTGTCCTTTGAAACTGTAAGCCTCATCATGTTCTCAGCATTTTTCTATGGCAGTAATAAATAGGTGGGAAGGAGAAGAAAAGTGATAGAATTTTCAGAGCTGATGCATAGCAACAATAAAAATATCAGTTTGTAATTATTACAGTTTCATGGAATTTTTAAAATATACAAGCTTTTTATTTAGAATTTTCAACATGCTTTGCAGAGGTAAAAAATATATTATATTAGGATTTGAACTATGATTAGAAATAATTCCCTCATATAATCCCAATCACAAGCATTAAATTAGGATGCATAATCATAGCACACAGTGAGCTACATACATAAGGCTAGATTTAAGAATAACAAGTGAATCATATAATTAGATCTCTCTGGGGGCAGTTCAGCCAGAGAAGATGAGGAGCTATTCTGCATCATTGACCTGGCTAATTCAGCCTTCATTGCAAGATTCATAGATTGAAGCAAGCTCCACCCTTTGTGAAGAGCTCTCAGAAAAAGTCAGCTGCATCTAATAAGAATTTTTCTGCCATTAGACATAAAATCAGAGGCCACATCTACATGAGCATAGACATTTGTTTCCCTGGGGACAAGAAGCAGCGGCACACCTTGTGCCACTGCTACTTGTCCATGGGGAATGTGTGTGCCACACTCCCTCTGGCGTGTGGCAGGTTACCCTTGGAGGGGTAGGGAAGGCTGAGGCCAGCATTGGGCTGACTCCAGCAGCCTTACCTGGGGTCCTGGACACCTCCTGGAGTGGCAGCAGCCACTTGGAGCCTGGCTGGCAGCCAGAGAGTGGCTCTGGCCAGCCAGGCTCAGATTTTGGGCGGTGTGTGCTGTCCTTGTGTGTGCTGCTCCACTTTTTTTTGTGCAGGTTCTTTTGACCCCTGGATCTCCTGGGGTCCAGGAAACCCCCCATGTTGATGCTTTGCATTATGCAGGATAGCTGAATGTGCAGTATGTGGTATCGCAGATTCACGGCACCACCTACCGCCCTGCTACACTCATCTGGACATAGCCAGAGTGATGAGAATTAAACATTTGCAAGGTGGGAAAAAACTGTCATGAAATGCTATAAGCCAATCACTAGCTAGGAAAGTGTTGAAAGCTAGTGGAACATTTTCCCTTACTGTTGCAAATAATAAATATGTGCTTTAGAGAGTCACAACTTCCATCTTAAAAGTGCCACAGTTCACCTAGTCATCATGAAGGAACATATAGTGCCAGTAACCTCTCCATGTATCGATTTAATTTTAATTTCCTATTTTGAAAAAGATTGGGGGGGTTGTTTTTTTATGAAGTCTAAAATTGTATGGATGATGTCAACAACCAAAGTTATCTGTACTGTACTTGTTTATAAGAGATTAATTTGCTAAAATTCAGAAACAGCAGGGAACAGAGGACAGAACCCTTTCACCCCATATTTCTTTTGCTCCTGACTGCCTAGTTCCCCATGTCTTACAAAAGGTATGGAGGATATCCTAAGCCTTCCCTGAGGATACATGGTGGTTAGGGAATTTTACAGGGAAGTACAAGATATGGCTTCAAATTCTTTCTGGATAAAAAGGTCTTAAAAAACCTTCCTGGACAAGTATTTTAACCACATTTCTGACTTAAAAGGTGCGTGGACCTTCTCCTCTTCTCTCATTATGGGAATAGAGCATAAATGTAGTTGACCAGCTTTGCCTTGGAAGAAATCATTTCTGAGCATGCACAGTAGGCTAAAATGAAGATTCATAAGAAACCTAGATATCCTATAGTCTTGGTGACTGTTGCACAGAATAAAGTAGGATTCTCTTCAGTGATTTAAAATACCATAGATTTTTACACATAGACATCTTAGTGGTGGATTAGTTCTGTTCCTCCTCAAGAGGAAAAAAATATGTAGATCTTGCCAGATTACTGTTTCCTTTTAACCAAAATCAGATGTCCCTTTGGTTTGTTGAAATTATGTGAAAATTAACTGTCTGATTTCAAAATTGTCCAACATTACCAAGTAGTGTTAGTAATGAAAGATGCCATCTTCCATCACAATTTTGCTAGGAAATTTTACTTCTTCCTCCCTGAGGTATGGCCAGAATGTGCCCCTAACTCTAGAAAAGACTACTGACCTGAAAGTGTGAAGGCAGCAATGTGAAGGCTCCATCTCACAAAAAAGCAAAAGCTTTGCTTTTGTTGTTTTGTTTTAATCTGTTTGTTGTCTCCTCCCCCCTCAAAAATATATATTTTTAATGTTCAGATATTTCCTATGTTGGATTGCTTTCCAAGCTCTTGAAGTTTAGTGGACTGGAGCTGAATATATCAACACTGGACATGTCTACACATGTCCCTCACTGGACATTTGGCACTGAGTAGGAGAGATCCTGGTTTTGTCCAATAAAAAATTCCCAAAATTTTTGATTAAATAAAAATAACCCAAACTCTACATTTTTCTATGCTTAAAATGAAACACCATTAAATGCATACATATATAAGATCTATATCTATATCCATATATATCTATATCTATATTTCTACATATCTAACTATATACATATATACATACATATATATCTATACATAGAGATAGAGATATAGTTCCATTTTAATCATGGAAAAGCACCCCATTTTTTAAAGAAATCTTTCTCAACACAATCAAGTTCATTGAGAAGAATGAAAGGAGGAGAGAAAATTATAATGTTATATGTACAATCACATAATTTCAGGCCAAGGTCTGTACACTTCAAAGGCAAAAATGCATAAAATCTTTGAATTTCACTTGATCATATCAGATGCTTAATAAGTAATATGATAACAATGTTCAAATATCTGAAGGGCTGCCATGAAGAAGAGGGATAAACCTCTTCCTTGGCTCTCTTCAGTTCATTTTAACAACTTTTGTAGCAGCAGAAAACCTACCACTGTTGTCTCCCTGCTTTACCTGTGGCAGGTTAAGATGTTATGTCTTGTAATTGTGTGACACGGTTGATTTGCAGTTTTAGTAAAAGGTCAGATAAAGATTTGAATGGGATGGTTTAGATAGAGATAATCCTGCTTCAGGCAGGATGTTGGACTAGATAACCTTTAGAGGTCACTTCCAAACCTACTTTTCTATAATTCTATGATCAAGCAGACCTAACTTAAATGTTCTGGTAATAGGTCAAACAACCCTTACAGAGGTTGCTAATGTGTGCTGTTAGCAGGTGTTCATTACTCACTTGCTGCTGTATATAAAGAAGATATAAAAAAAGGAAATATTCTGCCATGTGTAAAATAAAAATCTATGAAAATAAACATTAAGTCTTACATGTACCAACTGTTGATTAATAATGACTGGGAATGAGAAGAACCAGTTTCTTGTGGTCATTTTTTATGTGTGTGAATGTGCATTCGCCTGCATGTGCATATGTTTTCTTTTCTTTTTAGCTTCAGTATCTATCTGGAAGAGATGAAGAAGGGTAGAATTGTCAGTGTTTACACCCTTAGTAATGCTTGCGGACATGACACTTGAAGAAATGATTCAGTGCTTTTTATCTGACTAGAAGAGGCCTTTCAGATATGTGTGAGTTATGCATTGGGAACTGGAGGGCATGAGTTCACTCTTGTTATTCAGTGCTATTGCAGTCCTGTGTTTCTTAGCCAGTGGATTATTTCAGATGGGAATGGCAATCTAAGTGGCATGATGAGTCAGATATTCAAATGTCACACAACATCTAGAGGCCTATTTGTTTTCACGTGCTTTATAACAATTAAATTGGAAAATGTTACTCAATGCTAGTTAAACAGCATGGTTCAGTGGAAATATTCAGTAAGCGTCAACAGAACCTTGGTGAACATGCATTAACATTGTTCCTGGAACATTAGCTTTGGCAGTTCTTATTTTCATAGGACAACCTTAACATTGCATTAGCTGAGGAATTTATTGCCCCAGATTTAGTTTTTCGGCATGCTTAGAAAGCTCCACGATGACCATGTATGCAGTATTGATGGAAAATAATTACCAGAGTAGGCATTTAACTACAAATTCTCTAAAAAAAGGTAGTTTAAGAAAATAAGTAGCAACTGAGTTAGGGGAAGGAGGATGTCCATCTCACCTTTTAGTCCAAAAGTTTAATGTCTATGAGCCTTACACAGGCTCAGGTTCTAGGCCTTCCTCACCTGGAAGGGGTTTACACCTATACTTCTCACTTCCCAGCAAAGTGCTCTAATCACCAAGCCATAGACTAGGCATTGTTCAGAGCACTCCCCAGCAATTATTTTGCAGCTTTACAGCTGGGAAGCCCATGAGGGAAAATATCAGGAACTAGCAAAGCAGAGTGACTGTGGATAAATGAAATGGACATTGACCTGGAATGGATGCACTACTGCTCTTTGTTCATTTTATATTGTACTCTGGTTTCAGGAAAGCCATTGCAGGATAGGGGACAGAACCCTGCTTTCCAGGACAGTGTCAGATGTCACTGAGCCACATTTGTTTTGGCATGTATTTCTCTAACTCAACACATCTTCCCCTCTCAGCTGCTCAGTGATCCAGATTCAATATAACTACTGTGCAGTGAGAGGATCCTCTTCCTCCTTTGACATCACATATTTGCTACTCATATTTTTTTCTATGGTCACACTTTCTGGTACTTACATTTAGTTACACCCCTATCTGAGTAATTTTATTCCACCACTAGACCCCATGGCCAGAGTGGATATTTCTGGGTATGTTCAAAAAGGAATGTGTATGGGGAACAGAGCTATATAGGTGAAAATGCATTACAAAATATGCATACCTACCAAAAATGGCTCCTTTGTAGCTATATTTGGATGTATAAGTAGCACCCACACATGTTACAGTGATATAGGATTTGGCCTTTTTTGTTCAGTTGTAATTTCTTTTTTTAATTTGAATCTATGACTGCTTTGTGTGTCCAACACCTGTGAAGATCAGACTACTTATATAGGTATCTTATCCATTAATTTAAGACTCTAACTATATCCATACAGGTTGGAAAATGTTGGTTTAAGGGTTTCCCTTTAAATCAGATAGCAAATCTGAGACAGACAGGAACAATCTTCTCTAATTCTCAAATCCCAGTCCCAATGATTGCTGATGCCTCATCCATTGAATGTAGACTTGTCAAACCAAATAGTAAAGTATGCCTATTTTTGGGTAGTGCAGAACACAAATTTAGGCAGTTTAAGTCCCCTATACTTAAAAAAAAATAAAAGCTCCCCCCCCAATACTCTACTGCACATAAGCTATCTCAGGCAGCTGTTCCAAAAGGATGTACTCTGGCCTTTTCCTTCCACCTATCACTGCTACAGAAATGTAGTGTTTCATGTAGACGCACCTGCTGTCAATGAAGTCAATGGGAGATCTGTCTGTCTGAGGACAGAACATGGTCTTGATTGTGCAAACCAGTCCATAGTTGTGGATAACTAGGGATATTCTGATTCCCATTAAATCTGTGTATTGAGCATAAGTGTATGTCCACAAGAATTAGCTTACTGTGAACTAAAGAATATCACCAAAATAAGGCTATAGGCAGCATTTCATTCTAAAAATAGGATTTGAGTAGGACTGAAATGTTTTCTAGTCTTAGTTCTGCAACGACAGAATTTTACCCTAGGAAAACATTGTCTGTAGATTCTGCTTAGATGTTTTATATTATGTCATAAACATGTATAGTTGTTCAGAAGAGTCTCATGTGCTTTTTTCCTTATGTGACTGATGGAAATGAACTTGAGTTTCTGATAATGACATTTTATTAAAGTTCTGCTACATGAGGTTTTTTAAAAACACTGATTAGCAAATTTTCAACAGAAAACTATGGTATAGAAATATCAGAGTATTGTGAATAATTTTTAATGTTATAGTATATTATATCCTAGCACAGAGGATAAAACAAATGCATTTTCTTGGTGTTTATTTCTAGAAGCTAAAGACAGGGATTTACTTTTTTTTAATGGATCTGATCATTTTTTCTTCACAACTACTGATTGTTTTATCAATAACTTCTCTCTCTCTCTCTTTTTTAATTCAGTGAAGGATACATATATAACACAGGAAGGAAGTTACTATTGTGATAGATGGTCTTAGAAACTTCAGATGACTAAAATAGATCAAATTGATTTATAATACACATGTTGCTATTATACTCTACAACTGTATTTAAGTAAATGTGTAAGATGAGACTAGGCTTTTCCTTATCTGATTTTTCTTAAAGCATGCAATTTTTTCTTTTGATTCTTTTGATTTCCATCTCTCTAGAGGTCCAAACAATACTATAAATGTTTTCCCAATTCTACTAACACTTATATATGTGAGTACAGGACTGAGGCTGAAATACAGATTCATAAAAATCTCCTCAAATTAAAGATTTAATAAATGTTAAAAATTAAATAAAATTAAATAGTTATACTGTGTTGTTAGATAGTAGATATATGATCCTATGTTAAAAGTGTCTTTCTGATTGAATCACTGTAACTTTTTATCAAAGCATGGCATTTGTGAATATGTTGATTTAATATAAATTCATGATTATTTCCTTCTGCTCTTAATACATTCTTAAGAACAGAATAAGAATATATGTGACCCAAAATGGCCTGATTCCCAAGCCTTTAGGATATATACCTGTCTATAGAATTGACAAAACTCTGGATTTTTTCCTAATTAAAAAAAAAGTAAGGAGAAAGCCACATTTTAATATCCATTGTTTTTGAGAAGCTGATAATTCAAATAGGAAACTCACTGGGTGCATATGGATGAGTGTATGTACACGCTGCACACTACTTTCACCACACACGTAGGTGTTTCCCATGCTGCTAATTTGGGTTTTGACCTCAACCTAAAAAAACCCAGAGCTCTGCACATGATGGCAGCATTCACCACTTGAAACTGGAGCCTGACTAGCTGCAGTAACACTCCAGCTGCCGACCAGGCTCCCTACTTTGGGATTGCCATGGCTGTAGCCCCTGGAGAACCTCAGGTAAGGCTTCTGGGGCCAATCCAGGTGCTGGCTTCAGCCTTCCGTACCTGACCCAGGGCAATGTTTCATATGCCAATGTGCATGCATGGGAGATCCCCAGGGACAAGCAGCAGCAGCACATATTGTGCCACTGGTGTTTGTCCCTGGGGAAACACACATTCCTCCTCATGGAGACATTCTTAATGATGTAAATGAGACTACTCACAGAGGAAACTGTTAATTTGTATTAATGATTAGTATTATTAAGTTTTCAGAATCTGATTGAGACAGTATTAGTAAACCAATATAAAACTGGAGGGTTTTTTTCACTACATATTTATCTGTTTATTATCCATTGTACTTCTAGTTCAAGAATCATTATTTTGTCATGATGACACCCAAGAAATTCATATCCAAATCTGCAAAAACATAGTTCAGCATTTAGTGACTGACTACCACACTATTGTTTACAAAACTAGGAACATTAAAAACAAGATAATTTTATAAATTTTATTTATTCCAAATAGCTCAACTGGAGTTATTCAGAACATCCAATTATTTACTTGCAAATTCAATTCCTGACAGAAAGCAAAAAAAATATCCTTTAGTTGCTAAAATTAAAAAAAAGTTTTTAAAATACTTAAAATGTATTGTTGTCAATCACTACCATAAGTGGGATTATGTTTTCCACAATTGCAAGAAGTATTTGATAGCAGCAGCGCGAAGCTGAGTAGATGGACTATGATAATTCCATAATTTAACACAAATTCCATGAAAATGAAAGCTAATAATTTGCACTTTAAATTGGTAATGTTTCTTATTAAATTAACAGGCCTAGTTACTGCTGTGCCACTTGTACCATCATACAATGGGTCATATAAAAAGGTAGTGTAGAAATGCATCATTTAAAACTTTCAGGGCCTTCTCTTCACTTCTTGATCTTCAAAGTGACCACATTTGGTCATCTATGTGCCATTTTTTGGCACTGCAGTGCAGGTTAAGATTCTATTCCAGGCCGCATACATCTGCACACATAGATAACTACCTAGACAGACAGACTGGGCATGCACAGTATGCTACTGAACACATATGTGCCCACATGGGCAACTGGTGCCATCTGAGTTGGGGGGGCATGCCCCCCCCCAAGTGACCAGTCAATGACTGGGGGTTCCCACAACCAATCTTGCTGACCAGGGAGGGGGTCCCCCTGTGGCCAATCTCGCGGCCAATCGCAACTCACCTGAAAGTGGCCAAGGAGTTCCCAGAAATGAACACAGCCACTTCCAGGAGCACCACAGCCACTTCATCTAGCACTTCATTCAGGCCAGTGCTCGCAGGGGGGGGCACCGGCACTCCTGCAAGCCCCCCTGCCTATTGCCTAAATGAGGAGCACTGGCTGACAGTGGGTGCCTGTGCACCCCTGTGCACTCTCTATACATCACCACTGTGTGCCCAATAATATTGTAGGTACCACTTGGGGACACACATGACTAAAAGAGGTTAGGCTCAGGAACAGAGGAAATGTGCCTTCCTGTGCTTTTTACCCAGTAGCTGAATGGCTTAAGCATGTTCCTGGAAAACTGGAAAGACAGGTCTAACTACTTTGCCTAGATAGGATTTGAACCAATGTTTCTCTGAGTTTCCAGTATAGTATTTCAACCACTACATCAGAAGTCAGGGACGATCCAGTTCTTTCAGCCTACTTTGTTTGAAACTGGCCTCCTTGTGAGGTAGGTAGGAAATGTATGTGGCTGGTAAGAAAACAACAAGCCAGGAGACTGACATGCCTGCTGCCCCTTTCCTGATTAACAAGGACCCTGGTTTTCTCTGATTTAAAAAACAAACAAACAATTTTTGGTTAAAAAAAAAAGTAACCCCACATCCACATTTTTCCATGACTAAAAAGAAACACATATTAGTCAGAGAAAACAAGGATCCCTAATGATTAATATGGGGCAGAAGCTTCTTCCCTGTACTGCTCTCTATTTTTCCACTGACTATTAAATGCAAGGGGCAGTGGCTTCACTTCAAAAGGATAACCAGACAAGTCTTTGGATAGTGTGGCAGTTAAAGCACCATGCTAGGAAGTCAGAAACTCAAATTCAAACTCCCTCTGGGTGAGATAAGGCCCAGAACCTTGATCTCAGGCTTCCCAGGCAAGTGCACTAGACATTCAGCTACTGGGGGCAAAAATTCAGGAAGCTCCCCATGCACATGTCCAATCTCTGCCACAGTCTTATGTATTGGAAATAAGCATTCATACCAATAATACCATGTAGGTGAACCAAAAATAGTCAGGAAAGAATAGAATGGCACCCTTTGTGTGTATATGAGAACAAAAATATTACCAGACCTACCTAGAACATTTTAATTTTTAGTGCTCAGTCCTTTTCACATACAAACTGGGGAAACCTCTATTGGTTTTAAGTGGTGAGACCCTAATAAAAAAAATCTACATTCTTTTGCTCAAAATATTAACTGTGAAATTTGGGCCCTTCATATACCTTTTCCCCCAAACTTCCTTGTGTAATGTAGTAGCTATTTGGGAAGCTCTCTCAAATATCAAATATCATCATCCGCCGTAAAGCTGGTAAGTCAGTCAGCAACACAGAAGTCCTTGACTTCAGGATAGTTGACTTTGACAAGCTCAGGAGGCTTGTCAGTGAGGCCCTAAGGGACCATGACCCCAGGGGGAGGGGAGTTCAGGAAGAGTGGTTGCTCCTCAAGGAAGCGATCCTCAATGCACAAGCTAATTCTACTACTTCTTGAAAGAAAGGCAGCAAGAGGGCACAGCAGCCTGCTGGCTCTCCAGGGATCTAGCAGCCCTCCTGAGGCTAAAAGGAAAGGCCTACAAAGGATGGAGGATGGGATTCACCTCCAAGGAGGATTATTCTGCACTGGTCCAGTCTTGCAGGGAGCAAAACAGGAAACCCAAGGCTGCAACTGAACTCCAACTAGCTTCAAGCATCAACAACAATAAAAAGTCCTTTTTCAGATACTTGGGGAGCCAGAGAAAAACCAAGGGCAACATTGGACCCCCGCTGAACCAGATGGGACAACTGACAGCTGACACCCAGGAAAAAGCCAACCTATTAAATGGGTACTTTGTGTTGGTCTTTCATCAGTCCCATGGGACACCCATGCCCATTATGGGATAGGGAGGTCTGGGTGAGGGAGATCCTCTGCCCTCCATCAATGCTGACCTCATGAAGGAACACCTTGAGAGGCTGGATACATTCAAGTCAGCCGGCCCTGACAATCTACACCCCAGGGTACTCAAGGAGCTGGCTAGCATCATAGCTCAGCCCCTGGCACGGATCTTTGAAAACTCCTGGTGCTCTGGTGTAGTGCCCAAAGACTGGAAGAAGGTCAATGTGGTGCCTATCTTCAAGAAAGGGAGGAAAGTGGATCCGGCTAACTATAGGTCCATCAGCCTGACTTCTATCCCAGGGAAGGTCTGAGAAAAGTTTATTAAAG
>NW_017729032.1:113106873-113111151 GCF_001723915.1 Gavialis gangeticus
GTATGTGGAGAAGCTTGAGAGAGTCCAGAGAAGAGCCACGTGCATGATCACAGGTCAGGAGAACAGACCTTATGATGACAGGCTGAGAGCCATGGGGCTCTTTAGCCTGGAAAAGCGTAGGTTCAAGGGTGATCTGATGGCTACTTATAAGTTTATCAGGGGTGACTACTAGTACCTGGGGGAACGTTGCTCACCAGAGTGCCCCAAGGGATGATGAAGCTGAATGGGTATAAACTACTGCAAAACCATTTCAGGCTGGACATAAGGAAGAATTTCTTTACTGTCTGAGCCCCCAATATCTGGAACAGCCTGCCATCGGAGGTGGTTCAAGCACCGACATTGAACACCTTCAAGAGTACATTGGATGCTTCTCTTGCTGGGATACTATGACCCCAGCTGACTTCCTGCCCTTCGGGTGGGGGGGCTGTACTCAATGATCTTCCAAGGTCCTTTCCAGCCCTAATGTCTGTGAAATCTGTTAAATCTTTTTACGGTTTATTTTTTCTTTTCTTTTTTCTTGTTAAAAATAACTTGTATTTGAAAACTTGGAGTTGTCACAGTGTTTTACCATAATTTGATATTGAAAAGATGCTGATAATATTTTTGTGACAAGTGGTCATTCAACGTGCCTTCTGGGAGTGTATGATTATGCTTGGCTAGAGCTGAAAGATACAAAATTTTACAGATTCTCATCACGTAATTCACATCTTGTCTTAACTTTCATTTAAACAAAAGTCAAAAGTCAAAAAAAATCTGCTTACACATGTCAGGATAACACAAATTTCATGTTGTTGGCTTGTGACTTGTTGGCATTTATCATCCAAATATGGGCCTAGAATTATTTTAGAAGTTGCCTGATGTCCTTGCCCAAATGTATAAGTAGTCATATGCCTCTCCTGAAGCATGCCTTCATTAGTACATACAATTGTTGTAATTGTATACACAAACTGGAATTGTACATTCAAAAGAAGTAATTCTCTTTGCCATCAAAATAACTACAGTGGATGTACTGAAAACAAATAGATAAATTGACCAGATTCACAATCACCCCTGGGCTGCTTTATATCAGTCTGCCAGTATATGAGTGACTTAAAATGGGTGAAGACTTCATGTAAAATCCTTGTATATGGATTTATATAAGCTTTTAACATTTTTTTACTTTGGACTGTGTTTTGCTTTAAATTAATCTCTGACCATCTTGGGTTAAAGTAAAGTTGCAGCTAAACCCTGGATATCAGTGATTAGGTATTGGACTTCTCTAGTGTCATCCACTCTTCCCTGGGCCTGGAGTAAACCCGAAACTTGGGTGCAGTCCAGATTTATTCTTCAGACAGCAGGGGATTACAAAACGGTCTGGCATCAAAATTGGAGTTGGGAGCCACAGCCAAAGTCAGAACAAAATGGGGTCAAAAGCCACTGGCAAAGACAAGGAGAGCAAAAGTATTAACCAGGATCAGAAGCCATAACCCATAGCTTAAGGTCAAGTTAGAATCAAAGGCAGAGAACCAGAATCAGGGAATGCCATGGGTCTTACCAAAATAAGAAACCAGAGTTAAAGCCAGGAGGCAGGACCAGAAAGCCATCAAAGAAACACACAGAAGGTCAGGAGGAAGAACGTTTGCCTTTGCCTAGAAAAGAGACTGCAGACTGAATCTGGATTTTAAGGGCTGGAGTGGGTGAGGCCTGATGCCTATGGCATTTGGGGATTGGCTTCTCTGAATGCCTTACTTGGGCCAGTTAGGACCTAAGTACAACTCTGGGCTTGCTGCGGGTGTTATCTGTTCAGGTGATGACCAGGATCCTGGTTTTCTCTGTTTAAAAAAAAACAAAAACAACAACCCCCAATTTTCAGATTAAAAAAGTAACCCAAAATCCACAATTTTGCATGATCAAAACGAAACACCACTATATATATATATATATAGAGAGAGAGAGAGATGTAAGAGGAATAAACACTTGTTCTTTTGAGACATGTCTGCAGTGAGCATGGTGGGGGGTGGGTGGAGGGTCCAGAGGCTGTGGTGCCAGTGGACTACAGTGGCAAATGCATGAGGAGGTGTTCAGCCAGTGCCTCCCATACCTGGTGCCCTGGCCCCCAGTGGTGGTTGCACAACTCTCCTGGGGCCTTGGCCTATTGACTGGGACCAGCTGGATCTAATTTTATGGTCTGAGCTCATTACCTTTGGATAATTCATCACCAGGGATCCTTGTTTTCTCTGATAAAAAAAAAAATCCCAATTTTTGGATTAAAAAAGTAACCCAAAATCCACATTTATCTACGATCAAAATGAGATGCCACTAGTATGTGTGTGTAGAGAAATGTGAGTTTGAGGTTACTTTTTTAAATCCAAAGATTGAGGATTTTTTTTTTTTTAATCAGAGAAAACCAGGATCCCTGGTGATGACTTATCAGTGTCCAACAGAACGGTGTCCAACACCCAGCAGTCATCATCTATGGCCTGCACTGCCTGGGCCAGGGTGGCATTCTGCTCCTGCTCACACTCCAGGGCCAGAAACTGCACCTAGAGCTTCCAGTATACCCAGACGCATGCCTCTTCACACCAGTCCCACATGTCCTTATGGGTCCAATCCTCCACCCACTGTCCACCTGTCCTGGCAGGTCATGTCTTCCAGCCACCATGCCTGAGTATCTGCCAGCCAGTCTTCCAACACTGTGACCAAGCAGTCCAGGAGGAGTGTCCTGTCCAGCACATCTGCAGGACCTTGGCTGTGGGCAGCAGTGACCCTGATGCTGCATCTTGACTGCCAAGTGCAGCTTCTCTGGAGCATGCAGCTGTGGGCCTCGTAGAGCCATGAGAAAGAAGCTGATTGTGTGAATTTTCAACATTTCTCAGGTAAGATGCTTTGTACCAGGAGCCTTCCACTGACTGGCCTCAGATCAGAGGTCAGACATGCATGGATCTACAGGGACCATGGTAAGTCAAGGGGGCAAGTTCAGGCAGCTGCTGGCTGAGCCCCTATCTGCACTCACTCCCTGGGGCTGGTAGGTCAAAGGTATCCTGCCTCCTCCTCCCTATTCCCAGGGCTGAACAGGCCAGACTTCTAGCAGCATGTGCTGCTTCAGCTCCAGACCCTGCTGCCTGCTCCTCCTTCTGCAGGTCAACCACTCTACAGCACTTCTGCCTAGCCCATGGTGTTCAGGCTTTGGGGGCATGGGGCTCCAAGACAATAGGATGAGGAGCTGCCTGCAATCCTACCCTCACTGCAGGGATCCTCTCGAGGGAGGTGCCCTAGAGCCAGCCCCCGCTGTGCTACCACTACGCTCTGAGCATCCCCCCACTGCACATGCCCTGGGTAGTGCATGACAAGTTGTTTGCACAGACTGAAGTGTGCGTGAACCATTACGACCTTTCTGCTGAGGATGAGAATGGTACCCTGTCTTCACCTGCACATCTGGCATGGGATCCTGAGCTATGACAGTACAGGAGTCAAGCCTGGGCTTTCCTGCAACTCTGCCACTGCCTGGAGGGCTACCTGTGGATGCTGTACACATCTGTGACCCTCACAGATGAGAAGGACATTGCCACAGGCATTGACACATTCCTTGGTATGTGAGAAGGCCATTACCACCTAGCTATGGAGGCATTGGCTGTTCAATAAAGTCTTGGACCATCTCCTGCCTCCCCATGTGCTGTGTGGGGGGGGGACTTGGGGCCAAGGAGTGTGGGCAGTTTGGGAAGAAATGGGGGGCAGGGACAGGGGCAGTATGAGAATTACCATGTGACCAGGGCTTATATGGCTGCAGCTCTGCATGGTCACAGCTGTCAGTGATGGTGTGCAGCTCTGTGTGGTGTCCTAAGATGCTGCACATGGTGGGTGGCTACCAACGGGGGCCTGGCCCCCCCATAGAGGAGCTGGGCCTGGTGACAGCCAGCAGTGTCATGCCTGGCTGTGCCTCATGGCAGGGGATGGGCTGCAGAGATGACATGGCAGGGGCTGGCCTGGGCTCCCTGAGCTGCTGGTGGAGGGGGTAGCCAGGGAGCTCAGTAAGAAGGGCTGGTGGACACCTGAAGTGCCCTCCCCCAGTGACATGTCAGCATGGGTTCCAGTCTGGGTCGGGGGCTGTAGATAGTATAGCTGTGGCCTGGGTCCTGGGGTGTGAGGATGTCCATCAGTTGCCCCATAAAAGGAATGGATTTATGGGCACTCCCTGACTGACAGTTGTGCTCAGTGATGGCCACATACTGTACCTGTAGGGCCTTGAACTTTATGCTGTACTGTCGGTCCTGCCAGTTGTACCTATGCTCCCACATCTAG
>NW_017729032.1:113116151-113123148 GCF_001723915.1 Gavialis gangeticus
GGCTGCAGAGATGACATGGCAGGTGCTGGCCTGGGCTCCCTGAGCTGCTGGTGGAGGGTGTAGCCAGGGAGCTCAGTAAGAAGGGCTGGTGGACACCTGAAGTGCCCTCCCCCAGTGACATGTCAGCATGGGTTCCAGTCTGGGTCGGGGGCTGTAGATAGTATAGCTGTGGCCTGGGTCCTGGGGTGTGAGGATGTCCATCAGTTGCCCCATAAAAGGAATGGATTTATGGGCACTCCCTGACTGACAGTTGTGCTCAGTGATGGCCACATACTGTACCTGTAGGGCCTTGAACTTTATGCTGTACTGTCGGTCCTGCCAGTTGTACCTATGCTCCCACATCTAGTGTGACAGCCCCTCATAGATTTGACCATTGGAGTGCCCACTCCATTGAAACTGCTGGTGCACCTCTGGCTCATCCCACAGTGCCATGAGGTTGCCAGTCCCATCCTGGGACCCCTTGGGGCCCCAGGTGGTGGGCACAGATGTGGGTATGGAAGTCAGTGATGACATCATCATGGGTACTGTGCTGGTTCTCTGGGCCTTCACATGTTTCTCCCTGTGCTGCCAGGCCTGGGAAGATGCTTGCAGCACCCAGCTCAGTGGCCCAGCATGGGAATGGAAGCTGTGCAGCACATCCAATGCTCTGCACCACATGCAGGCTCAGTGCAGGCTGCTGGGGATGGCCTATGGGCAGGTGAAGCTGGCCCCAGCAGCTAGAAGCTGCCTGCAACTGGGCCTGTGGGCTGGCAGGCCTGACTGGAGCCTGCAGCTGCCTGAAGCATCCAAGAGCATCTTATAGGCCTGGACAGCATGGGTCTGGCAGGTGTGTAGCACTGCGGTGCCAGTTAGCAGTTCTGGGGTGCAGGCAGGCTGTGGCAGCTAGTCTACAGCCTTCCCAGGGGGACACAGGGGTCTGGATTGGCTTCAGGCAGACTGCTGGTGTTCCCCAGGGCTCAAAATGCCTGCAGGCTTTTAAAGACCTGAGGCAGGGGCTGCCATAGATGAAGCTCAGCCTTGGGGCAAGAGAGGGTCCCAGCCTGGAGCCCTGGGGCTAGTCTGAGGCCAGCTCTCTAGTGACAGGGCTGACCTGGGAGCAAATTTGTTCCTGTGTCATGTCTACATGTGTATTACTGTGCAGTAACTAATCACATGTAAATTTGCTACCTGCATTTGCACTTAGCAAATTCAGTCATGATCAGGACGTTTTACTGCACAGTAAGCCTGCTCATATGTAGACATGCACATTTACTGTGTGCTGATGTGCAATTAAGCATCTTGTATAGACTTTCCCAGAATGAACAAACACAGGAAAGGATTGGGGACAGAGGCTCACGTAGGTGAACATTTTTCTCCAAACAGTCACTCACTTTCAGCTTTCACTATGCTCGTTTTCAAGGTAAATTTACAAAACAACTTCAAAAGGTGAGCCTAAGAACAAAAATAGTAAGTTAGCAAGGACACTAAGAAAAGACTGAACACAACCATTGACTTCAATAATCAAGTTATCCTTTCTTCTGAAATTTTGTCTGTTATCTATTCCTGGACGTGTCTCTCTCCTCCTATTTCACAGACTAGTAGGCTTTTTTTATTCTTAGTTGTGCCTGTTTTATATATATATTGCATATTTCCTGAACCATCTGAGCTACAACACATCTCCAACTCTATGATGATTTTAGTAATTCAGAAATTAAATTGATGGATATATATTATGGACAGCGTTTTTCAACCCCCGCACCCCCCCAAAAGAATAAATTTTGCAGTGCTTCGTTTGTCAAGGTAATACCAAGAAACTCTATCTGATATGTGAATGTGTCTCTTTTTATGTCTCATGTCTGATCCACAGTTGTTTCAATTGCAAATTTCATTCAGTGCTCATGGCATTCTCCGTTAATTACTCGTGACTACAATATTTTATTTGTAATGAGATTTGTATGCTCAACATCTTTACTGTTACTCACATCATTTAAGGAGACAGAAAAGTAGAATTGGCCAGCTCTGAGTATTTTCCTGGAAAATCCACTCAAGCTTTTTTTTTACAGTAACAACGATAAAATATACTGATACAGGTTTACGGTTTATCTGTGAGTACAAAAATACATAACTAAGCTATAGGCAGTACAAACTTGACTAACATAACAGGGAACACAACTTTAAAATGTAAGAATAAAATTGGAACATTATTGCGAAAACTTTTGATTTAGCTGATTTTCATTTACTAAAGTTGAGACATTTTGGATCAATTTCTATTACTTTTTTGCACCTAAATCATAGTTATTTAGCTGCATCAGTGTAGTTTCTGACAGTTATACACAGTTCTATTACTTGTATAGTGTGGACATATAAACATCCACACAACTGTGTTGGGGCATGTATATGAAATAGAATAGCAAACTGTGAAGAATTGAGAGGCATACATCACAAAATTATGCCTGGAAAAAATATGACTAGCCTGCATTAGATACCAGAGAGGGAGTTGAACCTTCCCATATTTTAGATGAGTGATTAGGGATTTTTCTCCTAAAATTGGAAACCCATTTTTGATCTACCTGCCATGTAGGCAAAGTTTAAAACTGTCTCTCTTTGACTTCACAGAAGAGTTGGAGAATTCTTTGGGTAATGCCTAAGCTGTGGTGTGGTTAGAACAGTATGCTGAAAAATCAGAGAGAGACAGAGGCTCAAAACTCCCTTGAATGAAAGGTGCCTAGAACCTGGATCTCAAATGTCCTTGGCAACAGCTTTGCCACTCAGCCAGTAAAGATAAAATGTGGATGGTACTTATTCCTTCTGTTTTTTTAATATAAATATGCTTGGGTAAGTAGTTACTACATAGGCTACTGACCATGCGCAGTAGCCATATGGACACTTACACATCAACACTGAATAGGTAATAGAATTATAAATTGTGCACAAGTGCTGAAAATCACATTTACATGTCATAGAATAACACATTTATTTTTTAGAGGTAAAAGTGCTAAAATATGCAGTATTATGTGGCAAGATCCATAAGGGATGAATTCAGGGTTTGAATCAGCAACACTTTAAATCACGTGACTAATCCCTGCAATTAGATTACATATATGTCTAAAGCTTTTCTGAATTAGTCCTCAAATATGTTAATGTGAGAATTCCAGTGATTTTTTCCCCTAAGTATTCTTTCTTCGATCATCTACTTTTTTTTTCCAAACTCAACTGAAAGAGGAATGTCATTTTCTGTGCTGCTTTTATGCATCCTCATTTTCATATTAGTAAATAGGCCTGTACAAATAGGGAAGTATTCAATTTGGATTCAGATTCAGCTGATTCAGCAGACAGTGATTCAGTTCAGAGATTTAGATTGCTGTTCTGAATCGATTTGGCCAAAACAGCTTCGGAAGATTTGGCGCTGATTTGGAGAGATTCAGAAATTCGGCCATAGAGTATAATGGGGAATCATTGAAATACATATAATTTTGGCATTTTTTGGCTGATTTGGATGAAGCTTCCAGAGATGGTAGCCCCTTCTGAGGGCATGAAGCCTGACAAGTTTCAAGGGTAGGTGCAGGAAAATTGCATCTCAGGCCGCTGACAATCTAAACTCATGTCACACGTGTGTTAGGCCACAGCAGGGTGAAACCTGCAGGCAAGCTAGCCCCTGCTGAATCCACTACACCTGCCAATTTTCAAGGAGATAGGTGCAGGGCTTTCTGGGAAACTGCACCTCAAGCTGCTGACAAGCAAAACTCATGACATGAGTGACTTTGTATGTGTCTTGATGTGCAGCAGGCTGACAATTGCAGGCATGGTAGCCCTGCTGAGGCCGAGAAGCCCGCTAGCTTTCAAGGAGATAAGTGCAGATGTTTCTGGGAAACTGCACCTCGGGCTGCTGACAAGCAAAACTCATGACATAGGTGATTGTGTGACTGTATTAGGGCACGGTGGGGTGAAAACTGCAGGCCTGCTAGGCCCTGCTACAGCCATGAAGCCTGCCAGCTTTCAGGGAGATAGGTACAGGGGATTATGGCTTCTGGGACTCTGCACTTCAGGCTGCTGACAGGCAAAACTCATGACACGACTGGGTGACAGTGTGTGTGTTAAGGTGCTCCCTCACTGGTACTGGGGCATCTACATGACATGGTAGTGTGCCCCAATAAGGGCTCCTCCTCCCCTACAACCTCAGTCCGGTCCACCATTT
The DNA here is from genome assembly GCF_001723915.1 of Gavialis gangeticus. NCBI lineage: Eukaryota > Metazoa > Chordata > Crocodylia > Gavialidae > Gavialis > Gavialis gangeticus. The sequence goes on from NW_017729032.1 coordinate 113,120,326, forward strand.
TAAATAGCAACAAGTATAAAATAATTTAGTGAACACTAGCACAGTAGCACCAGCAGCATCTCAGGCAGCCAAACTGTTCTTTCCTCCCCTGCAGAACCTTCTTCTCCAGCAGCTTCCAGAGAACTGTCCCTGCTAGCCCCAGCTCTGGGGCTTAGATGTGACCGGGGCCTTGCATCCTTCTGGTCAGCTGACCAGAGACACGTGCTAGGGGAGTTGTTTTAAGGACATGGCACTGGCACCCAAGGTCCTTTGGGTCAATCTGGTGTCTTTTAGTAGACCAAATGAATAGTTAGAGAAATATATCTTAGCAAGCTTTCGTGTTGAAAAACCCTTTGTCAGGATGAGGAAGCACTTGTATTTGGTCTGTGTGCATGCTAGTCCTGGATGGAAGGACTAATAAAGAAGCCATAGGCTGGCCTGCCATGAAATGCAGACAAGAAAGCCAGTCAGTGAAAATGGAAATGGAGGTGTCAGGGGGGTGAGGGACAGGCTGGGGTGAGGCAGGGAGAGGGGAAGGGGATGTACAGGTAAAAGTGCAGAGGTACCTGGGGAGCCAGGTGTCTGGTAGGTTGCAATGTGTCAGAATTCCACTGTCTATATTGAGTCCAGAATTTCTACTATTTTCAATTGTAGTGATAATTATGTAATTTTCCAAGTATTGTCTTTACACAGGATTGATTTATTTGGAATCAGCTGAACAGCAATGGTGTGATTACAGGTTACTTTTAAACCCATTTTAAAACTGTGGAATGTCAGATAGTGTTAAAGTTAGAACAGTATCACAGCAGTTGCAGATTAATGCCATCTTTAGATTGCACATCTTGCCACTAGAGGTAGCAGAGTCATGGCCAGGGTCTAGGACTCTACCTCCGCTCTTGGATTGAAATCCCAAAGTTGAAGCATGGCAAAAGCATGGAGCACAAGAAAACATACCTCCCTAGGCTTTATGCTCTCACCACTCTGGCTGTGTTTCAAGTGCAGTTAACTGTGCTAAAAGCATAAACCCTGGAAAAAACATGCCTCCCCAGGCTCCATGCTGTTGCCATACTAAGCTTCCTTTCCCCCCACCCCCCCTGCAGGAATATAGGAGTCAGGGGAGGGAAGCCCCCTCTCAAATTTGCAGGGAACTGAAATAGGTCTCCTGGGGTCACTGGAGCCAGCAGAATGATGCCATATCACCTGGGGTCATATCCACTGAAGATGGGTGGGAGTGTAGACTGGGGTCAATACTATCTCTTAGGCAGTAGAGCTGGGGATTGTGGAAATTTTGTCATGGGTAGAGGGTTTGAGAGCCATGGATACTGGGATGCTGGATGACTGCAAGATAGTTGTTTTATCTCCATGGAACAGACTAACAATACTGAGCTAAGTAGAACAGCTCAAAGATAAACCTTCCTTAAAGTGGCATATCTTTAAGATGCTTAGAAGGTACTTAGCTCAGTTTAACACCCTTTAATGAATGGATGCTTCCATTTTAAGTGCTTCTAGAATGGTTTAAAAGTGACCTGTAACACTATCCAAAGTTTAACTATGCAAGGTTTTACTCAGGTACTACCTGAGTAGTAGTTCAATTAGTTTCAGTAGAATAGGTCACATAAGATTTTTCTGAACTCTCACAAAATAAATGTTGATCCTAAGCTACTTGGCAGTGTTTCTTTAGGGAAGAAACAATGATAAGACTGTTGCTTCCCCCTCTCTCCCCCTGCTTCCTAGAGTGTGCTGATTTTTATGCGACATCATATGGCTGCATATGCAAAAGTTTTGCATTTTTCTCTACTCAAAGCTTATTGCTTTGTAAGAAGGAACTAAGATTACAATGCTTTTTAAAGCTTAAAAAACTTCCAGAAGAATACCACAAATTTTCTTTCCTAATGTATTTTGTGTGTAATGGACTTCAGTAATAATTAGTAACTTTTATCTATAACTGTTATCTGAATCTACTATTCAAGTCCTGATCCAATGTAAAGTTTCAAAATCCAAGTTTAGGGGTATTGGTTGTAGCCATATTGGTCTAAGAACATAGGCAGACAGGATTTTTTGGGCAAATGAGATATCTTTCATTAGCAGGGATCCTAGATTTCTCTGCTAAAAAAGAAAAATCCCAAGTTTTTAAATTTAAACAGTAACCACAAATCCACATTTTTTTCTGTGATTATAATGAAATACCACTAAAAATATATTATTATATTATTTAATATATTAGTGGTGTTTCATTTTAATGATGGAAAAAATGTGGATTTTGGGTTACTTTTTTAATCCAAATATTTAGGAATTATTTTTAATCAGAGAAAACCAGGATCCCTGTTTATTAGAGTAACTAAGTGCAAGTTTAGTATTTTGTTTTAGGGTTTTTTTCCCCTACCAAAATACCCCAGCCTCTGCAAAATACAACATTCTATTTTGAGCGAACTCCAGGTGACAGCAACTTGGTAAGTTTGATAATATCTTTTGGATCATAATGACAATGATACTTAATTTTAGTATCAGTGCATTTTTAATAAAGCTAAAATTCCATAGTTTCATAGTTTCATAGTTGGTAGGGTCAGAAGGGACCTGAGCAGATCACCAAGTCCAACCCCCTGCCATGGCAGGAAAGAGTACTGGGGTCAAACAACCCCAGCAAGGTGTTCATCTAACCTCCTCTTAAAGACCCCCAAGGTAGGAGCCAGCTCCACTTCTCTTGGAAGTTGGTTCCAGATCCTAGCTGCCCTGACAGTGAAGTAGCACCTCCTGATGTCAGCCTGAATCTACCATCTGCCAGCTTGTGACCGTTATTTCTAGTCACTCCTGGTAGTGCTCGGGGGAACAGGGACTCCCCCAGTG
>NW_017729032.1:113128148-113130207 GCF_001723915.1 Gavialis gangeticus
GAGTGTGGGCCCGAGGACCAAGCCCTGTGGAACCCCACTACCCACCTCCCTCCAGGTCAAATAAGACCTGTCCACCACCACTCTCTGTGTGCGGCCCTCCAGCCAGTTAGTGACTCATTGACTGTTTAGGTGTCGATGCCACTGTCCCCTATTTTTTTTAATCAGAATGGGAATCTGGAAACTATTGCACTGATATTTTTTAATTATACATTTTCTTTGTTTTGCTTTTTAAGTTACCAGGAATTGTTTTCTTTCACTGACGCAACACTAGACATCAAACTAAAACAAATAAATAAAACCTAATTACCCCCGCTCCCACCCCCACTTCTTTTCCCACATCCAAAAGAACCATTGTATTTTTGGCAGTAAATGAAAGTATAATAATGAAGTATAGATCTATGGAAAAATTGAAGGACTCATTTGCTTCTCTATCTAGTGCTTTAATTAACAATCCGATTAGAAAAATCAACATTTTTGGTCAGGAGTTGTAGTGTTATTTTGGTATAATATCAGAGAGAAATTATAACAAGACTGTTTTCTAATTTCATCAATTGATTACTTCTTTGCTTTCCTATGTCCCTTATGAAAAGAAAATTATAATTTTGTATCATAAAAATAATATTTAAAAAAATCAAATGAACCTGTGCTTTCACAGCTATTATGTGTGTGTGTGTAAATATGTATATATATGTATATATGTGTATATATTTGTGAAAATAACGAAAGAAAAAAATACATACCTGACTTTTCAATCTATGAAAAACTTTTCCAATTCCTACAGGTTAGCTTTCCCCATCACAGCCCTTTTACTGAAAAAAAGAGTTTTCAAGAAATTATTTTGTAATGTGTTAAAATGATCGATTGTAATATTTATAGCCAAAACAACTAGCCTAACTAGTAGAAATGGTATAATTCATTCTCACTATGGGAATTGAGGTAGATAGGATCAACTATATCCTATTTCATCAAAAGGTGTCTAGATGTTTCTTGTACATCTCAATGTAGCCTCATAAGAAAGTTTTTTTTGCCATTGAGGAGGATAAAAGCATATTTGTCATTCTGAGCATGCTTAGAAGAGACCCAGTACTGTCATGTAATGTATATGGAAGTTCTATTCTATCTTGGTAGTTCCTTAACTGTGTTGAAGTTCCTAAAATGTTGTTTGAGGAAAACAACCCAGGAACTGAATTGGTTGTTTAGGTGAGAATAACAACTGCTCTGAAAAGGAAGTTATCCTATCCTCTGTTTCTTCTCCCCAGTGGTGTTTCTACATTTTGTATTTACAGCCATTGGATAAAATGGGTAGATCACACTGGAAAAATAATTAGATCAAGTTTTTCTACTTCCTGAGTTAGTACTCTAAACCTTTGGTTCTTATATTAAAGGGATACCAAGAGCTTACGTTCTCTTTCATTTATGGTAAAGAAATCAAGGTATTTCCCTTTTTTTTAAAGTGGTACAGTTCTGTCATTTTGTATAGGTACTTTATACATATATCTACTGGGTCAAACTTCTCAGGGACATTTGTCAGAGAAATGACTAGTTTTCAGATTCTGATAAGGCTTAGATATCATATAAGAGTTGTTCAGATATAACTGCATGTATACAAATAAAACTTAGGGGCTTCTAAAGAAGTTTAAGGCCACAAACTGTGGCACCTCTGGAGTGTAGATACCTCTGAAGATAGGCAGTAGAATAGCTGCACACAGGAAGTGGTTCAAGGTTACAAGATTTGAATTTAGGGAGAAGTTACACTTTAGGCACCTAGAGATGCAGCAGCATCACCGTGGTGGTGAAGTGTTTCACATCCTTGCCCCGGCTTATCTGCCTTTGGCAATGCTGGCAGGTAGCATACCTGGGATCATCTGCCACCTCAGAATGATCCCACACTACACTAACCCCCCCCCGCCCCCCCACACACACTTCTGGGTTGAGGGTGAGAATCCTGACTTATATGTTGTTTCTGTGTCCCTCCCCTAGAGCACTGTGATTGGAAGGGAACTCAGAGATAGATCACAGTCACTGGCCAGCTACAGATGTCAATATCAGAGCAGCCTTC
>NW_017729032.1:113135207-113138292 GCF_001723915.1 Gavialis gangeticus
CCATCCCCACCTTAGCTTTTTCCATATATGGAAGATCACCCCACTTCCTCCCTCTTCTCAGTTCATGTTTGCTGCAAGCCCTCCAAATCTTCAAATCTTTCCAAATCTCTATGAATTGATTCAGAGGCTTCCAATTTGATTCAGACCTTTTAATGGGTCTCCCAATTTGATTCGGATTCAGAGATTTGGTCATTGAATCAGGCTGAATCTCCTCCAAATTAAATTGGATACCAAAGCTTTGCACAACCCTAATATATATATATAGAGAGAGAGGTGTTTCATTTTATTCATGGGAAAATGTGGTTTTGGGGTTACTTTCTTTTAACCAAAAACTGAGGATTTTTTAAAAAACAGAAAAAGCCAGGATCCCTGCTTAATCATTCATGTTTAGTGGGAGACTATTCACAAGAAAGAAGTTCTTTGATTTGTGGCTCTGGGAGAATCATCTCAGGTTGGGAGCAACTGAGGGTAATTTAGAGGAGCCCTGGTGAATATTAAAAAACAAGAAAGACAGCAAGATTTGCTTAGGAGTAGATGAATGTAAAGGTGTTTTGAAACTGCTTTCATTCTGCAGGTTAGGAGTGAGCTCTAAATGCCCTAACCTTGCCTGTATTAAAATGAAAACCTAAAAGAAAGATAGGAAAAGGAAAAAGAAACAGGAGTAGAAGAAATAGAGGAACCATATGGAATGAGATCCATATGGAATGGGGAAGAGGTAGCTGAAAAGACCTCATCTTGTTTTATTTAATGTTTCCTTTATGGTCAGCATTTAGCACTCATTCACAATATTAACAGAAAATGTTAAGACAGCCAGAACATTCAACATTAACTTTGAAAGAACCTATTAGTTGTGGGGTAGTATAATTGAGCTTATTTTATATAATACAAATATTATTTCAACATTTTGGGGGAATCTAACTTTCTTTCCTTCCACTTAGATTTATATTCATGTGTAAGACAGAATTACTTGTGCTCAATTGTAAACCTCATCTTGGAGTTAAACTCAACACTTAACTACCTTCAGCCTTGGTAGGCATTTTAATCTCTCATTGTTCAGAAAGTACAAGAAAGCTATTTGAAAACCACAGTATTAATATATAAGGATTGTACAATAAATATATAAGTAGTTATGTAAATCTTATATTATTATTCTATTGACAAGGAATGACAGTCATCTGTCTTCCCTGTCTGTGAGACATCTATAATTGAAGTGGAAAAAATTTGAGAATGACACATGCTAATAGCAGGGACACTTGGTTTTAATAATAATGTGAGGTAAACAGCCATTTGTGTGGTTACATTTTGATTTGCATTTCAAGTGTTCTTCTAAGATGGCTTAACTTAATGCTGAACTTATACATATGTAAAACTATGTCAACATCCAAATAAACCCATAAAATCAGTAAAACCAACATGCAGTTTGATTTGATCTTTGTAAGTTCACTGCTTTTAAAAGTCAAATGCCTGCCTTGATAAAATATTATCTTCTTTACCAACACCACTCGTGCTCATGGTCAATAATAAATCTTTTTAATGTAATCGTTACTTCATTTTATAAACTTCTAAGATAAAAGAAATATATAATTCATCTTGTATCTACTGTTTACATGTAAATATAACAAGTAATCCTATTAAAAGTTGCTAAGCCAACTGTCCTTTTAAAAAAGGAATAAAAATTCAAATTTCATTGTTGAAGAGTGAAGCCATTTTTTTCTCTGTGGAAATTTAAAATGTGTCCAATTTTTTTTTACTGACAAGTCACATGGATTTCAAAAGATTGTGTGGGCCCCAGGTTACTATGAAAATCAATTTTATTTTGGTCCCTAGATATGTCTGTAAGAATCCAAGTTCTCTACATGGGCTTAAATATGTTGTTCACCTCTGGAAGTGCATTAATGCATTAATGCACTTTTCTAAATGTATATTACATTTAGAACCTGTAGTGTTAGGTACTAAATAAATGTACATTAGGCTACCCTAATACACAGTAGTGAAAGTGAACACTTTTCTAGTGACAGTTAATGAGTAGTAGTCTGTTTTACTGTGCATTAGCGTATTTGCACATTTTCTTACACAGCACTTTAATATGCAGTAACATAGGCTACTGTGCATTAAAGCACATGTATAGATGTGCCCTCTGTATGTAACAACACTTTCCATATGTAAACCTTTCTACTGGAGTTTTCCACCTAATACTCTTGAGCTTCACAGAAATTCCTAGACACAGAATTTATAATAAAACAGAACATGTATTTAATCCAATTTGCTATTGCCTAAAAATTCTTCTGAGGCTATTACTAGTGGGATGAATAGGACAAAAACAGTGACATTTTTTTAAAATGAAAAACCTGAAAATCCATAGTCATGGAAGTGGTCACATGACTTTGGTAAGACCATTGAAGGACTATTCATGTAAGTAAGTGATTGAAGAACTGGTCTGTAAATATTCTTTTACAAACTCAGCAGCTGTTGCTCTATAAGCACATGAGGAGTAACAGCTGTGCCACTATTAGGCTTCCCATTTTGAAGGTTTGTTTCCTTCCTGCACAAGGAAATTAAAGATAAATGTTAGAATATCTAGAACTGTAATAAAAATATTGGATGTCCTCTCACTTGAACCGATTTTGCATCAATAGCTTCAGTGGATTTCACTTCTGTAAATCAGGAGTAACATGATAGGAATTCTGGTATATTGCCTCCACAGTAATGGCAATCCTTCAGTGTAAATTTCTTTCAGCTATTATGGCTGAAAAAATAATTTGATAGAATATTAATGAATAATTACTACCAAATGGACACATGCATACATACGCTAGCTCCTATTGATATGGGCTGCCACTATGCTAAATGAACAACTATTTGCAATTATACTAGTGCCTACACAGGGGGAAAAAAGGAAAAAAAGTAGCCAAGCTGAATTGTAAGAGAAAACAGATCAAATTCTGATTTGTTGGTTTTAAAAGCTAGTAGAAACAGAGAGCAGGTGGAGCCCAAGTGCAGTGGTTAAGTCAGTCATAATTGACTGAATTGTGTTAGAATATGCAATGAATCAGAAGAAGGACCAGAATATAGAATGCATCAAACA
>NW_017729032.1:113143292-113146053 GCF_001723915.1 Gavialis gangeticus
TTGTAAGAGAAAACAGATCAAATTCTGATTTGTTGGTTTTAAAAGCTAGTAGAAACAGAGAGCAGGTGGAGCCCAAGTGCAGTGGTTAAGTCAGTCATAATTGACTGAATTGTGTTAGAATATGCAATGAATCAGAAGAAGGACCAGAATATAGAATGCATCAAACAGGACTTAGGATGGTGGCATTAGGCTACACCCCAAAATATGATAAGAACTTAGATTCTGTGGGCACTTTTGGGCACATGGCAACACGGCACTTTTGGTGCCAGTAATGCCCAGTGCCCTATGCTCCATCCCTGCCCCTGCTAGTGATGACCAATGCCCTGCACTTATGCTTGTCTTTATACTGGCCCTGCTGGCCTCAGAAGCCACCCCCAAACTAAGCCCCAGGAGAGCCACACACCCACCAGCAGGGGCCAGAGCATCAAGTGTGGAAGACACTGGCTGACCCCCTCCTCCTGCTTTCCCCTCTCCAGCCCACTTGCCTCACTGCCTAAACACCCCATACCATTCTAAGACTAGGCACATGTTTGAAACAAAAGTTTTATTTCCCTCACAACATCCCCTGCATCCCTCCCTCTTCCCCCTCAACAAAAAGAGCCACCTCTGTCCCCAACAAAGAGAGCTCCTCCACCATCCTCTTCACCCACCAACAATAATCCATTTTACAATGTCAAAACCATTCACAACATCTATGCTTTTCTGTCCCAGAGTGGGGGGCTGTGGGGTGGGGAGGGCCTAGAGGGCAGAGCCCAGGGGCAGGTGCCCAGCACCCCAGCCTCGGGGCCATTCTTCAGTGGTTCTGGCAGCTGTGGTGACTCCTTCAGGGGGCACCCTCACACTGTGGGCACCTGAGATAGCACTCCCTGAAGGTTGGCAGCTCCCCTTCTGACTGCCCCAGTGCACAGCCAGCATCCCCATGAAGCATATGGCACAGGGGAGAGCAGGGGGGTCGGGCCCAGATGGGTGGCAGCAAGTCTGGGGTGGAAGCCAGGCCAGGGGCTCCAGCAGGCACTGGAGGACCTCCTTCCAGGCCCAGGAGAGGGCTTTCTGTGGGGTGGCAGGGGGGACACAGGGGCCCTGCAGGGCCATGGACAATGGCCAGGCAGTGGGGGCATGGATGCAACTGCTAGGCCCAGGACAGGGTCCAGGATCCAGCAGCCACTGATGTACTCTGTTTGGTTTCCCCATTGGTACATTTGATTTGAACCTATGACCTTTTCTCTTTTCCCTATTTTTCTTTTTATTTGTCCCACACATTCAGTTGGCACATATCCAATCACCCCCTCTATTAACAGTGGGGGTTAAGTTACTGTATGAAAAGAAAGTCCGTGCTACTAATATGAGTTTCAGATAGGACTGTGTCACACTGTGGCAGAAAATGACTGCTGAAAAGGGGAGTCAACTGGGTATGAACAAGGAGCAATGGTCTTAAGTTTCACCAAGCGAATTTCAGGTTAGATATCGGAAAAACTCTCTCACTTGGAGGGGAGTATAACACTGGAATAGGTTACCCAAAGAGGTTGTGGAATCTCCATCTTTGGAGGTTTTCAAGACCTAACTAAACAAAGCTTTGGCTGGGATGATCTAATTGGGAATGGTTCTTGTTCAAGCAGGGGGTTGGACTAGATGACATCCTGAGATTACTTCCCAACCCAATTTCCTATGATTCTACAATTCTGTGACCAGGGTTTTTCCCACTGTTCCTCTCTCATTTGCAGCCTCCAACATTTGAGGTCTAGAAAGTTCTGATTCAGAGGCTGTGCCCCTAAACTCCCATGCTCAATAGCTAGTGATGCCCCTAGATTCTCATATAAAAAGAAGGACATCAACTGTACTTTCTGTGGCTATAATTAAACAAAAAAATAAAGAAAAAATAAAGTCCTCTTCGTTTTTTAAGAGCTGAAATGGAAGGTCTTATGCTCAGTATATCACTCTAGGCTTTGGCTTTTAAGTGGACACAGGTTATTACTTGAATTACAGTTCATAAAGGATAGGCTACTAATAAAACAAAAAAGAAAGAAAGACTTTTGACTTTTTAACTACTTTATTCAGGGGTTCAGGGATACAAAAAGGGTGGCCGCGTACAAAGCAAGAAAAAACAAACAAATTACCATCAACCCAAAAAACACCATGTCATTTGCATTCAACACATCACACCGTGACAGACACCTTTGCTGCATTTCACGTCGTGTCTTACATGCTAGTTATGTGGTCGGAGTGCCGGCCACACGGTCATAACTACATAGATAAACAATTCATACCCTGCTCCATCCCATCAAACACGTAACAAAACCTTCAACTTGCCACACCAAAAAAAAAAGCAAAGCAGCAGCCTGGTGAGGGCCCAGGACGCGGCACAAGCTGGAAGTCGTAGTTCGACACTGAGCCAGCCCGGTCGCCCAGACCGGTCATGACATCAGAGCGTGTATTTGAGACGGCCGTCCTCCACATGGCACAGCGCTCCCTCAAGGGCCCAGCGTGTCTCAAAGGCAGGCACCGCCCACCGGAGCACAGCATGCTCAAACTCCAGCGAGAGGCGCACCTGCACCAGCAGGCGGAAAAGCTGCAGGGCTTCACCTGAGCCGGTCCCGGCAAGCCGGTTTCGGCGGCTCTTGAGGACGGCCAACTTGGCCTGACCCAATAGAAAGTTGGCCAGGCAGACAGGGCCCTTCTCAGCCGCCCGATACGGGTAGGAGCACACGTAGGTGGTCTCCGAAAAGCTCCTGCCCAGTGCCCGCAGCAGCGGCCCGAGGGTGAC
>NW_017729032.1:113146717-113146962 GCF_001723915.1 Gavialis gangeticus
CATCCCAGTTGCGCTCCATAAAGGTCGGTGGCCCCAGGAACACGCCCAGGATCTTAAGGCCCTCGCGGCGCCAGGTGAGGCCCCCGGGCAAGGCCGAGGGGCTCGTGGTGATCCACTCTCCAAGCAGCAGGATATCGCTCTTGGCCCCGTTGATACGGGCCGAACAGGCGCGTTCGTAGGCTCGCTGGCAAGCTGTCAGGGTCTCCACGTCTTCCTGGGTGTCAAGGAAGATGGTCACGTCATCT
>NW_017729032.1:113146973-113149501 GCF_001723915.1 Gavialis gangeticus
CCGGTGCGTCCAAAGCGGAAGGAAGGAAGAAAGAAAGAAAGAAAAGCCAACCTTTTTTTGGATTTCATTCAAAACGCAAGATTTACAAATGAACCTATGTGAATCGAGAGTTGATTAGAGCCTTGTTACATGTTAATTTTGGCTGTTCTGGAAGCTCTTAACCCGTAGATTGTCAGCATATTAACACTTTTAAGTGCCTTAAAACACTTGTTATGCAGCTCAAAATTATGCCACTCCAAATAACATTTGTATGGCTCACAGGGCAAAGTATAACAAGGTCCTTACCCTGATATTTACTTATATTTGGTAGGGAGAGCATCAATGCACATTCTAAAACTATCCCCCAAAAGTGATCACTTATATTGTTTCTTTTTTTAAAGAAATGAGAAAGACTCATTGTTTTCTTTTAAATGTGTGATGGTGATTCTATGTCATATAATAGCATACTATATAGAACATTCCTGCAGGAAGTAGGAGATAGAAGGAATCCAAGATTCATTGGGACATAAACAGGCATTAGAGGGAACATGAATTTATAACTTAATTCTGGGTTCTGATCTTTGCTCCCCAGGACAGTTTTTGCATTTCACCAGTAACTGATGTAATGTAAAACAGTCCATGGAGCAAAGAAAATGAAAGGTTTTTTTGTCATCCCATGGTAGTCACGGAACTTTCATATGAAGTAAGAGATGTGTGCTTGTATTCTATGAGGCAGAGAAGGGAAAGGAGTTCTTGGATGAGATGATAATGAGTCAACAGTTGTTTTAAAGGGGAACGGTTTTTATGTTGTTTTTTAGGTAGGACCCACACTGATAGGCTCTTTCTGAATAGGCTTACCAGGTAAACAGGTGTAGTGAATTACAGCGTAACTAGCAGGGGCAAGCAGGAGAGCATCCCTAAGTACAGACTATAAGGGGGTTACCTGTAGAGGGAAGGTAAATGTTACTGCTGCCACTGCTGCTATTGCTATAGCAGTGTCAGGTACAGCAGCAATAGCAGCAGCAGCAGTAGTAGCAATAGCCTCTTTCTGCCTTGTGCAGAAAACCAGAGGAGGTAAGACAATCCACTTCTACTGCTAAACCTACATCCCTCCTCACCCGTCCATGGGCACTGAATAAGCACACTATACCTCTCAAGGGAAGCTTCTACTTATGGATTAAATAGAAATAACTTTTGAAATGTTTTCATGTGTAACAGGTTGAGAAAGTTTCAGCCATGGGTCATATATTCAGCTCCTGTGGCAAGCCCTGAATAAAGTACTTCCAAATCACTGTGGCATGATTATCTATTTGAGGGCTTCATTTAAGACTTCATTGACCTGTGTTGACCTTTTGGAAGTAGTAAAGCATGGTACATTATGGGTGGTTACTCTGCTATGGTACTCCAATCCACCCTGTCTCCTCCCACCACAGGGGAATAGTGGACTGCCAGCATCACTCCTTATCTGCCTCCAAGGGAAGAAAGAAAAGGAATAAAGAAAACAGTACTAGAAGGAAAAGTGGGTGTGGGGTTGCAATTTGAGATGCAGGTATAAGGTCGTGAAAGGGACCCAGCATTGACCACAGCCCTGAAGCAGCTTGGACCTGGAACAAAACTTGATGTCTGGACAGCCTGGAAGGCTGTCAGTCAGCCTGCCAGACTGTTCACCTTGTTCTTCCTTGCTCCACTGTAGGAGGGGAGAGCGGAGACTATGAGATTCTGGAGGTCCTACTTGTCCCCTTTTCCTGTGCATATGTAACAAGTGAAATGCTTCAGAATAATACCTTATTTCAAGAGGTACTATTCTGGAGTGCATCAACTGCTTTTTGGGATGTTTCAAAGGACATGTGTATTTTTACAGCTGGTCCTTTGAAGTGTTTCAAAGGCATTTGAAATCTTTCAGATGTTACTTCTGTCAGTGAATCCCAGCAGTGCTTAGAACTGAGCTAAGCACCAAGCTGCTCAGCATTTTCAAGACTGACGTAGTTCTGGAAATGCCCAGAAGCAGAATTTTAGACATCTAGGGAATGTTAATGTGAAAACCTACATGTCTAAAAGTAAGTTACATATGAGTAAAGATTTGGAGGATCTAAATGTTGTGCCTAAGCACCTCTGTCTAGATAAATCTCATTTTAGTCATTAAGTCCTTCTGTGAAGCTGGATTAATATTCTTTTTGACCCGTTAGGGTGTGTAAGGGGACTTAGGTCCTTAAGTGTTCCCTGTGTTTTTGTTCTATCCTCCTAGAGTCCCGAAAACCAGCAATAGAAAATGCATGGATTTTCTTCCTCCTGACTAATTTTTTGTGACTCAGTATAAAGGTAAATTAATATTTTCATGGATTTTCAAGGCTTAAAAAAATGGAAAAGAATCAAACTTAGGTGTCTAAGTCCATTTAGGGTGCATCTACACATTGCCATATGACAATGTTACTATGGCACCATGCTTTAGGAATTCCTTTTGGAAGTACTACAGCATGGCACATTATGGGTGGTTAATTCGCTATGCTGCGGTGCACACTTAGATTTCACTCCTGTCACTGGGCAGAGGC
>NW_017729032.1:113149662-113150584 GCF_001723915.1 Gavialis gangeticus
TTTCACTCCTGTCACTGGGCAGAGGCATGGGGGGGCATGTGCCCCCCAGATATGTGTGTGGGGCAGAGGTAGGCTGCCTGCTATGAACTGGGCTCTTTGCCCCACTGCCTCTAGAGCCATATGTGATACCATGTGGCTTCCATCACTGGGCAGGTGGGGGATGCAGCAGTCAGCATGCAGAAGGCACATGGTGTTGCATGTGGCTCCATAGGCAGCAGCAGCAGGGCACAGAGCCAAACACATACCAGGCAGCCTGCCTCCACCCCACGCACAAATCTGGGAGGCACATGCCCCGCAAGCCTCCCCTGGGAGTGCGCACAATGGTGGGGAGCCACACCCTCTACAGTGCCCCTGGAAGAACATCCTGTGGCTCCATCCCATGCCCCATCCCGGCTCCAGTGCCCCATTCACCCAAGCTCCTGCCCTGTCCCATTCCCTTCCTCACAGTGGGGGCCTTGATGTTCCCCCCACCCCTTCCTACTCTCTCCCATCCCTCCCCCACCACAGACTTACTAAGTGGGCACTGTGTGTGTCTGTGCATGTGTGCATCTGTACCTGTGTCTTTCTATGTGTCTGTGTACCTGTGTGTCTGTCTGTGTGTCTGTGTCTGTCTGTCACTCCCAAGACACAGTCCCCACCAGGCCCTCACTCCTGATCCCAGTACTTTGCATCCTGCCAAAGCATATAGGGACCCACCCACCCCGGGCTCCAAACCCCACACACACATACCCACAGCCCCTCCCCCCCAGTCATCTGAATACTGTGCTCTGTCAAGCAAGCTTAGCCCACTCACTAAAGACACCCCCAAAAGCTTCTCTGGATGGCTAAGTTTACACTGTCTTTTTTCTAATTTACCAATTGTTTGATAACTGATAAAACAATGTTTTATGATTACTAAAGGTTTTGATGTTGTTTTAATACA
>NW_017729032.1:113150595-113152003 GCF_001723915.1 Gavialis gangeticus
TGTGCATGTGTGCATCTGTACCTGTGTCTTTCTATGTGTCTGTGTACCTGTGTGTCTGTCTGTGTGTCTGTGTCTGTCTGTCACTCCCAAGACACAGTCCCCACCAGGCCCTCACTCCTGATCCCAGTACTTTGCATCCTGCCAAAGCATATAGGGACCCACCCACCCCGGGCTCCAAACCCCACACACACATACCCACAGCCCCTCCCCCCCAGTCATCTGAATACTGTGCTCTGTCAAGCAAGCTTAGCCCACTCACTAAAGACACCCCCAAAAGCTTCTCTGGATGGCTAAGTTTACACTGTCTTTTTTCTAATTTACCAATTGTTTGATAACTGATAAAACAATGTTTTATGATTACTAAAGGTTTTGATGTTGTTTTAATACAAAGTCTGTGTTACCTATATTTATGAAAAAAATGCTGGTAGTAAAGGCTGTATCATTTTAAACTGGTAGTACGCAATCTGTCAGAGTTGGGAACCTCTGGTCTAAATACTGTATTTAATTTTACCTATAAAGATTGCCCTACAATTCACTACCATATTTTGCCTTAAATATATGTAAATAGATGACAATTAAGAAAATATTATTAATGTGTTTACATGTACTACTTCTATATTTTCTTGGCTCTAACTGCAGTCCTAAAATGCACACATGCTTTTTCACTAGAAACTTCTTTTTCTAAACTATTAAATTTTAGTGTGTGTAGTCACACATATAAAAAAATCATAATACAACAATAAATATTACCATACAAGGACCGATTTGTTGTTATATCAGAAATATTCACAGCATTCACTAATTAAATAAGATTTTTTTTCAATAAGTGTGTGGCTAGTGCCACAACAGTTAGAAAGAACTAGTTAGACAGATTTAGAGTTCACCTTGAAATATATGTGGATCTATTAAATTTAATGACATAACTGTTATAGTAGAATATAAGCCACAGACTTACAAAGTTAATAGCATCAAGTTCATTCAAAGGGCAAATTCTTTAGGTTTTACTTTTATTTTACCTTTCAAAGAAAATATACAAAAATGAAGCAAAAAAACAAACAAAAGCCAAGTAAAATAAAAGAGAGAAAATTTTAATTGAAACACAGATCTGGTGTAGCTTATTCCTTGAAGTAAGTGTGGCTCAATATTTAAAAGTGCCAATCATTATGAATCTACTTATTTTAAACAAGGACTTGTTATGTCTTCATGTATTGTCTACATTTCTGTCCTTTCCTTTTTATTTTGAAATTCCCTGGATTGAGCTTGACTTTTTTTTATATGTATCCATATTAGCACCAAGATGAAAGGGCAGTATTAATGCTTAGGAAAAACAAACAAACTATACCAAGATCATCTTTAAGAAGAGACTTGCTACATGCTCCATGGCAGACCCAAAAGTGGGTCCACCAAT
>NW_017729032.1:113152014-113155156 GCF_001723915.1 Gavialis gangeticus
AGGCTTCCAATTCAATTTGGAGAGATTAATGGGTCTCCTGATTCAATTCACATTTTGAGTTTCGGCTACTAAATCTGGCTGAATCTCCTCCGAATCAAATCAGCAACAGATGCTTTGCACAATGCTACTTTCTATTATGGGATAAGTAACATCTACTGCCTGGGTGCTAACCAGTGGTCTCATGATTTTCCCCAGTCCTTTGTAAAACTTATCTTTAAACAGGAAGCTGGTTGAAACAGGAACATTTTTAAAATATAATTTCTACAAAAAATATCTACAATCACACATACTATTGAAAAGGTTAGGAACAGCATAAAACTAGAAATAAATAGCATTAGACCAGTGAACATGTATTAACATGACTTGTCCTAGTATAAGTACATTTTCATCAATAAAAGTTAACGGTTGTATAATCATGATATTTTGGGGTGGAGGGGGGGATCTCAATATATTTTTCTAATTTGTTTCTGCAAGTGAATTTATTAAGAACCAGAGGTACTAAAGTTGTTTCTATTAATGAAGTACTAAAGGATTTTGTTTTGGCCATTTTGTAGGCTATTAATATAAGACACACAGAACTGAAAACATTTCACTCATGGGCATTTTGATATGTTACAGGTATACCGTTGGTTGTTCAACAATGATGCAAAAATCTTAGTTTTGTAGTCTATAAAGGGTATATAAAGTGGTTAGGAGACTACAAAACCTACAATCAAAACTATGTTTTTAAAAAAGTATATATGTTAATTTCTGCTATTTTATGTATTGCAAAATAATCATTTTAGCAATCATTAGGTTAGCAGACAAGCACACTGATGTAGTTTTAGGGACTTCTTGATTGCAATAATATTTGCCAAATGTCAACAACAGATGCCAAATTAATTTTGCTTCCACTGTTTTCTTTTTGATGATTATTGGCATCTAGATTGAAGTAACATAAGCTCTGATATTTCTAAATGTATTGTGGTGCCCAAAAATATCAGGGTTACTTGCAATATCAATATTGCTTACTCTGTTTCTTTTCATGTGAACTGAGGTCCAGTAAGTATGCTCTTTGTACTGTATTTCATATAGTTTGTTGATAGCTCTCTTTTTTCCCCTGGATATTCTATATTCCTATGCTTAGTCATTCATACACAATCTAAAATTATTTACACACTGGAAAAACAGAGAAAAAATAGTATTTGCCACCCTATGAAAATTATTTTGCTTGATAAGAGTGCTTCTATTTGTATCTCTAATACACCTATAACAATAATGGAGCATGGGTAAGTCACTGTCATGTGTCCCCTGTCTACATTTTGCTGGACTGACAGTTCCATCTTAGACTGTCTAAATGCATGCCAAGCAGATGGTGCAAATAACATTTTTGTGATTGGTTGATAAAACTGCTGATTTCTTGGTCATTATACTACATGACATCAATGGCTTCTGAAGTCTGACATAATTTTGATTTAAATTATTTTTAGACCATCTGAACTTTTAGTGAATGATGCTGACGTTAATTTACCATCTTCTTAATGTGCTAATTTCTTTCTCAGTGACTTGTAAACTGAGTGGCTAGAATACATATTAATATTCATATGATATTAAAATTGCTGAATATGAGATGCTACTGAAGGTTATGCTTGCTTTTTTAAATACACTAAGAGTGACAATCTATTTTTTCCTGCCTATCTAAGGGCCATTTTGTGGCCATACAAAGGGCATTTTAGCACCTAAAGATATTTTATCTCTGGGTGCATATGAATCACTATGTAGTTGCACAGACTGGAAACAACAAAATTAGCAAAAGCTCACAACTTTTGCCCCAGGTAGCTGAATGCCTGTGTCAAAGGGGGTTAGAATCTGAGTCTTTCACTTCCTCACACAGGACTCCATTACTCAGACTTTTCTGGTAATCATTTTGAAATTGTATTCATGGCTGGCCATGAGGGAGGGGTCTATGGAATATATGGCCAGGAGGAGGACAGCAAGTCACATAGCATATGGCTTAATGAGGCTGTTGCTGATCTAGAATGGAGGGTCTCTTGTGGCCCTTGTCCAGACTGAAGGAGAAGTTTTGTTTGTACTGCCCTCCTGTCTGTCTAGAAAAAGAGGAGGCTACCCTTCTGAAACACTGATACCACCAATAAACATGTTTTAACGATGATATTCTCATTTAGAAATACTTATAAGCCAATTCACAGGGTAGTGGGGCTATTCAGAAGTTTTATGCTGGAAACAATGGCTTATGGTTCAAAGAAAGTTACAAGGAGAGAGGTTTTTAACAGATATTCCATTCCCCTTTTGCTCCCTTTTCCATTCCATTTAGCACAGCATATATAAGTAATGAAATACATACTGCCAGTTTCTGTTCAGGGAAGATTCTTTTTACATTTGCTTGGAAGAAACCAGGTCTAGTAAAATGTAAATTTCAGATAGATTGTACTGCCTGCTTAGCTGATCAGAACAATAAATAGCCCTTTAAATAAGAGATGCACTGTGTAACAAAATTTTCATGGTGCCGTGGGCAAGTAATGCATAGCATCTGTTTCAAACAGAGCTATTAACTGTGCCTTTTGCACATTAATAGAATCTATTTAAAATACCTCATATCAGTATATTTCTGTTTCTGATGTAAGCTTGTTTCCTGAAAGGGAAACAGGAAACTGACTGCATTTTATTTTTTACAGCAGTTTCAGTGAGTCCAATAACACAATGATCCTTTAAAACATTAAAAAATGTGTTGGCAATTCATAAGAAGTGAAATTTCTAATTGAGTGTTCTTAGGAGAACCAGGGGACTGCATGAAAGATCACTTTACTCAGAGAAGATTATATTTTCAATTTTTGTTAGGGACACTAAGGTTGATAAGGAATATACGTGTTTTCTACAATAACAAGACACCTTCAGATATCCTAAAAGAAGTATAACACTTTTTATTTCCTGTTTTTTTGAGTATGTTTGTTGCTGGTGTGGTTTTTAAATCTCTATCTCAGCAAACATAACCAGAGTGCACCTGCTTTTCTTGTAAAGAAGAAATTGAAACAAGTGAAAATGCACAATAGAGTATCCCTGAAAAGCACTACATCATTAAGTTATATTGACTTGAGTCTCTAACTTGCTGTTATTTGATTTGCGATGCATATTATAGTTTCAT
>NW_017729032.1:113155399-113164620 GCF_001723915.1 Gavialis gangeticus
TGGTTGCCCCAAAGCATAATGTTACTTGCTGGCCCCTCGTGGACATGTGCCAGAATAATTTTCTCAAAAATCTTGCCCAGGATTGAGGTAAGACTAACTGGCCTATAGTTTCCCGGGTCCTCCTTCCTCCCCTTTTTGAAGATGGGAACCACATTGGCCTTCTTCCAGTCTTCTGGCACCACACCAGAGCACCACAAGTGCTCATAAAGCCATGCCAGGGGTCCCACAATGACCTCAGTTAATTCCCTCAGCACTCTGGGCTGGAGATTGTCCAGACCAGCTGATTTAAATACATCCAGTCCCTCCAGAAGTTCCCTGACTAAATCCTCCCTGACCCTTGGCCTAGTTGTGCCTCCCCTGGGGCCTGAGAGGGGCCCAGTAGGGGGGCTGATGTAGTCCCTGCTCAGGAAAATGGAGGCAAAGAAGTCATTAAATAGGTTAGCTTTGTCGTCTGGTGTGACGACTAAATTTCCTAGTGTGTCTTGCCAGGACCCCACATTACCCAGTACCTTCTTTTTGCCCCCAATGTATTTAAAAAAGGACTTCTTGTAGTCCTTGATCTGGGAAGCTAGTCCCAGTTCCATCTCTGCCTTGGCCTTCCTGACTTCCCCCCTGCATCTCCGAGCAACCGCAGTATAGTCCTCCCTGGTGATGGCCCCTCCCTTCCATTGGGTGTACGCCTCCTTTTTAGCTAGAAGACATTCCTGGATGCTTTTTGTGAGCCATGGGGGCTTTTGTGCCCTCCTGCTCCCTTTGATCCATGTTGGGATTACTTCCCTTTGGGCTTGGAGGATCATCTCCTTAAGGAGCAACCACTCTTCTTGGACACCTGGTTCCCCTCCCCTCCAGGACCTCAGTGCTTCCCCAACTATTCTCCTTAGCTCATTGAAGTTCATCCTCCTGAAATCTAGGGCTGCTGCCATGCTGCAGGCCTTTGCAACCTTGTGCTGGATGGTAACTACCTCTGGGAGCTGAATTAAGAATTCCTGGTCCAGTTCTTCCCCTTGGTTGGATGGTCTATAGTAGACCCCCACCGTTAAATCTCTTTCCCCTCAACTGCCTTGTATTCTAACCCAGAGAACTTCAGTGTGCCCCTCCTCTGACTCATGATGAGGATGTGTATTCCTCCATAATGTAGAGCGCCACACCCCCAGCTTTCCTCCCCACCCTGTCCCTCCTTTACAGCCTATAGCCCTTGATATTCACCACCCAGTCATGCGTTGGGTCTCACCACATTTCAGTGAGACCCACTATGTCTGTGTTTGTGTCAGCTAGCAGGAGGGTAAGTTCCTCCTTGTTTCCCATACTACAAGCATTTGTGTAGAGGCATTTGAGGCCTCCTGTGGATGTGTGTACTGGCCCCCTAATCTCAGCATTGTCATTGCCCCTGTTGCTTACCTGGGTATATGTTCTGCTCATCGGTCTAGGCTGGGTTGTACTTGTGAGTGCTGCTTGGTTTAGCGGTCCAAGGCTTCCTCCTCCCTTGTCTTCCCCTTCCCTTGATGAGCCTAGTTTAAAGCCCGCTGGAGGAGATCCGCCAACCTAGAAGAGAACACATGCTTACCTTTAGGGGAAAGGTGGAGTCCATCCCATCTGAGCATGTCTCTCGTCGTGGTGTGCGGATCGCTGTCAAGGAAGCCAAAGCCCGCCTCAAGACACCTTTCCCGAAGCCGCCAATTTGTCTCTGCGATGCACATCTCATGCCATCTTCCACATCCACTCACTGGTAGAACAGAAGAGAATACCACCTGTGCACCTATCTCCTTCAGCACCCCCCCCAGAATGTGGTAGTCCACCATCAGGTGATCAGGGCTTCTCCTGGCCACATCATTGGTACCACCTGGATTAGGACCATGGGGTAGTAATCGGTGGGCTGGATCATGGCCTGGATCATCCCCATCACGTCCTGAAACTTTGCTCCGGGTAGGCAGTAGACCTTGTGTGTCGCGGGGCCCTGGCGACAGATGGGGCCCTCTGTACCTCTCAGGATGGAGTCGTCTATGATGATCATTCAATGCTTTCTCCTCTGAGACTGCTTAGCTCCTTCGGCCTTTTTGGGGTGTGGAGAGTGTGGAGATGCCTCCTCTCCAGTTGCCTCCTCTACTTCCTTCTCCTCCATTGTTGCCAGAATCTTGTACCTGTTCTCCAGCTGGACTGGAGGAACTGGTACTGCTGTGTTATGAGCAGCCCTGGTTCTGGAGGTGACCATTTGCCACTCTGAAGTGGAGGGCACTTCCTGAGGTGCTTCTTCCTCAGGTGTGTGGCCCTGCAGGGAAAGTAAATAGCCATCAATTTTTTCCTCCTCCTCCCTGATTCCCCTCAGCCTACTAACCTCCTCCTGGAGCTCCCTCACCTGCACCTCCATGGCCCTAAGGTGGTCACCTGCAGGACAGGTGTGGGGGTTCCCAATCCCTGCCCTCCTGGGCCTTGCTGGGCAACCCCCGCAGACCAGGGTGTGGGAGGATGCCAGCTCCCCCATGGGCTCTGTCTGGGTGGAAGTCTCAGACAAGCCCCAGGCAGGCTGCTCCCCCCAGGCAGGGGCCCTGGCAGCACTCTGCATCAACACCATCATAGGAGTTGCTGCTTGTTTTTCGCTAAGTGCAGTGCCTTCACCCTGCCCTGCCAATCTCCCTCCTGGCCCTGCCTGTTTGCCCACCGGTGTGAACGCCAACAAAAACACCAGCGCGCTCTGTTCGTGTGGCGTGGCTGGGGAGCACGGTTCCCCTACCAGCTCAGCTAAGAGAGATCCAGGGGGCTTCCCCTCCGGATCCAGCTCAGCTACATTTGGTCCCTCTGCCTACTTACCTTACAGGGATCAGCTGCTGCTGCCCCCACTGCTGGCCCCGCTGCTGCTGCATCCACCTCGGGTCTGGTAAGGGGGCACATGTGCATGCAGGACACACGTGTGCCTGGATCCTTCCTCTCCCCACTGCTCCTGGCTCCGGGGTGTTGGGGGCTACGTCAAACAGCGGCTTTTAAAGGCCATGGTTTGAATTTACCGCCGCTGCCCCAATCAGCCAATCAGGTGCTCTGCTCTTCCCAGAAGTGCCTGCCAGCAGTCTTGTCCCTTACACTCCCCACTGGGGGGATCCGGTGCCTCCGGAGCTTGCTCCCCAAGGGTTAACCCCGGGGGTGCTCCCTAGCTTGGCGGGACAGTCCCCCCTAGGCCTCCCCCTGTTTGCACACTCTGTTCACACAGCGCGGCTCCCTACCGCCTCAGCTAAGAGGGATCTGGGGGGCTTCCCCTCCAGATCCAGCTCAGCTGCGTCCAGTCCCTCTGCCCACTTACCTTAGGGGGATCAGCTGCTGCTGCCCCCACTGCTGGCTCTGCTGCTGCTGTGTCCGCCTGCGCCTCGGGTCTGGTGAGGGGGCATACGTGCATGCAGGACACACATGTGCCTGGATCCCTCCTTTCCCCGCTGCTCCTGGCTCCCGATCTACTCAAGCAATGCATTGATTTTGCTGTTGAAAGTACTACATACATGACAACATAGCATACATTTTATTGATTTGTTGAGGTGCAGATTAAGGAATGTATATTATACAGTATAGAGTTGAACTAATGGAATATTTCCATACCATTCATTGAATTAGATGTATTGTTGCTACAGTGAGATAAGAAACATGCAATTGGTGTCATAAGAAGGGATATATTATTGCTGAGCTTATAGAAAGTGGACAATGAAATGCAAATATGTTTTGCTCCTTATTTAGCCTTTAGTGTGGTGAACTTATGTTGCAGAAAAATAAAAAATTAAGTAATCAGAATTTGAAATAATTTAAAAGTGTATGCATGTTGAAATCTATAGACTGTATAATGTTCTCATTAAAGGGATGGATTCTGAATTACTTCAATGAAAATTGATTAGGTTTCCTGTTTGCTATTGGCTTAAAAAGGATATAACCAGGAATCTCTGGGAGGTTGCACAGCCAGGCATAGGATACTTCTAACAGGAGCATAATTCTTTTTCAGTAGTCCTGATTATAATTTATTCAATAGACAGAACAATCAGAGATATCAAACTTGCTTTTGGCATAATTATAATCCCTCCTAGCCCCTTAGGTAATAATATGACAAGAGAAAAATGTAAAGTGTAGGTCCCTTACTGAATGGGGGAGGCAACCTAGTGACCGATGATGCAAAGAAGGCTGAAGTACAGAATGCCTGTTTTACCTCAGTCTTCACAGGCAAGGTCATCTACCAGACTACTAGATCTGGCAGCTCAGTCTGTGGAGGAGTTGAGCAGCTGACAGTGGTAAAGAACAGATTAGGGATCATTTAGAAAAGTTGGATGTGTACAAGTCCAGGGCACCAGATACAACGCACCCAGAGGTGCTGAGGGACTCGATCAATGTAATTGCGCAACTGATGGCCATTATCTTTGGAAACATGTCGTAGTCATGATAGATCCTGGACAATTGGAAAAGGGCAAATATAGTGCCCATTTTTAAGAAAGGGAAGAATGAGGAACTTGGGAACTACAGACCAGTCACTCATATCTCAGTCCTTGGAAAAATCATGGAACAGATCCTCAAGGAATCCATTTTTTGGAGGAGAAGAAAATAATTAGGAACAGTCAGCATGGATTTACCAGGGCAAGTCATACTTGACCAACCTGACTGTCTTCTATGATGAGATGACTGGCTCTACAGATGAGAGGAGACCAGTGGATGTGGTATACCTTGATTTTAGCAAGGATTTTGATATGGTTTCCCACAGCATTCTCACAGGCAAGATAAGGAAGTATGGGATGGATGAATGGACTATAGGGGGGATAGAAAACTGGCTGGAGCATCGGGCTCCCAGGGTAGTAATTAATGGCTCAATGTCTAGTTGGCAGCAGGTGTTAAGTGGAGTGCCCCAGGGGTTGGTCCTGGGGCTGGTTTTGTTTAATATCTTCTTCAAGGATATGGAAAATGTATGGAGTGCACCCTCTGCAAGTTTGCAGAAGACACCAAGCTAGGGAGAGTAGTAGATGCACTTGAGGGTAGGGTTAGGATCTAGAATGACCTCAACAAAGTGGAGGACTGGACCAAAACAAATCTCATGAAGTTCATTAAGGACAAGTGCAGTCTTGTACTTAGCATGGAACAATCCCATGCATATGTACAGACTGTGGGCTGGCTGGCTAATCAACAGCTATGCAGCAAAGGACTTGGTGGTTACAATGGACAATAAGCTTAATTAGACCCAACAGTGTGTCCTTGTTGTGAGAAAAGCTAACAGCATACTAGGCTGTATTAGTAAAAGTGTTGCCAGCAGATTAAGGGAACTGATTCTTCCTCTCTATTCAGCACCGGAGAGGCCACATCTAGAGTATTGGGTCCAGGTTTGGGCCCCCACTACAGAAATTATGTGGAAAAACTGAAGAGAGTCCAGCAGAGGGCAACAGCAATGGTTAGGGGACTGGGGCACATGACTTATGAGGAAAGGTTGAGGGAACTGATCTTATTTAGTCTGGAGAAGAGAATACTGAGGGGTGATTTTAATAGTGGCCTTCAACTACCTGAAGGGTAATTCAATAGAGGATGGATCTAGAGTCTGCTTCTCTTCTCAGTGGTGACAGATGGCAGAACAAGGAGCAAAGGTCTTGTGTTGTAGGCAGGGAAGTTTAGGCTGGATATTTGGAAAAAACATTCTCCCTAGGAATACAGAAAAACAATGTAACAGGATACCCAGAGAGGTTGTGGATTTTCTATCTTTAGAAGTTTTTAAGACCCAAGGAGACAAAGCTTTGCCTGGGATGATGAAGCTGGGGATGGTCCTGCTTTGAGGAGATACATGACCACCTGCGGACACTTCCAACCCTATTTTTTTTTGATTCTTTGATACTCCTTTGTATTTCTTTCTATATGAAAATATATGGATCTGGCAGTAACTTGCCTTGTTTTTGTTTCTTTTCTTTTTTTAATACAGAAACAAATTCTGCTTTGATTTACACAACAGGCAATTTATTGACTTAAGTGGCTTGTGGTTATACATCAGGACAAAATATGGCTAATACTATATTTGTAGTAAAAAATCCTAGATTAAAATATACCAAAGAGAAGTGTAAAATGATAGTGCCACTAAGCATTATTAATTTTCACAGTGTATAAATTTAGCACCATATTTTCTAATACCATAATTTCCTGCATGCAAGCACCCTGTCTATAATATGTACCTTGTTTTTTGAAAGGGATAAGAAAAAAAGAAAATGTAGCTATGTTTTCCAAGGGCTGGGGCAGAGCCTAATTTACAGCTGACACGACCTCCATTGCCTGCTTAACTAAAACATAAACTGCTGCTGAAACCTGATCTCCATGGGTGGATCATTCTGAAAAGAGCTAAAGAACTGTGAAATAGGAGAAAGGGCCCAGACAAACTATCAGACAGCAATTCTCTAAGAAGGCTTAATCTGATTAGTGGGACATCAAGACCAATAGAAAAGGCAAAATGATTGTTAACACTTTTGTAATAAAGAACAATGAACCATTAAGTCAATTGACTTAGCTGTCTGAATAGTAATACAAAAGCTGCTGCACTGTGCAACAAGAATCAAAGTAGGATGTTTCTATCCCTGGCGAGAAAATCAGCTTCCCCACTGAACACAAACACTTTAATTTTATGGGGCGTGATTAGAGGTGAAAAGGTATGTATTGTACGTGAGAAAATATGGTAATTATAATTCACAATCATTATCAGAGAAACTGACTGTAGAATAGAAATAGGAACTTTTAACTGTCCTTTTCAAAGAACTTTGTATGCTTTTCATTTTTAACATCATAAACCCTATCCATTGAAAAAAGGCTACGCATAGATTATGATGTTCAAATTATCTTCTTAAGAAAATGTGCACATGATGGAAATATACCAATTATCTATATTTTAAGAATGGATTCATTTACTTCTTTTGTTACTCTTTTTATCTTTATGAATGAAAAGGTGTAAATACAAGGGAAACATTGTACCTATGTTCACTGTTTACCTAAAGTTTCAAAGTTCATTATAATATTTCTGATTTGATTGCAAACTAGCTATGTGGAGATCATTTGACACATTGCTAACATTCACCTAGTCGTGAAGTCAAAGTTAGTGATCTTTAAAATAGAATGTACAGCAAATATAAACATTATAGACATTCTTTAGGTGCACAGACATTATTTAGGGGCATTGCTTTCAACAGCTATATTATTTTTAAAAAGACAAAAGGGAATTTTAGGTCAAGAATGAATATCTCTTGCTTGTTCAGGTACTTATGTTATTTTTAAAAAATAGTATTTTTTGAAATATTACCTTTTAAACCATGCTGTGGCACAGTTTTAGCCTTGCCCAGGGATACTAGTTTTCTCTGATAAAAAAATCCAGAATTTTCAGATTTAAAAAGTAAACCAAAGTCCATGTTCTTCTGTGATTAAAATGAAACACACTATATATAGAGAGAGACAGAGAGAGATAACTTTATATACAGTTATATATAACTAATTTGTGTCAAACTATCTTATGCATTTTCTGTCCCAGACCTTTTCCTGGTTTAAGTTAAACCAGAGCCCCCAGTATCACAGCATGCTCTACAGCCGTAGAATGGGCTGTTCTCTCTACTCCAGAGAGCAGGACTGGCCCCACCCCTCTGTTCCTAGCTGGGGGCAGGGGCATGGCCAGATGGCAGCCAGCAGCCAGCATAGCCTCCTGAGGCAAAGGGAACAGGGAAGGGTTTTTTTCCCCACCTCCCACCAGGGGACCACAGCTGAGGTCTGCCTGGCCAGGGTGTAGCAGCCCATCAGGCATTCGACCCCCTACCCACTCCAGTGGCAGGGGGGGGGGCATGGCCAGAGCCGGCTGTCATGGCACCACCATCTTCCTGCCTTGCCTGCAGCTGTGGGGCTGGGGCTGATCTGGGTCTGTCCACAGGGGCTGCTGAGGGTGGACACACAGGAGCTGGTCCAGGTTGGACCATGGGGGCTGGGTCCTTGGCTTGGGTTGTGGGGAGCAAGCAGTGGGCTGCCTGGAGGTGCCAGCAGGCCCAGAGCCCAGCAACCACCCTCCGTGGGGGCTCCCAGTCCTCCCAGCACCCTGCCCTGTGCACCACCCACTGGTTGGAGCCACAACACAGGCAATGCACTAGCCAGGGCTGGCAGGGAACTTCTGCCTCCCATGCCTCCAACTGCCACTGTGACATCCACACAGCTATGGGTGGACAGGTGGAAACTTTATCCCTATGGCTTCTTCCCAGTGCATGGAGGTCTGGCTCCACATCTGGCTGCTTTCCACCTGCCCTCCCCCCCAGGGGATGCTCAACATGCTGGGTGGGTAGAGTGGGCGGAACTAGAGCCAGAATTCCAGACACTGGGCAGAAGCCACTGAGCTAAAGCTTCCACCCACATGGAGTGGCACTGCACAGCAGGGTAGGAGCCACAGCTGGAGGTGAGGGGAGGAGAAGAGCCCTGCTGGGCCCAGCCAGCACACCGCTTCCCCTCACCTCCAGCAGCTAATCCCCACCTCCCCATCCTTTCTGCACCACTCTGAGTGGTGAGGGGGGAGGGGGAGGATAGCTTTAGCTCACTGGCATCTGCTCAGAGCATGGAGATCTGGCTCCAGCTTCAGCTGCTTTCCACCTGTCCCCCACCCTACCCTCCCTGCAGATGCTACTCATTATGTCAGGTGGCCAGAAAAAGGCATCCAGACCTGGAGCCACAGCTCCATCCTCTAGGATGAAGCAACCCACCCCACCTCCTTCAGCACTGCGAAGGGTGGGGAGGGAGAGGGGAAGGAGCTGTTCTAGGTGAGGGGAAGGTGCATGGTGGCTGGGCTTGGCAGGACTGGTCTGTTCCCCTCTCCTCCAGCTTTGGCTCCTGCTCCTGCCCCACCATGCACCTCTGGGAGGGTGGGTGGGTGGAAGCTTTAGCCCAATGGCTTCTGCAAAGTGCTGGACCTCTGGTTTGAGATTCAGATGCTTTCTGCCCACCCAGTGCAATGAGCAAGGCCAGGGTTGGGTGGAAAACAGTTGGAGCTGGAGCCAGAGCTCCATACACTGCGCAGAAGCTGCAAAGCTAAAGCATTCACCCTTCCAGTCTGCAACAGCTCTGGCCACCCCACCCAGCCCTGTGCCACCCCTGCATGCAGCACAGTCCTCCCCCCACTGGGAAAAGGCTTCTGCTCCTGGGACAGCTTGAGAGGGGCTGCTACCCCCATCACAGATCCTGCCCCCTTTCCACTCCAGTGGCAAGGATGCAGGGGCACA
>NW_017729032.1:113169620-113191785 GCF_001723915.1 Gavialis gangeticus
GGGGAGGGGAGATGGGTTTATGCAGGGGCACAGTTAGAGGCTGGCTGGCAGGACCCACTTAGGTTAAAGGGTGGAGAAAAGGGTTATTTCCTTCCTCCCTCTCGTGTCTGGCAGAGGAGGCATGGAGGGAGCTTATCCTGCTGGTCACTCCATGCAGGGAGAAATTGGCAGAGGTAGCAGTTGGGGTAGACAGACCCTGGCTGCAGCCCCTCAGGGACAGAGGGAGCAGAAGGGGAAATAAACCCCCTCCTTTCCCCTTCTGCCTCAGTGGACCATGCCAGCCAACCTCTGGCTGCACTCCCAGCACTGTAGCAGTGAGGGAGGAGCACCAGGTAATTCCCAGTTCTGGTCTGTGCCAATGGGAGAGAAAGGGGGAAATTAAATCCCTTCCCTGGCCAGTTTGCTTTAGGCAATTGCTGGGGGTAGCTATGCCTTCCAGCACAGCTTCCCTGAAGCCAAGGACATGTTCTAGCATATCCCAGCTTTTGGCTTGAACCACTGCAGGCATGTGCCTGCATTTCCTGAATGTCTATTCCCTTGGAAATTGGTTCAATCTAGGCAGGTTAAACTAACCTGCAAAGATTCAATCTATTCAGACTCCAGCCTTTTGAATGTCTGCCCCTAGCCTCAGAGTTAATTAAATACTACTTAGGAAAGTGAGAAATATGTTTAAATGTATTCTGTCCTGAAAACATACCACAGCAAGACTTCATGTCAGCTTTCCTCCTCAAAAAGGTGGTACTAGGGGAAGGAGGTAGTTTGGTATTTCCTTACTGTATTTTTAGTTTGAATTTGTTTGCATCATAAAGTTATTTAAATGCATATATTTATATATATACGTGTATTTTATAATATTTCCAACAACCGAATACAAAGGATTAGATCTTTGGCTGCTACAAATTAACATGACTTCAGTGGAGCTACACAGATTTACATCAACTGAAGGGATGGCTCTGAAATTTCAATGCCATTCGTGAGCAACACAATTATCTACTGTTACTTTGTTGGTCTTTGAAAACAAACAAACATAATTCATGAAGTGATTAAAGCTTCCAGCCCTGACAAGCACTGTTCTGAATTTCTGTTCTTTTTCAACACAGACTGTCAGGAAATATGATGAACAGGAATCTGTGTGCTACATAAAAGATGTATATAATTGAAAATGGTGGGCACTGTGCATTACATTTTGTTCCTTGTAATGCCAGCACATAGTGAAACATCAGCAATAGTTTTTCTTCTTTTTATCTTTCAGATAATGCCACAACTTGTCCTTGCCTCTTTTATTATTTATAGGCATTTTATACTGAAGTTATATTCACTTGTGAAAAGGTCTCTGTCTTTTATGTTTTTATTGTAGAGGGGCAATTATATATGCATAGTTACAAACATAACTATTGAAAATCAGCTGAATTATACAATGTTCTTTTCCATCATTCTTAGCTGGAGAGCTTGTTTGTGAAATTAGGGCAAAAGAAAAATATTCTGTTACAGACCAGCTGGGCTTTGAAGTGTGGTAGTTATATATTGAAACCTCTCAATTTATACTGTGTGTCATGTTCAATTAGAAAAGGACCACAAAAAGTGATACTTTATAAAATGTATGAACCTCTGAACCTATGACAATATTAAAAAAAGCCCCACAGCAGAGCCTCAAGCTCTGGGCAGACCACATCCAGTGGGCAGCCCATATCCATCCCTGCCCCAAGCACAAAACTTGGGGGCATGTGAACCCTTGCCCCCCTCCCTGGGATTGCATGCAGTGGTAGGAAGCCAGTCCCCCATCATTGCCTCCCAGATCAGCTGTTCATAGCTCTGCCCTGCTCCCTGGATGCCCCACGGCATGCATTCCTGTCTTGGCCTGGTTCCTGGGCACCACCCCAGCTGGGTAATGCCCTCAGCCCCAGCCACAAACCCTGCACCACTCCATCCCTCACTGTGGGTCCCTCAACCCTCCCCCCCACCCCCAATTACCTGAAGGCAGTTGGGGAGATGCTGTCCACCATTGCCTGGCTCTACTGCTGGCCACATGTACATGTGTGCACACACATGCACATGGCTTCCCTTGCATCTTGCTCCCCCCAGCCCCAAGCAACCCCTTGCAGGCTGGAACTCTGCCAACCTGCAAGGGGAAACTTGTGGTTTCCTGCAATTTTCTCCTTTAAAGGAGAAAATGTACATTTTTCTGTGGTGAACAGAAAATTCAGATCCCCGCTCATGAGCAGATTTCCTGGTTTTCTCTGACAAAAAAACAATCCCCAATTTTCAGTTTTAAAAAAGGTAACCACAAATTCACATTTTTTTCATGATTAAAATAAAAAACCAGTAGTGTGTGTGTGTGTGTATGTGTGTGTGTGTGTGTGTGTACACACATTATAATCACGGAAAAATGTGGATTTTAGGTTATTTTTTTCTAAACCGAAAATTGCTGTTTTCTTCTTAATCAGAGAAAACCAAGATCTCTGCTCATGAAGCACTTAGTTTAGCCTGTGGCTCAAGGGGGCATCATTGCTGATTAAACTATCCTAGTCAAGGGCCTGTCTAACATGCCACTGAAAATTTCCAGAGATTGAGAGTCCACAACATCTCTTGGTAGCCTGTTCTAATGTTTAACCACCCTCATAGTCAGAAAATTCTTCCTGATCTCTAACCTAAGTGCCCTGGGCTGCAGCTTGAGGCCATTGTTCCTAGCCCTGTCCACTATATCCAAGGACTATTGTCTATCCCCATCCTCTTTATAATAGCTCTTCAGGTACTTGAAGACTGCTACCAAATTCCCACTTCCCTTCCCTTCCCTAGACATGATTCCCTAGAGTTTGGGTGGGTGGGCAAAGAATCCTATCCAATATGGTGGAAACATTGGGCACTAGGTGCAGCTCAACATGAAGTGTCTTTGATCAAGAGGATGAAAGCAAAGGAAGAAGTTTGCATGCTGCAAACTTGGACTCCAACTCAAACAACATAAGGATCTGTGAAACTTGTAACATGCTGAATTGATCTGAATTTGGGCTTGTCAGCTACAAGAAGATTCATCAGTAGAGATCCTGGTTTTCTCCGATTAAAAGAAAATCCCCAATTTATGGTTTAAAAAAAGTAACCCCAAATCCACATTTTCCCTTGATTAAAATGAAACACCAATACGTATATATTATTGGTGTTTCAGTTTTCCATGTCTACATTAAAATGAAACACCACTATATGTGTTTCATTTTAATCATGGAAAAATGTGGATTTGGGGTTCCTTTTTTTAAACCAAAAATCAAGGATTTTTTTAAATCAGAGAAAACCAGGATCCCTGTTCATTAGGCATCTGACTAGACCTCTTACACACACACACCATGATCCAGAGGATAAATGGTTGCCAAAATTATTAGAAGGTCCATGTATGGATCATCAACTGTCTAAAGGGCGGGAAACAATAGGTATAAATTATTAGTTCCCAAACTGAAAGGAGGTAAGTAGTACCCCCACTACCTCCCCTCCATTGCTGGGTCTGTGGTGAGCCTGCATTGTTTAACATATTAATAAATGATGTGGAAAAGGGGTGAATAGTAAGGAGTCAAAGTCTGAAGTTGTTTCAAAATTATTCAAGGAAGTAAACCAGATCAGAATATGAAAAATTGTGAAGGGGTCTCATAAAATTGAGTTATTGGGCAACAAAATGGTAGATGAGGTTGAAAATTGATAAGTGAAAACTTATGCTCCTGGAGATAAATAACCTGAACACACACATTATGATGTGTTAATTGTTACTAATCAGGAAAGATATCTTACTATTATAGTGGGTGGTTCTGTGGGAATATCAACCCTCTGTTTTGCAGCTGTCAAAAAGACAAATCAAATGTTAGGAATGGCAAAGAAGAGAATTTAAAATAAAACAGAGAACTTCATTATACCACCACCTTGACTATTTCCTGCAGTTCTGGTCCTCCCCATCTCCAAAAAGATATTCTAGAACTAGAGATGGAGAGGCATCCATATAAAGAGAGACTAAATAGGCAAAGACTTTTCAGCTGAAGAAAAGAAGACTGAAGAGAAGGTTGGTATAGTAGAGGTCTATACAACCATTCATTTCAGATCCAGAGTCCAGATTATTCTTTCAAAGTTCTTAGTAAACTTTTTTTCTATTTAAAGATAGAAATATCCCACTTCTTCTCCCACTTGACTATGGAATAGTCACAGTGAAAGTACTTTCAACTCTTCCTGTTGAATCTGATGCAAACATGGAAAGACTGTGAAGACAGAATAAGACAAGGCAGGGGTGGGAATCTGCCTCTGTAGTTGATGGTGGTGTTCCAGATTACTTTTAAACCATGATAAAGTCACTTAAGCCAGAGTAATTCACCAATTAAAGGGTGTCAACCTGTGTTGTGTACCCTGTAAACATTTTTAAATTATGCCAACTCATGTGAGGGTTATCTTTGATTCATTTTACATAGGTCATTCTGAGGTATTGTTAGTTTGCTCTGGGGAAATAAAACACATTGTTTTAATTCCTCCAGAGTCCCAGGAGGCACAATTTCCAGCCCTTCCTGCCCCTTTGGTCTGTGGGAAAAATTTCAATCTTCCTGAACTCTACTTTCCAGAGGGGTGTTGCTGCCCCAATATCACTTCCCCCCTAACTCAGTATACCCTAACCACTCTCAACATCCAGGTGCTGCTCACTAATTTGCTGCTTGCTGTATCACCCTTGTGCACACTACCAGCTGGTCATCACTGCAAAGGGAGCAGTTAAAAATCTAATTAACTGCTAAAGAGCTCAAACAATTTGCTTTTAGTGTTGGGTAACTGTGTCCCTCCTTCCACAACCATCTTGCATCTCCCCATTGCTGCTGGCCACTGCACCATGGGTCAACTTGCCCTCCCCTTATGGCATTCACTTGAACTAAATGCTTATTCATTTGAAATGGCTCTGCTAGAAACCCCCTTACCCACCCAGGCAGTCAGACTGTTGGGTCTCAGCTCTGCCCTAGTGTGAGTACTAATTAGGGCTGTGCAAACTTCGGTAGCCAATTAGATTTTGAGGAGATTGGGCCCTATTTGGCAACTGAATCTCCAAATCTGAATCAAAACATGAGACCAATTAAAAGGTCTGAATTGAATCAGAAGCTTCCAAATCAATTCAGAAAAGATTTAGCTTCACTTTGGAGACTTGGCCATAGACTAAACAGGCAGCAGTACTCCCTAAGTTGGACACCGCTGCCTCCAGCTAGTAAATCTGTTGTGGTGGGCGGAGGGAGGAGGGAAGGGACATTGGGAAGGGAGGGATTGGGGCTGGGACAAGTTGCCCAGCTGGGGGGCACAGGACTTGGGGAGTAGGGGGCAGGATGCGGGTGCAGTACTTAGAGCTGGGACTATGCTGTGCTGCTATTTGCCCAGCCGGGGTGTGGGGGGGGGTTGCAATGTGGTTGTGGCTCGCTCAGGGCAGAAGTGGGCAAGCAGCAACAGGGCATAGCCCCTGCTCCCAGTGCTGCTGTGCCCATATCCCACCCCAGCTGGGCAAGCAGTTGCAGGGTATAGACCCCACTCCCAGTGCAGAAGTAGGCATGACAGTGCTGGGAGCTAGGGCTATACCTTGCTGCTGCTTGCTCAGCCATGTGGGGTGGGGAGGCTTTATGCAGGCAGAACTTGCTCTGGGCATAAGGGGACATAGCCCCTGCTCCCTGTGTTGCTGTGCACACATCCCGCCCCCCACCCCACTGGGCAAGCAGCAGCAGGGCATAGCCCCTGCTCCTGTGCTGCCATGCCCACATCAGCACTGGGAGTGGGGCTTTTCCCTGCCACCATTTGCCCAACTGGGGCAAGGGGGGCATGATGTGGGCATGGTGGAAAGCACTGGGAATGGGGTCTATGCCTTGCTGCCACTTGCTCAGCTGGGGGAGTTAGGGGGAGGGGGCACAATATAGATGCAGCTCATTCCAAGTGAAAGGGGTTGTCGCAGGGCACAAAGGTGCCCTGCTCCTAGAGAGGCAGAGGCTGCCTGGGAAGAGGCCCAGAGAGAGAGAGACAGAAGCCCAGGTGCAGGTTACCAGGGCAACAAGCCAGAGGGTAAATTAGCCTGCATCTGCACATGGTCAGCTGACAGGAAGGGGCAAGGCTCTGGGCCCATATAGACCCCAGACCAGGCCCAGGAAAGGCAGTTCCCTGCCAACAGCCAAGGGGGAAGGAACTCTCCCAGAGCAAGCAAGGGGGAGAGGCCTGTCTGTAGGAGCAGCTTCCAATACAGTTAAGGGACAGAGCATTCCCCCCATAGGGTTTGTCTGAGGTTATAGCCAAGTGGCTTGAATTTATGTTATAGCCCAGGGGCTTGTGTTTTGTTGATTGTTGTATAACACCGGTGGTTTGGGTGAGGCTATTAGGAGATGGAGGAGGCCTTATAGGGGACCCACGGCAGTAAGGGGACCCCACTGCCAGAGGGGACGCAGCATTTGGGGCATACCAACCCCAGCACCAGAGGGGGTGCAGCACCTTGCGGGGCCACAGAAATCCCAGGCGCCAGAGAGGGTACAGCACTTTGCAGGGTTGAAGAAAGCCCAAGTACCAGACAAGCACCCAGTGAGACAGGGCTGCGGAAAGCCCAAGTGCCACTGAGGTGCCAAGCGGGACAGGGCTGCAAAAAGGTGTTGAGTGAGACAGGGCTGCAGAGGGCCCAGGGAGGACAAGGGGGCCAAAGTATAACAGGGCCCGGACCAAGTAATGTCAGTACCACCAGTGAGGCTTGGGGCATGGTAAAGGGACAATTGGAGCCACACATACAGCCCATAAGGCTAAGGTGCCCTGAAACACCCACTGTCAAATGGGACCCACAAGGGGCCTGGGAGCCCATGGGGTCAGAAAGTACAGCAAACTGTGTCCAAGAGGACATAAAGGCAGCCTCCCTACTATATATTTTCCATCAAAGACGTGGCAGGTGAGACTCAAGAGTGACCATGGGGCCAACCTGGCACAGTAAGGGGCCTTGGGAGATCATGGCTGTCCTTTAAGGATCCCATCCTGTGACAGGGGGCAAGCAGCAGCAGAACATAGCCATCACTCTGAGCACTGCCACACCCGGGTCCCAGGCCCCCCCCACCCTGTCCTGTCCCCAAGTCCCACGCCCCTCCTGCCCCAGCTTGGCAGCTTGTCCCAGCCCCAGCCCCAGCCCCAGCCCCAGCCCCAGCCCCAGCCCCAGCCCCAGCCCCAGCCCCAGCCCCAGCCCCAGCCCCAGCCCCAGCCCCAGCCCCAGCCCCAGCCCCAGCCCCAGCCCCAGCCCCAGCCCCAGCCCCAGCCCCAGCCCCAGCCCCAGCCCCAGCCCCAGCCCCAGCCCCAATCCCTCCTTCCTCCACATTCCTTCCCTTCCCCCTCTGCCCACCACAACAGACTGACCAGCTGGAGCAAGTGTGGTAAGGACTGCTGCATGTTTAGTTTATGGCCGAATCTCAAAAGCAGTGCTGAATTTTCAAATCTTCAGATTGAATCACTCTCCCCCCAAATTGGCTGAATCCAAATCTGAAGTGAATTCTTGCTGCTTCACACATGCCCAGTACTAACCAAACTCCCCATACCCAGTCCCAATTCAGTGAAATGTATGCCAGATTTTGGTCCTTTTTAGCTTATTTTATTCTTTCTTTTACTCCATCCTCCTTACTTCTCTTTACCTTCCCCCTGCCTGTTTACTTAATGCAATTTTTTTTTCAAAACTTTCTTCCCCACAGCCACTCCTGGCTACATAGTGAGGGAAGCCATATGGTGGTTTCTGTGTCCCTGAGGTATATGCTACCCTCCTCTCTAACCCCTGAAGAGGGATAGGGTCCTGGCTTCTGTCCATACCCTGCCTGCCAAGCCTTCTTGTGGTAAGTCAAGGGTTGTTCAGGTCTAAGACTGCATTAAGTCTTATCCTTTAACTGGTTCTGAAATTGTTCTAACTTTATGACAGCACAAGAATCCACAGATTTAAAATGTTTTAAAGGTAACCTGCAACAGTACCCCAAGAATTTAGGGAACTTCCATGGGGAAAGGGAAATTCTGGTCAAAACTGTCAAGATTATTTTGGTTGTTTTATTTTATTTTTAATAAAATACATAAACTACATAAACATTGCTGGGAATAAGCAAGACAGAACCTGTCTCTTCACTCTAAGGGGTAAGGCACCCTTGGGACAGAAGAGTTCAGGGTTCTGGTTCCTGCTTCTGAGCACTTTTTATACAATTTATATTAGGTTGTCATTAGCAGGGATCCTAGTTTTCTCTGATTTTAACCACCCCCCTCCCCAACAATTTTCATATTAAAAAAGTAACCCTGAATCCACACTTTTCCATGATTAAAATGAAACATTACTAATATATATTAGTGGTGTGTGTGTGTGTGTGTGAGAGAGAGAGAGAGAGCACAAGAGAAAGAGTGGTATTTCATTTTAATCACAGAAAATTGTGAATTTGGGGTTACTTCTTTAATATGAAAATTGGGAGTTTTTTTTAAAATCAGAGAAAACCAGGATGCCTGGTCATTAGTTAAAATGGAAATAATATGAGAGTAAGCACGTACTAGACCCCATTCTCTGCATAGAGCACCTAGGTCTGTAAACCAAAATAGTTTTTAGATGTCTCTGAAGTCTCTCCATTGGCTCTGTAGTGATATTAGACACCTTCCTTTTTTTCATCCTTGTGACAATGTACTTAGTAGAAAGAATCAGTGGATCTGACAGGGCTGTACCATGAGCACTTTTGCCGTAACCTCAACTTGCAACCTCTGGGCTGTCAACCATTTGCCCTCATGCCCACACCACCCCAGTCCCCATTAGGCACTTAATGGAATCAATCAAAGCCAAGCATTCTCCCACATAAATTTAGGTACATAGTGAGAAATTTTGAGTCATAGTATGCTCAACCTGAAAAGATAAAAAGTAAAATATTTACTTATTTTTGCCACACACTGCATAAAGTACAAAAACACCTAGAGAAGTGGTCTTCTTGTTACTTAAAGTAGTTTCACCATAGGGTTACTATTTTAATTTCATTTTATTTGTTGCTGCTATTAATTACTGTGATGAGAATTACACCCAATATTTACATAATCACAGATACATACTTTAGGTAGAAGCTTCTATGCATCTCACAGTAAGAGATCTGTTCTACTTAACAATGAGAGGATAAACAGACACAATATTGCTGAAAATGGATTACTGTCTTTGACAGTTTCAAACAGACAAAAATCTCTCTCCTTTGAAACCTTAGCCAAAAGATTTCATCGGCCTAGAAACAATGTTACTTGCTTCCTCATTTAAATAAAAGGATATTCAAATACAAGCATGTTTTAAAATATTTTAAATATTAATTTAAAATGTTCTATTCCTCATTTATGATTCTAAAGTAGGGCTATTAAGCAATTAAAAAATTGGTGGCTGGCATTTTATTTTTCCAGGTTTATTTGTTCATAGTCCCCCTGGGCAGCTTGCACTGTGCCCCCTCTCACACCAGCAAGCCAGTTGGCTCTTCTCCCCTGTTTGCCTCCTGTCCCACAAGGACACAGAGCTCCTATCATTTCTTTCTCCTTGCTCTCTCTCTCTCTGTTTCTCTCTGTCTTGGATGCCCTCTGCCTATGGCCTAGGTGGATCTGCCTGCAGTAGGTTGGGCCCATGGAGGCTTGGTCTGCCTTCCCTTGAGATGGTAGGTATGGTATAATAAAGGGAGATGATACTCCCAGCTCCCTAGTGCTTTACCAGCATTAGATAGTCCCTACTATGTGAAAACCACTTTGTTTGTTGTCTGCCATGACGACTAGCCACAACTGTGTATCACAGTTATGAACAGAGAATCCTTGTTTTATCTGAAAAAAAAAAAAATCCCCACTTTTCAGATTAAAAAAGTAACCCAAAATTCACATTTTCCCAAGACTAAAATTAAACACATTCTGTTTAATCACAGAAAAATGTGGATTCTGGGTTACTTTTTTAAATCTGAAAAGTGGGGATTTTTTTTTTTTTTAATCAGAGTACTAACATCCTGGCATCTGTCATCCTGGACAGCACTGATCATATTCAGTGCCCTATCCTGCTAGAGGTGTTCTTCCAGACTTTCTGAGGAAAGCGGGAGGCCAAAACCCCCTTCCAAGGTCTCAGAAGGGTCAGAGTCCAATAGGAGGCAGACAACTTGCCCAGGGAAGCCACAAGTCAGTATGAACAAGAAGTTGGCACTGGGGTCGGTCAGACAGAATGACTCTGAAAGATCTGCCAAGCTGACCCCTAGGGGGAGGCTCTTGCTGAGCTGTTCATCCTCTGACTGATCACAGGCATAATTCCAGATGGACTCAAGGAGTGTTGATCCATGGTGATCCTGAAGGTGGTAAAGCCCAGTCAGCTGCAGGAGATGGGGAGGCTGCTGACCAGATCCTATGGTCTGCTGTGCTGAGGCTCTTCTCCCAGATCCTGACCACCTGGCTTGCTGAGAAATGCCCAGTCTGCTCTAGGCAGAGGAGTTTCACTCAGTGCCAGAGTACAAAGAGAACCTGAAGAAGCTCAAGCTCATCCTGTGGAAGATGACATGAGACGAGCAGTCAGTGGGGACACTGTTCATGGACATAGCTAAAGCCTCCAGTCTGGTCTCCCACAGCTACATCTTTGCTGTGTTAAAGGAGAAAGGGGTGGATCCCACATTGTGGGATTCATTGAAGACTCCTACCAGAATTGCATGACAAGGATAGAGATCAAAGGGACGTCCACACACCCCCAGACCATGGAGTGAAACAAGGCACCCCAATGTCCTCATTGCAGCTCAGTATAGCAATGAACCCCCTGCTGGCTAACCTAGAAGCCAAGGGACAAGGGGTGGCCTTCGGGGGGTGGGGCGGCAGCCATCCACATTTTTCCCTGATCAAAATGAAACACCACTATATAGATATAAATATAGATATATTAGTGGTGTTTCATTTTGATCAGGGAAAAATATGGATTTTCGGTTACTTTTTTAAATCTGAAAACTGAGGATTTTTTTTTTTTTAATCAGAGAAAACCAGGATACCTGCTCACCATCTTGTCCGCTACCAGGGCCTTATCATCCCACACCAGGATGAGGTCAGGCTTCTGCAGTTCACTTGCTGCATTGCACAGGTGCAATTTGTTGAATATCTTTTCAGGTATCCTGGTTTTCTCTGATTTGAAAAAATTTCCAATGTTCAGTCACTTGGCCTTGGATATCTGGCTGCCCCTTGTGGGGGGCAGGTCCTAGTGTGAAGAGCTGTCTGCATAGGGACCAGAAAGCACACCACGTGTTTGTGGGGAACCTGGTATTAAATCATTCATAGATAAGCTAATTCTGGGTCAGCAGAGCAGCTACTCTGACTGTGATTTATTGAAAGTCACCCCTTGACACAAGCTTTTGTCCTAGATCCCCCGACCACCACCTCTGCTGCTGGGAGCCACCAAGACACCCACACCCTCTGTGAGGTAGGCAGGGGCCCCTGGAAGGTGGCAGGCTGGCAGTCAGGGGATCTGAGGCAAAAGTTTGTGTCAGGAGCTGGCCCCAAAAGCTGGCCCCAGCCTCTCCTACCTTGCCCCTGGGTCTATTCGCTGTACAGCAGAGTACCCATGCCAGGGTGTGCCTGGGGACAAATAGCACCAGAACAAATAAGTGCTGGTGCTGTTTGTCTCACAGGAAACACATGCTGCTGCGTATGCATGCTCACTGGGATGTGCCCCATGTCTCCTACTTCCAAGGAGACTACTTTAACCATGAAATTATAGAACAGGCTAAGTGAGGGCACTCTTCACTTCTGACTTTTCCTCTCTAGCCTGAACTATCAAGTAATCTTTATTCAATCACATATTTGTTTGTTTTATTTTTGTTTAAAATCTTCTTTTCTGGAATTGTTGTATTAGAATCATAAGGGCAGTGAGTTTGAATTATTGTGGGATTAAAGGAAAAATGGCAAAACATGGCATGTAAACAGGTGTGAATTACAGTAACAAACTACCCTTCTTCAGCATTCTCATATTTTTCTATTTATTTGCATTTCCAAATACAACTCTTGATTTCAACAGAGTTGTACCGATTTATGAAAACTAAGGACCTGTCTCATGGGGATGAGTTACACTAGATTGATGATGTGCAATTCACACCAACATTTATTCTGCTTTTGAACTCAAATAGAATGCAATCAACAATAGCGGGGAAAAAAATCTGTCAATTTAAATAAGTGGATGTGGGGAAGATGACTACAAAATAGGGAGTATGAGAAAACAGTGAGGTGCCTCAGATTCCACATAGGTAAAGAATAAGGAAAAAAAACTCATAAGCACATTAATTAAATCTCACATAACTAAAAAATCTAGACTTCATGGGGAAATGGATAATTGGGTCATAATTCATATAAAGTGAAAGAGGAAATTTATCTTTCCCCCCACACTTCACTATAATTCTTAAGTGCTTTTGATGAATATTTCCTTCATCTTTCAATGTATTTCAGTGTGTCTCTTTAGCTTCAGTATGATAATTGCTGCTAAGGTTTGGTTTGATTATAAATTATAATCATGTTCTTTAAAATGGTTATTTTAAAAATACTTTAAAAATATTTAGGCTCAAACTAACTTCTCCAGTGCTGATAAAGTGTTTCTCCCCCTCCCCCCATAAAATAACAGACATATTCCCCTGTTGCTAACTAAACTAAAGTAATACATTCTTATCATTACTTAATGATTTGATCAAATGTGTCTCTTGAAGCACTATTGTATTATAGAACTTTAAATATATATAACTTTTACCTTATTTCACATAACCACTGGCACTTTTCACATTTCTACAATAAAAATTAAATATGCACACATAAGTTATTTTATATATATATATATATATATATATATATATATATAATATGATGTGAGATATATTAAAATAAATCCTATGCAAACTGAAAATATTTTCTAAAATCATCCCAGGACTCAATAAAATGCATAAGCAATTGAATAATTGTAGGGTATTGTAGGCTACCTTGCGGGGTGCACCTGCAAGGCTGGCATGTTTTCAGAAGCATATCTGGCCAGGCACTTCTGTCACTGGCCACTTTTGCTCTAACTACCCAGGGTCCCACTCCAGATCCCCAATATAAGAACCCAAGCTGCCCTTGCAGTCCAGAGGGAAGCCACTCAGGCCTCAGATGCCCAGTTCCTGGACACTCCCTGCTTTGCTAAATCTGAAATCCCTGGTTGGCACTAGAAACCCTGACCAGGGTGTCACTGGGGCTTAGCTCTTTGTAAGTAATTACCCCACAGCCACTGGAGAGGGATACTGGGGTGCGGGGAGGGGAGGCAAGGGACAGGAAAGCCCCATGAAGAAGTTGGAGTTCCTACTCCCACCCTTCCTCTAGTAATGGGGCCCTATTACAGGAATACAAATGATACAACTTTCTTTAATTTTCTTTTGCTTTTTGATCTCCATGATCCTCTATTTAGTTTAACTCAACTTCTCTAAAAGATAAGAAAGGTATAGGTACTGAAACATTAGAGCTATATGTTGATGTTACACTTAGATCAATCTAACTAGGGTTAGGTTGATCTAAGTATTGAACTGTACATATGTTTGGGGAATTTAGATTGAATAAATCAAAATGGCTGGCCCAATCTAACTTGGTTCACCTAAGGAGGTGTACTACATAGGTCAGTTTAGCCCATGTCCTATCTAACCGAATGTCTGTACTTGTTTGGAGTGCAGTCCCAGGTCTGGGAAAGTCCAGCAGCTCACCTTAGCCCTGGGGCTGTACTGTTCCTACCCAGACTAGTCAAACTCCCATGGACCTGCTACCTCTGCCAATCCCACTTGTCCCTTCTTCCCCCACACCCTAACTTGCTTAGATAGCATTCCCAGTGTGGATCCCAACACCAATGAATGTATGCACAAGTGAGGACCCAGTCTTAGATCACAGGGCTTAAAGTAGGCTGTGCGACAGTAGATCTGGCCCTGTGATTGTGTGCACATGCCCAAAGACAAATGAAATTGGGGTAGTCCAGAAAAGTAAAACAGAAACCAACTACCTAAATGCAACTTTCTGATGTAGACAACTAATGAAGGACTTTCTTGAAGAATGCCATTCAAATCACAACCTTGAAATAATAGGATCCCTCATTTAATTTCTAACTAAACCCTGCAAGGATTAAGACTATCCTGACCCTTCCATTGTGGTCTAGAATGGAGGGTTTTTATACTCTGTGGCTGCATCTGCATGAGATGCTGACTGTGCAGTTGTTACAGTCATTTAGTACTTGCATGCACAACTACTAAATGACTGCTCAGTAACTGGAATTACAGTGGTGTAGCATCGCCAAATGGCTTTTAGGTGAAGCTGACTGCTCAGTAGCTTGCTACTACTGCACAGTAGCATCGCATCACACTTCATGCCATACGACAGTACTGTGCAGTAGTAATGAGCTACTGTACAGTCAGTGTCTTGTGTAGATGCAGCCAGTTAGTATGATCTTTGAGAAATCCTTTCCATGTATCTCTGTACCTATTCACTTTTCCTTGTCAAATTCAATGGTCTATTTCTTACTGAGTAAAAAAAAAAAAAAAAGAAATATTTGGCAAGGGAGGAGAAAGGGATGAGAGAAGCAGGTATAGCAAAGATATTAAAACTGCTGCTTCTTATCTTGAACAGATTTGAAGAACTACAATTTAGAATTGATCCTACCTCTCTATGCAATTATAGATCTGCAATTTGTATCCATACAAGTTTGGAATATATTAAAAACATTTTATGATATTTCCATGGGAGTAAACTGGTTTTGAGTGTTTAAACTATTTCTTTTCCTGTTGCTTGTCTTTGCCTCAATTATATAACTTGGGTTATTGTCTTGTGAGTCTTGCTTTACAAATTATGTACTCTATATAATGTTGCCAAGTAATACAGTGGTTATTAGAAAATTGTCACCGCAGATAATTAAAATTAAAAAAGTATATTCAGGCTCTGTGTTCATTTATTATTTCAGCTTCTTGACTTGATCTTTCATTTGTATTTTTCTTCTTTATCTGCTCTATCTACTGAGGAAATACAATCAATATATCTAGACACAAGCAAACTATGCAAGATTAATTTTTTTGTTATTAGCTTGATGAATGGCCATATTGTTATGTAGAGTTCAGGATATTAAGTGGCTTTAGTTTTTAATATTTAAATTACAGAAAGGCCAACCTGAACTGAATAAAAAATCAAGTTTCCTATCTTTATGGTCATAATAGAAATATATTTTTATTTGGCTATCATATATATTAATAAATATTACAAGAACCTGTTTTGGTATCTGATAATGTATATAGACTAATAATGTAAGGACTATTTAAAAAAGATGCAAAAAGTAATACTTTTAGTGACTCAGGGAAGAGCCTCCACAGTTGTTTTACCAACCCAAATATATAATAGCATATATACCATTCAAATGTGTGCTCTGATATCCCTTTGTTTCAGCATCATGATATCTCTTTGCAAAAGAAATGTTTAGCTTACCTGTCATGAAACAGTCAAAAAAAGGTGTCGTTGATGCCCAATTTTGGATTAAGACTGAGTCACAACATGAGTTAAGGGTGAGGGTAGATTCCAAGTCCCACAAAGTTATTAGCAGGGATCCTGGTTTTCTCTGGTAAAAAACCCCAATTTTCAAATTAAAAAAATAACCCAAAATCCACATTTTTCCATGATTAAAATGAAACACCACTAATAAACACACACACACACACACACACACACACACACACACACATACACACACACACACACGTGGTGTTTTATTTTAATCATGGAAAAATGTGGATTTTGGGTTACTTGTTTTAATCTGAAAATTGGCAGGGGGAGGAGAGGGGGGCGTAATCAGAGAAAACCAAGATCCCTGGTTATTAGAAGCTTTTCCATTGACTTCAGCCAAACCATATTTCACCTTTATATCTAAGTATATTTCTTCTCTGTACCCCTAAGAAAAGTTATTATTAAATTGAGAAAATGAGTTAAGTGGCTGTGTTCAGATACCAAAAGCATCAGTCATCAATTATCTTCTCCCAGTTCCCCAGCTGAATTCATACTAGTAACAGAGAGGGGGCATATTTCAAACTTAGAGGCTCAGTTAGAGCTTACGTTGATCCTGCCAACCATGTCAACATATGCAGGAGTTGTTGTGGCAGCACAGTTAATGATTTGACTTCACATGCATCTCTGTCTGATGCATTTCCCCTCTCTCTCTGTCATAGCTGCATGAACTTCACTGATTCAAGTTTCTCATACAGTGGCAGTGTTGTGCATTATCTTCAATCAAAAATAAATTAATTGATAAATAAAGCACCTAAAACAAGAAACTTACACTTTGTGCATGAAGTTAATAGCTACACTAGGTGAACCATAAGTAATACCTGTCAACTCTAAAATAAAGTGGGGTGGGGGGAAGAACCACTCATTTTCTTTTTTCCAAAAGTTGCTTTCCTGGGAAGTGGACTTCAAGAATTGGAGCTGTGACAATAAAAAATTAAAGGCATATAATGAAGTTCAATAATAAAATATAATAAGGGTATGGAATGGTTCATTACTGATACCTACAAGGCACCACAAAGTTTTCAGCAATTGAAAAGAACCAGAACTGATAGCAGTGAAAATGGAGTACATACACAGTAGAGTTTGGAGGGGTCTGTTTTCAAAAACCTTGAATTTTAGGGTATATAATAATTATATGTTTCAATCTTGAGAATATTTCATGGAGCAAGATGTATGATTTGAAAATATCTACAAGGCCCAATGAAAATGAGTGT
The DNA here is from genome assembly GCF_001723915.1 of Gavialis gangeticus. Taxonomy (NCBI): domain Eukaryota; kingdom Metazoa; phylum Chordata; order Crocodylia; family Gavialidae; genus Gavialis; species Gavialis gangeticus. The sequence continues at coordinate 113,186,369 of NW_017729032.1, forward strand.
AATAGAAAAAAACAGCAGAACCGACAAGAGCTTTAATTTAAAGTAGTACAAGCCATGATACAGCTAATACAATTGGATTTTCATTAGTAAATAATAGTTTATTTAGTTCTGTAAGGAAGAAGTGTGTGAGTATGAGTGTGAAATTTGAATTCTTGACTGCATATTAATTCTTTATTTTAATGGTCCTTAATGAGAACAGAAGAAGGAACCAAATACAAACATTCCCATTTTAGGTTTGAACGTAGTGCTGCTTCTTTTATGTTACTAAGGAATAAGACCTTTATAGTAGGCAATCTGTTTTGCCAAAACTGCTGAGAACTATTAGAATTCCTATGCTTTTTATTGTTGTATGAGTAATGAATGATAAAATTAAGAAGTGCCCAAAACTGTCAGCTGTGTGTTCCTGGAGAACCCTGGTGCAGTACCCAGCCTGTCTGATACATGAAGAATTCCCCCCCTCCCCACCCACCTCTGCTTTAACCAGGTCTGATCAGAACGACTTACAAAAGGCCATGAAGATGAAGTGAAGGACACACCTAAACCCTTCTCAATAAGGGTGACAGGATTAAGTCAGCTTCCTTAGTCTCATTTGCACCAGAGGTGAGACAGGGTGGCAACTCCCCTAGTCCCATTTGCATCAGAGATGGGAAAGAAAGACACCTCCATTAGCATTCAGAATGGAGAACAGAGATTACAGGGCAAGGACCGCACTGAACTCTGAGACCAGAGAAGCACTGCATGATGGGGGATCCCTGCTCAAAATGCTAATCAACCAACATCTGCACACATCCAGCTTAGTATTTATCACACCAGTTCTAGTGATGACTCCTTTATTAGCACCCCAAACACTGAATCTGCCTGTTTGCATTGTGAGATCCCTTAGGGTAACACCGCCTATAGCCAGGAAAGCTAATTTCCCATTGTCCAGCATAACAAAACAACTCTGGTATACTCCCTTGAGCTACCATTTACCCATAAACAAACCTAGTGTTCTCCCTTGAAACATTGTTATTTCCCTACAAAAAACCCCATCCAAACTCAAGTTTCTGTTCTGGTGCTTGGATCCAAAAGCTGCACAAGTTCCACTGGGACTTCACCTTCTCCTTTCCTGCCTGGAATACCTCCACTGACCACGCTGGAGGCTTTGCCTGTCTCAAGCACTCTGTACCCTAAACTGGACAACTTGTCTACAAGCTCCCCAAACACCTGGGAACCTCAACTGGTTCAAGCTTTGCTGAGTGGTGAGATCCCAACTCTCTCTCTCTCTCTCATTATTTAAGCCCACTTTCTATGGAGAGGAGAGGAGAGGAGGATCGAGATAGTGAACCAAAGCCTGTGGCACTGTTGTCATCGGCAAGTCTTCAACTTCCATGACCACAGTCAGCTCTTTGATGAGAGAAGCAGCAAGATGCTGGGAAGGTACAGCATGCACCTCTCTCCTCTGGGGAGGAGGCTCTTCTCAGCCAGACTGGCTGACCTGCTTCACCAGTCTTTAAACTAAGACCTCTGGGAGACAGGGGGACTACTGCCACTGCTGGCCCACTGAGCAACCCTTGCAAAGCCAGCAGGCCAAGGTACTTAAGGAAACCCACTCCTGCCCCAGCCCTGGAATGAACTGTAAGCAAGGCAAGGGCCCCCAAAGGGACACTTGCGTGCCTATACACAAATGCCAGAAGTTTGGGGAATAAACAGGAGGAACTTGTCTTCCTGCTTAACACAAATAATTATGATGTCATAGAGATAACGGAGACCTGGTGGGACTCCACCTATGGTTATAGATGGCTATACCCTGTACAGGAGAGATTGAGTGGACAAAAGGGACAGGGGTGTAGCTCTCTATGTCAAGGAAAGCTATGAGTTCTTACAAGCCAACATGGGCACCCAGAGTAGATGGCTGGAGGCCGTCTGGGTTAATATCCGTGGGAAACATGGCACAGGGGACACAGTGGTAGGAGTCTTTTTTAGATATGTGGGGAGCCAGAGGAAAAGCAAGGGCAACATTGGACCCCTGATAAACCAGACGGGACAACTGACAACAGATGCCCAGGAAAAAGTAAACTCGCTAAATGGGTATTTTGTGCCAGTTTTTTCACCAGTCCCATGGGATGCCCCTGCCCACTATGGGACAGGGAGACCCAGGTGAGAGAGATTCCTTACCCTCCATCAGTGCTGACCTTGTAAAGGAACACCTTGAGAGGCTGGATACCTTCAAGTCAGCTGGCCCTGACAGTTTACAACCCAGGGTACTCAAGGAACTGGCTAGCATCATAGCTCAGCACATAGCACGGATCTGTGAGAACTCCTGGTGCTCTGGGGAAGTGCCTGAAGATTGAAAGAAGGCCAATGTGGTGCCTATCTTCAAGAAAGGGAGGAAAGTGGATCCAGCAAACTACAGGCCAATCAGCCTGAACTCTATCCGGGAGAAGATTCTAGAAAAGATTATCAAAGAGGCCATTCTTAACAGACTGGCTGATGGCAACATCCTGAGGGATAGCCAGCATGGGTTCTGTTGTGGGTAGGTCTTGCTTGACCAATCTCATTTCCTTTTATGACGAGCTGACCTACCACTTGGACAAGGGAGAAGAGATTGATGTCATATATCTTGACTTTAAAAAAGCCTTCGATCTGGTATCCCATGATCACCTCTTGGCAAAACTGGCTAACTGTGGCCTTGGACCCACCACAATCTGCTGGCTTGGGAATTGGCTCCACGGCAGGACCCAGAGGGTGGTGGTTGATGGAAGTCAATCATCATGATGTCCTGTGACAAGTGGGGTCCCTCAAGGCTGTGTCCTAGGGCTTATACTATTTAACATCTTCATTAATGAAGTAGGCATTTGTGTCAGAAGTGGACTGGCCAAGTTCACCGATGACACCAAACTCTGGGGTAAAGCATCCACACCTGAGGACAGGAGGGTGATCCAGGCAGACCTTGACTGGCTCAGGAAATGGGTGGATGATAACCTGGCGGTGTTTAACATTGAAAAATGCAAGGTTCTCCACCTTGGGAGAAAAAAATCTGCAGCATGTTTATAAGCTTGGCAGTGCTACGCTGGCTAGCACTATGCATGAAAGGGACTTGGGGGTCACGAATGACCACAAGATGAACATGAGCCTTCAATGTGATGCTGTGGCTAGGAAAGCAAGCAAAATGCTCGATTGCATCCACAGATGCTTCTCAAGCAAATCGCAGGACGTCATTCTCCCATTGTACTCGGCCTTGGTGAGGCCACAGCTGGAGTACTGTGTTCAGTTTTGGGCTCCACAATTCAAAAAGGATGTGGAGAAGCTTGAGAGGGTGCAGAGGAGAGCCATGCACATGATCAGAGGTCAGGAAAACAGACTTTATGATGACAGGCTGAGAGTCATGGGACTCTTCAGCCTGGAAAAGTGCAGGCTCAGGGGTGATCTGGTGGCCACCTATAAGTTTATCAGGGGTGCTCACCAGAATCTGGGGAAATGTCTGTTCATCAGAGAGCCCCAAGGGATGACAAAGTCAAACAGTCACAAACTCCTCCATGACTGTTTCAGGCTGGACATAAGGAAGAACTTCTTTACTGTCCAAGCCCCCAAGGTTTGGAATAGACTGCCACTGGAGGTGGTTAAAGCACCTACTTTGAACACCTTCAAGAGGCAATTAGATGTTTATCTTGCTGGGATCCTATGTTCCCTGCTGACTTCCTGCCCCTGGGGTAGGGGGCTGGACTCGAAGATCTTCCGAGGTCCCTTCCAGCCCAAATGTCTATGAAACTATGAATGTAAACCTTAGACTTAATTTAATCCCTCTCTCTCCCTCTCTCTCTTACTCCAGACACAGCTTTCTAAACCTGACTTTTGCCAATCAAACTTGAGCTAGACTTCCCCAAATAGCCAATTGAAACTGTAATATTGTAACTGCTTTGTTTGTTTGTATCTCTTTGTATGGCTATTACTACTAGTATCATTATACCTTTCATATCCCTGGCCATAAAATAACTCGTATGGTCAAGCTGATTGCCATACTCCCTCTGAACCTCATTTTCTCTTCCTTTTCAACCTCCTCATTTGCTCTGAAGCAACACTTATGTTACCTAAGACAAAGATTCCTGTGAACCCCAAAAATCAAGTGGGGTTTACTCATGAAAGAAGTTACTACCAGGACAATTGGGACAAGAGATTGGGAAGTGCTGAGCTGGGGCATATGAGGGTGTCATCCTGCTAATGCTGATTGACCTGGCCCCACTCATACATTCCCTGTTCCTATGTTAAGTCCAGGGAACATGAAGGTGTCAGTCTGGAAATGCTGAGTAACTCTGCCCACTCAGACTTGATCTGTTAACTTGTGTGTGTGCATTGTGTCTGACTGCATTTTATTGTTGCCCTGCTGAACTAAGCTCTGTGCTGGGTCCGTGGACAATGAGGGTGTCAGCTTAAAAGTGCTGATTGACCCGGCCAGCTCAGATGTGCTCTGTTCCTGTGCTGAGTTTGGGGCCCATGAATGTATCAGCCTGGAAATGCTGAGTAACCCTGTCCAGTCAGACATGCCCTGTTAATCTGTGTGTATGTACGTGTTCAACTGATTTAGTAGCTGGAGGAACCCAGACCTTTTGAAACTAAGCGCTGCAAGGTAGCTCCAATGGGGGTGAGGACTTGCAAAAGGGAGAGATAGAGCTCCGTATAGAAAAACAAGTGACTCAAGCAGTACATTGACAGGGTTGCAGACACACCAGAAATGTAACTGCTAAATGAGCACACCCCAAAAAGGATGGGCAGATCTGGTAACAAATCACTATTCCATTTTCAATAAATAAGTAATCTCCATTATCCCAGTAATATTAGCAAGTGAGAAAACATATTTATTGGCTTTTAGAGCAAGAGATATTTCTTACTCTCTTTTACAACTTATAAAGATGCTTATGATACACTTTGACTATTTACTAGTTATAAAAAGAAATATTTTTTCCCCAAATATAGTTAAATAAGGTGTCAGCATCTCAGGTATGACATTTATTATTAGTGTGCATTTTTCAAAAACCTCAGTCTGACTTAGGGCCACAGGCTCTATAGACTTCGATGGGATTCATGTTTTTATGGACTCTGGTGTTATACTTAGAGCACAGTTATTATGTTACTTGCACCATAAATGGTAAGAGTGCTACAGTACACTTGATTTATGAGATATAGCAGAAGTGTGGACATGATTTAAGGTACCATGAAGTATCAAACCATCCATAAAAATGTGTCACGTATTACTGCTGATTTGTATAATGTCTTAAACTGAAGATGTGTCATGCCCACACACTGGTGCTGTCTGGGGCTGAGTTGGGGGGGGTGGGGGTGGATGCAGAACAAGACAACAAACCTTCTAGGTCCTAACAAGCCCAGAGTTATCACATGGACCTGTTGAAGTAAAGTTTTGATTGAGTGCTGCCAATGCA
>NW_017729032.1:113191799-113192025 GCF_001723915.1 Gavialis gangeticus
ATCCCATATGTCCTGGCCAGAAGCAGCCAGAGGTCTCCGGCCAGCCCAAGAATACCGTAGGGCTCCAAGCAGAGGAGCTCCCCACAGGTGAGAGGTACATTCGAGCTCCTAGCATGCCACTGGGGCTGTCAGGCATGGAAGATCAGACTCCTGGCCAGGGCTGAATTAACCCTCTAGTGGACCCAAAGCTAGCAAACTCATGGTCAAGACCCCCCCACCCACCCCG
>NW_017729032.1:113192523-113209407 GCF_001723915.1 Gavialis gangeticus
CATTCACGCTGCTGCTGCAGAAGGAAGGACTGCCTCCCTCAACCTCCAGCTCAGGGCCCTAGGCATGTACTTAGCTTGCCCATGCATTAATCTGGCCCTCCTCCTGGCAGTATTTTGATAGTGATTATTTTCAGCATCACAACTTTCAATAAGATTATTTTCAGCATCAGGACTTATATGGCCCCCAACCTGGAACCTGCCTGGGTGTTTCCCTTGACCTGTTGTTGTCAATTCCTGATTGTCAGCATTGTAATAAAGTTTGCCAGGGCTCTGCTCATTTGCTACTTTGCCCTGCAGTTCCCAGGAACTGCAGCCAAGAACCTTTAAGGTGCCAGGTCCCTTTGAGCCTTCCAGACTTGCTAGTACGGGCTAGGTTTTCTGCCTTGACCTGAAGTCCCTATGGAGACTTCAAGGGAAGGCAGCAAGATTACCAGGGTCCAGTGAGCTTGTGAAGTTTACCAGAGCCCTGCACTTAAATTTTCATAGATTTCATAGTCATTAGGGCTGCAAGGGACCTCAGAAAATCATCGAATCCAGCCCTCTGCCCCAGGGTCAGGAAGTCAGCTAAGGTCACAGGATCCCAGCAAGATAAACATCCAGTTGACTCTTAAAGGAATCCAGAGGAGGTGCTTTCACCACCTCTGGTGGCAGTCTATTGAAGGTCTTGGGGGCTCAGACTGTAAAGAAGTTCTTCCTTATGTCCAGCCTGAAATGGTCTTGTAGAAGTTTGTTACCATTTGACTTTGTCATCCCATGGGGTGCTCTGGTAAACAGGTTTTCCCCCCAGGTCCTGACGCATACCCCTTATATACTTATAGGGAGCCACCAGGTTCCCCCTGAGCCTGTACTTTTCCAGGATGACCAGTCCCATAGCTCTCAGCCTCTAATCATAAGGCCTGTTTTCCTGCCCTCATGTGCGTGGCTCTCCTCTGGACTCTCTCTCAAGCTTCTCCACATCCTTTTTAAATTATGGAGACCAGAATTGGATACAGTACTCCAAAATTTTGCTATGTTCATCTTTGGCCCTGGCCCTGAGGTCTGGAACTGGCTCAGATTTCTATACAAATAAGTGACCCAGATTCAGACACTCCCAGGTCCCAAGGCCACCCCCAGCTTGATCCAACGGATAAGTTTGGAGATAACCCTGGGTATGTGATAGAGATGCTCCCTGCCTGATCTGGAAAAATGAAGCTGGGAGCAGGTCCACAGTGAATGCTTCGTATTGGAGAATATTTCTTCCAGATGTGCCTGAAAGAGGCACAATGTTTGAGATGGGGCATAACATTATTCTGATCCTAATTGCTCCATCAGTTTAACATCTGCCAAGGGCCTACATCTCTGAAGCCTCAGTTCTCAAAAACATCTAGGTACTTAACTCCAACTGCCTTAAGAGGAATTGAGATGAATAAAAACTTTGAAGATCTGAGCCTTAAGCATTTTTTTACAGAATTTCACTCCTTTAGACACTGAAATAGACAATTGAGTTAGGCCTGCTGAAATGCTTATTTGCACAATTTTGTTTATCATCTTTAAAGAGGACCAAAACTTCCAATATATTATGAATCCTTTGTTTTGATTTTAATTTTTTTTAAACTGCGACTGATGATAAAACTAGATTTTATAGATAAAGATGTCATAGACTATGTTGCAATCAGCCTTTAGGAATTTTGCTTTCTGTGAATAAACCAATGATATTTAACTCTACATGGCATCTTCAGAGTAATGAGAAAGCCTGTTTTTCTATAGTGCTTCCAGTCCTCTACTTTCTCTTTTCTCTCTGCTCTAATTCCTATTCTTCTATGGAATTATCTTTCTCAATGCAAATATCTTCTCATGTGACTTTTCCTTGGAACAGCTGCCTAAAATCTACCTCTACTGTCTAAGTCTTCTTCAAGACTAAATAATCAAGGACATGATGGGCACCTATACATGAACAGTGAGGCTGCTTTGATGCACCATAATTATAGGGTGTCAGAGAAAACTTGATTAATCAAGTCTGCTGGAGCATGGTAATTACCGCACTCCAGCAGATTCCAGCATCTTGTGTATCAGCATCCTCATGCTGAAAAACTAGGGATGCTCTAATGAAAACTCATTAGACAAGCTTAAGTTAAAGTGCCTCACTCATAGCTTGCTGCTATGGCAATGGAACTAGTGATAAAATGTAGAGTTGTGTAATTACTGTGTTGCCATAGAGTACCATACAGCAATGTAGTGCATTGCTACATCCCCATACAGTGACATGTAGGTGTGCCTTCTGATCTCAACGGTTTAGTAAGACTATTGCTTAAAAATCAATATATTTTATACCAATAAAACTTTTACTTAAGCTGTCAATTGTTCTGACCTTTTTATTAATCTTTCATACCAGAGTTCAGATCCTTTACATTTGATATTTGGGCCATATTCAAATGTATATGTTCAGAGCCCCAATCTGAACAAAAGCTATTAAGGAGTTCCATGAATCTCCTTTGAATATCTTTTCCCCTCTGCTTCTGTTTTTATAAAAAATAACACTGGTAACTGTAATTAATGTGAAGATAACCATCTATTGAAGGAATAATAGCTACTTAGCTCTTTTGGTAATATAATTTAGCCTGGCCAACCTACTTAAATTCTGTCACATTTCTATGAAAAAGAAATTGTGATTTTTAAAAGGAAAAGTCATTGGGATAATTCCACAGCTGTGTAAATTGGCAAAGCTCATCTGAACTTCATTGAACTTTTCTGAATTATACCAAATGATGGTCCAGCCTAGTATTATATACATTTTTAACTATCAGAAGGAACTTCAAATTTATGACTATCTTTGTCATCCATTTACATATGGATGCAAAGATAAGGTAAGATGCATTTTATTTCATATTATAATGATAGCAATTTATTATCTGTAGTGACACTTTGGCCTTACTTGATCAGAGATATTTATGATTTCAGTATGTTTCACTCACTTCTTCCATTGTTCTTGAGATTATTTCAAGTATAAGATATATAATTATTTATGTACTTTTCTTCCAAACCATGTTTATAATAACACTAGTTAATTACTACTACAACTATGGGGTTTCTTTAAATAATTTCAGTAAATACTTACAGGAAAAAATATCAGTATACAACTTTAGTCGATTTTGAGTTACACAAAGAAGAATGAATGGATGGCTTTTCTTTGAAACTGCTATCACAATTGTATGGGAAAGCACTGGAGTCAGCCAAGAGAGGGGATAAAATGAAACAAAAACTAATGTTAAGAGATTGTGTTTAAAGTTACCTTAGACAATTTATACATTGAAAATAAAAATCCAAAGATTTTAGATTTTATCTTTTTTACCGCTTCGGGTGTGGTTTAAATATTTATAATTTATTTTGATTAAAGAATAATCAGGCATTTCGATGCTAGAAGGATCTCTTTGGAGAATTTCCTATATCTAATTGAAAGGAAAATTGACGCTTTGAAATAGAAATCAGTACTTAGGAGATAGCATTGATCTGATCCAAATTGCTAAATACATTTAACAGTATAAAGAAGCCTTAAATGGATTTAGCCATTTTTGATAAATTCTAAACATGAATTTGCACTTAGTTGATCAATGAAAAGGATGTTAATGTAATTTTGGTGACTGGAATAAATAGTGAGTGGACTGGCTGCATTCTGCTGTAAAGAGGGAAAAGTTTTCATTAAATGATTCATATACTTTCAGCTGCAGTGATTATTTTGTTAGTACAATGGTGATAGAAGGGGACTGAAACATTTAAATATCTAGCAAGTAGAAAGATTTTGCTCAAGTTAAAAGTTATGAGCCTGGTTGTTATATAAATCAGCCCAGGTAAGCACTGAGGGGCCCAATAGATACTAGGACATGGTGTGTACTAAGGTCACCAAATGGGGGGCTTAAATGTCTCTACACTAATGCTAGGAACATGGGGAACACGCAGGAGGAACTTTCACTCCTGCTTGCAAGCAACAATTTCAACCTGGTTGGACTAACTTAAACCTGGTAGGACCCTAGTCACAATTGTCCGGTAGGCTTTGACGGTTACAGGTTGTACAAATGAAATAGAGTGGGGAAAAAGGGGAGGGTGTTGCTCTCTATATTAAGGAGAAATATACCTCTTCTATAACAAGATGGGATCAGAGGAGGGCCAAACTGAGATACTGTGGGTTAGGATACAAGGCGGGGAAAGGACTCGGTAGCAGGGTTCTACTATAGACCGCCAAACCAGGAGGATGAGTTAGACCTGGAATTCTCTATGCAGCTCTCAGAGGCCATATGGTCAAGAGATACAGTCATCATAGGTGATCTAAACTACCCTGACATCTGCTTACATCTGCTGGGAGGATCAGTCAGCCAGAACTAACCATTCATGTAGGTCCTTAACCTGCATACAGAACCTCCACCTAAAACAGGAGGTATATGAGCCCACTAGGGGGAACACCTTGCTGGACTTTATGCAGGGGCAGGCAATTATTTCAGGCAGAGGGCCGCTTACTGAGTTTTAAGAAGTCATCGAGAGCCGCATGGCAGGCAGCCAGGGGCAGATAAATATTAATTTTCTAAATTTTACGGAGGCCCCACAAGCCAGATAGAATGGTCTAGCAGGCCACATCTGGCCCGTGGACCACATTTTACCCACTCCTGGAATAGAAAATGCTCTGCTTACCAGAGCACCCCATGGAATAACCAGGAACAATGGTCACAAGCTGATGCAGAGCAGATTTAGGTTGGACATCAGAAAGAACTTCTTCATGGTTACAATTGCCGAATCTGGAACTGGCTTCCAAGGGAGGTGTTACACTCCCCTGCCTTGTGGGTCTTCAAGAAGAGACTGGTTACATGACCCCAGGACTTTTTCCTGTCACGAGCAGGGGGTTGGAGTCGATGACCCATTGAGGTCCCTTCCAACCCTAGCATCTATGAATCTATGAAAATTAATGCCTATTTAAGAACATAAATATTGTCATTTACTGGGTCAGACCATAGGTTCATCTTGCCTAGTATCTTGGTGTCAGAGGGTGCATCTACGTGAGACATGTACTACAGAGTAGACTAAATATCTGTGCAGTAGATATCTTAGCATCTACACATGTAGCCCAGTTAGGCCTCTGTGACAGGAGTATCGCTACTGGAGCCTTTCTAGGGGTGACTCCACCCTCTTGTTATGGGCCAACCGCCTGCTTACATATCTGCCATGCCTGATCTTAAATGATTAATTGATTGATGTAATTAGCGGGAAGCTGCCCACTTTATGCGCCCCAGTGCCAAGGGGTGCTACCTGCAGCACCTTTTCCTCCCCTACACCGCAGCTCAAGCTTCGCAGATGGTTCTGATGTGGTTTTTGACCTGGGCCCTGTTGTGACTTGGTCCTCTCCTTTACCCCACTTGGGGCTTCTCCCTGCCCCCTTTGCTCTGGGGCCTTTTGCTCCTCGCGACCCTCTCTCCAGGCTCCTCACTGCCCACCTTGCTCTGGGACTTCTCACTGCCCCCTAGCTCTGGGGCTGGAGTCAATGCACCCCAAATGCTGCATCCTCTCTGGCGCCAAGGTCCCCACGCTCCTGTGGAGCCCCTATGAGGCCTCCTCCAACCCCTAAAAGCGTCACCCGGTCCTCCAGTCTAACAACAACAAACAATAACACAAGCCCCTGGGCTATAACATAAAAAGCTAAACTGTCTGGTCAGAACAACATTCAACCCCTACCGGGAAATACTTCAACCCATGTGTGACAGCAACCAGGGCATGCTCATGCAGTTGGGCTTGTCCCCTCTCTCTGCGCCGGCCAAGCTCCCACTTCCTTGGCCGCCAGAGGGGAACTGCCCTCCTGGCCTCATGCCTGGGCTTAAGAAGGGCCAAGCCCTGCCCCTTCCTGTCAGCTGGCTCCACCGGTCGCCCTAGCAACCAGCACCTGCGCTGCCCTGGTGACTGGCAGCTGAGCCTCCGCCTTCTCACCACTAGGGGTCTCTCCTGAGCCACTTCTGCTTTCAGGCGCAGGGCACCCGAGTGCTCTGCGACAGCCACAGAAAAATAATAAATTCTGTAGCAGGATAGTACAAGTACTATCCTGTTACAGAGAATTTAATCCACAGAAACAAACACGTACACACTGCCTGGCTGGCTGGGGCATGACAGTGCTTCAGTGCAGAGGCTGCCTGCTGGCTAGCCCCAAACTGGAGCACTCTCATGCCCCATTCAGCCCCTCCACAGAAGATAGAGCTGGGACAAAGCAGCCTTGGGTTGACAAGCTGACCCCCTAGACTCCCTATGAGCTGGGGCTGCTCCAACCTGGCTCAGGGTGCTACAGTCCTGGGTGCACATGTAAATGTGGAGCCCAGGAGCAATAAACTGTCACAATATGCTCTAGAGTTTGTTGTATCACATTAGTATGTACATGTAGATGGACCCACACAGTGGAAGGCAGTTTATGGTGAAGAGGTAAGTGAACTGGGCATGACCAAGGTCAATTTTCCCCACAGTTACTCTCTCACTAGCAGCCTCCAGCATTTGATATCTAGGAAGTTCTGATTCAGAGACTGTATCCCTAACTCCTCCACTCAGGAGCTACTGATGCCTATTTCCTTCAGGAATTTGTCCAATCCTTTCTTGAATCTGGCCAAACTTCTGTCAACATTTGGTGGCAAAGAGTTCCACACTTTAATTATGTAGTGTGAAAAAGAACTTCCTTTTGTTAGTTTTAAACTTACTAGCTATTTGTTTCATTTTGTATTCTGAAACAGTAAATAGAATTTTTTTTCTCTTCACCATTGTATACCTAAATTACACTTGGAAGCCCCTTTTGACTCTCAAGTTGATGTAATGGGTTAGTGTGACTGCTGAGTATTTCAGATCCATACTTACAAACATAGAAACCCAGGCATATCAAACCTGCCTGTGATCATCTACATAGGAGAGTCACATGATATATATATAAATAGTATTATTTTCCATAATTTTAATTATGGAAAAATGTGGATGTTGGGTTACTATTTTTTAAACCAAAATTTGGGGATTTTTTTTTTAATCAGAGAAAACTAGGATCCCTGAAGATAACTATGCACATTTTATTTATTCCTGGGAACTGGACAGACTAGGATCTTTCAGACATTGCTGGTCCACCTTATGTCTGTCAATTTTTCTACCATGGCTCAAGCTGTAGTGAAGGCAATTGTCAACTATGGCTTATAATTAACAAGATCTCAGCATTTCTATCCAACAGTGCCATGTACATGTGCAAGTCTTTCTCTGATGTGCTCCGAGGAATGCTGCCTAATGCAATTCATGTCATCTGCAATGCACACATTCTACCTTTAGTAAGTGATGTCTGGTGCACACAGTTCTCCAATGTGGATAGACTGGTTCCTCCTTCAAGAAAGCCTTCAAGCACTGTCCAGGCTGTAAGCTCTGGTACAGCGAGTACCTCACCAGTCAAAGTGGGGACTCATATGTAACTGTGTCACTGCCACAAGAGCCTGTTCTCATAAGGTGAAATTTGTTGTTTAACACGGTCAATTAACACATTAAAGTATATGCAGTACTACAAGCAGTTTGTGAGTGAGGAGCTGGAAATCACACCCAGATTTTATTATATATATGTATATAGTGGTGTTTCATTTAAATCATGGAAAAATGTGGATTTGGGGTCACTTTTTTAACCAAAAATTGGGAATTCTTTTAAGTCAGAGAAAACCAGGGTCCCTGGATAACTTCTGATGATAACTTAAAACAGTAATAACAAACACTGTTACTAGTACTGTGGCTATATTCCTATTTTGCTTTCAAACAAAAGGAAAGTACCAACTTTTCTGTCCCAGATAAATTTTAATCCAGGAAGATTTAATTGTTTCTTATCCCCTAAAGGAAATATTTTATCACACAGGTTAATTAAGACTGTCAGCAGCCAAACTGTCATGCCTAATCAGGAAATAGCTAGCTAAATATTGTTCATTGCATACGAGAGGAGATGGATTTACCACTGTGTTACACTACTTTTACACTCATATAACTCCATTGAGGTGATACAGTAAATCCAGTCCCAAATTCTACACTTCAAACTTTGGTGTACAAATCTTTTAAAATTGATATAATGGTAAGTTCATGACACTTCCGGATTCTGACCCATGCCTGTTTTCTTCCTATAGAAAGGAATATGTATTTCTGAGAAGACCAAATGTTTGTGAACTTAGTAATATCATGTTGCTACTTGTTTACATCCTGGACAGCTTAAGGACAATACGATAAGGACACGTAGAATTAAATCCAGTAATGGGAGTGGACTTAGACTTAAAGGCAATGGGAGTTTTCCATTAATATGAAAGAATCATAGATTTAGAACCACATTTCTTGTGCAAATGTTTAAGCTTATGGGTTCAAAAGGTTGTTACCTATGAACGTTTATTAATATGTGCTTAAAATTACTCTGTGTGTGATTTTTTTCAGGTAAATTTGTCTCCTAAAATATTCAAAGACTCTAACAGCAAAAAGGGCATGGCATGCCACCCCCCTCCCCTCACTGAGGCCTCTTCCATTCCACCCACTTTTACTGGGCCTTTTGCATACCACCCATCACTGGGTCACTCTCTACTCACCCTGCTTGAGCAGCCCCTCTTGGGCCATTGAGCTTGCCTGCTCTCTCTGGCTGGACCCCACACAGCCCTTCAGGTTGCTCAAGCTTCCCTAGTCTACATGGTTTTATCCTTCCTTACATCACACAGAGCTGACTCTACCCCTAGCCTCTTACTAGGCAACTTACCACATTCACATACTCATCGGGTTTGGCCCATGTGCTTCACTTCATGCCACCTATACAGCCCTACTCAACACTCTCCCTGGCACAAGCCTTCAGATTGCCCCTGCAGTCCTACTCTACACCTTGCTTATGCACTGCCCTTGAGGTTGCAATGGTGCACTCTACTTTGTGTGGGCCCAACATACACTACTGCCCCCTCTGAAACCACTCTTCTGCCCTCTCTTTGGGCCATGCTACTGCCCCCTCACTGGTACCTCTGGAGTCTTACACCCCTATGAGGCTCAGGTGTCTGCAGATGCGCCTGGCTCCTGTGCCTGTCCCTAAGTCTGCTTAATCCACCAGGATGTGGGGGTTGGGCTTTTAAGGCACCTCAAATGGCCTGGCATTTCTGGGGAGCTACCCCGCAATGGGTAGCCCCACCAGGCCATCATTCCCCAGAAGGGTGCAGTTTTTGGTCATACCCAGGACCTAGAGCCTCCTTTCATCCCCGTACCTCTTGACCTTACATCCAAGGATGCTCTGAGCAGCAGCTCAGCCAGGTGATGTTTCTCTGGCTGCCAGTAGCAGACTGCTGTCTCAGCTCTGAGAGCCTGGATCTAAAATTGAGGCCTTATCAGGGCTGGCCCACACCTGTCAGCTGCCTGCTCTCAGGCTTAAAGTGGCAGGCACTACAAGTGCCCTGCCACAGTGGGCTACACCATTTTGAAACTCTGGAAGGCCCAATTTGATATCATATGCAGTATATGTGAAGTATAACAATACACTATTTTAGAAATGTGAATCCCAGTATGCTGAAAAAGGATCTGGAATAAGGTGCATATATCTGAAGATCATTGTGATTCCCCAAATCTTACTGGAAACATTCTGTTCTTTTCAAAATCTCATTCTATCAGGATAGGAATGATTTCAACTAAAAAGTACAACTTGACACAAAAAAAACTTCTTTTTTTCTAAATCTTGTCTGGAGAGAATACTCTCATTATTGTGTGCTGCAGCATTTAGGACTCTGAGGCATATCTGTGCATGAAGAGTTGGTGTGATGAATGAGGAATTAGGGAATACCAATAATGAGTATGTCAAGTCCTTTCAAGATGCATGTTGCCATTTGTGAGCTTATGAGGATTCAGAATGCATTGAAAATCAATGAATCACATTTGTTGGTGCTTATATGATGCAATATTTTTGTAATAAATACCAAAACATGGCTTTAGCAAAGTACTTTTGAAGCAAACAAGGCCAACAAACTCCCTTACCAGTTCTGATAACTACTGTAAAAAGGGCACATATGAAAATATCAGATGATTTAATCTTATAATAATGCATCCACTCAAATACTAGAAGAACAAAATACTTATGATGGGCAGAACTTCCCTGAGGTACATAAGACCTATGTGTCAATAAACAGAGGTAAAATTCAGATGCATGCAGGGCATCTGCCAGGAGTTTGTTGCGCAAGACTGCTAACAGGTGTCACCTTTTGTCTCCTTTTCAACTTCATATCTATATACAGATCTATATGTATATATCTATATATAGATAGATATAGATCTCTCTCTCTCCCTCTATATATATATAAATATATATAATATATATCTCTGTACCTGATTTTTTATATATATATATATATATATATGTATACCCACACACACACACACACATATATATACATATATATATACACACACACATATATATATATATATACACACACACATATATATATATACACACACATATATATATATATATATATTATGGCAGCACAAAATCCAGGCAAACAGACATTCATATGCCTCATCCTGTCACAAATGCCCCCAAATTGGGGGCATGGCAAAAGTGGTATAAATTTGTGCTGTTATTTTATTGTTAAAGTCTGTTTACTTTATGACATAAGGACACTAGCATCCTGAAGCTGCCCACACTCTGCAGCAACCCAAGGCAGGTTTTCTGGGGGCTTGAAACACCCAATCCTACACACCACAGGAATTTCCATGCAGGATCAGGCCCCTCAAGCCCTTGGAGTGCTGGCATAGGGACATGCCCACAAAATCTCCGGGGTACATTTCCTAAGGAGGGTAAGTCAGGGTTCCCCTGGTTAATTAGATGTACTCAATAGATCCCAGGAGTACACCTCTAAAAGTGGGGAATGTTGGGGTTTCCCCACTTATGGAGATGTGCTCCTAGGATCTCCAGGTAGTTTCTCCATAAGTGCAGAAAGCTTGTGGGTTGTTTTACTTATGAAGACATGCCTCCAAGATCTCCATGGGGTGTGTTTCCATAAACTGGGTATCCCCACTTACTGAGAGGTGTCCCTGAGACATTTGTCAGTAAGCAGAGAAAGACTTTCTCTGTTTATGGAGACATGCCCCAGAGATTCTGGGGTATGCCTCTGTAAGTGGGAAAACCCTGATTTTCTCCATTTATGGAGAAATGTCCTGGAGATCTCAAGGGCATGTCTCTATAAGTGGAGAAAAATGAGCATGTTCTCCCAGGGCTTGTGGTGCCCAATCCCATGAAGGAATTGTTTGGGTACACAGAACCAGCCCCTCAAGTCCCAGAAGAACACATTTTTTGTCCTGCAGTATCAATGGTAGTGTAATAGGTGAGGTGTGTTTCACTTAATTAAGTGGATCAGCTGTGCCAGGATAGATCCTGGCATAATTGATCTTCTCCATTTGGCAATGCCTATTTCTATCCTAAATTCCATAAGATTCACATTGTTTGAGCATCAGATTATCAGGATTTATAACAGACTATACCAGGCTATATATTTATGAGACTCTATACCAGAGCTTGCTGACTAGCTGGGGTAGATCAGGATGGGCACATGTATATACCTCCTGATTAAATGAGAGGAGTTGCAGGACCTGCTTTATAATGCTATCTTCCCTGTTTCAAGAAATTTGGTACTTGGCTTTGTGACTGAGGCTGCTGGTATAAGTTTCTCCCCTGGCCGAATGGTACTGGTTCTAAACTGTAGGCCCATTGGATCTTTCTGTTGGAACCCTGGTAGCATAACAGTTTTAAGAGCCCCTTACCACCTAAGTCTGTGTCAAAGTGGAATGTGCTCTGGATGCACCTTTAATGAGTGACTTGACAGGGTGGCCCACAATCTGTAAATCCAGGTGGCCACACTGGCCTATATAGAGAGATCCATGCCCTTAAGTTCCTATCCTTTGCTTTATCATAGTTGTGGCAGGGCACCTTTGGGTGCCTGCTACTTTAAGGGCAGAGTCAGGCAGCTACCAGGTGCTGGATGGCTGCACCCATTTTGAGAACAAGGGATACAAAGGATGCAGTTTTCTGCTGCCAGCCCAGGCAGAAACATTGAGCTGCAGCAGGAACATTGTGAGGCTCTTGGTTTTGGGCATGACCTAAAACTGCACGCTGCCAGGGAAGGGTGGCCTGGTGGGGCTCCTGGTGGAATGGAAACCCCCAGGAAATTCCCCAGGAAATGCCAGGCCAGTGAGCTCCCCAGTGAAAGGTAAGGAGGGGTGCCTTAATCCCATCTTTGGGTGGGCTTTGGAGGCAGTTGTGGAAGTAGTGGGGCTAGGCATGGCAAGCGGAGTGCCATGTGAGCCCAGCAGCAATTCAAGATCCTAGAGACCCAAGGGGAGGCAGTGTGAAGATGTGGAAGTAGTGAGGACCAGGTATGCTCATGTGTAGGTGCCTGAGTCCAGCAGGGATGTGAGATTCTGGAGACCCCAGAGGGGATAGCATTCAGAGTGTAGTTGTGTGGCTCTGCACAGACTAGGGCTGAATGGGAGCAGGCCTGAAGGACTGTGTGTGAGGGGGGCTGAGTAGAGCTGATTGGGAGTAGGCCTGAAGGGCAGTCCCAGGGGTGCACTGAGTGGGGCCAAACTGGGAGTAAACCTCAAGGGCAGCACAAGGGCCAGCCACATGAGTAGATGATCATGAAGATGAAAAAGCTCTGGGGTGGGGTGGGGTGGAATGTGATGTGGTGTAGAGGCCCTAGAGGGGATGTAGTTGGAACCCCATGTGTGGGGAAGAGGACAAGGCATGATGCCTGAGCCTGTAGCTGGGCAGAGGCTGAGTAGGGGGCTCAACCAGAGAGATAGGGGTGAGTCCTGACCCCGGTAAGTCCTCCACTGAAAGGAGGCTGAGAGCGGGTTGAAAGAAAGACCTAAAAGGCAAGCACAATGAGCTGCTGCTCCAGGGAGGGAGTGAGAGCCCCTGTGAGACCGTGGTGCACCAGTAATGGTGTAGGTTATGATTACATAATGTGGATGCCATCTGCAAGGCATGGGCTGCAGTGTTGGGGAGATTCAGAGCCGCAGATAGCGCCCCTGGCATCAGGGCAGGCGATGGGCAGCTTCCTGTGTTATACCATTAGTTTATGGAAACAACGAAGTTATGGCAGGCGAGACTGGGTGGACTGCCCCATAGAAACAGGTGGGTGGCCGGCATGAGATCCAGCCCTGAGAGTTGCCTCCTGTCACAATAGCTTAGGCAAGGTGAAGGTGTCAAAAATAGTTTGGGAAATATTCCTTATGATTTCAAATGGATTGGGATTTCACAACAAATGCAAAATAGTAAAATAGGGCCAGAAAACTAAGTGATACAGTCACGCCCAAGTAACTATAGTTTCTAGCACTTGTGGTTTTGAATTCTATTTTGCCTTGCATGCATACCTGATGGAAATGGAGGAAGATGAAGATGATCCTTTCATCTTTAGCACGGTAGCTTATTGGTTAGGGAACTTGCTCAGAAGTTGGGATATCTAGGTTCCAACCCCTCATTCCCACTCTGAGGAGGGTTAAGCCTCTCTTCTTGGTTTTCAGAAAAGTTTTCTACTTACTAATCCATGGATCAGGTATTACAGGACCCTTTCTTCATGATTCCCTTGAAACTGGTCCACTCGTCAGCTAACGGAGGAAGCTAAGTGTGGTCAGAAAAAAGACAGCCAGAGGGTGTGTAGCTCATTGACATGGATCCTCCCTTGAAAGGGTATGACCCCCAGGTTATAGGTTCAATGTTTGCTCCCAATGAGTGCAGGAAGTTTAGAAACCAGGTCTCCTGCTCCCAGAGAACATTACCTAGCTTCTATGTTTTGGGTTAAACGATGGAAGAAGACTCTTAATCCCTGTTCATTGTGGTTTTTACTCAATTAAAATTTTGCATTTTGACCGTCTTTGCACATTTGATGGGTAATTTTGTTTCTCTGCACAGCTGCCCAGGTTTCGAGCATATCTAGTAGGCTAGCAGAGGCAATTCTGAATCACAAACTGTGCACTAAGGGCCAGAAACTGTAATTATGTGGCTACACGTGCACCATTTAGACACATAAAGTGAAGTAGAATTTAGCCTCAGGTGCCTACATGAGACTTCAAAGGACTTTAGATGGTTTAAGTCATGCAAAGTAATCCAGATCACAGATCACCCTGCTTCAGGGCACAAGTAGCAATGACAAAAAAAAGAAAAGAAAAGATGCTACCATATTCCAAATCCAAAATGCAATCCTATTCCACCTTGCCAGGATCCTTGAAAAAAACATCAATACCAAAGATATATGAATCCTTCTCATGGCTTTTTGTTTATTTATTTTTTTGTGATTCAGGCCAGTTGCAAGGGTAGATTCATTACCTGAGGGTAGACTGGATTTTCAGGAACTTGAGTGGGATGGCATAAAACTACACTTGGGTACCTAAAGGACTTGTTACAGGTTACACTTAGGCTTCTCAAAGTGGCAATTAGTGTTGATGTTAGCTTGAGTTTAGTAGTCATATGATCACACAAGCAGGGCCCTTGGGGACTGAAAGGTAAGAATACCCCCTCCCATCCTCTCCCATTCTAGGCTCCCCTCTCTGCCCCTAACCCCTTGAGGCTCCCTCTGTTCCCTTTCCAGCCCCAGGGCTCCCTCTCTAAACCTCAGGATTCTCCCCTGCCCCTTGGGGTTCCCCCCTGCCTCCATGTCTCTGGGGCTCTTCCTGCCCCATTCCCAAAGCTCTCCCTCTGCTCCCCCAGTTGTCATGGCACACCCACATGCCTTGTGTCCCCCAGTTTACTTGCAGCTGCTGGTGCTATCCCAGGGGAGCAGGCAAGGAAGGGAAACCCGCCTACCCAGCTGCTGCCACTACCACCACCAAGCTGCAGCTGCTCTCCAAGCTGAGCCCAGCCCAGAGAGTGGCAGCAAGTGCAGTGGCAACCAGGAAGATGGGACACGTGGGGGAATGAGTGGAGATCTGGGTGCTGAGGTGTAGGAGGGAAGCAGGCTGATTTCAGTTAGTAGGGGTGGGGGAGGGAATAAATCCAATCCAAGCTGATAAAGGATGACAGAAGGGTGACAGTGGGCCTGGTATAGGTTGACATGGGAGGAGGTGGATGGAAGTTGGTGGCTTAACTGTGGGGAAAGGGAGGTGCAGCAGGCATGATCAGGGCCAGCAGCAGAGTGGTAGAGGGTGGGATGTTACATTAACATGTAGCCTAGAGTGGCCACATATTAGTGGAACATGTGCTGAGTAACACAGATGATAGATAAATCTAGTCTGAAGTGGAATAACTTTAAGATGATGGGTGCTTAATGCATGGGCATTCCTAGGGTTAAGAGTTCCTTGAGCTACGTAAAATTAATGTGAAACAAAGCCCTTAGTCCACTTAGTCTTCCTAAGTCACATATTTAACTTAACACTTACTAAGTGCAGTTAAAACATTAGCAAATGAATGTTCAAGCAGCTTAGTACATGCTGAGTGTCATTATGTCATTAAAAAGTTGTCCCCTTTCAGGCAAGGATTATCATAAGAACATGTCAGGTGTTGTGTCCCCTAAAATGTACTAACTTTAATACATCACATTTAATATATGCAATGGTTCCAAAGATTTGCAACCATTGCACGTGAACATTGGAGTGCACTCTTAGACGCTCCAAAGAGGAAGTGGATTCTGGCCCTAAGTGTACCTAACTCAGACTAACAATTTGAATAGTACAAATTCAACTGTATTCTCTCAAGCTTGAAAATATGGCCAGTGTTTCCAGTTTTTACATAAGAAGCTAGAAGGAATGACTGTAGCCCACTAATGAAAGCAGTTTCATACAACAGTCTCTTGTTGTCAATGTTACTTCTGTTGGTCTTTTTTTAACCAATGGCACTGTAATGTAAAATGCACAAACAGTTCTGGCTGTTGTGGCACGGCTTTAATGGGAAGGGTGAAGACTATTTCATGGCTTAATGGATAAAGCCCATTTTGGTGAATAAGTGATATGGGTTTGAATTCCCTTTGCCTGAGGAGAATCTAGAACTCTGGTTTCATTTCCTGAATGAATGCTCTAGTTTGGCTATTATATATGTAACAGCTGCAAAGCTCACCTGGCTGCAAGCTGAGTGAGTGAGCTCTGGTTAAGAACTCTGCAAGAAAAGGACAGCAAAATGTTTGCAGAGGGTGCAATAGCGTTACAAGACAGGAGGGTATGTTGTATACAGTGCATACTTTTTATTGGAGTGTTTGAATTGTGACCAGAGCCCCCATTGCAAACTGAGGGCTCTGATTAGCTACTGAGCCATAAAAAGCTGAGGGAGGGAAAAACTGTGGGTAAGCTGGGGAGGAGCCAACTCCAGCCCTGGAGAGAGGGGCAGAGACTCAACCCCTAGCCAGGGGAGATTGAGCTGAAATTTGCCCAGGGAGCAGGCATCAGGATGGAAAAGAGCCTATGTCATTCCCTGAGAAGCTGATTCCCCACTGAGTTCAGAGATGTGCAACCAGGGACATAGGCGCCAGGGAAAGAGTAGAGAGGGGTTGATAAGCAGAGCTGGCAGGCTTGCTGGAGCTGAGAGAAACTTCAGGGTCAGAGGCCTGCAGAAGGATGCCTCTTTATAAGCTGGGAGACTCCCTGCAGAATCAAAACATCCAGAGGGAAGCCCCTGTCTGCAGATGGATGTCCTGGGAAGGGAAGACAGCCCCAAGAGGGAGTTGACTGAGAGAACATAAACCAGCATGGGTTTGTGAAACTACACCTAATCACTAGTGTCTGCAGCAGCTGTTCAGAGCTCATTTCACTGTATTACCAGGAAGAATTAAAGGGGTCCATTTTCCCTGGAGCAGCAGAAGCCTTGCTTTTGCCATCTAGTAGTAGATCCTAGTTATAGCAGTGTTGCCATTTATTGTTATGGGAAGTGGATTGTGACCAGAA
>NW_017729032.1:113209843-113213291 GCF_001723915.1 Gavialis gangeticus
GGGGGAGGGGGAGGGGGAGGGACGTGTGGAAGAGGGGTACTATTTTAAAGGGGTATAACAAGGTGAATTTAGTTATTTAGTTAGTTAAACACAAGTGGGACCACCCAGTGTGCTGGAATTATTCACCTGATATTGTATTTGTAAATTAAAACTAACAATCTAGAATAATTAACAATTGGTATTATATTTCTTTCTTTATTTTTTCCTGTGTATAAATTAGTTGCATATAATAAAAAATCATGTGTTCATCAGGTTCAGAGCTGATCCCTGGGCAGTGAGGGTGAGGGACATACCTCTCCACTGGACCACTCAGTCAGTAGTCTGTGTTAGGGGCTCCCAGGGCTAGTGGCACCCCAAGGACCCAAAATCTGGCACATCGCCGAGCCTTAGCATGTTGGCTCGGGTTACATGTAAAAGATGGAGGTGATACAATCAACCTTATTTAGCTAGAGATACATCTAAGGAGCTGCAGAGTGAGAGTACAAATGCAAACCTCTGTCTGGTATTTCCTGTTGAATAGCTCCAAATGTCTCTCTTCTCATCACTTACTTTCTCAATTGTTATTTCTCTCTCTCACTTCTGTCTATTTAGATCTATGGCCTGGGAAAGGGCAACTATTCTTTAGGAGTAATGAAGCCAAAATGTAGGAACCTACTGGACAGTCTGAATCTGGTCCTTCAGTTTTATCTTGTAATGGCCTCAGTGAAGCATTATATCAAAAGAACTGTTTCAGAAGTGCTGAGATGTGCCAATATACCCTGAACTGAATGATATATTTCAGCCAAGCTAAACTTTTTATTTCCTGCTTTATTTTGGGGGGATGATATATGTGGAAATTGAGATTCTTTTTTTCTTTTTTTCCCAAATTAAATATAACTTCCTCCAAAAATTAAATCAATACTTTAAATTTAAAACTTTAACTTGCTAAAATGTAACATGCAAAAATTAATTAAATTAATTATAGTGAACTCTTTTCTTTGATGGGAAAAGTTCATTCATAAAATATAAGTAATAATTTGTGAGATGGTTAGTCTGTACCCATTAGATACATTTCAAAGTGACTAACATACCTACAATAACAAACCACAAGGATTTAGTAGATATTTTAATTTCTGTAGTAGTCTGTGCCCTTTGCAACAAGTTCAAATGTTCTGAAACAGCTAATACATGTCAAGATAACTGAGAATGATGACTCAGTTTCTATGAGAAACTTGAAGAAAACAGATTTTTTTTTTCATTTGTAAGATACTACCTTTTTTTCCTAGCACCATGAAATTAATGTTCTACATCTGGAATGTTGTATGGGAGCACAAACTTACACACTGATACTTTAAATAGCTAATTTGATGTAGTCTGATTATTTGTTCTCCTTATTTGATGAATAATGCCAGTCCAAAGCATAAAAACTAGGCATGAATTAATGCATGAACTAATACAATGCCAGCTGTCTGGACATACGTAAATGCAGAAGTGGCTACTGAAACTATTTGGACAATCTGTCATCATTTAGGATTAACATTCCTAAAGGAATTTCTCTTTTCTTTTGTCTCCTATATCTCTATTCTCCTTCTTTCACCCATTGAATTCAGCTAAAGAAAAATAAGGGTCTCCATTTTCAAGCAGCTGCATGTATTTCAGCATGAATTGGGAGCTCATCACAAAAAAGTGAATATACCCTTGCAAAGAGATGGAACTGTATAAAATATTCAGTGTAACTTGAATGTATATTCAAAATCAAAATATATACAAATCAAAATAAAATCAAATCAAAATAATATATACAATATATATACAAATCAAAATATATACAAATCAAAATAAAATCAAAATATATACAAAAACAATAACAAAATGGTACTAGTATGCTAGCCAAAAATCAACTGAATCATGCCATCATATGTCATTTGAGGTTTTGCTTTGTTTTGACTCCACACTGAATAAGGGCAACTAGCACAGTACAGACAACCTGAGCTAACTCTGAATGCACCCCCATGAGTGGAAATGTGAATTTCCCTCCAAATAATTAGCAGAGGCACATATTTGTTGTCCCCGGGCACTCCCCTGCACATGTGTTCTGGAATGTGACAAATTGACCTGGGTGGAGTAGGGGAGGCTTCAGGTAGCACCTGGGCTGGCCCCAGCAGCCTTATCTGGGGCCCTGGGACCCCCCTGGGGCTGCAGCAATGGCAATCCATGCATAAGATCCTGACTGGTAGCCAGAGTGTAGCTCTGGCCAGCCAGACTCCGGTTTCCATGTGGTGTATGCTACAGCCATGTGTGTCATGCCACTTGGTATTTTTTTGGCATGTTGTTTTTTTGACACTGGGATGTTCCAGTGTCAGAAAAAAACTGCCGTGCTACAAATTAGCAGTACAGTGACAGCATGTGCATGCTGCACATGCAGTTTGTGGAACTGCAGATGGGTTTGCGGCACTGCAAACTATATGTGCAAACTCATGGGGATGTGCTGTCTATGTAGAGTCTTACCCGTAGAACTGGAAGAAAAATAGCTGGACTAGTGTGATGTTATATCTGGGCTAACAGGCCCTGCTTCTCAGCAGAGCTAAATACCTTGAGTCAGTGCCAACCTAACTTCTCCAGAGTTAGATGCTCCAGAGAAAGCACATATGGAACTACCTTAGGGTATCTCTGAACAGCACTACCTTGCACAGCACAGGCTTTAAGCATAGATGCAGGAACATCTTCCTGTCACTGGCATGCTGCTGAAGCCACCTGGTCCACATTGGACCACAGCTGGATTGTTCTACCTTTTAGCTTCTAAAAGAATGCCACCTCTAGCATAGAGCATTTATTTCTACCAGGATGCCATGATACCCTGGGGTACTATAAGATCCTTTTAAGGATGCCACAAAGTGATGCTCAATATTAGCATTGTTTTTTGTTGGTTTTTTCCAACTGTTGGGATGCTGAGGTGGGGGGCAGAGACTGGGGACCGTGGGGGGATGGGGGCGGGATAGGGCCAGGCAGGGCAGGGATTGGGGAGGTCTGGGGGCAGGTGAGGGATGGGGCTGGTCAGAAAAAGGATCAAGGGACTTGGGAGATGGGGGGGGATGGGGCTGGGGCTGGGCAGAGCAGGAATCAGAGGCACTTGGGGGGCAGGCAGGGGTTGCATCTAGGCAAAACAGGGATCGGGGGAGCCACCCCAGCTCTGCTGCATGGCCAGGGCTGGCAGGATGTGCCATGGCTGGGCAGTGTGAAGTGGGCACAGGGTGTGCTGGGGCTGTGCGCTGTTGGCGCTGGCAGGGAGGCACCACAGGGCATGTGGGCTCCGGCTTGTTGCGAGGTGGGGGCAGGTGCTGACTGGCTCAGAGGGGTGCACACAGGGGGCTCCCATGCATATCCCACCATACCCTCAAACCCTCCCCTGCAAACCCCACAAGCAAATTTTCCCTCACATACCCACAAACCCTGTACCCACCCACACCCC
>NW_017729032.1:113213943-113214225 GCF_001723915.1 Gavialis gangeticus
GTCAGCATGTGAACCAGAAACTATGAAACTAAGGCTGGCAAGCAGGAGCATGGCTGAGAGCCAAGTTGGCTCTGTGCCTGCCTAGCTCACCTGCTCTCAGGAGCAGAGTAGCTGGTCCAGACTACAGGTCTCTGGGGGTTGGCAGGGTCCCACCAGGCCTGCCAGCCCCTGCCTGCCCTGACATGGTCTCTTCTGCCTCCCCCTCATTGTGCTCACTGCCCGCCCTGCCCCCCCCGCCAGCCAAATCGAGCATACTGCTGCCTCCCTCTCTGCGGTGTATAA
>NW_017729032.1:113219225-113228850 GCF_001723915.1 Gavialis gangeticus
TCCCCTTCCTCCAACCCCCAGGACTCCCTGCCTTTCCTCCCAACCCCTTGTGGCTCACCCCCACCACCTGTGTCCACCAGCTCATCTGTTTTTTTACTTTCCTGATATAACCTATTGATGCCTATATAAATAGCAATCTCACCTCAGACTTTGTTTTGTAAGGTTTTCTAATCTATTCTCCTAAAATGGGCTCTCAGTTTCCCTAACCATCCTGGTAATCCTTCTCTGCTCTTACTTCATTTTCAATACAAGTTTCTTGAATGTGGGTGACCAAGATCATCTCCAGTATTTCAAATAATGTCTCACCAAATTCTTGTACAGTTGTCCTAATCTTTATCTCAGCTGCGAATCTTTCTCCTGATATATACTGGGGTCACTTTTTTAAGAAAGATTTTTTTTTTTTAAATAGATTTCCTCTTTGGAGTGGCAGTTTCACTTTTGCTATATCTAAAATTAATATCAGATAACTGTTTAAAACATGATATTATAGCAAAAATGATATATCAGATTATTATACTGATGAAGTATTAAAAAAGAAGGGGAAAAAGGAACTAATGCTTATTGCTAGAAATACTAAAAATGTGTGATTATGTGGGTGGGCGTGCACAAGCTATAGAATTAACAATAGTTCTTAATTGCCCCACTGGTGATGCTCTCTGCCTTCCCAGACAGCCAGATTTGCAACTGTTGGGCCCACTCAGTTGAGAACATAAATGGGTGCAACTTCATTGGCTTAAATTATTTTTGCAAGTTTTACACTAGCAGTCAATTTATCCTACTTACTTAAATAGCAAGATAAAAAATTAACATCAGACCATAGTCTCTGATTCAGCACAACCCTTGAATATATGCTTAATTTACACTGCTGGACAAGACTATTTTCCTGATGCGTTATTTAGTTAATAGCCTTTAATTTATGTTGGGTATAGAAAGATTTATAATTATTACTTAAGAAAGAAAGAAAAAAATAATTGTATTACTAAATACCAGGAGATTAAATTTCTAGCAGAAAAAATCTATATTTATTGTTGCACATACCTTTCTAATTCAAAGTATCATTTTAGCCAGTTACATAAAATCACATTAGTGGTTTTATTTTAAAATCAAAGATATTGAGGTCTACTTCAAACCTCCTTACTTTGTTTGAACTAGACTTATAAGGTTCTAGGTAACAGACATCATAAATCTTTAGATTTATGCCAGATACTCAAAATTCTGAATGTAAAACAAGACTAAAAAAAACCCAACCCAAAAACAACTTTTTTTTGTAGCAAATAGTAACTGTGCTTGTGCTTTTCCTCCTAAATGAAATAACTCATACATTTCCAATTAGGAAAAAAGCAAACAAACAAATTGTTACTGTGGCAACTGGCTCCTACTCACAGAACCTTTCCTGTAATGAAAGTTGTAAGGATAGCAATATCACTCCTTTGAGACTGAAAATATTTTGCTATGTACTTCAAAGTTGACAACAATTTCTCCTTTTGAAGGACATAGTAAAAGGAAGCACAATATAGTTGTATTATTTTATCCTGATCAGGCTATAAAAGTATATAGATTAGGGGTGGGTGAAGTCTGGCCAGTGGTGGATTCCATTTCCCAGCAGCCCCTGCCTGTATCACTGAAGCCAGTTCCATGGAGACTTCAGTAGCAGCAAGGCTGTGATAGTGTGGGGCCACGGTTTCCATGGAGACAGACCCCAGCAGCACTGGCAAGGTATGTGACTGAGTGGGGAGCTGCAGTGGGGCCAGGATTTTGTGGCAGTGACAGTGTGGTCCAGAGCCAGAGGGGCGTGCAGGCAGCAAATAGAGGCTCTTCCCTGGATTTGGATCATACTGTCATCGCTGCAAGATCCCAGCCCCAGCCTGAGAGCAGCTCCCCATCCACCGATGTGCCCTGCAAGTGCTGCTGGGGTTAGTCTCCATGGAAACCTTGGCCCTGTGCTGTAATGGCCCCAGCACTGCTGGAGTCTCCATGGAAAATAGCCACAGTGATACAGGCAGGGCCTGCTGGGAAATGGAATCCAGCCATCAGCCAGATCCATCATTTTGCCCTCCCCGATCTAGATGAAAAGGGGGATATTTACATGGAAGACTAAAAATCTTTTAATAGATGTCATAGACATTAGGGCTGGAAGATCATAGGGTCCAGCCCCCTGCCCAAGGGGCAGGAAGTCAGCAGGGGTCAAATGATCCCAGCAAGATAGGCATCCAAGTGTTTTTTTGAAGTATCCAGAGTAGGTGCTTGGACCACCTCTGGTGGGAGTATATTCTAGGCCCTAGGGACTAAGATAATAAAGAAGTTTTTTCCTTATGTCCAGCTTAAAATGGTCTTCCAGGAGTTTGTGACAATTGGACCTTGTCTTCCCATGGGGTGCCCTGGTGAACAGATGTTCTCCCAGTTCCTGATGCATACCCCTTATGTACTTACAGGCTGCCACCAAGTCACCCCTGATCCTACACTTTTCCAGGCTGAAGAGTCCCATCTCTCTAAGCCTGTACTCATAAGTCCTGCTCTCTTGTTCTGTAATCATGTACATGGCTGTTCTCTGGACTCTCTCAAACTTCTCCACATCCTTTCTGAATCGTGAAACCCAGAACTGGACACAGGATTCCAGCTGTGGCTTCACCAATACCGAGTAGGAGGAAAAGCACACTTCCCTATAGCTTGCTGTCATCAGTGAACTTAGCCAGTCTGCTTCTGACACCAGAGTCCAGATTGTTCTTTAACCTAACTTTCGATCCTTTATTAAATTTTCTCAGCACAACATAAAGACTCTCTCTCTCTCTCTATATATATATATAAAATTATACAGTGAATTGATACAGTTAGACTGTAAACCACATAATAAAATAATACAAAAATCTAGAACTCTTGGTTCCAAAATGATACCTTAGACCAACTGAGAAATTACAAAAAAAAATATCTTTTTCTGAAAGCTTTCGGGCTCATGCACCCTTCATCAGGCTCAGAGAAAGTTCAAGATGGTAAAAAGTTCCCATATGTAGGATATAAACTTAATTTTTCACAGAGGAAGCAGAAGCTGGAAAACTGTCTCTCTGTGTCCATGAGAGTCTCTTTGTGAGCTTGTTCTTTGTTGTGTAGATTGAGCAGGATTTCTTCCCTGGCGCTGTCAGATGGCAGACAGGGAGGTGTAGAAATCTTTCTTTGTTGCTCAGCAATGAAGTTTATCATCCAAAATCATAAAATATTGAAACTTCACTAATAGTAGCTCCTCAAATATTACTATTATAGTATGTTTTGTCAGCAGATATTATCAGGAAGTGAAATACGATTAAAAATTAGAATTAAATAACTAATGCTTTAAAGACATTTATTTGGTTGACAGTTGATAAAGAATTTTTATGAAGGTTTAAATCTCATTACAAGCATGCATAAAATCCTTCAGCAGGGACAAGTTTTTGGTAGCCACAAATGTGAGTTCAAGGTATAAGCTCACACAGCCAAAATACTTTATATCTAGGAATGTAAAAGAGGTCTGACAAAGTATAAAAGTAATGCATGACATTACTTTTGTAAAATATGGCATTTGTTCACAACACATAGAAAATAGAAATGGAATTAACCTGCAGAAGGTCAGACTCAATTTAATACAGACTTTTTTTACAAGTGAATTAATGCATACATTTTACTTTGATTTTGTTTCTGCTATCTTTTGATTTTGAAGTCATTTAACTGAGGTTTGTTCACTGTTTCAGATGGATGAACATCAACTAATTCTTCAGCAAAGGCAATATCTTTTTTCTTTTTCGCATTTGACTTCAGTCAAACTTTAATTTATTTCAAATGTAGCAAATAACAAATTAACATGGAGGGAGTGTCACAGTGCATTTTCTCCTTAGTTGCCAAGTTTTATGCTAGTCCAAAGTCAGTGACAACCCCTGCTCCTTGTATAATTACTACTGGACACTATGCTGCTAATCATTTTCTTCATTTATCTTTGACATTCTTTGGCAATCTAAGGAGAAAGCCATTCTTCAGAGGGTCAGAGAGAGCTAGACTCCAACACAATTGTTCTTATTTGGAGGCCAAAATAATTACTACATCATATGTGTTCTATAAAATATCAGATGGATTTAATTGGGTTGGGGGGGATTTTCCACAGCTACTCCTCCAAAAAAACCCCCAAACTATGGCATTTATACACATGGTCTGGGAGGTAGGGAGGATAGCACTTTAATTAGAGCAGCTCTCAGAGCTGCTCTAATTAAAGCACCCAGAGTGTCACATATATTAGTGTTCCCACACTGAAAAATGGCAGCAGGGGCAATGAGCTTTAGTGAAAACACTCCTACAGCCTGTGTACACTATGGGTACACTAATACATGTGATGCTGGAGTCAGTTTGAGCACGGTAATTAGCACATCCCAGCAGATTCAATTAATTGAGTCTGTTCCAATTCACTGTAATTACAGCACATTGGAACAGCCTTGATGCATAGGTACAGGCACCCCTTGTAACTAGAAATCAACTAACAGTATGCTGTAATACATGTTAAAAACAACAGAACCAGAGAATTATCCCGAGGGTATTGTGTTATTTCTAATACCCTCTAAATATTGAAAATTAACCCTTTCATTAGTATATCCCTTTTATGTTTATTACATCCCTCACAAATTAGCTTGTATTTATTTCTCATGGCCATTCAGGCCATGCAGCTAATACATTACTGTTTGTTTATTGTTGATAGGCTGAATGCAACTCCAAAGAATATATTTACATTAATTCATAAAATATTTTTCACTAGTATCTTTCTAGAAACTGTGTAAGGTGATGTACAACTGTCACCTAAAAATAATGACATTTTGCTTTTATTGTTGCAAACTTTTTACACTAGAAATTCTACATTAAAGTGAAGTATAGACAAAGAGCTAAATTCATCTGTATATGACAGTTCTTTGCATTGCACCAGTGATGCATGTGATAATTCTTAGTTTAATTTAACTGTGGTTATAAGTGTTTTGCATGATCTATAAAATGCAAATAGCTAGAAGCAATTGGTGAATCTTTTCCTGATGCTATTCATGTTACAATTAATGATCACACTATAATTATTATGCTTTCCTGTTATGTTGTTCTGTTTTCTTCAATTTATTGTTAGCTAACATTGTGTCTATATTTGAGTTTTATCAGACTGAGAGCTATGATGCAGTTCATAATTTAAGTCTAGCTAGAAATGGTTGTCTTTGACCCCTGTGTGGCAAGTAACTCAGAATCTCATACAATAACTTGGAAGCAACTGTGAATCATCTTAATTCAGAATGCTAATAAGGAGATACTGTCATAAAAATTTTAAAATCATTATTTTTTTTAAGATGCTGTAAAATTGTGACATAGTCTAACTGAATGATGATGCTTCAGATCTTTGTCAGAAAATAAAAGTAATATTGATCATAATTTAACTAGAAAAAAATCTTGATGCATTTAGGAGTTTTTTATTCAGTTTCCCAAAAGGGCACAGATGGATTTGAAAAGAGTCACTTAATTTGCAATAATGCACGTATATTATTTTTGTCGATACTCAGAAACCATTTACAGCTACAAGGATACATTTAAATTAATAAAATAAGCTGCATTGCTAAGTTTTGATATTTTTTTCCATTGTAGGTACTGGCTTAAATTCTGATCCTATGGACCAGGGGTAGGCAACCCCTGGTACAGGTGCCAGACTGTGGCACACAAAGGTATTTTGCTTGGAACATGTGATGAAGATGGGGCCAGAGCTTCAGTGCCACAACAAGGATAGGGCCCCTTGTGGTTCTTTTTTCTATCTGCCTCTGGCACACCAATATCTTACAAATCAAGACTGAGGGTGTTTTTGGCAATCTGCCCAAAAATATTGCCAAGCCTTGGTATAGACTAGTGATTCTCAACCAGGATTTTGTACCACCCTGGGATGCCCTGAGATCCTTTTAAGTGTGACATGGGGTAACATGCAATATTAGCTTTTGCTTGCTGTGCAAACACAGAAGATAAACCCATTTCAAATAGGTAATCTATAGTGGAAATCCATAGCTTTCAATTAGGAATCCATGGTGTCCAAAACATTCTAACCTGCTGGGGCCTTTCTGAGTTTTGAGCAGAAAAAAATTTCCCTGTTATTTTCCCATAGTCAACAACAGCAACAAAAGCAACAACAACAAATAGAAGTTAAAAGCTGGCATTTAAAATGTCCCTTGAGTCTATAATGACTGACACCAGCTATAGACTGACTTGAATAAGCAACATCAGATAACCATGTAGAGGTATATTGACTTCAAATACATATTATTTTAAAACTGGAATAATACATTTGTGAGTCAAATCCAGGCTTATATATTCAGTACAACAAGTTCTCATTTCTAAGAAAATCTGAATTGTCTTCATTTCATAATTTAATTTTGTATAAATATGTAACTTGAATGCAAGTTTTGGCACACCATATTGCAACTCACTGGTCTGTTATTCACCCTTTAACTGTATGAGAGAAAAGAAATATTAGCAAGTATTTATGGAAAAAAATAATTTCAGTTTCTTGCCACTTGGGTCAGAGACAATAATTTCTATCTAGACTTAGATTATGATATACATCATAGCTTTCAATCTCATAGATTTCATAGACATTAGGACTGGAAGGGACCTCAGAAGATCATCCTGTCCAGCCTTCTGCCCAAGTGGCAGGAAGTCAGTCTGATAAAATTCAAACATAGGATACAATGTTGTCTAATGATAAAAGAGGACAGAACAACATAACAGGAAAACATAATAACTAAACTGTGATCATTAATTGTGACATGGATAACATCAGAAAAAGATTCAACAATTTCCTTTGGCTAGCTGCATTCTATAGATCACATAAATTTAAGCGATTACACAAAACACAAGCACACAAAAGTACAGCCAAAAAAGGTACATAGCGACAGATAGAAGCTAAATGATAATATATTTTATCTATTATTTTTAACATAAATTGAATATGCTCAAAAATCCATGTTGAAAAAAAGATGCAAGTTTCTGGATAGGAGAAAAAAAGTTTCAAGGTTGTTGGGTTTGTTTAATATAGAAGTGGTCTTTACAAATATTCTTGTGTGTGTATGTTCTTACATGTATATATAAATATGCTATATATGTATATGTATGTATATAATCTGTTATTTACAGTACACTTTGTCAAGCCATTTTAACAGCCAATTCAGCCCTAGAGATGCACATACCCAATTGCCATAGTGAATGAACATCTTGTTCTATATTGTGGAATCCCCCCTTCCCCGCCCCCCCAGCAAATCAATGAATTGAGTATGATTAATTAGCTTAGATATGTTGTATTTTTGTGGACGATCAAATTACATGACATCTTTCTTGGAGCAGTACATAGTTACTTTTTACCCCCATGGGTGAGAAGAGAAGGAATCCAATGGGTTATTAATTTCTGTTCAAACAGTATACAGCTATTGTTAACAATGTAATACTGCACATGACTAATAATTTATTTAAAAAAGCAAAGGACTGCATGCAAAAGGGTAGGTCAGCAGAAGCAGATGGCCACAAAGGAAAAAAATCCCTCCAGAATGCACACTATCCACACTCTGAAATGAAGGAAAATGGCTGTCGTGCTATCTCTACTATAATCAATCCAGAGCATATCAACTCAATATGCCTGGTTAATGTTAATAAAATGGTGGAAACTTCCCAAAGAGCAACTTACAGTAGAGATTCCAGATTAGAGTGTAGAAGAACCCCTGGTTGGTAATTTGACTTGAGTAATATCTTACAATACTGGGGGAAAATGTGCACCAAGAATTGTTGATTTCTTTTTGCTTCCATGAGCAATTGAGTTCTGACAGCTCTGTTAGTAAGAATATCTTTCCTGAAGAGAGAAAATATGGAAAGAGGAGGAAGGACAGCATTGTAGTTATGGACATGGTCTGATACTCAACGGGCACATCCACACAAGCAACCATGTGTGCTTTAGCAGCTCAAATAGAAGTGGTGCAAATTTGAGCCAGGGCTATTTGCCTCAGCACACATGCCTGGACATGCACGTTGTTGGGCACAAATTGTGTCACCTGGGGCAAAATAACCCTGCCTGGCACCTCCCAGATCTGCAGCCAGGGGGAGCTACAGCCTGGGGTCAGCAACTGTGCTGTCTTCAGCAGTACAAAAAGCTGCCCTGGCAAGTAGCTCAGAGCTATTTGCTCTCAGGAGCTTCTGAGGCCAGGCCAATTGATACCTGGGGACACTACCCCTTGTGCCAGCTGGACTGCTGAAGCAGCTTGAGAGTTCCCTGCACCCTCTACCCACTGCTGCAGTATGGCAGTGGGGGCTGCTGCCTGACTAAGACCTGCTGTACACCCACCAGACCTGGATGGGGACTGCATAGCCCATAGTGGCATCTACCCCTCTGGGCCAGCTGCCAGTGAGCTGTAGCTGCAGGGTTGACCTTCATAAGGCACTACTGCCATGTGTGCCCCTGCCTAGACATCTGGGCAGCTATCACTTGGAAGATGTTCCTAGTCTGGTGGCCTGCTTTTAATTGTCAAAGCATGTCCTCCTGACCCCAAATGGCCAGAAGGTCAGCCACCTCTAGCTGGGTCCAATGTGCCACCTCTGAGCAGGCAGGGTCTTCCACTGGCCTTCCTAGCAGGAATTCTAATGTTTCCTACTGGAAAACTGAAAAATCCCTGATAAAAAAATCCCAAAGTCATTTTGTAAAAAATCCATGTTTCTCCACAATTAAAACAAAAAGACCACCATATAGAGAGAGAAAGAGTAAGAGAATGTGAGAGACAGAGAGACAGGGATCAGTTGGGCAATGCTTTACTGATATATCTACAGTGTTAAATCAATTTGGAAGCCAACCAGTGTCTCCATCATCATAATAAAATGAATTCTAAATAGCTATATATTTTGTTGCCCCCCACCTGGGGCTACAGCTCCCCAACAGGGGCCAAATGACATCTGCAGGGGCTACCACCCCCCTTGCAGGACCCACATGCCCCCCCCGCTTGCTTCTCTAGTCCCCTGGACTGCTGCTCTGCCTCGCCCCATCCTCCATTGGCTCCTGCAGCTGCCCCAGTCCTCCTTCTGCAGACGCCCCAATGGCAGCCCCACCCAGTGCCATCCCCTACTTGTACCACCAGCCCCCCATGGCTGCCTCCCCACCCCAGCCTCCAGCACTTAAATAATTAAAAAGGCTTGTACTCACCAAGCAGGAGCTGTGGGGGTTCTGGGTCCTCCTGGAAGAGCTTCCCCGCACATTACAGGGCAGCAGGAAGCAGCAGGGCCTTGGCTTGGGCCACTGGTGCTGTCACCCAGCCCCACACTGTGTGACAGATGGCAGAGGTACTGCCAGTAAGTGCCAGGGTTTTTTGTGTTTGCTTGTTTTTTCAATTGTGGGGATGCTGGGGTGGGGGGCAGCAATTGAGGGGCCTTGGGAGATTGGGGAGATGGGGCCAGGCAGGGCAGTGATGCGGGGACTGAGGGAACAGGCAGGGGTGGGGCTGGGCAAGGCAGGGCTCAGGGGGCTCCAGGGGATGGGACTGGGTAGGGCAGGGATTGGGGGGCTTGAGGGAAGGTTGGGGATGGGTCAGGCAGGGAATGGATCAGGGGGTTTGGGGGGCAGGCA
>NW_017729032.1:113229524-113239023 GCF_001723915.1 Gavialis gangeticus
CCCCCCCAGACCCTTACATACCTGCAGTGGAGCCCAGATCCAGCTTCCTGCAGCTGCCATGCTGCCTGCCCTGCATGGGCAGGAAGCATGCTTCAGCACCAGGGTGAGGGCCAAGCACAGAGACACTCTGGCTGCTACCAGAGCATCTTTGTGGCAGGCCCAGCCTCCAATTGCCTCAGGGCATGGTCCAGGACTGCCCTGTCCCACTTTTTTTTCCTCCATTTTTTTTACCCCTGTATATCCAGGGATCTAATTTTGCCCCACACGCTGAAAACTTGCAGCGGTGGGAACCTTTTCCCATTCCCACACGTGCCTCAAAAGGGGTTTGAGATGCTGCAAACAGCACATCTGGGCTCATCTGGATGCACACAAAGGGTGCAATTACACCCACACTTTACTATGGAATTGACTAATTAGCTCCACAGTAAAGCATTACCATATACATGTGTACCAGTATTAGGGTTCAGTAGTTTAATTAATTGTACTGTCAGGGACAGTACTATCTTATGGTGCAGTTATATACTGCACTGAAGTGCATGTATAGATGGTGACAAGGGCTGGCTGGGCCACGAGGATGCAAAAGTGCAGGAGCTTCTTCTTTCCTACCCCTGCACATTAGCATCCTCATGCTCCAGCCAAACCCTCTGCTGCCCAGTGCTCACACCCAGAGGCTGGGGCTGACACCCTGAACTCCCTGCCAGCCCAAGGCTGTTCTGACCTGGCTCAAATTACAGCATATGCATGTGCACCCTGGACTACAGCAGTTTTAGCACCTACGTGTGCCATTAAGGTACCACGATAAACTGTGGTGGAAACTGTGCTGGAATTTATCGTGTCACCTTAAAGCCATGTGTAGATGCACCCAAGGTTTTTAAGTTGAAATTAATGTTCTACCCCAGACAACTCTACACTTAAGTTTTCCTTCCATAAACAGGAGTAAAAAATACTTCCCTACGTCACTGGGATTGTAATAATGAGGAATTCATAAATAATTGAGAGGTCTTAGGTGCTATTATTTTGGTGTATTTATCTTTCTTCAGTGAAGCTACTGTCTTACATGCATACATTTGTCACATCATGGATATATACAGTTTGGATATATATACATCATGACTACATACACAGAAACTTAAATGGAACTTAGGTGAACTTGGATGGAAGGAAGGACATTTCAATAGTTGCCTATGTTCAGACAATGCCTCCACTTTCATCAGAGTAGTTCCTCAGAAAGCTACATTTGACCTTACTTGCATGCTCAAAGGCAAGTCAATTTGATCACCCAGGTACCTTGTTCCTATGGAAGCTCTATTGCAGGGGTGGGCAATTTTTTGGAGTTTTGCTGAGCTGTTGAGGGTCACACACATAAAATTAATGTGGTTAATTAAATCATCAACAAATCAATCAATTAATTAATCACAGTGTTAATTAATTTACAAAACTAGACACCAGGCAAACACCATTTATTAACATTTCTTTGTTTACTTAATTGATTAAATAATTAGTTAGGGGCATCATTCATTTGGACTGGGATTTACTGCTGTGCTGGGAGGGAGGGGGTTGCGCTATGTCTGCTTCCCTCCTGTGGCCTCTTGGAGTATAGAGTGTAGGCAAGAAGGTGCCTGTTCCCCCTGGCTATGGGTGTGAGTGTGGTGGAAGACCATTGGCAAGGGAGCATTTCCCTTTCTGCTTTGCTGCCTTCCTAAGAAGGGATCTGCTGGCTTCTCTAACCAGGGGAAGGAAATGCTACCCAGCCCTACCCTTTATGCCAGGCTTACAGACCCCGCTGTGTGCCCCTGACTGCAGTTCTAGAGCCACCAGACCAGAAAGCAGGGTCCCCTCTCAGAAGTGCTGCATCCCCCTGTCCCAAACCATGCCTGGAGCTGGGAGCACCCTGCAAACTGGGCTTGTTCTGAAGCTGGAGCCATGCCCTCCTTGAGCCTGTGGGCCACTGCACTCTAGCTGTAGTGCTGTACCTGCCCACAGCCTCACAGCATCCCTGCTGTGGTGCCTGGCCCATCCCAGGGGTATGGGAAGGGGTGGGCAGGAGAAGGGATTGTAAGAAAATTAGTGAAGGGATGAAATCTGTAAAGTTTCCAGTGGATGAATAGGAGGGGCTGGGTTGTAGCAATGGTGTTGGAAGAAGAAGTGGGAGGAGGAAGTGGCTGTGCTCTGCTCTGCTAATGGGCATCTGAATTTGTATTTAACCTGGCAACAGGCACATCATTTTCTCTTTGCACAAATCTAGGGAGAAGGAGAAGTAGCTGCACCACTTATCTTTACTCACCGTGCTCTTCCGGGAACCCTGGGGCCACCATATTCCAACATAGAGTGCCAGTGTTGATACAGGTCTACTGAAAACTTATCCAAAGGCCAAACAGAATCAATTGGTGGGATGAATATGGCTGGTGGGCCATATTTTGCCCACCCCTGCTGTATTGTGATTAGTATTTGTGAGGAACTTGAGTCCCCTGAAAGACCACGTCTAATTCACATCCTCCTAGATCCCATTCCCTGCTTCCTGGACCCTTTTTATGGTCATTGTTGAAAAGAACAAAAAATATCCCTAAATTCAGGAATTCATAACCAAGGTATCCCCATGACCAGAGGGATAATTTGCCTTCTGGCCCCAGAAATCTTTTATTTTTGGCTTCTCAGTATTCCATGTTCAATAGGAAGGATGGAAGATTCATCCACCCAAAATATCTGTAACCTGGTGGTTGGGATACTGTCCCACAAGAAGTAGGAGATGTAAGGCCTGAATCACCTCAGGCTGTAGAATATCTGGGAATGATGTCTCTCATTTCGTCAGTGTATACTCTAACAACTAAAGTTGGGGTCATCACTCTCATCAAACTCCTAACTCTCAGAAATGGGACCTGCCTGACATTTTGGATTGTAAGTGAGAAAAGGTGTCTAATTGTGCAGATTAAGCCAACTTTTGAAAAGGAAGGAATTCAGGCACACTTTTGTACTTAGTGTTTCCTGTTGACTAACTCAAGACTCCAGGTGCCAGGAAATATATGAAGCCTGCTAAGAGATGACACTAGGATAAGAAAAAGGCTAGGAACACAAGGGACCAAAAGAATTCTGGAAGCCTTAAAAGGGATACAATAAGATCAGAGCAGAACAGACTGAAGGGGGATTTAATAGCAGCCTTCAACTACCTGAAGGGTGGCTCCAAGGAGCATGAAGCTAGATTATTCTCAGTGGTGGCAGATGACAGAAAAAGGAGGTATGGTCTCAAGTTGCAGCAAGAGAAGTTTAAGTTAGATATTAGATAGAACTTTCTCATGAGGGTGGTAGCAAAACACTGGAACAAGTTACCCAGAGAGGTTGTGGAATCTCCATTCTTGGAGGATTTTAAGACCCATTGAAACAAAGCCTTGGCTGGCATGATATAGTTGGGGACAGTCCTGCTTTGATCGTGGAATTGAACTAGATGACCTCCTGAGGTCCCTTCCAACCCTAAATTTCTATGATTATATGAGTATATGCTCATGGAAGGACAGCAGTTATTTGAAGGAACCTGAATATAATGCACAATGTACTTTGATGATGACTGAAAATCGTAACCATGTTAGATGGTAAAATGGACATACATGCAAGATATGCAGGATATTTGATTTTTGCTTTTTAACCATCTTCAAAAGTTGGATTCCTAATGAAAAAGTATGCTGATACAAAATCAACATTATTTTAGCTTAAGAAGTATGTTTTGGGACACTATTCCCTATTAGCTACAGAATCCCAAAGGAAAAGCTTTAAGGGGTGTAAACTTCATAAGACTTTCTAGGTAACAATATTGCTATAGTTGAACATTTACAGTGACATTCTATTCCTTCCTTGTTGACTAAATGGCTTTTTTGTCATGTACATGTAATTCTTGACACTTATACACTCAGAGGAATTCATCCCTAGATGTTTAGCCTTTCATGTCATTTAATTTCTGGTCTAGGACATTTAGACAGTGATATATATGCATGCAGACTGGGCATACTTTGAATTAGCCAGGGCACATATGCATGCCCCTTGTGGATGTGCAGATGTACAAAAATGGAACTCAACAAACCCATTGCTACCAGACTCAGGAATGTACAAAGACCAAGGCAGACTTCTCAACTTTTATGGCATTTACCTGGGAACCTTGATGACCTGGGTTATAGACTCAGAGGG
This sequence comes from Gavialis gangeticus, assembly GCF_001723915.1. Taxonomy (NCBI): domain Eukaryota; kingdom Metazoa; phylum Chordata; order Crocodylia; family Gavialidae; genus Gavialis; species Gavialis gangeticus. The sequence continues at coordinate 113,233,698 of NW_017729032.1, forward strand.
AGCTTAAACCTGGGCCTTTCTCATTTCTCAGAACAGCACACTAACCATCACACCAAAGGCCAGGCATTATCCAAGGTTTTCTTTGGCACCCCTTTTGAAGTTGGTCCAATGGTAAGTCACAAGGGGGCGGTCTGGTGGAAACATGTGGCCTGAGAGGAAATGAGTAAGGCAGGGTGTGTGTAAGTTACTGGGTTGCTGCTAGCCTAGGAGGAGGGGGCCTTCAAATGTAGCCTGGGCCTTTGTCTCCGATGGGTTGGAAACCTGCCCTCTGCACTGCCCTCCATTTTTTCCAATGACTGTTATTGGCTCAGCTTCAAAAGGAGCACTGTAGAAAGGAGTAAATAATTCCTGACTTATGGAATAGTATAACTGTGTCTATGCTGTGCTAGTCTCACTGAGGCACCAAACTTGACAAGGTACCCAGGTGCCTCCCAACATTAGTACAGACCATATCATCCACAGACAAAATAGCATGGATCATAACATTCAAAATGTATTCACTTGCAATTTTCCCAATGTCATACACACTGTCACCTTTTCACAGTGCCTCTCTGCTATGTACATTGGGCAGCTTTTGTGACTCCTTTTGTTCCTATAGATTTATTATCTGCTTGTTTGCCTCTCCCAGTCTTGCCTCCCTTCCCCTTCCCCTTCTCTCTTCTCTCCCTCTCTGCCTTTCCCTTCTGCCTTTTCTATTCAATTTTTCCTGTTCATAGCTTTCTGCATGTCTTTTCAAAGAATCTGATGAAGTGAGTTTCAGCTCATAAAACTTTGTGCTATAGACAGACAGACAGACAGCTCTACCAATTGATCAAATAATTGATCTACTTTGGTTAGTTTATAAAGTGAAAATCTACCTTGCCTTCTAAATCAGAGAACCTCAGCTTCTAGATGAGAAGGCCCTAGAAAACATGGCCCATTACTAGCTGCTGGTAATATTGGAGTCTCCCTTGATTTAAGATATTGTTCTCTCCCAGATTACTCTAAAAAGCCAGTAGACTGTCAATCCTATCTATTTTAATGGAATTTTGAGAGACAAAGATCATAGGAAAAATTAGAATTTATTGGTTGGGTAGGTTATTTTAATTTAGTTTTTGTGGTATTTATTCATGGGTAGTTAATTTTGGCTCTAAGGCTACTAGATTTGTGAATTGTGTTAAGAACTACATTTTTAGAATTTGTCAAATGTTCTAGAAAATTCAATTAATGTATTTTTGCTTTTATGCATAAATCAAACAATTTCTTTTTAAACAAAAGCATTTGTTTAAATCCCTCCACCACAGTGCCTAATTTACCTGCCAGGAAGTCTGTTAGGTATCAGCCCTGGCTGTTGTCTCTCAAGACTCTTTTTCATTTCTTCCTGGCTTTTCTTTTAGGGTACAAACAGTTATCAGCAAAAGAAGTAGATCAGCCATGCCAAGATATGCCCCAGCACAGCTGATCTGCTTCATTGGGTGAAATGCATTTGACTTGTTGTCCCACCCATTTATCTTGTAGGGCAGAAGGCTACATGTTCCCAGATGCATTCTGGAATCTGCGAGGTGAATCTCTGAAAGTAAGGATTCCTCAGCTTTCCCTGCTTACAGAGGTGCACCTGTAGACCATACTGAGTAAGTTTGATACTCTGGTGCAGTCCTAGGCCTGGGACTGTCAATCAGTTGATTGGTGGTTTCAGTTCTGGGATCACCCCAGAGTAAATTTGGTGTAGTACTGGGGTTGGGCCACTATTAGCTGATTGGCATTCCCAGCCCTGGAACCAGACTGGTGTGCAGACAGGAACCTGGAAAATCCCAAATGGAGGAACCCAGGCAGGCATTCCTGGTGCTTCAGAAGCCAAGTTCTGTGCACCTCAGGAATGGGAATTCCTGGGGCACAGTGGACCAGGTCCCTGAAGCACTGGGGGTGCCTGCCTGGAGTAGCTGTAGAGTGTGGGCAGCTTCAAGCTGACTACACTCTCCCAACATAAAACCAGAAAATATCTGCCTCAATAAAGCACATCTATTGATAAAATTTAGGGTGTAGCCACAAATTTAGGGTATTTGTGGTACACAAGTGGTATGGACATTTGTTTGCTTGGCTTTTGTGCTGCCATTAAAATGTGATAAAAGCTTAAAAGTGACATCTGTTTCCACCCTTAATTACATTATACTACATTAAAAAATTATCATAAATATGATTTATTGACTCCAAAATTGTCAGTGAATTTTAAACTTATGCTGCAAAATATGGAGTTTCTCTCTTTGAGTGAAGATGTACCCAAAGTTCAGACTGAAATCTTGTTAAATATCTGAAATAAGTTAAAGTTTCTGTTGAAGTTTGAATGAATTATTTTAGTTCAGACATACTTTTAACACTGAGAAGAAATGTTTTTGGGGTTTTTTTTTTACAAATAATGTTAGATATGAGTAGCAACGCCACACCAACAATCTATTATTTGTCCAGCTCCATTCAGACAAATTCAAAGCTGAAAGAATATTAAGATCATTATATAATAGCACGCCACTAAATGTCATCCCATTACAAAGTTAGTTCTGTACCGAGCTCAATATTTTGTATCTGACCAAAATATAAGTTATTTTAATCAAAACCTACTTTCCAGAAATATAGTCCATTTTGATTGCAGTGGTCTAGCTTCAGGTGAATAGGAATGGTTCCCACAAATATGTGATCTTTCTAACTATTTTGGGTGGATGCCCTCTCCCATTAAATAGATAGGAATTGTTCATTAAGGAAGAATTTTAAAGGTAAGTGTCAAAGAAAAATCTTAAGTTTGGTGCTGCCATTACAGGGAGTTGAAACTACAGACAGGCCCCTAGTATGTGCCCTCTGGGTGACCTGGAGGCTTGTCAATCACAGAGCATGAGGTAAACACATGCTCAGTTCACTGACTGCATGATGTAATTTGATTAGAAACTTCTCTGTGAAGAGCGTTCTGATTGGACACTAAATTCTTATAAAAGGTTTGTGAGCCGCCACCCGGGGGTGGTGAGGTGGTGTGTGTGTGTTTTGGAGGAGAGACTGTGCTTGATCCTGTGAGCAGAGACTGCCTTTGCAGGGACTGTCTCACAGGGAGAGAACGATCCTGTGAGAAGAGGCTGCAGACGGCAGGGACTGTGAGGCACAAGCAGAGGCTGCAGACAGCGGGTGGAGCAACTCGTCTTTTCGATCTCGGTTACGGGACTGTTTGGCTTTGATTTTGACTTCGGCTTACTTTGTTCTGGCTTCTCATCTCCGACCTTAGCTTACTGACTGTCTTTTGGACTGGTGTCACGACCCCGTTCCTCGGTTCACTACGTTATAGTTTTTGTTGTTTGTTATCCTGTTCATGAGCTGTTGACCAGCCCTGGGACTAGCTAGTGGGCAGCTGCACCTATCCCTCAGGGGGTAGAAAGCAAGGGCTCGCTAGTAAACCCCGTGGGACAAAAGACCCCTTTGTTGTTCATTATATTATAACTGAAGAAATATCTGAGCCTCCGCTTCTCAAGCGTGAGTAAATAAATCATCTTTGTTTAAACTTCCCGTACAGCTCACACTCCACCGCCGCTAATCCCACCTGTTCGTATTCCAATTGCCACCCTGGCCCACCGTGACCTTGGGGCTCGATTCACTCGGTGTTTGGTTACCCCGACAGTAAGATGCAAACAAAAATATAATAAATTATTTTAGCAAGAACTGTGAGGTTAATTTCTTATATTTGGCATAATTTTTCTTTAACAAACTTCAGTGCCTTAATGAAATATTTAAACATGCATTTATACTACCTACGTAACGTGACATTTGTTCAAAAGGAAATATTTTAGTTACAGGAATAGCAAGTTCTTTTTGAAGTAAAGAGAATAAATATAATGGGAATATTTTACCTTTTCCAATCATTGTTATAGTTCTTTGAGTTACTGAATATTGTAACTAGTTAAATAAACTGAACTAAAATTAAATGATATCCCTTTACACTAAAAGGAAAATGTAAATCGTAGTCATTTTCAGCACACTCTCAGTACTGAATGTTCAAAATAGTTAACATTATACTTTACTAGTGGTGAAAACTAGTTAAGGCAAAGGAACAGCTACAGCATATTCATTCCCATGTTCATGTAAAAACTGATCATTGCACATCTTGGGCTTTTATATATTTAAGGTCTAAAAGAGGTATGTTATGTCTTTCCATCTTTTCCCCTTGACTTTCATCTTTGCACAGAGAACTAAAGGGGAAAAAATGTAATCTCACAGTTTTTATATATATTTTTCAGGAAGTGAGAACCTGTATTGTAATGATGACCAGGGATCCTGGTTTTCTCTGACAAATCAATAACATTTCCCTTGTCTGGAACTCAGCCTGGCTAGAGCTCATTGCAAAACTGCAAAATCCATGGGTTTCTCCAGTGAAATGAGAAATCCATGTTTGCCTCTGGTAAAAGGCAAAATCTGTGGTTTACTTAGTTTTTCCATGGGAAATGAGAAACCTGGATCTGTGATGATCAGTCTTTTAAATAAGAGCTATCTGACCACAGATTCAGATGAACTCTTTCATACCAAAGCATTCACTGACCTAACACCTCAAAATCTCTCTGTCCCTTTTGTAAGGGAAGCCTGATATGTGGAAAGGACAGTTTAATTGAATTAATTATGCACCAGTGGATAAAAGGGTGATGGGGAGGGGGACAGACATTTCTGAATAGAATATCTTGCTGGAGAGGTTTTTTAATTTTTAGCATTATCTTCTCACAGCAACACATGATAAACCATCAGCTGAAAAACAGTATGGCATAAATTCCTAATGATTAATCTATCTTTTTAGAGATGTCTAGGATTACCATACATCGAGGTTTTCCCAGACGTGTCCTCTTTTTCAGCCCTCTGTGCTGTGTCTGGGTAGGTTTTTAAAAAATAAGAGTAAATGTCCAAGTTTTTTTTTTACTTTTCCAGGCTGCTGCTTGAGACTGCTTGGGGCTGGGAGCAGTGGGCAAGGTGACTGGCTGTCAGGATCAAATGCTCCCTGTGCATGCCCCAGTAAGCCAGGTGAAGAGACAGTGTGTGTGTGTGCGTGCATGTGTGTGTGTGTGTGTGTGTGTGCGCGCGCATATGTGTGTGTGCGCGCACACACACGCACCACGGGAGCTGCTTGGCCAGCAGGGCTGGAGGGAGGAGGAGTCTGTGGGTCAGAAGTGAGGTGCACCGCAGGGCTGGAGGGGTAGGGATCTGTCGGTTGGGAGTGAGGAGAGACTGTGGGGGCAAGGGCTTAGGAGTGAGGGGCAAAGGAAGGGCATGAGCATATCACTGCACCCCCCACAATCATGTTCCCCTCCCCCCCTCCCCCTCTCCTCCCCGC
>NW_017729032.1:113239423-113244937 GCF_001723915.1 Gavialis gangeticus
CCCCCCTCCCCCTCTCCTCCCCGCACTCTCCCCTCCTCCCTCCACTTCCCAGGTGTCCTCTTTTTTGATGCTGGGAATATGGTAACCCTAGAGGTGTCTCCAGCTGCTGCAGGTGCTTCAAGTCCTTGACTTTTGAGATGGATCTTAGGGTAGTCTTTTCATCTGGCTAGAGAAGAAATGTAAATTGTCACTCCAAATGTTTCTCCATCCTAGATATCCTTAAGGAAACAATATTTCTAACAGAACACTTACTGCAGGAAGAGTCAGTACATTTGGGAAAATGGTTTGAAGAAATCACAAGCAAGCTCACTTAACCCCTTTCTTTAACATTTGTTAATGAATATTAATGATTCTAAAACGAACTGAGCAAAGCATACTGGATTTTTTGACTATTCAGTAGGTTTTTGTTTCCTTGTTATAATGCTCGTGAATGGCACCAATGCCTCAGAGAGGATCCATAGTGTAATATTTCATTTCTATGCAAGTTTTATTTTCCAGAGCTGTAAACATTCAGAAATCTGATCTATATTGCATGTGCCTTCTCTTCAGCTGAAAGCATGGTCAAAGAACAGTGAATTTAGGGCTCTGTTACGCCCAACACTGTAAGCCACACAAATGTTGATTGGTGTTAGGGCCTTGTTACATGGTAATTTTGGGCAGCTTCTGGAGCTCTTAACTCCTTGATTGTCCACACATTAACACCTTAAGGTGGGTTTAAGTACTCATTATGCAGCTACAAATTATGCCACTCCAGAGGGCAGGATTTTCTCTGACTTGCACTACCCAGCTCCTGTTCCCTTAAGGTGTGGCTACTCTTCACAGATGTGCCACCTAAGTTGAAGTCATCTGTTATCCCAAGATCTCTCATATCCCTCCCCATAGAGCAGGGACAGACCAGCCCTCCAGTGGCAACTCACAGCTACAACACCTAGTCCTGCCCCTGCTCATAAGCCCCCTAGTGGCATATAACAGCTGAGTGGGGGGGGGCAGTTCAAGAAGGTTTCTAGTCTGAATGTGACTGCTCCAAATTCCAAGTTAGCACTAATGCTGATCGATGTTTGCTCACAGGGTAAGATGTAACAGGGCCCTTGGTACTAACTTGAGTGTGGAGCCGTTACACTTTAGACCAGCAGGGGCCTGAAGGACTGGAAGGAAAGATTTCCCACCCCCCATTCAAAGCTTCCTCCAGTTCCCCCTCCCCACAGCTCCAGGGCTTCTCCCTTGCTCCTATGGGTTTCATGCTGGTCCCCCTGCCTGCCACAACCTAGTTATAGGTGCCCAGCTATCTGACCCAAGGGAGAAAGCAGGTTATGGTTGATCTGCCTGCCCAGAAGCTGATGCTGGGCTACAGCTCTTCTCAGAACTGAACATTTCCAGAGCACTGTGGCAGCAGTGGCCAGGCAGGAAAGTTAACCCTTCCTTCCCTGCTCTCCTGGGACAGACACCCCAGGCAGCAACCAGTAAGGGGGAAGGAGCAGAATAGATCTGGGGATCTGGGAAGGGGGGATAGTGGGCCCAATCCAGGTCAGCAGTGGAGGTTGGGGTGTTTACATAAATGTGTAGCCTAGAGTGTTTACACCTTGGTTGAACATGCACTGGGTAGCAGATCATTAGAGATAATTCTGCCCTGGAGTGGTGTAACTGTGAGCTGCCTAAAGAGTGCTTAAAGCCAGGTGTTAAAGTCATGTGTTAACGTGCAGACAATCCAGGGTCTAAGACTTCCAGGAGTGACCCAAAATTACAGTGTAACAAAGCCCTTAGGTTGGTACTGCCTGCTCAAGCTTAAAATTCCTGTTGAAAAAAGTTTAAAACTAAGAACTTCTTCAGAAATTCCATTTCATCTTTGTAAGAAGAAAGAAAAGAAGCTGTAACTGGCAAGGCTAAATCAAACTTAGTTTCCCTAGATAAGAACTGATACCTGATATGACTCATAGAATTATTAAGTCACCTACAAGATTTTTTGTACAGTTTGTTCTCAGATATCAAACCTGCTGCAATTGTCTCAAAGTTAAGGCTCTCAGACTGCTTTGTTTACTTGAACCTTATGCTTTACTATTAGGACTGTACTGGGACTCTCTTTTCAATGATGAGTTTTGTCAGTTTTCAGAAGGATATTTACATAAATTGCATTTGACATACTTTTTGTGATAAGTTTAGCAATCATAGGATTAGCATTTTGATAGTATTCATTCAACTGTTTGAACTGAAGCAGGAAACAAGTTATAACTGAACAAAATGAAAAAGAATTATAGTCAATATAACACATTAGTAATTTTAGAATCAAACCTATAAAATATCTTTATGAAGATCATTCAAGTTAAACATTTAATTACTTTTCATACTCTGACATTTATTAGGTTCAGAGGCTAATTAATTAAAATTATCAAATATATAATTACAACAAAATTGTCTATGGTGATCATTTAGTCCATCTGTGATGTCTCCAAGCTCTTGTGAATTATAAGGACAAATTATAAGAACAAAGTAAAGTCAGAAGAACAGAAAAATGAGTTATAGACAAAGACAATATTTGAATATAAAGTTGAGTTTTAAGTTCCTCATGGAAGTGGTGGAAACCAAAACCCAAATCTAGACTTATATTGAAAACTCAGATCTACACATAGAAGATAGACTAGAAATAAGATGCAAAGTTTTAAGTGTGGGCAATTCACTACTGAAACAAAATGTCAAGGGATAGTCTGCATTTTTATCCCATTAAAATGTCCAAGGAAGACTAAATATCTTTCTAAAAATCTATGACTGGTATTTCTCCAGGGGAGATAAGTTATCATAATTGTACCTCTCTGTCTTAGAAATCAGCATATGTAAGCATGAAACTAGACTGGGCAAACCTCTGCCCACCTAAATTTTAAGAACCAATTCTGGACTGGGAGAACCATAGGGATCTAATGAGCAGAATCCTATTCACTTTGTGCTCAAATGATGCTTATCCTTCAGTATTCTGGTACTTACACATAGTTTGTGATCCTATATTACATGAAATGTGGATTCATAAATGGATGAACTGCTACTGAGCAGGTGCAATAGGCTTCACTCTGGTTGGCTAGGTATACGGCTCCTTACACACAAACTTCAGTGTAAATCCAGAAATTTTATTTTGATATTATGCTCACTCAGAGTGTGTGCTCACAGAATTTTATTCCTAACAAGCTAGTGTGCAGCCTACTATATATACTCAGTGGCTTTGTGGACACGTACATACACACAGCACAGGGTGTAGGATAGCAAATTCTATATAAGGGACAAACATGGCAGTGACATGGTTGGAAAACTGCAACATGGCAAGTAAAGCAAAATAAGATTCTTACCAATGTGTATTTTCTAGATCAATTTTTTTTTTTGTCATAAGACAGTTAAATCATGCTGTGCACATCTACATATACAAATGGTGCTGGATAGGTATACTACAGAGTAATTTACTCCAGGACTAATTTACTTTGGAGGAAAAATCCACCCTAGGCAGTCATCTACATGTATGTGAATTTGGGAGCATATTTTTTTTTCACCCTCCTCTATAGAGCAGGGTGGGAGCACCCTGAAGCAGCCAGAAGGGTGCTCTCACCCTGCTCTACCAGGACTGGTTATGAACTGTCGCAGTCTGGGACAGGTCCCAGCCAGCTCCAGGATTGGCAGGGAACTCTCCCTGTGCTCCCCAATTTATGGAACCCACCCTGGCAGCAGACACCTCCTGCTGGTGGGGAGCAATCTCTTGCTCCCTGCTGCCCGGCTGACTAGGAGCAAATTTGCTCTCAGTCAGCCATCTACACGTGCCTTACTGCACAGTAATTACTAGGCAGTTGATTTGCTACTTGCATTAGCAGGTAGCAAATAAACTGCTGAATAGAGTAAATTACTGCACACTAAGGGTCTGCATGTGTAGACAGTGATTCTTACTATGTTGTAATTTGCTCTACAGTGCAGTAAAATGTTGCGTATAAATGCACACACTATCCCTATAAGAGAAAGCAAGGTGAGAACCCTACTCCAAAAAGCAAGGTGAGAACCATACTCCAGCATATAAAGTAAGAATTTGACCAGGGACCTGAGTGAAGGGCAGGATTTAAACTCCTGATATAAGGAGCTTAGGGTATAGGAAGAGAACCTAATTCAAACATATGGGGCCTGATCCTTTTTGTCTCTTACTTGGGCTAAGGACCTATAGAATTTTGTCCTTGGATACCTTAAATTTGGCAGGTTCTAAACCCTGGTATCAAATTGACCCTATATGACAAAATGTAACAGGATTTTGTTGGAGTTTTTATTTGCTAAGATTTAAACATGCAACTTAATTATAATTTTCCTTAGCTGCTTCAGTATGTTCTGTCACTCAGTATCACTTCATATTGTTATTTTATCTGACAGTGGATTCCTGGCCTGTCATGGCAAGGAAAATGAGAGGGAGGATCTCTTCAGACAGTATGGGAGCAGACTGTAATCATCATTGCCATCTTGCTTTTTTCTTTACAAGCATGACAAATGTTAGAGAATATTGTAGAGTACCAAGAAGAATGCAATGTTATTTATTGTTAGACCTATTGTTTATAAAATTATTAGCTACTGTTAAACTTTGCAAAAGACTATTTCAGTCAGCTTCAAGTCTGTAACAGCCTGAATCACTCATGAAATGGTCTGGAAACAACAGTTTGTATTTGTAGCAGGAAAGGATAGAGGCATGGAAATTTATTCATATAAAATGTTGTACATCTGAAACCCAAAGAATATTTATTTATTTTCTTTATATGAAGACAACTTATCTGAGTCAAAGATAAGCCATGCAAGATGAATTCTGCATTTCAATTTACAGGGACTGGCAGTCCACCAAAGTTTTGCTTTGAGGTTAAATTTAGCTTACTATACTTGTTTTGGTTGTCTCATTCATTCCCTCTCCCCCCCACCCCACCTTGCACCCTCCACACTCTCTCCCCTCTTCCCCACAACTGGCTACCATTTTCATGAAACTTTCACATGGTCTTGTCAAGGAAGGATCATCTGATTCCAGGGAGACTCAAAATACTTGAAGACTTCAGTATGTAGTGTTTCCCCCTTTACAGTCTCATGGTTTCATAGTTTCAGGGGTTGGAAGGGATCTGAGTAGATCATCTAGTCCGACCCCCTGCCATGGCAGGAAAGATTACCGGGGTCAAACGACCCCAGCAAGGTGTTCATCTAACCTCCTCTTAAAGGCCCACAGGGTAGAAGCCAGCACCACTTCGCTTGGAAGTTGGTTCCAGATCCTAGCCACCCTGACTCTGAAATAGTGCCTCCTGATATCTAGCCTAAACCTACCCTCTGCCAGCTTGTGACCGTTATTCCTGGTCACTCCTGGCAGTGCTCAGGGGAACAGGGACTTCCCCAGTGCCTGCTGATCCCCCCTGACTAGTTTGTAACAAGCCACTAGATCCCCCCTCAGCCTCAGCCTCCTCTTTTGGAGGCTGAACAGGTTCAGATCCCATAGCCTCTCCTCATAGGGCCTGCCCTGCTGCCCCATGATCA
>NW_017729032.1:113249937-113279881 GCF_001723915.1 Gavialis gangeticus
AGGGGTGGCTGTACCAGTCCCTGCTTAGGAAGATGGAGGCAAAGAATACCTATTTCATGGTATAAAGCACATTACGGCTTAGATAGAAGTGACAGTTTTTGAGCAATCTGGACCCTGACAGTGCTCCACAGCAATGGTGTAACACATGTACATGGCTCCAGAAAACTTTAAAAATGGTCAGTTGCACAAGAAGTTAACCCAGGTTGAATATGGCATTATTTTAAGGTGCTCAAAAGCAGAGAACATTAGGGGACTTGTATTCCCTTCAGAGTTATCTTTTCACATGGGGCAGGATGGGGATGGGCCAGTGCCCAGCATCACCTCCTGGGCTGTCAGGTAGAAGGAGAGGAAACACCCCACTACTGAATGGCTAGAGCTCGGGGGAGGGGTGGGGAATGGGGCCCCAACTATGCCCAGTTGGGGTATGAGGGGTGCTGTGTTAGGTCCCTGAAGTAAGGGTGCTCCATTCCCCTCCCTGCCCCTCAACTGGCCATTCAGCAGCCAGGAGCAGCCAGCACAGAGATGCCAGTTGCTGAGTGGCCAGATATGAGGGAGATGGGGAAGGAATGAAGCCTCCTTACCTCATAGGCCTGACCCAGCTCCTCCCCAATACCCTAGGGTATCGGTGGGCAGGGGGAGCTGTGAGGTGAGAGGGGCCCATTCTTCACTTCCCTCAGCTTTGGCCATTCAGCACTGACAGCCCCAGAACTGGAAGGAGGGTAGGACTGGGGCAAGGAGCAGTTTGACAGCCTTCTTGGAGGCTGATGGAGCACACCCACCTGCTGTCCTGGGCCAGTGCAGGCTGTCTCCAGCCCCCACCACCCCTGCCCAAACCAACAAGTGAGCATCCATATTTATGTAAAGCACCATGAGTTAGTGAGGCCCTGACATCTGTCTACTCCCTTAGTTAATACAGTTAAAATATGAATATGGAATAGCTTTATCCATCTCCAAAATAATTTAATTGTAGCAAAACTTGGTCATCTGATTTGGTAGGAATCCATTGCTAAGATTACTCAAGGTTCACAGGCAATAACTAAGAAACACTTTTCCCACAATTGTTTAATTTGTAAATATTCTAATTAAGTTTATTCTTTAAGACTGCAAACAAGCATTCGTGGGACCTGATATAGGTTTAGACAGCTTACTTTAAGCTGCCTAAACCTAAACTTAGAGCTGAACCAAGAGCGGTACATGCAGGTATTCATCGTTGCTGAGAGTGGTACAGGCAGCCTGAGGTAAGTAAGGTGGGGAGGGGCTGGCTGATCCAGGAAGGTTACTGGGTGGGGATGCCGGGTCCGGGGAGGAGTATTGGGAGTGTCAGGGAGGGTAGGAAAACCATAGCCCCAATGCTAAATCAAGTGACTGGGCTTTCCCAGCCCCAGGTTGTGCTGTGAATGTATGCAGCTGTTCACTGGACCAGATTTACCCATTGTATATCAGATTAACCCCTATTGATCTAAAATTACTTTACATCCTGAGGTGAAGTAACTTTAGTTTGGGAGCACCATTTTGGGGGCAATTTAAGACTTGTGAACATTTTTAGACCTGGACATTTAGATTGACCTAACCTTGGTCAGGTCAATCTAAATGTAATGCTTCTATTTACCGTAAGTTTGAAATTTTTCTGGGCAAGAAACTAGGTATATTCTTATTTTGAGGCATGGGAGTAAGCAATATGATCTTTCAAGTGTATTTTAACAACCCTTGTAGTTGTGGGACATAGCCCTCACCACCCTACTTTATCTATGGCAGATTTAGGTGCTTTTATCCTTTGTGTACAGTCTTTGTATGATATGCCTTGCAGTTGGGCAACAGGATTGATTGTGTTGTTTGAGGAACAGTTTACACAAAGTTTTATGGAGTGGTTTGGATGGGGAAGACTTTGCCTCAAGCCACAGGTTGGATTTGATGACCTCTGGAGGTCTTTTCCAGCCCTACTTTTCTCTGATTCAGTGGGTAGATTAATGCAAAACAAGTAATGGAAGATTAATTCTACTTTATTTTTAGAGTCCCTTGCTGTCTCCCAGCAATGAAGTCCTGGTACTGCATACTTCAATAGACTTAAGAATAAAAGTATATGCTTCAAGATTTCTTATAAAATAATATCCTGATGAATGGAAAAAAGAAATTCAGAAGAGTTGATCAAATTTCACAAGTTTTCTTCTTTCTTTTTTTTCTCTAAGCTGCCAAGAAGACACACTGCAATTCAATAGACTGTGAGAAACCCATTAAACAAAGTGGAATACCAAAACTATCTGAAAAGAAATTGCTGTCTTTAGGCACTCTGCAAGAGGACAATACAATGGCAGAATCACAGATAATGGCAGGGTGCACAATGGAGTGAAGGCTAGACATAGATTGAACACCTTAGAAAGAAAAGGTAACAGCCACAACAGGTCTTAACTGAAAGTGCTTATAATTGGCTATTGACTATTGAACTCCTCTGTGAAACCAGAGGTTTTTTTGTTTTTTTTTTAATGTTCCCTCTGCTCAGGAGAGATCTTTAATTGTGTGAAGACATAGACAAAAATATAAAAGACAGGATGCCTTTCTCCAAGTCGCAGTCACTGAAGAATGTAAATAAAACAACCACAATGCAATTAAATGTATGACAATCTTAAAAGTAACATATTGGAAAGAATCTCCTGGTTGAGAGTAGATAGTAAAAGACACAATGTAATATCATTGTTACTTAGTACTGGCTGATGAAGTAATCCATGGCTGTAGGTGTGGAAGCTCAGGAGGCTGGTTGGTGCAAGATTTAATTGGTAACTGGTAATATAATTGAAACAGAAAGAAAGAAAATGACTGAAGGATATTCTCAGCTGTCCTAATTTCTTGTTTTCTTTTGAGAATATGTATTTCAAGTAAGATAATCCTTGATTAGCTACCCTATAGATAACTAAATCAGGAATATTAAAATTCACTAAGTTTTGAACTGCCTAAGTGTCTGCTCTAAAGCCCATTGATATAAACAGTCAATTCTTTCCGCTGGCAGCAGTAGCCTTAGGATCACACCCTAAACTTATTAATTACTTTACATTGTTCAGAATGGTGTTCTCTAAAATAAGACAGAAATTCAGGGAACATACTATCGTTAAATATATTTCTTACACAACAGTTTTATACTGGAATCCTACAATCTGTGAATAACTCAAATTTTATGGTAATATTGCAGCACTACTAATGTATAGTTCATTGTTGAATACATTTCTCTTCATCACATCGAAACACATTAGAGGAGGTTAGAAAATTACAATGTCTGACTCAGAATCTTATCAAGAGTAAAATATAGCATATGGTTTATTTTTTTGGCTTGGTGGTATAGATTGGCAGATGGTTAATGGCAAGGTTTTGAGAAACATCTTTCCCAAAAGTCACTTTTAAAGCTATCTATATATCATTTTGATTGAAAAACATAAGACCGCCATTCTTCTTATTATGAAACCCAATATTATGATAGAATGTATGCAATTTTTGACATAAGTGTCTACATCATTACTTGGTTTCTTCATAGTTGTAGTATATTAGTCAAACATAAGCCTTTGGATGATAAATCACTGTCTGCACAACTGAGACATGTGATTTATATTCCACTTTCATACATTTGTTTAGAATGGTGGAGTGAGATTAAACAGAAAGCTAAATTGGCTGTTGACTCATCAGAAAACTGAACATTTTATAAGTAAATTATGCTTCATAGAATGGTTTGAGTGACAGAACAAATAAACAGCTTTCCACTTCTCCCCAGTAAATGAAATGCCAAATTGTATCTAAAGAACAAATTACCTCTGGGTGACCAATTTGCTAATGTTATGCTATGAGATATGCCAAGTTATTCATAAAGGTTAAATTTCCAATCCCTCAATTTAGAAGTAACATGGGTAATGCAATTTTTGCTTAGAGCTAGCTTTGTATATCTCCCCTTAGTACTCACTGAACTTCTGAGGAAGAACTGAGTCATTATTTACAAAGGTAGAAAATCCTTGTTATATTAATTCTAATATAACCTACATATGTAGAAAATTTAATCCAAAATACATAGAGAATAATTTAATATAGTCTTTGATAATCAAACTAAAATATGAACTAGAAGACCTGTGGTAATTTCTGTGAGGGTGTCTTTATCTTTCAAAACCCAGATAAATTCTCCCCTGAGTGGGAAGAAAAAAACCCTCTCATCATACATTATACATATGGTGAAATGTTTTGGTTTCTGGACTACTTCCACTAGCATACTGAAGAAGACCAGTATTTCCATTAGAACACAAGCAGAAAATTATCGTATCACCAAAGGTGTGATATGAAACTAAATGTACTCTTCTCCAGGGTAATGTAGTTTGGAATATCACCCAATTTCGAACAAATGAAAACACTTTTTTCAATCAAATTCATAATAAGACAAGTACTTGAAATAGGTAGTGAGAAGTAGTGAAATAGGTGTACCATGCAAAAAGTTATGTACCTAAACATCTTTTTTATTATAGATGTGTATATACAGTATAGTTGTATATACTGTAGATCTGCAGATAATCATTATTTCGGCTTCTATCAAATAATCATTAGACATATGAGGTTTTCAGTAGACAAGAGAACAGAAATATATAAAGAAAAATATGCTTAGGGGAAGAATAATTTCTTTCTGCAGAATCAGAATTCAGCTACACCATATAAAGGTATTCATAATGGTGTATGCAAGATTCAATGCACAATTTCCATTTATATTTTGTCTTATTAAATCTAAATATAATTTAAGTAATAAGTTTATCCCTAATAAAGGATAAGTATTGTGCTTTTTTAATGTAGTATTTCAGTAATCTAGATGGTTTTTTATTTGCTTAATTTTGTACATCATTTCCATTTAGGTGAATAAACTGTTTTCAATATAAGGTGCTTAGGATACTAGACCTGTGGTGGTCCAAATTATGTACTGAGTTGGGTTGGGATATTGTGGGCATTATTGTGGGCTTGACTGAGTTGGGTTAGTGTGGGCATAAGCAGTATAATACTATTGCTCAAACTGGGCAATAAGACATCTGGTGAAGTGCAGCTGTACAAAAGGAAGCATCTAGAACAGGAAATGAGGACAAGGATGAGGGAGGTTTAGTTTAGCAAAAAGGAGTCATATTAGTAGTCTCAAACCCTCAAATATTGTAAACAATGGCCACTGTCTACACAAGATGCTGACTGTGAAGTTGTTACTATGCAGTCATTTAGTATTTGCACACACAAGTACTACTTGACTGCACAGTAACTATGCAGTAGCATTCCCGAATGGCTTCTTAGTGATGCTGACTGTGTAGTAGCTTATTCCTATTGTGTAGTAGTAATGAGCTACTTCATAGTCAGTTTCTCATGCAGACACGGCCACTAAGTCATAGACCACCTGCTGCTTAGAAGATTTCTTTGCCCCAGATTAGATGCCCACATTTCCTATTGAATATATGAGTGAGTGAGGTGCCTGAAAAAGGGATCTCCAGAAGCTAATGCAGAAGAAGCATAACCTAGAATTAAAAAAATAAACAAATAAAAAAACACAGGAAAATAATAAATTGAGGTAGCTAACCTGTTCAAAGATAAGAGCTTCCCTTTGTTTGGGATCCTCAGCTACATATGAACCATCAATAAGTCTTATGTGACTTGATTATTTCGAGTATCTCCTTTGAAATTATACAAAGCTATGTCTCAGTGTTTTAGGTTTCCTTGTGCTGGAAGCCGTAGAAACATACTAGCCAAAAAGATGCTATTCCAGGCATGTGTAACAGGATTAAAAAATTAAAAAAGCAGTAAACAACAATCACAACAAAAAGATAGTAGCAGGACTTAGGGACTATTTGTGTTACAATACAAGACTTTTGTAGTTTTGGCAATGCCAAATACACATTTCTTCTGACTGGATCCATAACTATCCAGAAAGTCCACAACCCATTCAATGGTTTCAAATCAAAGGCCCTTGTTTTATACAAAGGAGATGTCACTGTAAGGACTGATTACAAATGCAGGCAATTACTATAGAAAAAGATACCAAGCATCTAAGAAACAGAGAAGTTGTTAAAAACTGCATGCCTTCTTCCAAACTTGCTTACTAAACAACTGATTAAGAAAAGATTCTTTCTTGCATTTATAGATTCTGATCAGAAAAAATGCAAAATATCCCAGATGAAATCCCAAAAAGGAGTTCCTTATAATGTCAGTTGGAAGTTCTAGGTACGATTTTAATAATCCTAACCTTAAAGATTTCAAAACTGCAGGGATGTAGGTGGCAAGTTCATTAAAATAAAACATTAGGATATATAAATTACTGTGCCAACCTACCCAGAATAAAGTGAATATTCCCATTAATATAGATCATCTTATTACTAACAAATTTTCCTCTAAGAATCAGAATATCCAATAAAATTGTAGAGTTCTCCTTTCATTTACTAATGATAACATTAAGAAAAGTAAAAAAAAAAAAAGTGTGGAATTTAAATTGGCATAAACCAAAATTTAGAAATGAATAACTGGGAATTCCTAGCTTGATAAAAAAATATAGCTTAAGTTCTAGGTACATAACATGTCAACTAAAAGAACACTTAAAAGAAAAAAAACAACTGTTCCCATTTCTGTAGCATGCTGTGATGCAGTTTTAATTGTTCTATGTAGTATAATGAAAGAAAAGAGCCTATTGTTTTTACTGATCAACAGTGATCCTGGTTTTCTCTGATAAAAAAATCCCCAATTTTCAGTTAAAAGTAACCCCAAATACACATATTTCTATGATTTAAATGAGACATCACTAATATATAGATACACATATAGTGATGTTTCATTTTAATCATGGAAAAACATAGATTTGGGGTTACTTTTTTTTTAACCGAAAATTGTTTTTGGGGGAAAAAAAAAAATCAGAGAAAACCAGGATCCCTGCTGATCAATTAGGGATCTTGGTTTTCTCTAATTAAAAAATCTCCAATTTTTGGATTGAAAAAAGTAACTCCAAATCCACATTTTCCCGTTATTAAAATGAAACACCACTATCTATCTATCTATCTATCTATCTATTAGTGACATTTCAATTGAGTCATGGGAAAATATGGATGTTGGGTTACTTTTTTTAATCCAAAACTTGGGAATTTTTTTCTATCAGATAAAAACAGGATCCCTGCTGATCAAGTTGGGTCTCTAAGCCAAATATATTCCACTGCTATTTTCTGCTGTCTCACTGTTAGGATTCCAAAAATACTTCAAGATGAGCTGACAGCTCCAGAGATTCAATTCAATTATAATTACATCACTAGATTTCACAGAGAAAATAATAAGCTGCAGCTGGTTGTTGCAGTAACATTTGAAATGTAGTTTTAGTTCTCTTGAAGGAACTCACGTTTGCCTCCTTTTTAGGGATGCTCTTTTCCTTTTATTTTTATTTTTCTAAAAAAGGCATTTGTATCACAGATATATTTATATTCCACTAAATGTAATGATAGCTATAAAATAAGCCATCCTTTCTCTGCCCCAAAAATAAAAATCCAGGCTTATATGAGGCAATAAAAAGTATTTTTTTCTAAGAACAACAGTCTTAGACTAATTCTTTCAGATCAGTTCCTTTCAGTGTCTTCAACAGAGGTATGATTGCATGTGAACATGTAATATAGCAAGCTATTCTCTTCATGATTGCTTATTACAGTCAAGGATTTATAGAGACTTTTGTGGTGGTATAAAACAGCATAGACTCTTTAGTTTATCTTTGAGCTGGGCAGTCTGGGAAAACTGCTGGGCCCATTCGTTTCCATTAGGATTCAATCACCTTCATCTCTTTTCTACCACAAGGGACTTTAGAGCATAGACCTCTTCCTCAAACTGTTAATATAGATGTCAAGAAAGACATGAAAACTTGTGATTCATAGGTATAAATGGGCCATTAATGTATTCTAACAGGCACACTCCCTACACACATTCATCCAAGAATTATTCAAGATAGTCCAGTGGTAGTAATTTTACCTGATGCTTAAAAATACTCAGTCAGTCACATCTTCTCCTACTCCTTCTTCTTCTTCTTCTTAAAGGTAGATTTTAAATAGCTCCTTATTGCCGTTTCGTAATAGGATATAAATGTTTCCATTTTTTCAACAATGGTGATAAATCTTTGCTACATATCTTGCTACAAATAGTACTAGAATTTGATGATAAAATGAAGGATAAGAAACATTAAAACATTGGTTAACATTTAAGTAATGTAAATTAATTAATGTATTTAATATTATTGACAAATCTTCCTTAGTTTCAGTCCTTCTAAGGCATACATTTACAGTAAAATGAATAGCTTTTGTAGCTTTAGAACAGGTACTTTAACATCGATTAGCCTTCATAATGATACACTACAATGGGGTGGGCAATTATTTGAGCTGAAGGGTGAGATAAGATGTTCTGGTGAGCTTTTGAGGGCAGTTTACACTGTCCAGTGTGTGGTGGGGAGGGGAGATGCCACTTTATCCTATCTGTCTCTGGGCCCATTCACCCTGTACACACAGTCTGGAGCACTGGACAGAGTGGGTGGGCAGGGCAGCAGGGTCTCCATGGAGACCTACCCACGACCCCTATGGTGTGGGTAGGACATGTTTGGCTGGGCTGATGGGATAGGGCCATGGGTGAGTGAGCAGTGATGTCTGTAGCAGGATGGGCAGGTGGGGCTTGGCTTGGAGCTGGGGCTGGGGCCAGAGCCAGGGCTAGGATCATGGGGTGGTGACATCACAGGGCTGGGGCCCATGTGAGAGCAGCAATCTGCTTCCCGGACATCCCTGTGATGGGCACCATTCTGTGGACACTGGTCAGCCCCTGCACTTGGAAATACTGCCTATCACAGGGATGTGTAGGGAGTGGATTGTTGCTTTGCCCCATGTCCCAACCCTTTCTTGCCACCATTCCACAATCCTAGCCCTAGGCCCTACCTGCCCATCCCACTCCCAGACACAGCTCCCCAGGTGCTTGTGGGCAGATCCTGCCTGATGGGGGCACTGCTGCTGCAGAGGGAAGCACCCCCCCTACACACAGAGCCCAGGAACTGCTCTGCCTGCCAGCAGCTCACCCTTCCTTCCCCACTGCTGGAGAGGTGGGTAAGATACAGGTGTACACAACATGGGGGTTTGATTCACCCTAAACTGAAGCAGTGTTTTTAAAAAACATCCACTTCAATTTAGGGCCCCCCATTTTGTCTACATATGCCCATACAAATTAAAGGCTGGAAAGGACTTTGAAAGATCACTGAGTCCGACCCCACTGCTCTGGGCAGGAATACTGCTGAGATCAAATGATCCCAGCAAGGTGTCTGTCCAATCTCCTCTTGAAGACTTCCAAGGTTGGGGACTGCACCATCCTGGGAAGTTTATTTCAGATTATTGGGAACCCTTACCATGAAGAAATTCTTCCTTACATCCAACCAGAAACCATCCTCTAACAGTTTATGCTCCTTGTCCTCCCCTGGGGAACCCTAGTGAACAGTTTTTTCTCCCAGTTCCCAATATTCATCCCTTGCATACTTATAGATGGCCACCAAGTCCCCTCTCAGTCTTCTCTTCCCCAGGATCAACAGTTCCAGATCTCTTAGTCTTTTCTTAGTCTTCTCTTCTCCAGACTAAATAACCATAGCCTTTCTTCATAGGTCTGGCCTCTGAGGCTCATAATCACTTTTGTTGCACTGATCTAGACTTTTTCCAAACTGTCCACATCCTTTGAGAATTATAAGGCTGAGAACTGGACACAGTTCTCCAAGTTAGGCCTCACCAGTACTGAATAGAGAGGGAAAAAATCACTTTCCTTGATTGCGTCGATTGTAGCTAGTATGACAGAAGTAATACAAATGGTGCAAGCCATCTCCAAGTATTTCTCTGTAATACCTCTGGTGAACTGTTTCTTTGCCATACCTCTCCATCTGGATTCCCAAAATAGATTCACATTCATGTTGAAAGATCAGCACTACACCCTCTGTCGGGTGCCCTAGGGATTTCACAGTGCTCCTGCCATCTGTCACCATCATGTAGTAAGTATGCTGGATCAGCTATATTCACAAGATAGATCTCAAGTGTTTTCATTTGTTGATGGCATTCTGATCTTTGGACCAACTGAGCAACTAGTTAAACAAGTAACCCAAAGGATGCTAGCTCTTATTCAAGAGACAGGATTTAAAGTAAGCCTCAAGAAAGCTCAGCTGGTCCAAACATCTGTAAATTACTTGGGAATGGTAATTGGAAATGCTGAAAGACAATTAGATCAGAGAAAGGTTAGGGCATTCATAGATATGCTGGCCCCAACAGACAGTCATGCCTTGAGGGTCCTATTAGGTGGATTTAATTTTTTGAGACTACACATATATAAATATGCAGAAATCACACTTCCCTTAGGAAATTGCTAAAGAAAAAGAGCCAATGGGAATGGGGCTTGGAGCAGGAAAATGCTTTAACTCTCTTAAAGCAGAAAATATTAATGGCCCCAGCCTTCCACTTCCCTGATGAAACTAAACCATTCACCATATGCTTGGTAGCCAACAATGTGGCATTAGCAGCTATTCTGCTGCAAAACAATGAGGAAAAGAAGCTAGTGCCAGTAGCATATGAGTCATAAAAACTAAAGGGGGCCAAATTAAATTTTGACCCCCATGAAAGAGTGCTTAGCTGCAATGTGGGCAATTCAGTCCTTTGAACCATTCACTGGGACTGCTCCTATAACCCATTCAAAGTATATACCCCCCCTAAAATATGTGTTATCAGGCAAACCCGTGGAGGGAAAGTTTCAAGCACCCATGTGGCACAATGGAACATGCCCTTCATGGTTGTCAACGGCACTGGACCCCACCCAAAATGGAGAGGGTAAAACCGTTAATGCTGGGAATTTTCTAATAGTGACTCTATACCAATGTAATTGTTCAAATCTGCCTTTCAGTTTTTCAGATGAGATTTTCTATGATGGCTACCGGGGCACATATAGTTGTTGGCCTGTGGCAAAATAAAAAATTAGTTTCCTGGAAAATGATCCCATTTCAATACCCATGTCACATTTGCTTAATTTATACCTTCTAGTGGAAGTTTATATAGCACCCTTGTTAATCACTCTCAACTTTAAGATCAACTGGGCTGTCAATAATTTGACCAAAATCAGACCTGAGTGTAAACCACACAGCACACCCCTTTTTAATGCCTGTTTCAGATCCTTGCAACAAAGTTTAAGTTCCAGATCATCACAATGTGATTTAACTGACATGATTTGGGAGGGGTTTGGGCAGGAACGAGAATTTTTATTTCAATCAACATAGAGGCATTAAGAAATAAAGCAAGTGCTATTGAAACTTTGCACTCAAGAATAACCCAAGGGCAGGAACATCAAATTGCTGAAATAACCCAAACCAACCTGAACACTGTAGAATTGCAGTGGCATACTTGGAAGCATTTAAATCACACCCTTTGTGCTCAATATGCGACTATGCGACAACTAGCAAATAAAATAGCTAGAGCAATAGTGTGTTCAGAGCAGCAACTGCTGGCAATTATGACTGAAAAAGAAATGGATTGGGTACGAGCAAAACAAACGACAGTTATAGCTCCCTTATTAACCAGACATAAGGACAACATATTCCTGTCATATGTGTCACAATGGTATAAACCCTTGATTTCAAGAGTATGTGTAACCTCCCTAACTGGTCTTCTAAGTATGCAAATAGTTCGAGCATTACCACACACACACACAGATATTATGGTTATTCATAACTCTCCCATTTGTTCAAGGAAAATACATTTCGACCCCCTGTTTAATTGGCAAAATATTTGAATAACCAAGACAAAATTATCGATCATCATACATGTAGTAAATGGACATGTCCCACAATGCCGCTCCTGGAAGAACCCTGCTTATTCCAGAGTGGTGGACTATTCACAGTCTTATTGGGATGAATTGGATAATAACACAACCAAATTGTATTTTGATGGGATTAATTGTGTGTGTGTGGTAGGACTCAAACAAATTCTTTGGCAAGTGAAAAAATCCCATTTCCTCCCATGCAGCAACATATGTGTAATGTCACTGTTACTCAAATTCCACTCTCACATATTATTTCACAAAACAACTGATTCAAGATGTGGATATAGAAGATAACAATTTGCTAAATTTCAATGTTTCCATAGGAGTCATTTGGACAACGCTGCTCAACCTCCTGATACAGAATGTGCAAATAATGCAATTAACCACTGCCACTCATAATAATGCACAAGTGTGCAGTATTTCTATATTGCATCAAGGTAAAGAAATCCTGAAGGTTTCAGAACAAGCCAAACAAATGTTAGTATATCATTGGTATGATATCTTCACGGGATGGGCCCCTTCAGGGATGGCTATTTTAAATGTCATGCTGCGTCCTGTGATAATATTGTTCACTGTGATTGGAAATTTATTTCTTTTCATGTACTATATGTGTTGTTGGATAAGATCAATGTATCCAAGACTTTGAGAACTGCAATTGGAAACAAAATATGTTTTTGCCAGACAGATGTAATTTATGACCCATCCATCACCTGCGTTCGAAGGGTCAAGCGGGGGACACGTAGCATGAACTGAAATGTAGTGAAATGTAACCATGTTAGTCTTGTCCTATAAGTAACTTGAAAACTCCATTTTGTATTCTCTTGCTTGACATAATCTTCTCAGGTCCCTTCCGACCCTAGAAACTATGAAACTATGAAGTGAACAAACTCTGTATGCCTTTTTGTGTATGAGTGTCTGTGAAAGGGTGAATGGTGAGAGAATGATATAGAGACAGGAAAGGAAGATTTAACTGAGTCTGTAAGCAACAAGGGACCAAATGTGTAAGTTACCACCCAGTAAACTAATAGATGGCTTAAGAATCCTGTTGAGGCCTAGGGCACAAAGGAGATAATGAAGAGAAGAAATGCACACATCCTGCCAGATGGGCAGCAAGGACACTTCAAGGCTGAAATACCAGCTTTTATGACCAAACTGAGCTTCGGCTGAGATAAGCAGAAGATGGATGAGAAACAACTGCAAAAACAGAAATTAGGTATGGAAAAATCCCAAAGTTCTGAACAAAGGATGTCAATCTCTACCAAAGAGGACTCTGGAAAAGGCTGGGTTAGGTGAGTCTATCTCAACTGCTCCTTTCTTCAGAGCACACACACGTCTGTTCACCCTGCTCCAGCTGCTATCTTCATCTTCTCTCAATAGGCCTGGGCTGGTCACCCAGTTCTCCTATTCAGCAACTGCTGCTGGTAACTATAATATCTGAATGGAATGGTTGTTTTGTGTTTATGTATGTCTGTGTGTAATGATGTGTATGACGATTTGTGTGTCTGTATGAGTGGTGTGTCCAAACCTCTATGTCTGATTCATGTAATCAATAAATGCGGCATTTTGCCTTATCCCTCTTTATAAGGTCTTGCTCTTGATTTGATAAATTGGCAATTCAAAGTAACACTATGATTTAATAAACAAAAACTTAATTTATTAAGTTTAATGGAATAAAACCTACTTTTCTTGTTTCTGCATGCTTCCGTAGCTGAACTGCTGTTTTTTTTGTTTGTTTGTTTGTTTTTTCTTGGTCTAAACTGCTTTTCTTTTACTGCAGTAGCCTGCCTTTTCTACTAACTTTTATAATGATGCAAGTGTATAATCTGACATGTCTAAGAGTCAGGAGAAAGTTTCTGAACTTCATTCGAATAAAGAAAACCTGTATTATCCATAAAGCTGCTTTGTCTGTTTCATTAACAAGTTTCTACCTAACTCTCACTGACCAAGCTTTCTTACAAAATCAGGAAGCATGTTCTCACAATTATAAAGAAAGAAACAAATACAAGTATTCATATCCTACTTAATTAGAAATTATAGAAGTAATTTTAATTATAGAATTTTAATTATACTAGTAATTTCTCTTAAATGCATGCAAGGCTAGACGACACCTTTTGTCATGTTTGATATTGAAGTGTTAGTATTTCTAACAATGCCACAGGGCTGAGGTCATATTGATCTACTCATATCAACAGAACTCATTACTCCAAAGGCATATAGTGTAGCAAAAACTCCAGGTTTTTCATATTTTTTTTTTTACTTAAAAATGCATTCCCTCCCCTTCCCCAACCATTTCTGACTTTCTCTCTGCCCTCTCTGTCCCTTATAAGTGATTACAAGTAGTACTAGGTAAGCTAAGATACATTTTTATACTCCCTTATAGTAACAAGCCCCCTGTTATATTGTAAATAATGCTCTATTATGTTTGTATTGATTTTTACTGTTTTATATTGAATTTATATGATTTAGGCCAATGTCTGTAAAGTAATGTCAAGTAATGTCAAGTTTATTTTATATGTCAAGGATCCATCTTGTGTCTCCTGCCCAGGTATAACCTATGTTGTAACTGTGACTCATATCTAACCAGTCTCATGTAAATTGGTTCCTGAATGAATGGGAATGAATGAGGGTGCTTGAGATACAATGGTAGCAGGCCTCTACTGAATGATCAAATCAACAACTGGACCATCAACTTATTGACTCGACCATTGCCTTGCATTGATTCGCCCAGGAACCACAAACCTCACCCAGGAACAGAGACAAATCCCAGCATTTGAAAGATAAAGAACCTATAGGAACCCACCATTTGGAAGACAAAGACCCTACAGAAACCAGCAACCCCACAATCGTGTCTTACCAGACAATGAGGACACTTGGATCTGCACATATTAATCTGAGCAGGACTGTCCTTGCCTGGACATGTCCTTCCCATAGGAGACATGGGTAGCCCACCCCTATAAAAGGCGTGGTAGAGTGTGATCTCTTTGGGACACCCTCTCCATCTGGTCCAGCATTATGCCATATCACTTATCCACCCAGAGGCACTGCTGGCAACCCCCTCTCGACAACACCTTGCTGGAGAAGACACCGACTGGCCATCAAGGATCAGGATAGGTAGCTATTATCCACCCTCCTTCCCCAAGCACAAGACCTGGACTTTGTCCCTACACACCTTGACTTCAATTCCTCCACCAAGCCTTTTTCTCTCCTGCGTCCATTGTGTGTGTGTGTGTGAGTGAGTGCTTGTGTGTGTAGGAACCAATAATTTCATAAGCTGTAAAGTACATTGCCTGTCTAATAAAACTGATATTTTTAACCTCAAGTTGACCTCTATCTTGCTGCAGGCTCCCAGCTAAATGCACATCCCTCTGACCTCCCTCTGGGCTCTGTTCCTCTCTACCACCTCTATCTCCTCCAGCTCCAACTTTGTCTCCTTCTCTGCTGACTTCACAGCCCCACTCTTTGCTCTCCCAGCTCTAGCCCCTCTTCCTCCTTCTTGATCTCCCAGGTTTCCATTTTGTGTCTCACCACCTTTGCCTTCTCCCTGATCCCTGTTTCTCTCTCCAACCTCTCCCTGATCTTCCCTGTCTCTTTCTGTTCCCTGTTTGTGTCCTGCTGCCTCTGCCTTCTCTCCCCAGTCTTCCCTGTCTTCCTCTCCATTCCCGTTTGTGCCTTACCACCTCTGCCTTCTCCCTAATCTTTCCAGCACCTCCCATAGCATCTCCTAATCTCCCGTCTTTTCTCCACAGCCTCCAGTGGGTCCTTGCTCTCTGTCTGTCTTCCCCAGCCTTTCTCCAGCTGCTGCCTCTGCCTCCCAGCTCCATCTGCAGTTTCTCCAGTCCCCATTCCTGGTCCTCAACTCCCGTGCCAGCTTTTTCCCATGTTCTCTGTTCCCTCACAGCCTTTTCCTTGCATCCACTGCTTCCTGGCTTCTCCTGGCTTTCTGACCCACAGCCTCTCTGGTTTCCCTGGCCCCAGCTCCATCCATAGTTTCTCCAGTCCCTGTTTCTGGTCCCCAACTCCCTTGCCATTTTTTCCCCCAGTCTCTGTTTCCCCACAGCCTTTCCCGGCACCCGCAGCTTCTCCCCATCCCCGGCTATCACTCCCACCTGGCTCTGCCACTCCTCCCAGTCTCTCTGGCACCAGCTTCTCCCCAGCCCAGCTCCCCGACCTGGTTCCCAGCTCCCACAGCCTCCCTTGGCTTCCCTATAGCCTCTCTCTGGTTACCCAGCTTCCTCCAGTCCCAGCTTCCCTCTCATCATACCTCACAGCTCCCCCACAGTCTCTTTGCTTCAGCTTTGGCTCTGATCCCAGGCTCTGTTCCAGCTTCTCCGCAGCATCATTTCTCTGCTCTGCTGGCTTTTGGATTTTTCCTTTGATTAATTAACACTAATTAACCTTAAGTAACCCAAACCCCAGGTGACCCTAAGTAACCCCAGGGACCACTTGAGCTTGAGTAACCTCAAGCACCAAACTACCCCAATACCCTATAGTGTTAACACACAGCCATAAAATTGCATGTTTGTGTGTTTTTGTATGTGTACATGTGCTTGTGTGAACTCTTAGTGGTGTTTGTGTAGTTTTTTTGTGTGTATATAATTTTGTATCATGGTCTCCTGTCTAACAGTGCAATATTGGGATCCCGAGTGTTGATTTGGTGCATGTCAAGTCAACAACAGGGAATTGGTAGATCCAGCTGAGACAGATAGTTCACTAAGCTGGGTACCAAAAGTAACATTTAGGCTACAATATGGTGATTAGGACACTGTCCTAGGAAATAGAGGTTCACATCTTCACAGTTTGAGGAGGGTCAAGAGCTAGTCTCCTTTTTGCTGACTGACTGTTTTAGTTAATAGGCCCTGGGAGATGAGGAGTCTTGGATAACCACCTCATGCTTATTTTCTGAAATCATCAGGCTGTTGCTTCAAGAAGTGAGAGTAGACCTTGTGAGTCACAAGTAAATGGTACATATAAAGGAAATTGTAAATCAGGAAAATATATTCCAGTGACATAGCGGGGGTGTGGCCCTCTACCTGAGATTTCTTGTGTGTATTTTAACAACCATTTAAAGAAGCAGGGCATAGGCTGTCATGGTTCCCCTGCACTACCTGCGGTATGTTAAGGTGTTATGTCTTGTTTTGTGTCAGGTAGTTTTATGAAGAGGTTAGACAATGGGTGATTTCGATTGGGATAGGGATGATCCTAGTAGTTTAGCCCTACTTCTCTTTGACTCTATGCCAGGACATCAGGTTCAAACCTGCGCTTAATGTTTTCTGTTGCACGCTAACTGATATATCTGTGCTTTCTGAATCACCCTTTGGCCTCCTGTTCCCATTTCTCAGTATAGAGTACTAAGTACCTATATGTGAATGCTGCTAGTTACAAACAAAATCTCTTCTTGATTATAGGCACATAACCCGATCAAAGTGATTTGCTCTGAAGAGCAAGCATTATAACATTAAAATTTGTAATGCCTGAGTATAGCAAGTGATGAACTATTTTAAATCCTGTTCTTAGATTCTAAAAGACCTTTTTTTTATATAAACTTTCTTATTTTATACTTAATGGGTCTCTTTGCATCAATTTTTCCATTTTAGATTTTATATATTTTAGGATTTTTTTAATGCTCTTAAGCTGTCATTCTTTCACATTTCTTGTTATGGTGCTATTTATCTGTCAGAGGAATTCTGGGCCACATATAGGCCCAGATGTCACAGTTTAGGTGAGGCCTGTCTTTGAGTAAAATACTTTGGAATAATTTAGATTTTGGATAGACAAAATGATTTTCATGGTTTCAAGTGGTGAAAGACTTGCTGTTTGTGACAGTTTATCAGCTGATTTGCTACTTTGTGTGTCTGCTCCTGTCCTAGAGCTAATATGAAGAATTTTACACTGGAATTAAGTTACTTTCTCAATTACCATATTTTTTTTCCCCACTTACTGTAGGCTGGAACAGATATACAAAACAGTTAAAATGGATCCACTTAACACACAGTAAGTCCTTCTCTCTTTCCAATCAATACAATTGTTTCTTCTGTCTCTACCTTTCATTAACATTCAGATTAATTACTATTTTCATATGTCTTCTTACACATACTCTAAAATATTTCCTCTTTCTTCCTCTCTGAGACTTTTTCATTTTCTCCTGTTGTACTTTTGGCAGTATTCCTACAGTTGTGTAAGAGGGATGCAATAGCTATAATGGCTGAGAAATTATGTGAGAGGCAAGGATTTCTTAGGGTGATATATTTTATTGGACAAACTGCATAAATGGAATAGTTTAATAAACTTTCAAATGCAAGACATTCTTTGTCAGATCACCTTTACTATTTACTAAATCACTGTTTCAGGTGTTCTGGAAAAATAAAACCTGTTACTTCCTTAGGTGTTACAGAAAAGGATAAGCAAGACCCCGGAAGGACAAGTCTGTGGTGCTCAAACTTCTGGCCCACCAGGGTGGAAAAGGGGTTTAGCACCAGTCTGTGTGTCATGCTGGAGTTGAGCCATATGTGGGATCCAGAGTGAGGCTGATATGCAGTGTCAGTCTGCATGTGCCATGCAATGCACTGTTTTGTCTCTGTGTGCCTGATCTGGTTGCAGAGCAACCCCATGTGTTGGCCTGACGTTTTATATCTGATACAGTGTCAGAGTGACCCTGTGCACTGGCCTGATCCCACATTTAGGATCTAGCCATAGCTTGACCCCATGTGCTTGATCAAGCTATGGAGTGACCCCCCAGTGCTGGATGACATCAAGATAAGGTAGGCCTTCCAGTGAGGTCATCATTCTTAATCTTAAATTTAAATTTGATTTAAAAAATTTGGGTAGTATATTAGACTTGTTTATGTTTTAGATTCACGCTGTATGAAGTTTCTTTGCTGAGTCACACTGTTTATGGCTTAGATAAGAGAATAATTGACCTGTAGGACCATAGAGTAATAGGATTGGAAGGGACATCTGGAGGTGATTTAGTTCAATCTCCTTCCTTGACTAACCCCCCTGACAAATATCTAAGCTGCATTTAAAACTTGTAAGGATGGTGATTCCATAACTTCTCTGGGTTACCTGTTGCAGTAGTTAACAATCCTCAGAGTAGGATCTTCATCCAGAAGGAATTGCTCTCTGATGCAAAATTTCTGTATGCCTATTCTTTCATGAAGCTGAGATGATGAACACTGCATGTCCCTGGAGGCTGGGGGTTGGAGCACGGCAATCTCCTGCAGGCAGCAGCAGCACTATTGGCAGTGGAAGCATGGCAGAGGCAAGTAGGGAGATGCCACCGGCAGCTGCAGTGTTGTTCGTTGGTGGGGGGGGCGAGCACCAACCAGTGATTAGCGACCACCCCCAGACACTGCCAGCAGTGTTGGCAGTGGCCAGCAGCAATTGTGGGCCACACGCAGACACCACAGGCAGTGTCAGCGGCGAGTGGAGAGTGGGGAGTGGGGAGTGGTGACCACCCACAGGCACCACCGATAGTTTCAGCAGAGCCTTTTCATAGGAAGTCCACCACCACGCTCAGGGTGTGCACATGCACCCATGTACACCCCTATGCATTGCCAATGCCTAAGAACAAAAACAAGAATAGACTTAGTAAGCACAGTTTCACAAAAGCTTATGCATCTCTAATTTAGTATATAAGTTTCATCTCTATCTTTTCATCTGCCTTACTTTAAACTAATACAGCTATCATTCTATATGCCTATTACCACATATGGTGTTCCACTGGCAGTAGTGTAATAGTGTATTATACATCTAAGCAAAAGCAACATTTCTGTTTAATTTAAGAGATTTATTGAAAAGTTATTTAATAAAAGCTTGACTTTGGTCTTTTCTTTAAGGATAATTTTAGGTTTTAGTGGAACTATGAATTGTACTTACCTTCTCAATTTGAATGTGACTTCTCTGTTATCTGTCCCTATATACATTTTTCTCTTAGAAACACTGGTAGATAGGTCTGCAAAATTGAGATAAGTGCCCACAAAATTTCTATAAGGATTACAACATCCTAAATCATTGTAATTCTCTCATGCTAAGAATATTGCATTACTTACAGTAATAAGTAATGCAATATTCTATACACTAATAAGTGGCTTATGCAACAGCTTTAATCAAGTTTTGCCCAGAGAGTTATATTTGGGATCATTACTAATAGATTGGGACAATATATATTCTAATATACAATAATAGTTAGTAGGCATTTGCAGATTAACATTAACCTAAAAAAATACCATGCATATTGAGCAGCATGTATGAGGTACATGCTGGTGGAACTGCAGAGAAGAATGACTGCTGCCATTGCATATGTCCACAGTTGAAATCTACTTTTGAGTTTTTTCTGGGTAAAAAAATATCTATACTTGAGTAGAATTGATCTAAGATTTCCTGCATCCCAGGTAATCTTTTATCTTCTGTTGAGTGCCTTTTCTAACCCAAGCACTGACTGGTGCAAAGACACTATTACACCTATTATGTGATTCATAGATGGCATTTAATAACATTTAGAACTGTGGCTGTATGGGCGGCAGCAACTGAGGTCCCCCCTACCCCTCTTCACCAGGAAGAGTCTGGCACTGCTGCTGCCTGGAAGTGCTGCTAGGGCCGGTCTTCACAAAAATACTATCACAGCACAGCTTCTGCTGGGGTCTTCATGGAAACCGGACCCAGCCACATGGGTAGGGACTGCTGGGAGATGGAGTTCACTGCTAGCTGGATCCGGCCCATGGGCTGGACTTTGCCCACCCCTGTTGTAGTCAGTCTCAAATTTCTTTGGTCTCCATCTGATCCCACATATGTTTCCCTATTGGCATCCCCCACTGGCTCCACTTAGGCCATATCCTAGAAGTTTGGGAACTGTCTTGGGTATTAGCTTCAATTTTGCTCTGGCTTAGACAGCCTAACATGTATTTTGCATTTTCAGTGCAAGTTTCCCAGGCAGTAGGTTATGGGATAGGCACCTTCCAACCCCCAAAGTCCTACTATCGTGCAATGTACATAAAATCTGCCATTATATAGTATAAATTATAATGCATACTACATTACAAAAATGTTCTGGTTATAGGATAATTTTATCCTGTGTCATAATTAATTAATTTACCAAGTTGCAGGTTTGCAAATTAACCTGTTTTATACTATAAATTTTTTGTTTAAGTATGGGCCAACTTTATGTCAATATAATTTGGCAAACATTCTCAAGAACCTTGGTCAATTTCTCAAGTGACTTGTAGCATCTCCAGTGTGAGCTCGGTGCAGTTTTAAGTGCTCAGAGAATGTTCAGAAGAGGTGTTGACTGGCAATGTCTCCTTAGGGT
This sequence comes from Gavialis gangeticus, assembly GCF_001723915.1. NCBI lineage: Eukaryota > Metazoa > Chordata > Crocodylia > Gavialidae > Gavialis > Gavialis gangeticus. The sequence goes on from NW_017729032.1 coordinate 113,271,071, forward strand.
ATAGGGCCTTTAAAAAAATTATATCAGTTATCCCCAGAGATCATGAAACTGTAAAACATGAAAAAGAAAAAAGCCAAACTCAATAGCAAAGTATATTTTCTATACCTATGCAAGAAACACAACATCATTTCCAGAGAACTAAACATATACAATCCTCTGACTACTACACACAACTCCAAATATGCTTCACAGGTATGCTATTTGAGTTGGTCTAATAAAAGATATCAGATTTACCCAAAAAACCTTGTCTACATATATATATAAAGAGAGAGAGACAGTATAGTGGAGTAGTGTTTTATGTTGATCATGGGGAAATGTAGGTTTGGGGTTACTTTTTCATATCTGAAAATTGGGGATATTTTTTAATCAGAGAATACCAGGATCCCCTTTAATCGCATACAAATGTAGATTTTGGGTTACTTTTTAAATCTAAAATTAGTGGGGGGTGGGTATCAGAGAAAACCCAGATCCCTGGTGATCACGCACTGCCTGAGGTTTTTGTTTGTTTGTTTGTTTTTTTATAGCTAATCCTACACATCTAAACCTGCTCACTTCTACATGGTCCTTAACGTTGAGCTTTTTGGTTCTTACGATTGCTTCTTTCTTGTGCTTCCTCCTAATGGTTCCTGCTTCTCTTGATATTACCTATTCCCCTTGGTTTAACATTTATTTTTTATTCATTTTTTCATGCATTTCTGTCCTTAAGGTAAAAGGCATACAAAACACTAGACATATACTGTTGTGGAAATATTTTAGCCTGATACGAACTGGTTCAGAAATCTCAATTTCATCTGGAGGTTGGTGTGCTACATCTGTGGCTGACTGGCTGATCACCATGTTAAAGAAATTCACTTCCTCTTAAGAAACTTAAATAGAGCTGAAGGAGAAAACCAATTTTGATAGTCTAGTACAGTGGAGCTCTACCTTTTGATTCCACAGGCCAAATGATTGGTGTGGGACCCATCTCCATGATGGATTGGGCTCTGTGGGCCCAGCACTGCACTTTCCCACCCCCTGTACATAAAGGTTGGCCTTCAGATGCATAATGTCGCCTCCTCCTGGGCACTTAGACTGGTCTTGGGCCTTGTAATCTGGTGTGTCTCATGCCTGGCCCTGTATGCTGGGACTGGATGCCTGATTCAGGCCAGGTTCAGGTATTACACTTTGACCAGTGTAAGTGACTGGAAACCATCTATGCCACAGCAGAAAAGAAGTTGGACACATATAGACTGGTTTTAAAGTAGTGGAACTTGGTATAAGGTTCCCTCACAAAAGTCAAATGCGTGTTCTGTTTGCTACCAATCTCATTTATGCCACTTACACAAATTGTGTAACTTAGATCAATTTTGCCTCAAGATTTTTGAATGTCTGTACCTAGCTTCAGTGTGCAAGGCCTGGGCTCCCCATATGTCCAGAAACTTGGCAGCGGAGAAGCATTGGCGCTGAACCTCCACGGCCAATTTCTGGACCCAAGGGAGCCCAAATGACATAGTGACATTGTCCAGATCTGGCCTGTGGGCCTGAGATTGAGCACCCCTGGTTTAATATATAACTTCCTATCTCCCCCCAGCCTCCAGTTTTATATTTATTATGCTCATGGAAATCTTGAGAACAGAATAGAATGTAGCAAGGCATGGGACTAACACAGTAGGAGAGGAAAAACATAGGCAGAAGCATGGAGGAAGGCAGGAATGAAAGAACAAAGTGCACAATTTAAGCCTATGACAAAAAAAATGCCTGTTAGTCATGCAAATGAGAAGCTATTAAACAATTGTAACAGATGTTGGGAATTCTGGCCTATTGTAGACCTCAGAAAACCACTGTACATGGTGGCACTGTTTCAAAATAGATTAATCAATGAGTCCATTTCAGAATGAACATGCCATTACAACAAAAAAGTAGATTAAAAATATAATCTAGAAATACATTAGTACTGTTGTAGTTAAGGATTGCGTCAACCTTTTCGTTATAAATTTCCATCTTCAGAGCTTTATAACTAGGTAATATAATTTTGCTTCACTAAAACTAGGGTCTATATAGTAGCTTAAAGTAAAGAAAAATTTTAAAACATACACATAAAATGAAGGAAAAAGTTGGTGTTCTAATTCTTTTAATGTTAATCTATTTAGAATGTAGCCTTTGGGTTCTATGTTGCATCTTTACTTTGACCTACATATCACCGTTCTACTTTCTGTAAATATACCCTATTTTCCTGTCTCCATTTTTACTTCACCAACTTGAAATCTTTTTGCAACCAATTTTTGTTCTTTCTACCTCACACCCCATTACTTTTATATTTCACAGTATTTATTTATGTGTTTATACTGCAGCAGTATCATTTCATAGTACAGGATGTGGCTGTGTGACAGTAACAGCCAGAATATAATTTGGCCCCAAGTTTGCTTGTTTGCTTGCTTTGTAATGGTTTACTACTAACCATTAATAGCCAGTTTAAATTAAAAAAAATAATCACATATGTATGTTATATTAAGGTAGTGTTGAGGTGAAATTGTTGAAATGTACAGAGGCAAGAATTCCTATTGGTGGTATCTTTTATCGGACCAATTGTATGGTTGGGATAGATGACAGTAAGCTGTTGGGTATCACAATACCCACAGGTACTGTGTGAGGCCTGACAAAGAGTAACATGAAGCCCGGAAGCTTGCTTATAATTATCCTGATCATGTGCTTGGTCCAATAAAATATATTACCCACACGAATTATTGCCTCTCACTTTATTCTGTTTTCATTAAAATCTTAACCTTTTTGGATAATAAAATATCAAAGAGCTCTAAGCTCATACTAAAGCCTGGTTCCAATTTCTGTTGAGCCATATGTTCCACTCTTTTTTTTCCCCAAGGTCCAAGGAAAAATTAGGAGCTTGATGCAGAAGAGGAGAGCCATATCTTTAAACAACCCTTCGACTCCTTAATTCTGCTACTGAAAGTGATGCCTGATGCTGAAAGCAGTATCTAAGTGCCTTTTACAACTGTTTAGCAAGTTGCTCTAGGAAAAGGAGATTCTGGGCCTCGGATGTCAGTGGAGATATTTCATTTCCACTACTAAACAGGAGAGTTGGGCCAATGAATTCCTATTACATTGCGCTTAATTAAGTATTATTATACCTATTCTATAGATAGGGTAGCCCATGTACAAAGAGCTTAAGGGCCAGGTTTTCTATACTTCATGAGGATTTTAAGGAGGTCAGTTGTCTTAAAGTTCTTTGTACTCTTATACATAAAAATGAGAGTAAAAATAAAATATTTTGAATCAGGCCCTAATTACTTAGTATTTGTCACACACAATAAGTATGTGCATACAACCCAAGAGTTCCCAATCCAACTCTCCTCTAATTTTGGGGAAAACACTCATGAAAATGAATTTATTTACATGTGGTCTGACTTTCACTACTGATCTCCATTCTATTTGATTTCATTTTGCACTTAAGTCAACATTAAAAAACCAAACAAACAAACAAAAAAAAGCAGAGTGAAGCAATTAGAACAATATGCATATGCAGCTTTACAATGCTTATAATATGCTATTTTTTGCTGTGTCCCCCTTCCTTGTATTCCACCACCCTTATCAGTTGCCATCACTCTATATAGTATACCCTCTTTAGACAGCACACTCTGCAGGGTGGAGATCTGTCATCTTATTTATTTGTTATGTGCCACATTAGATTATTCTGTACCATAGCCATAATAAATGTGTGGACATTGCTAAGAATGGTGCTCCTGCTTCATAAAGAAAATACTATGCGTAGTAACTTGTTTTATAAATTGAAAGCACTGATACATCATAACTATTGCAGCCCAATTTCTGAGGCTGGAGACATCAAGTATATAAAACACAGACACTCTAATGTTCCATTTGATCACCCCTGACAGTGAATGCAAATATCTGTACTGTCACCTAATAAAATATGAGTTAACATGCTTTCGTAAGAACTGGATTGAATTTGTTCCCTTTTTCAGTTTTATGGAAAGATTCCAGACTGATGTGAAAATTATTAAATGTCTTGTGGGAAATTTATTTCCATCAAATAATTTATTAAATGTGTAGGAGGTTACAACAAAACTGCACTTTGGAGGGAAAAAAGGCAATAGAGAATTCTAAAATATATTTCCTTGGGTATCTTGAGCTTTCATTAAGATCACAGCTGCATATATAAAGCTAAAAAGAAGTTTAATTCCTCATAGAATTCCCATAATATAGATTTGTGTCATGGCTGGGTATACCTCTTTTTGTGCATTCTCAATACATCTGAATTCTTTGAGCTTGAATATACTTCACAGACTGCAAGGGCCTGATTCTAAAATTGCCTACACTACTTATTCCTGTGGTGTTGCACTAGCTTAAATAAGAATGATTCAGGAATTAAACATCTTGAACCTGGTGGGATCATCTTCAGAGGTAAGTATCTTCAGGATCAGGGATCACAAAAATATCTATTGTTTTGCAGTTATGAAATTGTGTAGTAGTCTGCCCTGCATCCCAAAGAAACATATTCTGGAAATAAACAGCAGGAAGTTCAAAAGTATGGGATAAATAAATAAAGTTTGAATCTGTACCTTCAGTTGATCATCCCAGGCTGCTCCTGAACTGACATGTAGGAAGTCAGTCAGATGAACCCACTTCCAGCCTTGGGGCTGTACCGGAGCCCTTCACTCCAGATCCTGAAAGCGCAGACCAGCTTCCAGTATGAGGTGCAGTGGAGCCCTTCACTATGTTCCACCCTGGAGGCTGGGAACACAAATTACCTGATCCATGCTCCTAGCTCTGGGTGGGCAACAGAGCCTTCCACTTCAGTGCTGCAACGGAGGCTGGTAGCAAAGGCCAGCTGATCAAAGCCCCAGCCTCAGGGGAACACTAAACTCAAGCACTTTGACTCAAATGTGCTTGGGAGACTGGAAACCACAGTCAGCCACAGGCAAGTGCTCCCATGTGCTCCTGAGGCCCCAATCAGTGAGGCCACATGTGCAATTTAAGGCATGATAGGAAGCAGACAAAGTTATTACATATTGTGTGTAACAACTTTGTGAGTTAATGCCATTAGTGGCATTAATATGTGACTGGGCTACACTAAAAGTGTGATTAACTCATTAACTTGTTTTAAATATAAGATCTACCAAGGACCTGTTATTCCTAAACATCCATTGATACAGACCATCTGAAAATCTTACTGTCAGAGAGACGGGTCTCAGTGGTTGTTATGATGCCTTCTGGTGGGATCATGAATCCTGTCCTCGCCCTCTTCATTCTCACCTGTCATGCCTCCCTGGATATATTGTTTAGAAAAAAAGTGAGGTTTCCCCAGAGTCCTACAGCAAGTCTTAGTGAGCCTTCATGCTTGCAGGTCCCTCCTGGACCCCACTGATCCTAATTAGTTCTCACATCATGTGATCTTTTCTGGGTCAATGTGCCACCCCACCATGGGCTCTGTCTGGGTGGAGGCCTCAGACAAGCCCCAGGAAGGCTGTGCCCCCCAGGCAGGGGTCCTGGCAGCACTCCGTGTCGACACCATTGTAGGAGTTGCTGCTTGTTTCTGGCTTAGTGCAATGCCTTTGCCCCACAATAGCAGGAGTTTCCCTCCCGGCCCTTCTTCCTCGCCCGCTGGCGCGAACACCGGATAAATGAGAGTGATTAGAAATAACTGAAATACAATGGTAGCAGGCCTCTACTGAATGGCCTGTAACAACTGAGCCATCACCTCACATTGATTCATTCAGAAACCATGGACCTCACCCAGGAACAGAGACAAGACCAGCATTTGAAAGACAAAAGACCCTGCAGAACCAGCAACTCTCACCATTATAGACACCTGAAACTGCACATCCCTGAATGGAGTACACACGCTCAGTATGCCAGGGGCTGACCCTTGCCTGGGCATGCCTCAGTAGTATATAGGGTACACATCTTGTCAAACTGACAAGCCCCACCCACTGATAGGTGCCCCACACCTGGCCCCGCCCTAGCTCTGCCCCAACCCGGCCCCTTAGACGCACTCCCTGCCCTGCCATCTTGGTTACCATCTTGGCCGCCATCTTGTGGCTGAAAGTCCCGCCCCTAACCCCTGACCTTTGCCACCGGAAACTCCACCCCTGAACCCCCTGGCAGCCATGTTGGTGGCCATCTTGCCCACCATGTTGCATCCCAGAACACCTTGTCCCCATCATATGGCCTGTGACATCAGAACGGTCGCTCCTTAACTGAAAAACTCCTCCACCCGAGAACACCGCTGAGCCAAAAGGGGGTCAAGTATAGAGGTAGGGGTGGGACCTAGGCTGGCAGTTCCTGGTCTGCCTCTTGTCAAAATCCTGTTGGGAAAACCCTCCAAACCAGGCCGCATGTTTTCTGAGACCACGCTAATACAGGCAGAAGCAAATATGGATTCTTACAGTTTGGAAACCTCAGGCACTGTTCAGACCTCTCTCAGCAGCACTATGGGTAAGATCTCAGAGGCTGAGACAGATTCCTGCACTCCCAAAACAGATCTGGGGACCGTGGCAGACCCCCAACAGAACGCATCAGAGCCACAGGCAGAGAGCCTGGGAGTGGCAGACAACCTAAACCCCAAAGACTCTGATGAGGTAACTAGCCTAGAATTATTTTGGAGGGGATGGCTTTCTACAGTAACAGGGTGGGCCTGTGTTAACTTTTTCGTCTCTTAGCAGGTAGGTGATGTCTTGATGGAGAACTTTCAAAACGTATGCGTTAGTGGACCTGTGAGAATAAAGGTCTCGTGTATGAACTGGTTTTGTTCATGTCTAAAAGAGAGGGGTTCAAGACAAGACTGAAGATGCATGTACTAGTTTTGTCTGAGTCCCCAGAGCTCTGTGGAGCAGTGGTATAAACCTATGGAGGTTACAGAGCATCCTACCTGTTCAGAGAAGGGTATTCTGTGCACCTAAAAGAGAATAGTTCAAGACATGGCTGAATAACCCTGTATGTACTGCTTTTCGCTAATAAATCTCATTTTGCCACTATTTAAATTTGTTGTCTGGCCTTTAAATCCTCCATAAGTGTGTTGGTGAGGTGGGTACCATGGTTACCAGTCATGTCTACAGGGGGATCTTTGTTAAAAGAAATTTATTACACCCCTGGGGCAGCGGGTAGTTTTGGTGGGGTGAACTCACTTTTTGAAGCAGCCAAAAGTCAGAATAAGAATCTTAATAGAAGCCAGGTTTCAGACCAGGATGCTTACACCCTACACAAACCAGTAATAAGACATTTTAAAAGAAACAAGACTTGTTTCAGATGTGGATGCACAATGGCAGGCAGATCTGGTGGATATACAACAGTTCTCCAAACACAACAGTGGCTTTAAGTACATTTTAACAGTGATAGACATATTATCCAAGCATGCCTGGGCCTTGAGTCTAAAAGTCAAATCAGCAGGTGAAATATCCAAGGCCTTTAAAAGCATTTTCTCAATGGGTCATGTGCCTGAAAAACTACAGACTGACCAGGGCAAAGAATTTTTAGATAAGCCTTTAAGCAAACTGCTAAAAGAGTATGTCTACCATTTTGTTAGAAAAAATTAAGTGAAGGCAGCCATTGTAGAAAGGTTTAATAAAACATTAAAATCAAAGATGTGAAGGTGTTTTACAACCCGCAACACTTTTTGCTACATTGATGTGTTACCAGAGTTTCTAAAGAGCTACAACCACAGCTTTCATAGAACTATCTGGGCCAGACGTGTTGATGTGAACTCCTCAAACTCTCCCCACGTGTAGAAAACAGTGTACAGAGACTACTTTAAAACAAAAACAGCAACATCCCTGTTCAGAAAAGGAGACCACATGAGAGTGTCTAGAACAAAAGGGAGATTTGAAAAAGGTTATGAACAAACATTCACCGATGAAATTTTCATAGTGGATGAAGTCATTAAGTGAGTGCAGACCCTTCCCTCTACCACCTAAAAGATTACAAAGACGAGCCAATCGAGGGTTCTTTTTATCCTGAAGAATTACAGAAAGTGAACCCAAAACAGGACAAAGTTTACAGGATTGAAAAAGTTTTAGCAGAGAAAGGAAAGGGGAGAAAGAAACAGTTACTTGTGAAATGGTTAGGGTGGCCTGCTAATTTAATAGCTGGGTAGAAGCCTCCCAAACCTGTAACATTTAGAATAAAAGACAAGGCATTACTGCTGCTGAAAGAGCAAGATAAGCGATGGTGGTTTTTACATCACTTTACCCAGAAATGCCTGCGCCAAGGTTTTCCCGCAGAACACCAGCTCAAACTTTACCATACAGCTGCTTAAACCTCTGGATCTTTGGGGGAAATGGGAGGTAGGTTTAGTAGAAATACGATACCTGCACAGCTGGAACAACATCAACGAAGACACCCCTTTTGAAATCTTTTCTGAAGCTAAAAAACTGGGATATGTCCTGCGCCGGGGATATTATTCATCCATCACAGAGTTGTTGGATCTTATGAATGATATCATTGCCAGTCACCCTACCCCACCTGAATTAGTTATCTTCTATGATCAAGCGAGCAGAAAAATTAGACTGAAAGCCAGCGATAACTCTTATGCTTTTTCTACTGGTGGTGAACTAGCCTATATCTTGGGGTTACTACCCAGGTCCACTGTTAAAAAAACCCTTTACAGCTGATATAACCGGAGGATTCAATTCATTGTACCTCTACATGGACATTGTTGAACACCAGCTTGTTGGGGACTTTTCGGTTCCCTTGCTATGCTGTGTACCTACCCGTGGAAAAAACAACGAGTTTGTCACTATCACATATGACAAGCCACATTATGTCCCCATGAGCCAGCACCACATTGACACAATCAGCATT
>NW_017729032.1:113279898-113286791 GCF_001723915.1 Gavialis gangeticus
GAAGTCATTAAGTGAGTGCAGACCCTTCCCTCTACCACCTAAAAGATTACAAAGACGAGCCAATCGAGGGTTCTTTTTATCCTGAAGAATTACAGAAAGTGAACCCAAAACAGGACAAAGTTTACAGGATTGAAAAAGTTTTAGCAGAGAAAGGAAAGGGGAGAAAGAAACAGTTACTTGTGAAATGGTTAGGGTGGCCTGCTAATTTAATAGCTGGGTAGAAGCCTCCCAAACCTGTAACATTTAGAATAAAAGACAAGGCATTACTGCTGCTGAAAGAGCAAGATGAGCGACGGTGGTTTTTACATCACTTTACCCAGTAATACCTGCACCAAGGTTTTCCTACAGAACACCAGTTCGAACTTTACCATACAGCTGCTTAAACCTCTGGATCTTTGGGGGAAATGGGAGGTAGGTTTAGTAGAAATACGATACCTGCACAGCTGGAACAACATCAACGAAGACACCCCTTTTGAAATCTTTTCTGAAGCTAAAAAACTGGGATATGTCCTGCGCCGGGGATATTATTCATCCATCACAGAGTTGTTGGATCTTATGAATGATATCATTGCCAGTCACCCTACCCCACCTGAATTAGTTATCTTCTATGATCAAGCGAGCAGAAAAATTAGACTGAAAGCCAGCGATAACTCTTATGCTTTTTCTACTGGTGGTGAACTAGCCTATATCTTGGGGTTACTACCCAGGTCCACTGTTAAAAAAACCCTTTACAGCTGATATAACCGGAGGATTCAATTCATTGTACCTCTACATGGACATTGTTGAACACCAGCTTGTTGGGGACTTTTCGGTTCCCTTGCTATGCTGTGTACCTACCCGTGGAAAAAACAACGAGTTTGTCACTATCACATATGACAAGCCACATTATGTCCCCATGAGCCAGCACCACATTGACACAATCAGCATTGAAATAAAGACGGATCAGAATAGACACGTCTCATTTCGTTTTGGCAAGGTGATTGTTAAGCTCCACCTGCATCGCTGAAGGACTTTGGTGTTTTGAAATAAGAAAAAGCACAATGTTGGTGGTAAAAAATTATGGGGAATCCAGCCTTGTACAGAAATTATTACAAAGCTCAAGCTGCATACGGTCTCCCCGGTTTTCAGGGGCTGCCTGTGATGTATGGAGCTAGTGTGGGGGGCATATTCCACAGTGTGTTTAGAAAAGACATCCCTCTTTTGAAAAGGGGCCTAGAGATTATTAAACCCCACATTAAGAATGCCGCTCAAAACATAGCCCAGGATGTGATTGACCATGTCTCCCAAGCTGTTCTGGATAAGGTGGGCCGGTCAACAAATCAGGGTGGGTCTGGTCTTGTGTATATTAAAAAAAGGAGCCTTAAAAGAAAGAGAGTTGCATCACGTCCCCTGTGTACAGGCCCACCCCAGCCCCTTAAAAGAAAGAAGCTAAGGCACCAGGTCAGACAGAAACGAAAGACCAAGAAGCAGCTGTCTGGGAGGAAGAAGGGGCGCTCTCCTGGAAGAAAAAGAAATATATTTTAACTGCTATTTCTTTTGTTCATGTCGGATCCAAAGAGCGTACCAAATCTGAGCTGTATTTGTTTCAAATAGCTCCCACACAGACCAACATTGAAAAGGTCTGTACATTGAGACCCCCCCACTCTCAGCTATTACAGAGTCTGCCCCCCTTGCCTTTTTCATTGCTGGGAATGGAGAAGATTATATGGATTTAAACAACACATTGCTGTACCTTTGTTGCAAGATTGTAAAAGGTGATGGAACGGATCTTGATGATGGGGCTGCAGTGGGGCTAGTGAATTACCCCTTAGCCTCTATTTTCAGCCAGCTGGATGTCACTCTGGGAGACTGTCTCATAAGCCAAAGCAACAACTGTTACCCTTACAGAGTCTTCATTGAATCAGTGCTCAACTACAGTGATGATACACTCGCTACTCTGTTTTTGGCTGGTCTGTTTTACAAAGACACCCCTGGACAACATGAAGCAGTCGTCTTGGATGGTGATAACCATGGGTTTAGGAGACAGGTAAGCCTGACTGCTGGGAGCAGAAAGATAGAGCTGCTAGGCCACCTCCACAGTGATTTGTTTTTTGAAGAAAAACTTTTGTTGAATGACGTGGATGTGAAAATTAAACTGACTCGCAGTAAAGATGCCTTCTGTTTAATGGGCACCCCAGAGGTTGGACAGTGTAAACTACAAATCACGTATGCCTCACTTTTTGTGAAGAAAGTGAAGGTGGCTCCGGGTGTCCGGTTGGGTCATGTGGAGGCCTTGCTTATAGCCAATGCTAAATATTCCATAGACTGCACAGGTCTGAAAGTGTTTAGCATTCCTGCTGGCAGTCGGGTCAGTAATCAGGAGAATCTGTTTCTGGGACAGTTGCCCAAGCTCATTGTTATCAGGTTTGTGGATAATGATGCCTTTAGTGGGAACTATTCTAAGAACCCTTTAACTTTAAAAATTACAAATTTTGTTGCCTTGTACGTTGATGGAGAACAAATCCCAGCAAAACCTCTACAACATGATTTTGAAAATGGTAACTGTGTGAGAGAATATATGCAGCTGGTACAGACTGCTGGTAAGCATATGAAAGACCATTCCCTATTGATCAACCGTGAGGAGTTTGCCCAGGGGTACACCTTGTTTGCCTTTGATCAGTCTCCTGACCAGGAATGTGCTGACCATTATTCCTTGATTAAAACCAGGCACCTGAGAGCAGAAATACGCTTTGCAGGGACTTTGCCCATCACTGTCAACATGATCGTGTATGGGGTCTTTGACAATGTTATAGAGATAAACCAGAGGAGAAACATGCTGTTTGACTACATGTGAAGATGGACAGTGAACAGCTCTGCAGAGTTTTATCTGCAGAACCTTACACCAAAAAGACTTTTTTACATGTATCCCCCTGTGACTGGCTCCCTAAGGTTCAGCTGTCTCAAAGACCACTGAGCCTGGTGGTCCAAACGCACCTGCACAACCAACTTAGAGAACACTGGCTGGCTGTTTACCTGGTGGATAGGAACCACGGAGAGTTTTTGGATTCGTACGGTCACCCCCCAAGCAGCGCTCTGTTTCCTCAAAGTATTATGTTCTTTTAAAATGAAAATACTACCAGCAATGCTTTTCAGATGAAATAATTACAAGACCCCACCTGTTTTGCCTGTGGATACCACTGTGTGTTCTTCCTACACCACCGGAACAAGGGTTTGTCATTTGAACACATTTTAAAATTGTATTCTGATGATTTAGTACAAAATGACCGCATGGTGATGCAGTTTGTAAATAGTAAATACAAGTTTTTCCATATGTCTGGATCTGCCCAACACCTGTTTCAACATGCCCAGACATGTGTCTCTTGCAGTGACTTCCACAAAAATGTTATTTAAATAAAGAACCCTCCCCCCCTCTCCCCGGGTGGGTTTTTTAAAAAAAGAAAAAATGTGTATGTACTTTTCTTTTACGTCATATCACATTAAAAAACACGTTGTAGACAAAATCTGGAAGCAGTGTAAAATAGTTTATTGCAAGAGTAAAACTTTACATGCTAATCCACTTGCTTTTAGAGATAACATTTTGCTTCTTTGGTGATGTTGTTTCTTGGCCTGCAGCAGAGGTTTTCAGGTGTTCCAAATGAGCCCGATTTGCAGTATTGCCCATAAGAGAAGATGGTATGTTCAACTCTGCCAGGGCTTTCATAAAGATGCCCCAGCCTTTAGGTGGCTGTTTACTAGAACCGGTGTGAGTCTGGAGGGCTCCCCGGACTAAGTCAAACATGTTAGAACCCCTGATGAGCATTACTGTGTATACAACACCCTCTTGATCATCCCAAGAAGAAATATGCTTGTGCTGACTCAGTTTGCTGAGCAACACTTCAGCATTTTTCCTGTATCAGATGGGCACATTAGCCAACACTTCCTGAACAGTGGGGTCAGGATTTGTTGGTGTATCCAGGGGTTTTGCCATTTCTGAGAGGTTCTGTTCTGGCATAAACAGGGTTAATTTCCCTTTATCCAGATCACCTTGCTTCACGTACACCAGGTATTTTTGAAGCACAGCGGCATACAGTTTAGCTTTATCATATTCTGTTAAAACCAGCCTTTGGAGAATGTCCCTCATCTCAGCATCCAATAAATGGGTTGCCTCTGTTCTGATATTTTCCTGAGGAAGTGGAGGAGTCCTTAATTTCTCCAGCTGGTGGATGGGCACCAGGTACATTTTTTCCGCATACTTCATCACTGATTAGTCAAAAGTCCCATGATCAGAGGGATGGCAAAAATTAACAGGGGGCTGATAAATTCCCCAGACTGTTTCACCAGGTGTTTCTTTTTTGAGACAGAGTCTTTTGTTACTTAGGTATTTTATGATTCTGCATCTCTTTTTCAGTACATGGATTTGGTGGGGTGTCAAAGGAATGTTTCCTTTTAGGGTGTCCAGGGCAATTTCTGCAATGGTGGCTACTAAATCCTCAGAGGCTGAGCAGCTTTCCTCTGTTGGGGGGAGGATTGAGCAAGCAGTTTTAAGGCAGCTAAATTTCTCTTCACGCAGTTAGACATGTTCCCTTCTGCGGGCTCAGGAGCTAAAAAAGACCCCACTGCTACATCATCTCTTTTTATTTTCACCCACCAATTTTTTCAAAGTGTAAACCACTAGGTGGTCAGGAGGGAAAAGCCCGGTTCTTAATCTAAAAGCCTCGGGGGTACAAGTGTTTAATCTATCACCAGGTATCCATAAGGTTTTTCAGTGGCATCCTCAAAAGCTTCTAGATAGAATTGGGTCTTGCCCAGGTACATCTGTCTTTCCAGAGATAGCACCTGCAGCTTATCCCTGGGGTCTTTAAACAGAACCATGTATTTTGTGTTAAGGGTGATGGTGCGGCTCCTTTTCCCTTGGCAGAAAACATTCTGAACTATATACATGATACTAAAGTCCCTGTGATGTACATAGTTGGTAAAGACTTTCTCTATTTCACCACTCTCACAAGCAGAGTCCATCAAGTCATCCACCACAACCATATTTACTTTATTCAGGGGAAACAAGCGGTCATCATTAAGACTCTGCGGCACCCCCTCCACATATTTGATAAAAAGTGTATTTACAAAGTAATTCTTTATACAAAGGTTGCCAACAGCTGTAACACCATACAATATTCTTAGGCAGAGGAGACAACAAACTATCAGCATTATGTAGCAGGTTTTTTATAAAGTAACTTTTTCCACAGTTGCTAGGCCCTGCAAGAATCACAGAAAAGGGATGCTTCCAATGCATATCCATATTCAAAAACTGTGGGGGTGGGACTTGAAGTTTTCTGCGAGGACCCTTTTATCATAAATGACTTTCTGTGTTTTCTTAATAGTCTTAGTTTCAATTGTCCCATGTTGTTTATTCCTGACAATCGAGTTCAGTTTCACTGCAATGGTTTTAGAGATGTACCTGTCAGGGTTTGTCCTGTAATCAAGAACCAGGTCTTTCAAGCTCTCAAAACTGACTTTTTCACAGTTGGCCACATTCAGGGTAAACCCCTTGCCTTTTAAGCAGACCTTTCCTCCTGACAGCTTATACCCGTAGGTTTTGGGGCCTGCTGACACAAACTCTGTGATATGTTCATCTGGCAGGATCTCGCTTGTGAGGTGGCCTAAATAATCACTGAGCGGGGGGGTTCTGGTCTCCCTCACAGCTCACAAAAAATCACAGAGTTTGTATGATGGTATAGACACCAGTCCTGCAGTCTGTCTAACAACTCATACAGCTCTTGTTCTTGGTTTTCTTTTTCGGTACACCAGGTGGGTTACCCCAAGGCTTCCTGTTTCTGTTGGAGGTGGAGCTCCATGTATTTTTCAAAAAGTGTGTTACTTATCTCCGGAAAATGCCAGATATCATAGATTTTAGTTATTTTGTATCCCTTTGTGATACCTTTTTTCAATTCAGGTGTGCACCAAGTGCCCAGGAGGGCTCTTTCCTCATCCGTGTGAATACATTTTGGCTTTTTTTTTTCTGCACAAGTGCGGCACAGTGGGAACAGGAGTTTGCCATTCACCCTGACAGGTAACACCGGGAAAAAGAGCCCGCGTGGCAGGTACAATTTAACTTGCCAACCCAAAATACCTTGACAGGGGCCTGAAATTGTCGTGAATGATTTTGGGGTAACCGATAGGGTATTCCTTTGTTTTGCTGATGAAGGGGAAGAGACTGGTAAAATCATAATGGTGAATTTGCTCACCCAGGTTTCATAGTTTCATAGATAGTAGGGTCAGAAGGGACCTGAGCAGATCATCAAGTCTGTCCCCCTGTCACTCTTGGTAGGGGGAACAGGAACTCCCCCAGTGCCTGCTGGTCCTCTCTGACTAGTTTGTAACAGGCCACTGGATCCCCCCTCAGCCTTCTCTTGTGGAGGCTGAATAGGTTCAGGTCCTGTAGACTGTCCTCGTAGGGCCTTCCCTGCTGCCCCCTGATCATGTGAGCGGCCCTCCTCTGGACCCTCTCCATGTTGTCCACATACCTCTTGAAGTGCAGCGCCCAGAAATGGACCCAGTACTAGAGCTGCGACCTTACAAGTGCCACAGAGGGGGAGTATCACCTCCCTGGACCTGCTTGAGATGCCTCTGTGGATGCATGACAAGGCACGGTTGGCCTTCCTGACTGCATCTCCACACTGCTGGCCCATGTTCATCTTGGCATCAGCGATGACTCCAAGATCCTTTTCTGCCTCTGTATTGACGAGAAGGGAGTTCTACAGCCTGTAGGTATGGTGCTGGTTCTTCCTCCCCAGGTGTATCACCTTGCACTTGTCAGCATTGAATCCCATCCTATTCTCATTCACCCACCCCTGTAACCTGTCTAGGTCCAATTGTAGCCTATTCCTCCCTTCTAGCGTGCCCACATCTCCCCACAT
>NW_017729032.1:113287217-113287526 GCF_001723915.1 Gavialis gangeticus
CCTGCCTCTAATGGACCTGTGTAGGTTGCCCTAAAGCATAATCTCCCCTGCTGGCCCCTTGTGGATATGTGCCAGAATAATTCTCTCAGAAAGCTTACCCAGGATTGAGGTAAGACTAACTGGCCTATAGTTTCCTGGGTCCTCCTTCCTCCCTT
This sequence comes from Gavialis gangeticus, assembly GCF_001723915.1. Lineage (NCBI taxonomy): Eukaryota > Metazoa > Chordata > Crocodylia > Gavialidae > Gavialis > Gavialis gangeticus. Next base: position 113,287,373 of record NW_017729032.1, read on the forward strand.
GTTTGAAGATGGAAACCATGTTGGCCCTCTTCCAGTCCTCTGGCACCACATCAGAACATCACGAGTGCTCATAGAGCCATGCCAAGGGTCCTGCAATGACCTCAGCTAATTCTGTCAGCACTCTGGGGTGGAGATCATCCAGACCAGCTGATTT
>NW_017729032.1:113287537-113292614 GCF_001723915.1 Gavialis gangeticus
CTGTGGGACCTGAACCTGTTCAGCCTTCACAAGCGAAGGATGAAGGGGGACCTGGTGACCATCTATAAAGTCACTAGGGGAGACCAAAAGGGTTTAGGAGAGACCTTATTTCCCCTAGCGCCTCAAAAATAACAGCCACAAGTTGTTGGAGAGTAGGTTTAGATTAGACATCTGCAAGAACTACTTCACAGTTAGGGTGGCTAGGATCTGGAACCAACTTCCAAGGGAAGTGGTGCTGGCTTCTACCCTAGGGCTCTTTAAGAAGACGCTTGATGCCTACCTGGTTGGAGTCATTTGAGCCCAGTTTTTCTCCTGCCCAGGCAGGGGGTCAGACTTCAAGATCTACAAGGTCCCTTCCGACCCTACTTCTATGATTCTATGATAGAAAGGCACCGGAACAGGCTACCTAGAGAGGTTATGGAATCTCTCTCTTTAGAGAGTTTTAAGACACGGGCAGGCAAAGCCTTGGCTGGGCTGATATAAGTGGGATCGTCTTGCTTTGAGCAGAGGGTTGGACTACATGACCTCCTGAGGTTCCTTGCAACCCTAATTTTCTATTATTATATCATAAATTCAAGTGTAACATTCAGTATACAACCCATAGAGATAAATGTGTGCATTCAGAAGCCATTAATCAGTTTTGCTGCTGCCTTTATATCCTATAAACAGAGGAAATCTTGCGGCAGCAACCAAGAGGAAAAAAAAATACAGTTTAGCACATTCTTAAATGTTATAAATTATCATAGCTTCACAAAGGTTACCAATTTACATTAGCTGAGAATATGTCTTAGAATCACTTTCAAAGCCACTTTCAAAGACAAATATAAGCCACTATCCACTATACGTTTTTAAAAGTTAGTTTTCATTTCTTTCCATGTCTCCACCTCTTTCTCCACCAAAGAAAAAAATGCTTGTTGGATCATCTTGAAAGAACCATTGAAGATATATTAGATCAAGTTATTTAACCTGTTGCCATGAGACAGATGGCAAATGAAAAAAAATTAAGTTACTACAAGGAATTCACCCTTTCCAAGCTCTGAGAAACATCCAAGTTAAGTATGGAAGACCTTACTGTGCAAAGGATCTTGTTGTAGAAAGTTGCAGTCTCTCTGTCATGACCCAATGGTCTCCTCTGGAATTTTCCTGCCACACCTTGGATGAAAAAAGAAAAAGAACCAAAGAACAATGTAACTTTGGGAGGAAGATCAGATGATCACTCCTGCAACTTAATTGGTTCTCTTTTCTTTGCAGGACTCCATCATTCCCATCCCCTGCCCTTACCACTCTAGATGTTTCAGTGCAGATATTATTCTCATGTTTTTCCACCTCATTAGTCCCTCCCTTGTAGGGATTGTGTGTCTGTTGATCACTATTTTACAAATCCTAGGAAATAGGTCCTCTGACCCCAGGGCTTTCTATTAATTTCCCCATGCCCATAGGCCATAAATACAGTCTCTCTCAAAACCCTTGGGGAATTAATAATAAGGGACTGTGCTCAGTGTCCCCAAAACTCACTCTCTCAGTCTCTGTTTTCTTTTCATTCTAGGTACTTGGCACAGGAATCCTGTACTCACTGTCCCAGGTAGCTATTGGCTTGTGTGCTGTGGCCACCTTATACCTTTTCTCAACTAAGTCAGTCTTGGTTACATAGTCCTAGGCCATCTGTAGCCAATACAACCAAGTATCACATCTCTGTGTGATCACATAAACCTCTGGTCGCTCCATTCCTCTCTCCAGGGAACTAACTGCTTGTCTGCCCCTGCTTTAGCTTTAAGGAAGATCAGCTGGGTGGTCTGGCACAACTTCTGGTTCACTGCCTCAGTAGCCTCTACAGCCAGTACTCCTAATTATGACAAGCCCTCTGTTCACTCAGTTTTGCTGCACCAGTAAGTTCTACTGCCTTCATTGTTCTTTCAGTTTCCTGTGACAGGGCATACTTGATACTTTGTCAGAATAGGCATAACTAACATATTTTTAAGAGTGGTGTTAGTTTAGTAAGTACATGTATATATAGTTTCATAGTTTCATAGTTTCAAGGGTTGGAAGGGACCTGAGAAGATCATCTAGTCCAACCCCCTGCCATGGCAGGAAAGAGTCCTGGGGTCAAACGACGCCAGCAAGGTGTTCATCTAACCTCCTCTTAAAAACCCCCAGGGTAGGAGACTGCACCACTTCTCTTGGAAGTTGGTTCCAGACCCTAGCCACCCTGACTGTGAAGTAGCGCCTCCTGATATCTAGCCTAAACCTACCCTCTGCCAGCTTGTGACCGTTATTCCTGGTCACTCCTGGCGGTGCTCGGGGGAACAGTGACTCCCCCAATGCCTGCTGATCCCCCCTGACTAGTTTATAACAGTTTATATATTAGGACTGTGAACTAGTTTATATATTTGTGAATTAGTTTATAGAACTAGTTTATATATTAGGACTGTGTGAAACTTCAGTCTCTGATTCAACTCAGTCAAGATTTGGCCTGATTTAGTGGCCAAATCTCCAAATCCAAATCAAGTCAGAGGATCCTTTAATCTCTTGGAATCAAATCTGAACTCTTTGAATCAATTCAGGGAGATTCGGAAGGTTTTGGAAGTAGACATAGTGTTAAAAGTTTTTTCTACATACCTCCAGGTAGCAAGTGGCTCATGAGTGCTGTGATGCTGGGGTGCATGGAGTGTTCCACAGGATGGGGGGAGGGGCTCCCCAGTGCGCTTGGAAGCAGACCCAGAAGTGGACCAGAAGCACTTCTTTTCCACTTCCAGGTCCGCCAGGGAGTGCATGGGTGGGTGCATGTGCCCCCTCAGCTCAGCAATTGGTGCCTTGTGGGTCTGGGGGGGAACATACAAATGCTGAGCCAAGGGGAGCCCGGAGAGGGACCCTAGGCACTCCCTGGTGGACCTGGAAGTGAACCAGAAGCACTTCCGATTCACTTCTGGCTTTGCTGCTGAGCACATGGAGCCCCCTGCCCACACCCACACACACTCCTGTGCGATGCTCCATCTGCCCCAGCATTGCAGTATTCATGAGTTGTGCCTGATACCTCAAGGTAAGTAGAAAAACATTTAAAGCTGTTTCTAATCAACAAATCAAATCACTGTCCCTGATTCAGGCCGAATCCAAATCCAAATTGAATAGGGCTTGCTTTGCACACCTGTAATAGATAGATATACATACTTGTTTATTGTATTATAATATATAATAATAGTTGTAACAAATAGTAAAAATATTTATAAGTATAACATAGTTATATATACACACACACATATAGGCATATACTTACACATACACATGCATACATATACACATACACTTGTATATAATCAAAGTAAACTGGTAATAATTGTGCTATTTAATCATTTTAGTTCACATTTTTTTTAAATAAAAATAACAAATATATAGCTCACTGCAGAAAGCAAAGTATTGTTATATGGACAATCCTATCCATCTAGCATTCAAAATCAGTTCGCTTTAAGATTAATATAACTTTATGAGACTGAGAAACTACTTAATTGATTTTTTTTATCCCATTTTGTTGATGGTACAGTATTACAATTTTTCTATTCATTTCTACTTAATTTACAAAGAACATTACGTAAGAAGGAAGCCAGTAGAATTTGGTTTATTTATAAGACTTTTTAAAAATTATTATCATGATGTAGTTTGGGATGGTCCTGCTTTGAGCAGGGTGTTAAACTAGATGAGCTCCAGGTCCCTTCCAACCCTAATTTTCTATTGTTCTATGATTGTTTAGGTTTGATAAAGTGAGAAAGGTTCTATAAGGAGTCTGCTCTTTCCCTTTTCTAGGGAAGTCAGACAAAATGATGACCCTACATTTTGTTATGCTTTGGAGGATATATTCATATTTGTCCAGTAGACACATGAATGATACTTAAGTTATAGCTTAGCCACCTAAGAACAAAAGGGTGTTTCAAGTAGGCACAGCATCAACAGTCACAAATCTAATTATATCCCTAAAAATAAACATTTTCTAAACACTTGAGGCCAGATTTTTTTTCTACTTATCAGATATGTAGGTGGACAGGAATAGTATGATTCTATTCCACCCTGCTTAGCTTTCTGAAAATCCATTAATGCATCTAGTTTTTAAACAAACTGTTTTCTTGCCTGTAAGACTTACTAAAGTGTGTGGAACACCACCTTTTCCATTAACTGCTCATGGACTCAAGCTCATGCTGTGGTTTAGTACTTCCTTCTGTGTACTTCAGCTTTAGAAATTAGGTGGTAAGAATGCCCTAAAACAGATGTAAGCAACTCTCCTCCCCCTTGGCATGCAAGCCAGACCATGGCGTGGGACAGCATTTTGCTTGAAAAATGCACCTCAGGGCAGGTGGAAGGGAAGGGGCTTGGGTTGTGCTGCTACAACAAGGATCAGGCCCCTTTTGGCATCCTTGCCATCTGCCCACCAACACACCAACATCTTACAAATTCAAGTTGCAGATCTTTTTGGCACTCTGCCCAGAAATGCTGCCAACCATTGCCCTAAGGTTACTCCATGCTGTAACCCTGATATTGCTGAAAGCTCAGGATTAAACACAGTATTTCATTCTGATCACAGGAAAATTTTGATCGACCTAGAGGGATGTGGGCAGTGGGGTTCCGCAAGGCTCAGTCCTCAGGCCCACACTGTTCAACATCTTCATCAGTGACTTGGATGGGGGTAACAAGCACCCTGTTCAAATCTGCTGATGACAGTAAGATGTTGGGGGATGTGGGCACATTAGAAGGAAAGAATAGGCTACAATCAGACTTAGATAGGTTACAGGGGTGGGCAGACAAGAATAGGATGGGATTCAGCACTGACAAGTGCAAGGTGATGCACCTGGGGAGGAAGAACCAGCACCATACGTACAGGCTGGGGAACTACCTTCTTGTGAGTACAGAGGCAGAAAAGGATCTTGGAGTCATCATTGATGCCAAGATGAATATGGGTAGGCAGTGTGGGGATGTAGTCAGGAAGGCCAACTGCAGGTTGATGCATGCAACCTCCACAGATGCAACCTCCACAGATGCATCTCAAGCAGGTCCAGGGAGGTGATACTCTCCCTCTATGCAGCACTGGTCAGGC
>NW_017729032.1:113293312-113307997 GCF_001723915.1 Gavialis gangeticus
CTCCCCCTCTATGCGGCACTGGTCAGGCTGCAGCTGGAGTACTGCATCCAGTTCTGGGCACCGCATTTCAAGAGGGATGTGGACAACATGGAGAGGGTCCAGAGGAGGGCCACTCACATGATCAGGGGGCAGCAGGGCAGGCCCTGCGAGGACAGGCTACGGGACATGAACCTGTTCAGCCTCCACAAGAGAAGGCTGAGGGGGATCTAGTGGCCTGTTACAAACTAGTCAGAGGGGACCAGCAGGCATTGGGGGAGACCCTGTTCCCCCAAGCACTACCAGGAGTGACTAGAAATAACGGTCACAAGCTGGCAGAGGGTAAATTCAGATTAGACAACAGGAGGCGGTACTTGACTGTCGGAGTGGCTAGTATCTGGAACCAACTTCCAAGTGAAGTGGTACTGGTTCCTACCCTGGGGGTCTTTAAGACAAGGCTAGACAATCACCTTGCTGGGGTTGTCTGACCCCAGTACTCTTTCCTGCCATTGCAGGGGGTTGGACTTGATGATCTGCTCAGGTCCTTTCTGACCCTACTAACTATGAAACTATGAAAAGGTGGATTTTAGGTTACTTATTTAAATCCAAAAAATGGATTTTTTTCTTTTTCTCAGAGAAAACCAGGATCCCTGCTGATGAAGGCTTAGTCATGCTCACCACAGAACTCAATAGGATTTCTTCTCTCAGTAATTAACATTCTTCAGTTTAGCCCAAAGTGATAATAGCAACGATTATAACAGCCCTGAGTAAATATGTGATTATCTCAGCAGTTTTAATTTCTTTTGTTTTTTGTCACACTGACAAAATATCCTATATTCCAGTTTTAAAAGTGCTTTTTGTGAGAGAAAACATTGATTTTAGTATAATTACACTGTTGTATTGGATACTATTAATTTTTCTTCTTAAAATATAAATAAAATAATTCTTCCACAAATAGGATGAGTGCATCTGGGGGGAGGAAATAAGTAAGGCTGTGTCTGTTACAGCTTTACATAATTTTCTTTTTCACAATAAGTCAGGTGACATCGTTTCCTAATGATACTGTATTGGGACTTTTCCTGAAGACATTTCCTTGGCTTTTGAAAACAAGTCAACCAATGATTACTTACATGAGATATTTTGAGAGACAAATTCAACTATCATGTGACTTCATATTGGTAAAGACCGGGGATCCTGGTTTTCTTTGATAAAAAAAATCCCCAGTTTTAAGACTTAAAAAGTAACCTAAAATTCACATTTTTCTGTGATTAAAATGAAATGCCACTAATATATAGATATATATGTATAGTGGTGTTTCATTTTATTCAAGGAAAAATGTAGATTTGGGGTTACTTTTTTAATCCAAAATGTGGGGATTTTTTTTTTTTAATCAGATAAAACCAGGATCCCTGCTTATCACATGGTTTTAAAGTTTTGTAAATGTAGATCAGCTCCCAGGAACATCTTCACATTCCACTAAATTAACTAAATTGAAGACAGTGTCTTGAGATTACATTCTTTGCTTTTCAAACATAATATTGAGCTGGTGCAAAAGGATTAGCAAATGCATGAGTTTCAATACGAGAACAGAAAGTAAGATTATTCATTGTTACAGGAGCAGCAGCTTCCAAAAACAAAGAAAAGAAAATTTCTTATCAAGTCGTACATATAAGGTGTGTTCACATGTGAATTTAATGCAGTGCAATAAACTCTGGCACATACCATATCAGAGATTAAGGATGTAGACTCACAGCAGAAAACAATATGGCCGAAAGATTTATGCATTTTTCCCCCTAGGATTATTTCCTACAAACCTACTAACAAAACTCAGTACTTTAAAAGAGGATTTGCTTTTGTTGAAAGGTGGAAGTGTGGCACTTTACATCCAAGAGCAATACACATCCTTAACAAACAGCCCTGGGTCAGAGGAGGGGCAGACTGAAGTGCTCTGGGTAAGAATACAAGGGGGTCAGGAGGAAAGGAACTTAACAGTTGGTGTCTACTACAGACCATCCAACCAGGGGGAAGAGCTGAACCGGGAATTCTCAGGTCAGCTCACGGAGGCAACTGAGTTAAGCCAAGGGATGCTGTCATCATGGGTAACCTAAGCTACCAGACATCTGCTGGGAGGAGCAGTCAACAGGTCTGACAACTCACATAGCTTCCTAGCCAAGATACAGGACCTCCACCTCACCTAGGAGGTACACAGTCCCACCAGGGGAAATGCCTTGCTGGGCCTGGTCCTGGCCACAGGTGACGACCTGGTGGGGGACTGGGTTCTTGACCACCTGGGTGATAGTGATCATCGCCTACTGGAATTCACCATCCAGTGCAGGGTGTCAAAGGCCTGCAGCAAGGCATGAACCCTGGACTTCCGGAGGGCCAATTCAATGAGTTAAGGGGATTAGTCAGTGAGGCAGTGAGGTCCCAGAAGGGAGGGGATTTGGGAGTCCAAGAAGAGTGGTCGTTCCTTAAGGAAACAATCCTCCAAGCCCAAAGGCTGGCAGTCCCAATGCGAATCAAAAGGTGACAAAGTGCTCAAAAGCCACCATGGCTCACCAAAGGCATTCAGGAATGTCTGAAAGTTAAAAAAGAGGTGTACACCCAGTGGAAGGGAGGGGCCATCACCAAGGAGGATTATACCTCCATTGCTTGAGACTGTAGGGGGGCTGTTAGGAAGGCTAAGGTGGAGACAGAACTGGGACTAGTTAGTCGGATCAAAGATAACAAGAAGTCCTTTTTTAAATACAAAAGGGGTACATACGGAGTAAATAGGGAGTTCAAAGAAGGCACTGGGTAACATGGGGCCCCTGCAAGACACGCTTAGAAATCTGGTGGTTGCACCAGATGATAAAGCTGACCTCTTCAACAAATTTTTTGCCTCCATTTCTGAGCAGGGACTAGGACTGGGACACCCCTCCCCTCCCCCCCGGGATTCCGGACAGACCCAGGAAAGGCACAGCCAGGCACAGGGCCAGTGAGGACCTAGTCAGGGAACTTCTGGTGGGACTGGATGTGTTCAAATCAGCAGGTCCAGATGATCTGCACTCCAGGGTGCTGAGGGAATTAACAGAGGTCATTGCGGGGCCCCTGGCACAGCTTTACAAGCACTCATGGTGCTCTGGCAAGGTGCCAGAGGACTGGAAAAGGGCCAATGTAGTCCACATTTTCAAAAAAGAGAGGAAGGAAGACCCAGGCAACTATAGGCCCGTTAGTCTTACCTCGGTCCTGGGGAAGTTCTTTGAGAAACTTGTCCAGGAGCACACCTGCGCGGGACCAGCAGGGGAAATTATGCTTAGGGGCAACCAACGTGGGTTCATTAGAAGCAGGTCATGTCAGACCAACTTGGTTTCCTTCTATGAACAGGTTACAAATTCCTTCAACATGGGTGTTGCGGTGGACGTAGTCTTTCTAGACTTTAGGAAGGCCTTTGACACTTTCTTGGCCCATTCTCATTAAAAAATTAGGTGACTGTGGTGTCAATGCCTACACAGTCAGATGGGTTGCTAATTGGCTGGAGGGCTGCACCCAGAGGGTGGTGGTAGATGGGTCATTTTCAACCTGGAGGGATGTGGGCAGTGGGGTTCCCCAGGGCTCGGTCCTCGGGCCCACACTGTTCAGCATCTTCATCAGTGACTTGGACAAGGCAGTGAAAAGCACCTTGTTCAAATTTGTGGGTGACACTAAGATGTATGGAGATAATCACCTAGCTGGAGTTGTTTGACCCCAGCATTCTTTCCTGCCCATGGCAGGGGTTGGACGTGATAACATTCTCAGGTTCCTTCTAACCCTACCAACTATGAAACTATGAAAATTCAATTTGAAAGCAGTTCTATATGAAAAAAGAAGAGCATATTTCCCCTTTTGTATGAAAGAAGAAAGGGATTTATTTTGGTGACATCTTTTATTGGATCAATAGTAAGAAAGGTTGTTAAAAGTGTTATAAGCAGAGATCCTGGTTTTAGCTGATAAAAACCCCCCGATTATCAGATTAGAAAAAGTAACCCAAAATCCACATTTTTCTGAGATTAAAATGAAACCTCTCTCTCTCTCTCTCTTTCTCTCTCTCTCTCTCTATATATATACACACACACACACACGTCACATAATATTAACATTGCTAGGTCTGTCACATAATATTAACATTGCTAGGTGTGAAAAAATGATTCACAAGGAAAGCCAAGATTTTTCAAATAGGAGTTCTTGGTGTCAAACATATTTTGACCTGTTGTGGTCTTCCTGAGTTCTTGCCAGTAGAAGAACTGATCTATTATTTTGTGCAGTAAAAAACTAAGTGAAAACTAAGAGCTGACATTTTTAAGGGGTACCTTGAGTCCGTTAGGGGTTCCTTAAGTCTAAAACAGGTTGAGGATCGCTAACAGCAAACTTTAACCAAGCACAGAGAAAGAGTAGAATTCTGTTTTCTTGTTTGTGTATAAAACTACTGACATGCATGGTTTTGCTCTTCCTCTTCACTGTGGGCATGTAAGCTTTTGTGTGCAGATTAATCATGCTAACTAGGCTAAACACTGGCTGGGCATATAGGTACATACATGAGCATAAATCTCGGGGAGGGAGGGAAGGAAAGTCCTCCTATTTTTAAGCTCTTTAGCTGAGTCATGGTACTCACACAGAAGGCCAGAAACCCAGCCCCTCAGTTATACAGAAAGATTTGGATATCTTAATAAGGCAGGCTTGTTTGAACAAAGACTTTTAACTTGCAAGACCACACATCTATACTGATATTTAGTTCTGACCCAAAACCATCCTCTATAACCAATACATTAATTACTTACATGAAACACCATTTAGCTCATCTCTTGTTGTCAGTTCAGACCACTTCTAGAAATTTTCCTGACGATCAGAGGCTGAGGTGATAGATTCATAGATATTAGGGGCTGTAAGGGACCTTGCAGTTCATCGGGTCCAGCCCCCCCCCCCCCCGCCCTAGGCAGGAAGACAACTGGGGTCAAGTGACCCCAGCGAGGTGACTGTCCAGTCTCCTCTTGAAAAAAAGAATGTACATAAAAGAAAAAAACTGTACAAGGAACTTGCTAAAGGTCTTAAACCTTTGCACTACAAAAGCTAAATTAGCAGGTTGAGTATCTGTTGCGCAAGCAAATACTTGTAGGACAAGCAAGTGATTTTTAACTTACCTTTGTGTACATCATCTGCCTGCCCCCAGCTCCCCTCTGCTCTCCCCCATTCCCCACCACCATATTGTATTCCATACTCACATTGTATGCACAAAGGGACAAATTGTATTCCACCTATTAGGACTTAGGATCTAAGGCCACTGAGAGACGTGTGTGTGTGTGTGTGGGGGGTGGGGGGGACCCGAAATAAATGGCACTTTACTGGAAGAGAAGCTGCATCAGTATGACCCAGGTTGTCCAATGCCTGTATAGATCATGAGCTTCACCAGGGCTTTTTGGCACTTCTCTGGTCATATTTAAGAAAAGAAACATTTGGACACCTATCTTGCTGGGATCCTTTGACCCTAGCTGACTTGCTGTTCCTGGGGCAGGAGGCTTGACTCAATGATTTTCCAAGGTCCTTTCCAGCCCTAATGTCTATGAAATCTATGAAATATGCTGCATTTGGCATGGGGGCACTCTGAGCCAGAAGTAAAGTACAGTTATTGTTTTTTCCACATCTATCAGTAGTTTGTGTGTACTTAGGCACCTCTGTTCCACCATACTGAATCCCTGAAAAATTGTTAATGTAAAATAGGATTTAGTTCTTCACCTCCTTGCTGCTTTCCTGTAACTTAATCTTAAGTGTCAGATGAAGCTGTGTTACAAAAATAGACCTAATATAGATTTTCAGGGACTTAAAATACAGTAGCATTAGATACGTAAATCCACTGAGTGATACCTAATAGTAGGAACAGAATATGGTACAAGAAGCCCATCAGCAACAATCCAACATCTCCTTGCTCCTGCTTCCTTTGTGCCACATATTATAATTAAAATCAAGTACAGAAAGAGTTGGCAAACTGAATTCTAGAACACTGTTTTAAGACCAGCTGCTAGAAGTTCTTATCCAGGAATGAGTTGGTATATTTTTTCTTCTTCTGGCCTTTTTATTCACAGCTGCACAAGGTAATATAGATGGGGAGAGGAAGCTCAGGTGCCTCCAGATAGTTAACAGTAATCTTTATGATCACTCAAAAAATAAACCTCTAAACATACTTCTGGGAATGTAGATCTCATAAGCAGGGAACTTGGTTTTCTTTGATAAAAAATTCCAAATTTTTGGATTTAAAAAAGTAACCTAAAATACACATTTTTCTGTGATTAAAAACCCCCCCCACTATCCATCCATCCATCCATCCATCCATCCATAGGGTTAAAGACGTAACCCAAAATCCACATATTTTGTGATTAAAATTGAAAAGGTTACTTTTTAAATCCTAAAATTGGGGATTTTTTAATCAGAGAAAACCAGGATCCTTGCTCATAATGTAAGAAGCAGTTTCCTGGAAGTCAGTAACATTGAAACTGATTTGAGAATAATGACAGTTAATCAACTGAACATGATATCTCACTGTAAAGCTGTAACTAAAAGGCTGAATAAGAACCTTGGATTTATAAGTAATATGAATAAGATATAGATATTGTATTACCTATGTATAGAGTGTGCCAAAGAATAAATCTTTCTAGAAATATAGCTCTTGAGGGCCTCTGAGGGTTGGGCTAGCATATGTTCCATGATGTGTAGAGTAGGAACAAAGCTTCATTATCATCAAGCTCTTTTATGAAGTAGTGTTAAGACATTGATCTCTTTACTGTAAACAATGTTAAATTAAATTCTTTTGCTTAGTAAATGAGTTATCTTCATCACACAATTAATTTTTAAAGATACTACATATGACCCTAGTGTCATTCATAATTTTTAAAGATACTACATAAGGCCATAGACTAATGCATGTCAATCTGTTATCTTCACTTCAGAAAGAAAGTTGGAAAAACTGGAAAGCAATCAGAAAAGGTGGCTTGAGGACGAGAAAACATACTTGATAATGAGACTGTTAAATGTATTACATTTTCCTAAGAGGGAGTCACTTGATCATGGTCTACAAATGTATAAATTTGGAAGGGATTTGAGATAGTTGACAGTGTTTTAATATAGCTGGAAAAGGCATATTAAGATGAATGACTGGAAACTGAAGCTACACAAAGTTATACTAGATAAAACTTATTTTTTTACATTGAGAGTAACTAACCATTGGAACAATTCACCTAAAACATGTTGGACTCTCTAATACTGTTTCATAAAGTCAAGGCTATATATCTTTCTAAAATTTATATTATAGCTGTAGTAAAAGTCATAGGCTTGATGGAGAAATGATAACCTTGCTAGATAGAAAGGAATCCATCACAGATTCAAAAATAGTGGTTGTTTATGCTCAAATGATGTATTTGAGGTAGAACCTTATTTTACTTTATGCACCCAAAAGAAAGTTACCTGGCTAAGTAACTGCTACTTTTGCTAATTTTGCACAGTTTGTGTTCCTATTACATGTGCACTATATTGGGTAAACAAGCCTGAGATAAGAGGGGTCAGGAGGAAAAGAAAAAATAGAGCATATGTGGTTTAGTAAGTTAAATGTTACTCTTAAAAGTAGGAGCTTCTCTGTTGTGGCCTGGCCCTTGCTCCTAATGAGGTCAAGACTTTCATACTGTTCTGTCTCTATGTTATCCAATGAATAGTAAATGCATGGCTCAGCCTCAAGAGCAAGCTCAGAAAAAGAGCAGATTGATGTCTAACCATTGGCCTGGTGGGTATTCTGCCAAGAGTTTGAGAGATGCAGGTTAAAACTCCCTTAGGAATGGAGAGGTTGAAATTTAGTCCCCTTGTTTTCAAGGTAAATGTTTGGAACATTTTGCTATTCAGCTAAAACATAGTGTTGAAGCACGGAGTACCCTGATGAATGGCACTGGGTGGCAAGACCCTGAGGCACTCTAACCAGTCCTTGAGGGTGGGGTGCAGACACCATTGAGCCCCTGGGGCCAGAAATTACTGGCAGGGCTGCTGGTGGTGTGGACCAGACATCTCCAGGTGCTGCACATGCTTTACCAGCTCATTCTGGATATGGGTTGGCAGGCATGCAGGGGCAGAGGTCATAAGAATGCACCCCACACTGACAGAAGAGAGAGGAGAGCCCCAGGACCACAGCTGCAGCAGCATGGAGCCTGAGTGCAGCTTGCCGCAGTAGGGGCAAAGTAAACAGGGAACAGCCTGCTCACCAGATTAGAGGCTTGGAGGGGCCTCTAGCCCAAGGGATCCAGACCCCTATGGAGAGGAGTGAACAACATAGTATGTGAAGCCCAGAGAGACATTGCCTTCCTTAGTGAAATGACAAAAAAGGCAACTGTGAGTTTGTTCCAGGAGGGGACCTGGGTTCCTGTCCTGACTGTATGCTCAGCGAACCTAGATATTTAGAATTAAGGGCATGCTGGACTGGCCCCAGCAAGTGCAGCGATAGAAGCCCAATGAACTGTGATTGGGATGAAACTTTAAGCATTGGGCTGCCTAGTCCTCAGGGGGCTGAAGGGAAAAAATGTGGGATTTATAAGAAGACCTGGGGGCCAGAGAGCAGACTTGATATATCCTGGCCATACAAAATGGGAAAAGGACCTAGGCACCCTGTGCAGAGCCTAGCTACAGATGGCTCAGATGGCCAGATGCATAGACTGCCAAGACAAGATGGAGAGAGACTTTCTCTTAACCTACTGAGGCTAACTGGACCTGAGTCTGAATAATTGAGTTATTTGCTGATGGTATCATCCTTCCACTAGATAGCCAGTAGCCTGGCTATATTATAAAATCTGGCTGGCCTAAGGATGGGGTGTAAGAGGAGGCAGAATCCCAAGGACGAACGACCCAAGATGTCTGCGAGGGCAAGTGTAATCAATCAAGGATCCTCCACCTTTACTAGAAAAATCAAGATGTGGCAGGCGAAATGGAGGATGTGCTTTGTTAACACAAGTGAATGGAAGCCAAGCTGTCTGGCCCTAAGAACTGGCACTCAGTGGATGGGAGTACCAGATCTCAGTGGCAGTCAAGTCAGTCACAGCTATCCATACATGGCAAGCCCTCTACCTCCTCATTTTTACTGGGCCACAAATTCAGGGCCTCTACTCAGGCACACCTGTACCGAGCTACACACCAGATCAACAGGGATCCTGGTTTTCTCCAATTAAAAAAAAAAACATTTTCCAGATATAAAAGGTAACACAAAATCCACATTTTTCCATGATCAGCTATATATTAGTGGCGCTTCATTTTGATCATGGAGAAATGTGGATTTTAGTTTACTTTTTTTCATCTGAAAATTGGGGATTTTTTATCAGAGAATATCAGGATCCCAGGTTATAACCTGTAGTTTATATTTTTAGAAAAAAAATCTCTATATGTATTTTTAACAAAGACTAAGCTTTATTTTTACCTGATAACCCCAATTATTTTATTTTGATTTGGTTCCTGTTTAGGCTTGGTAGTACAGGACAAATTATGGTTCATTTCTAGTTTGGGTTCAAGTCAAAATACCATTTCAAACTTGTTCTTTGTTTCCAGTTCAGTTCTGGTTTTACTCCCTGTTGAAAAGAGCATGGGGAGGCTTGTTCTGGAGTGTTACTGTTAGTTTTCACCACTGGGAAATTTCCAGCTGAATAAAAGAAAAATGAATGTTCTGACAGTATTTTAAACAGTCAATGGGAAAACCTAGGTAATTAAAGGCCTGTCAGCCTAAAATCAATACCAGGTAAAATAGAATGGCTGATCTGGGACTCAGTTAATAAAAAAAATAAGTACAGGAATATAATTAATGCTAGTCAACATGTATTTATTGAAAATACATCTTGTAGTTTGATATCTTGTTTTGTTAACAATTTGGCTTATAAATATACTAGTATTGATATATACTTACACATCTGTAAGAAGTTTGACTTGGTATTACACAAACTTTTAAATTAGGAAACTAAAGCAACGTAAAAATAACCTCATATATGCTCAATTGCCAGCTGACAGATCTGAAGGCACAATTCAAAAAGAACCAGTATCAATCTTTAATTTCTGTTTCCAGTTTCTATCAGATTTCTATTTCTTCTGGATTTTGACCTTACTGCATGTATTTATTTATTTGTGACCTAGAAGAAATATAAAACCCTTTCTGATAAAGTTCAAGATGGCCCCAAAGTTAGGGTTACTGATGAGCAGGGATCCTGTTTTTTTTCTCTGAAAAAAAATCCCCGATTTTCAGAATAAAGGAAGTAACCAAAAATCCACATTTTCCCTTGATTAAAATAAAACCACTAACATAGATATATATTGATATAGATTTTAAGGGGCCTATTACAGGACAAATGCCATTTCTGTCTGTGTCCTTAGACTTCCAAAACATGATATAATTTTTGGTGTCTACTGTTGTGGCTTGCATAACTTGCCTGTCAATACATTTTGACATACAAAATACAAAATAACCAGCTTGACAGGAATTTAATTAATGGCCTGATTTCCAGAAATGACAATACCCACTCTTCCCAGTGAATTTTATAGGGATTGTCTTCACTAAACTGAAGAGACACACAGAAGCTGGAGCGGAAAAAGCTATATTAGCTAACTAGCTGCTTTCTGTCTGGACTCTTTCACTCCCTCTTCTACCTTTCTTGTTGTCTTGCTTCTTTCATTATAAAATAGCATCTCCATATTCTCCTATATCTTTTCCAACATCCTTGACTCTTATCAATATTTAATGCCTTTTCAAATAAACTATACTATATGGTTCTACAACAGGGGTGGGCAATTATTTTGGGTGGAGGGCCACTTATTGAGTTTTGGCAAGCCTTCGAGGGTTGCATGACAGGCAGCCCAGGGCAGATTAATATTAATTTTCTAAATTTTTAGGGTCCTCATGGGCCAGATAGAATGGCTTAACAGACCGTATCCAGCCTGCAGACCACATTTTGCCCAGCCCTGCTCTACAACCACCTGCCATAATGAATTCTGTAAGTTAGATAAGCACTGTATAAATAGTACTACCTCTTATTAGTTTTAAATCTGTCTCCGTATAATTTCAGTTGGTATCCCTAGTTCTTATATTTTGGGACTTGGTAAAAAAAAAAAGAAAAACAACAGTTAAGCATTCACTTAATTTACACCCTTCATGATTTTATGAATCTCTATTTTATGCCCCTCAACTTTCCCTGTTTCCAAACTGAAGAGTTCCTTTAAGTCTTTCCTGTTATGGTAGCTGGTCCACCCCCTCATCTTATTTGCTGTTCTTTTCTGTACCTCATATCTTTTCTAATTCTACTACATACTTTTTAAGATGTGGAAACTAGAATTCCACACAGTATTCAAGAAAAAGGGACCTGATAGATGCATACACTGGCACATGGATGATATCCATTGTTTTTACTCTCTTTTTAATGATTGTTTTGTTTTGTTTTGTTTTGTTTTGGGGGGGTTGGTTGCTGCTGAACATTGAACCAACATTTTTAATTAACTGTCTACACTGACTCAAAGGTTTATTTCCTCAATTGTAATGGCTAGTTCAGAGTCCAGCATTGTCTCTATATAGCTTAGGTTATTTTCCCCCATATTCATTACCTTGCACTTGTCAACACTGAAGTTGATCTGTCACTTTGTTGCTTACTCAGGTTTGGGAGATCTTTCTGAAATAGTTCATCAGCTTTGGACTTGATTAACAAGAATGATAGAGTCTTGTCTGCAGAGTTAGCCTGTTTACTTTGTACTCCCTTTCTGTTTTATTCATGAAAGTGTTGAACAAAACTGGCCCCAGCACAGATCCTGACAGACCCTAATCTTTACTTTCCTTCATCTTGAAAAATGATCATTTAGCTATTCTTTTTTTCCTTCCCCTTAACTACCACAGAAAGACTTTGGTCACAAGCTTTTCCCTTTGTGGCTTTTTTCCCTCTGTCAACATTCTTTAACTTGGTGTTTCATCCATTTCCTTCTGACAGTTGTTTTGTTTTGCTTTTTTCCCATGGTTTCCCCCCTTCCTTATTTCTATATACAGATTACTCTCTGGCTTTAAAATCTTTGAGCTTCTCTCTTCTTTGCTCTCTCCTTTCCTTTACATAAATTTTCCACTGCTGACTTTTATTCTAGGGCTATTTCCTCCTTTTCTTTTATAATACCATCATTTAAAATTTTCTGGGTCTTTTAAGATCAAATGTCTGTTTTCTTTTGGGGTTTTTTTTTTATTTATATCAAAAGGTCTGACAGATTTTATATCACTTGGTATCCTTAAAAGATATATGCTAGTTCAGTTCAACCACAAAGTACTGGGCTTGATATAGGAATCAATAGGTAAAATTATTGGCCTCCATTATGCAGGAGGTCAGATTAGATTATCATAACAATTCCTAATGGCCTGAAAAATCTTATCAGTCTATGTTAAACATAGATATGCTGTGCCAAAGATAAAACTATTATGAATGGGAACTCTTGCCAACAGCTAGCCCTGGAATACCCTGTCTATGGAGTTTCAAAAAGGAAAAGAAAACTCTACAAAAAATCTATATTAGTATTACTTTCATCACACTAAATCATCATGTTAATTAATTTAAGTTTAAATTTTATTGTTAGGAAAGTTGACTGAATTTTAGTAGCCAGTTAATTAAATTTAAAAGTGTACCAGTAAGATACAGTTCAAAATAGAGTGTATTGCTATCTAAAATAAAACCAAGGACATTTTGATTCAATGTAATAGTGAAAATATTTAAGTAAATTTATTGTCAGTGGTACAAAAATGTGATAGTAAGGATTTTAACTTCCTTAAAAAAGCTCCATTAGTTATGGGTTTTTAACTTATAAAGTATAGATGGGAAAATTAAATTAGATTCCATCTTCTTCAAATTACATATTGATTTAACATGTCACATTTTCAGAAAGAGCTAAAAATAAAAAGGCCTTCCAAAATTACAGCAAGAAATAAGTAAAAAAAAAATGATGCCATTACTAAAAAGATGGGCTACAAGTCATCTCTAAAGACTTATAGGAGTAGATACCAAAATTTCTTTTGCTCTGTGTTGAGAAAAAAAAATCCTAAATCAATATTTTTACAAGAAGGCAGTTTCCTGTGTCCCTATGAACAGTGATGGGGCTGGTGTTGGTTGGGACAGATAATGATATACTGACACAGACGTGCCTCTCAGTTGAAAAAGTTTGAAAGGCAGAAATCTGCAAATGCTGCTCCCACACGCAGTACCAAATTAAACAAAAGAGGCTGCTGAGAGCCAGACAGGTCTCAGGCGCACTTAAGTTGCACACTGGTAGTCAATAATCTATCCATATAGTCATCCAATCATGTAGGCCAAAACAAGCTACTTATGGGTACTTACAGGTGTTATGTTTATACAGTGAACTTAGTTCAACCTAAATCCTTACGGGTACAAGAATCCACAGTGCTTAGGTTGAACTAAAAATGATGTACATGACCTAAACTTTGGTCGCACCTGAGGTGTACTAAGTCTAGATCAATAGGGGATAGACCAGTCTATGGAATGCCTACACTGTTACCTTTCTGATTCAAGCTAGCTTGCTATTCTCCGGCATTCCTAAGTACAATGTAGCCCCTCTTCCAGCCTTTCCCCAGTGAGCATTCAGCTACTCCAGCCAAGGGCCCAGAAACTCCCAACCCAGGGCTCTCTCAGGTTTGACAAAGCTCAATCCTTCTCCTTGGCCCCTTCTTGAGGTATAGGCCACAAAAAAATGCAAGGGGGCTAAGGCAGCTGTTTCCTCTGGACACACCTTAGGCTCCCAGGCACTAGAGACCCTGGGTTATGCCCCTATACACTCAACACCCCACCTTGATGCACACCACAATTTACATGGAGACCTGGGCACTGAGGCCAAGAGAACCCCAAAACTCAGGCATAGCCCCACAGCCCCAGACCCTGCCAATCACAAACCAAGTCAGAATCCCAACTCTCCTGGACTCTGGCACACTTCTGGACTTAAACACCTACACACTGAGTCAACAACCCCCAAACCCAAGATGTACCTGGACCCCAAAACACACACAGATCCAAGAACTTCACATGCCATGATTCAGGCAAAGCCCCATGCCCCAACACAGAATCACAGAATCACAGAAGTAGGGTTGGAAGGGACCTTGTAGATCTTGAAGTCCGACCCCCTCCCTGGGCAGGAGAAAAACTGGGCTCAAATGATTCCAACCAGGTAGGCATCAAGCCTCTTCTTAAAGACCCCCAGGGTAGGAGCCAGAAACACTTCCCTTGGAAGTTGGTTCCAGATCCCAGCCACCCTAACTGTGAAGTAGTTCTTACAGATATGTAATCAAAACCTACTCTCCACAATTTATGGCCGTTATTCCTTGTTATGCCAGGGGGTGCTAGGGGAAACAAGGTCTCTCCCAAACCCATCTGGTCCTCCCTAGTAAGTTTATAGACTGTCACCAGGTCCCCCCTCAGCCTTCTCTTGTGAACGTTGAACAGGTTCAGGTCCCGCAGTCTCTCATTGTAGGGTCTGCCCTGTTGTCCCCAGATCATGCGGGAGGCCCTCCTCTGGACCATCTCAATGTTGTTCACATCCCTCCTGAAGTGGGGCGCACATAACCGGACATAGTACTCCAGCTGTGCCCTGACCAGTGTCACGTAGAGGGGGAGGATCATCTCCTTGACCCTACTTGAGATGCACCTGTGGATGCACGAC
>NW_017729032.1:113310515-113310750 GCF_001723915.1 Gavialis gangeticus
CAACTGCATAAGTGCCAGTTGACCTCGCCAATGCAGGCCCCCTGTCGTTGTGCCCGCCTACTCACCAGAAGAAGAGAGAATACCACCTGCACCCCAGTCTCCTTGAGCTTGTCCCCCAGAGCCTTGAAATCCTTCATAATGTGGTCAGGGTTGCCCCGGCCACGTCATTCGTCCCCACATGGATGACAACCATGGAGTAGTGGTCTGCAGGTTGGATGTAGGCCGGGATCCTCTC
>NW_017729032.1:113315750-113319684 GCF_001723915.1 Gavialis gangeticus
ATGCCCGGGCAGGGCCCCTGGCAGCCGCGCTCCATGTCTTCACCATGTTTGCAGAGCTGCACAGCTTGGCAGTGTGGCTCCGTTGGGTGAGCTAAGAGGGCTCCGGAGCGCTTCCCCTCCAGATCCACCTCAGCTGCGCTGTACCCTCTGCCCCACTTACCTTAGGGGGAAATCAGCTGTTGCTGCCCCCACCACTGTCAGCTCCGCAGCTGCTGCCTTCGCTGCTGAGGTATGGTGGGTACACATGTGGCACACGTGCACCCTGCTCCCTCTGCTCCTGCTCTCCAACCCCACAGACCCCACTTTTCAAAGGTCAGACAGACACCCCATGATCCAGACCCCAGCATGGACAAACCAACCATGAGTGGAAGCTGGTGCAGGTGGTTCAATTATAGAAGGGGATAGAGGCAGAATCTTAGGATTAGGCTGGTAGGGAGGGTACCCAGTTGTCTCCAGAGAATGGCCACTGGTGGCAGTTACCTGAGACATGTCCACCTGGAGTGTCCTCAGGGTTTTTTTGCCAGCAGGTACATGTTCCTGGAACACTCATGCCTCATTGGAGTCATAAGCATCTGGGCTAGACAGACAAGTGAATGCTTCTGGAAACTTTAGGAATATGTAGGGCATGGCCAGCTACCTCAGGGCAGGAGAAAGGGGCCACTATGAAGGGGAACTCCTCAGGTTCGGGGTGGGAGTGGGAGCATGTTGCCCCATAGTAGCCAGCCAGCCAGGGAGTGCTCCAGGTACTCAACTATACTCAATCTCTGGCAGGCCAGGGGGCCTGCAGGACACACTGGGATGTGTGCACAAAGGACCCAAGTATGTTGGCCTTCACAATACAGGTGTCTTTGTCTGCCTCCTCCCCTCAACAGCAAACATCTGCATGCTGTTCTCCTGCCCAGAGTAACTTAAACCAGTTTTTCTTCATGCTTTTTGAGAAGTTTTTTGCACCATACATGGCCAGAACAATTGCCTATTCTGTTACCCTGTGAATGCCCTGTTCTTGGTCAACTGGAGGGTTCCCTATCCCCTCCCAATTAGCTATATCAGTTCTGGCCGTACACTGAAAGGCTCACCCAGAATGTTGTCATTGACTGGGCAGATGAGCATTGGCCTCAGGCTCCCCTAAAAAAGAGTCTGTCTCCAGTTTTTGCACCGCTAAGGAATGTAAGTGTGAGTAAATATTAAAACTGTAGATTTCGCCTTCTAATGACCCGAAATTTTGCAACACTTTTAATGCTATGCCTATCCAAGGATTACTTAGAAATTATGTTAGACCTTTATCAGTTTCAATCCTTTATGGTGAATTATTTATAAAGTGGTTGTACACATGTTCTGTTCTAAATTCTTCTGATTCTTCACTTACCTCTGGGTAATGGCCAAATATAAGTTCTCTTCAGAAGTTACCCTAAGGAACAGATTTTAGGGATTTATGGAAAGTTTATATGGTTGCCTATCTGTTTCATAGCAACTGAATGAAATGAAAAAGCAATCACCTACAAGAAAGCAGTATCTTATGGCAGTAAATAGAACTGCATAACATATTACCCTAGAGCTATGTGAATTTTGAAATACAATGCTTTGCAGAAGGCTTACAAAGCTAAATGCACGCATATGTAAGTTTTCCAAAAGCTTCCACTACAGTCTGGAAGTAGAAGTCAACTACCCAGCAGAAATGTTAAATTCTTGTTGGAAGATATCCAATGGTAAATTCAAACAGTAGCTTAGTATACCCTGAAGAAATCACGGAATTTTAGGGCTTGACCCTATAGTTCTTATTCATCCAGTTAATCCTGTGTAATACATAGAATTTACTTGTTTATTTAGTGATTTCAGACTTAAATTAATGTTTAGGTTTGAAATATTTCTTTGTAAATGTAATACATGAAAAATAAAATATAAAATAGAAATAAATATGTTTTTAATTTAAAGTTTAAGAGAGGAAAGGAAGTTGAGGATTGTGAATAAAAAAATAAGCCACATTTACTACAGTACTTTCTTAAATATGAAGGAAACCAGGCTTATTTCTATATGTAAGTTCTAAAGTACAGCAAAAGGATAGGAAGGAGGCAGAGAAAAAGCTATCGTCATTTTTCCTTACTCTAATGAAATTCTTTAGTTAGAAGAAAGCAACTACTAGAAGTATTAGGGTGTAATTACATGTTAACTTAAATATGTTTTAATGACCCTTAAAACAGGAGCAACTGCACATTAGGCCAAGGAAACACATGCTAAAGGGCCTCTGAGCTGTTCAGAGATAATCCTGTATCACTGAGGATTATCTCTAACTGGTTTGGGGCAGCTGATGTTGCAGTCATGTGTGACTGTTACACAGGCCCAAAACCAGTTGGGAGAGGTCCTCCAGAATTTCAACTACTATATCTTCCCCCACAGTGACAGCACCTAAAAGTGTGTCTATTCTGATCCCTGTGGCATCTCCTACCCCTCCTCCCCCAAAACCAGGGCCTCCCCGCCATCCCCTTGGGACTTTCCCCTGAGCCTAGCCCAGAGAACAGAAACAGAGGTAGGTGGGTTCCCCTTCCCTGCTTGCTCCCCTGGGATAGCAACATGAGCTGCAGATAGGAAAGGAGCTGTTGTGGGGGAGGGGGGTGATGAATGGAGATCTGGTGGGGCCTGATTTCAGAATGTGGTAGGGGACAGATGGTGCAGCAGGCCCAATGAATCTGGGAGGGAACAAACACTTCCCCCCCATAGGCCACTTTGGGCCTACCACACACCCCCTCTCCTTGGGTTCCCCATTTCTCCCTCCCCCCACCAAGTTCCGTTGGGCCTGATGCACCATCTCCTCCACCACATTTGGCCTGCTGAGCTGCCTCCTCTCCCCTCCCACCCCTAACTCTCCTGGATTGGACCTACATCCATTTCACCCTGGATCCCTGATCACCAACCCCTCCTGCAGTTTCTGTCTTACCCAGAGCTCCCAGTGCTATCATGGGGGAGCAAGCAGGGAATAAGAACCCACCCAGTAACACTGCCACTGCTCATTGGGCTGGGCTCATGCTAGAGAACAGCTTCAGCTCAGAAGCAGTGACAGCAGATAAACTGGGGAATCTTGAATGTGGGGTTAGCCCCAAGGTCTAGGGGAAACAAAGGGATAGTCTTAAGGAACAGGGAGGATGGTGGGGGTTGGGGAAAGAAGATAGCAGTGGACCCAATCTGGACCAGTGGGGGAGGGGAGCAGTGGGTTTAAATTGGATGGTGGGGGGAAGTGGGGACCCAGATTTCAGGCAAGCAGGTGCTGGAAGGCCTGATGGGATCTTGCCAGCCCTGGTCATCCCACAGTCTAGGTCACCTACCCTGCCCCTGAAAGAAGGTGAGCTGGGCAGGCACAGTGCCAACTTGGTTCCTAGCCACATCCCTGCTCACCAGACCTTTAAGCACAGGTCAGAGCAGTACACATTACAGAGTTTACTAACCTTTAACATACAACTACTTAAAGAAAGTGCTAATTTTAATACAAATTAAAAATAGTACATGCTGGCCATGTCTACACATGTGCTTAACTGTGGATTAGACTAATTAGTTGCAAAGTAAAGCATCACAATGTACACGTGTGATGTTATTAGGTCATAGTAAACTAATGAACGCTGCTGTAAGATAGTACTGTTGGGAACAGTACTATTTTATGGCAGGTTAATTAACTGTGATTAAACACATGTGTAGCGCTGACCATGGACATAAATTGTTCCTGGTCAGCCTAGCCAGCAGCTGGCCAGATTCCTGCCTGCTGCCTAGGCACATAGCATTGCACTTTCATTTGTGCCCCAGCCACCCCCTCCACTGTCTTCCAACTGAAAATTGGGATTTTTTTTTAATCAGAGAAAACTAGGATCCCTGCTTATCAGCATAAGCCATATTGCCACTTGTGCTTTACAATTAACAATTAATATTAGAGGCCAAATCAAATTTCATC
>NW_017729032.1:113324684-113328594 GCF_001723915.1 Gavialis gangeticus
GCAGGGTAATTAACTGTGATTAAACACATGTGTAGCGCTGACCATGGACATAAATTGTTCCTGGTCAGCCTAGCCAGCAGCTGGCCAGATTCCTGCCTGCTGCCTAGGCACATAGCATTGCACTTTCATTTGTGCCCCAGCCACCCCCTCCACTGTCTTCCAACTGAAAATTGGGATTTTTTTTTAATCAGAGAAAACTAGGATCCCTGCTTATCAGCATAAGCCATATTGCCACTTGTGCTTTACAATTAACAATTAATATTAGAGGCCAAATCAAATTTCATCTCCAAGATGTCTATGCAGAACATATGCTGTTTTAAAACATCTAATTCACTGAACATAATTGTCTTTTGTCCTGTGCATCAACCTGGATGCCATTAAGGCATCTAGATTTTGTACATGTCCGGTTTATCTCCATGTGTCAAAATGTGTCCTATAGCACATGTTTAGAACCTGGTTTTCTGTGATTTAAACAAATATCCTCAATTGCTGGTTACAAGGTAACCCCAAATCTACATTTTCCCATGATTTAAATGAAATACCATGTGTGCATGGGACATGGTCAGCATAGGTAACTTCAGTTACCCAGACATCTCTTGCAAGGAACACTCAGCCAAGTCAGATTGGTTGTGTTGCTTTCTGACCTGTATTGAAGAGCTCTACCTGACTCAGGAAATGCATGGGTCAACCAGAGGTAATGCTCTCCTAGACATGGTCTTAGCCAAAGGAGATGATCTGGTGAGCAACTTGAGTATAGAGGGTAGCCTCGGCGACAGCAAGTATGAAACCATATTGTCCACTACAAGGCAGGAAAATCAGCTAGCAGGGTTGAAGTTTTGGACTTTGAAAAGGTGAATTTCAACAGGCTCTAGGCAATAGTAGGGGAAGCACTGCAGGACCGGGGACTGATGGTGAAAGGAGTGCATGAAAAGTGGTCATTCCTCAAGGACACAATGTTTGAAGCACAAAAGGAGTCCATTACCATGCAGAGGAAAGGTAGCAGAAGGGCTAGTAAGCCCTCTTGGCTTAAAAGAGATATCACGGTCCTCTTGAAAAACAAGAAAGACATACAAACAATGGAATCTTGGGACAGTCCCTAAGGAGAATTATACAACAACAGACCGCACTTGTAGAGAACAAATTAGAAAGGCTAAGGTGGTGACTGAGCTTACACTAGCAACAGAAATCAAGGACAATAAGATGTCATTCATTAGGTATGTAGGGAACAAGAAGAAAACAAATGGAAGCATAAGGCCATTGTTTAACAACTCAGGACAGCTGGTTACCAACACTCAGGAGAAAACTGAACTCCTGAACGACTACTTTGTTTCAGTATTTCACTAAACTAAGGGGAAAATCATATTAGATAAGGTTCAGAATGGGCTTGGTGGGAATGACAGCCTTCCTACTGTTGACGTTGAGCTGGGGCATGATCAGTTAGAAAAGTTAGACATTTGTAAGTCAACAGGACTGGATGCACTTCATCTGAGAGTGCTGAAGGAGCTGGCCAAAGCCATTGCAGGACCTCTGGCAAAACTCTTCCAAAACTCATGGCACTCGGGGGAGTTACCTGAAGACTGGAAGAAGGCCAATGTTGTGCCCATTTTCAAAAAGGAGAGGAGAGGGAACCTGGACAACTATAGGCCAATTAGCCTAACTTCTATCCCAGGGAAAATCCTGGTAAAAATTAATCAAGGAATCTGTGACAGGGGGCAAACTCAAGACTGGATCCCAGTGGCCCACCCACCTGCCAAGGGAAGTCTGCCCTGACTCACCTGCCAGAACTTGATTGTTATCTTGTTTTATTAAGTGTGAGGCTGCCCATTCCTGGCCTGAAGCCAGGGGGCGCGGCTCCAAACCTCCTCTACACTGCAGCCCATGCCTCACAGATGACATCCTGATTATAATTGCTCCCCACTCTGGGACCGGAGCAAACTCAGTCCATAGTTTGGCTCCATTCATCCTCATATTCACTTATCCCCACTCTCACAGGAGGCCTCTTGCACTCTGGCCCCCTCTCACAGGGGTCTCTGGCATACTGCCCATTACTGGACCACACTCCACTGCCCTTGCTCCTCTTCAGTGGCCTCTCTTTGGGCATCAGGCTTTGCTACTTGCACACTGGTTCTACCACGCAGTCCTTTGGTTCCCACGAGTTCCCCTACTCACATCTTCTTCCAAAACCTGGGCTGATTCTGCCTTAAGTCCCTCATTGGGCAACTGCTCTCATGCTCACTCCTTCAAGCCACTTTCACAGCCCTACTTAGTACACATCTGGTGCAGTCCTTCAAACCACTCTCGCAACCCTACTCTGCACCCCAACACACTGAGACCTTCTGGAAACTCTTATTGCACCCTACTCTGAGTGGGTCCTCACACTATGCTCCACAAGCTACCCCCTTGGGGGCCTCCAGGATATCACATCCCCACTGACCTCAGGTTTCTCAGTGCTAATACACCTGGCCTCCTCTTGCTCCCCCTGCTCTCACTATTACCCACCAGATAGTGGCAACCAGGGTTAAGGCACCCCTACATACCTTCCACCAAGGAGGTTCACAGTCCTGGCACTTCTTGGGGGCTCCCCTGCCACAAGGTGCCCCAACAGGCCTCCCTATCCTGGCAGGGTGCAGTTTTAGGTCATGCTTAGGACCAGGAGTCTCCAAACCACTAGACGTGTTCAAATCAGCAGGTCCTGACGATATCCACCCCAGAGTGCTGAAGGAATTTGCAGAGGTCATTACAGGAACCCTGGCACAGCTTTATGAGCATGGTGCTCTGGCAAAGTGCCAGAGGACTGGAAAAGGGCCAATGTGGTCCCCATTTTCAAAAAAGGGAGGAAGGAGGACCCAGGAAACAATAGGCCCATTAGTCTTACCCTGGTCCTGGGGAAGCTTTTTGTGAAAATTATCCAGGTGCATGTCTGCGGGGGACCAGCAGGGGAGATTATGCTTAGGGGCAACCAAAATGGGTTCATTAGAGGCAGATTCTGTCAGACCAACCTGGTAGCTTTCTACAACTAGTTCACAAAATACTTAGATGCAGGTATCGCGGTAGACATAGTCTTTCTGGACTTTAGGAAGGCCTTCAACACTGTCTCTCACCCCATTCTTATTAAAAATTAGGTGACTGTGGTGTCGATGCCTACATGGTCAGATGGGTCGCTAATTGGCTGGAGGGCCCCAGACAGAGAGTGGTGGTGGAAAGGTCATTTTCAACCTGGAGGATTGTAGGCAGTGGGTTTTCGTAGGGCTCAGTCCTCAGGCCTGCACTGTTCAACATCTTCATTGGCAACTTGGACAAGGGGGGAAAAGCACCTTGTTCAAATTTGCGGATGACACTAAGATGTGGGGAGAAGTGGGCACACTAGAGGAGAGGCTGGAATTAGATATGGACTGCATACAGGGGTGGACAAATGAGAACAGGATGGGTTTCAACACTGGCAAGTGCAAGGTATTGCACCTGGGAAGGAAGAACCAGCAGCATACCTGCATGCTGGGGAACTCCCTTCTTGTCAGCACAGAGACAGAAAAGGATCTTGGAGTCATTATTGACTCCATAATGAACATGGGCTGTCAATGTGGGGACGTGGTCAGGAAGGCTAACCCCACCTTGTCATGCATCCATAGATGCAACACGAGCAGGTCCAAGGAGGTAATCCACCCCCTCTATGCAACATTGGTCAGGCCGCAGTTGGAGTACTGTGTCCAATTCTGGGTGCCACACTTCAGGAGCGATGTGGACATCATCGAGAGGGTCCATAGGAGGGCCACTTTTATGATCGGGGGCAGCAAGGCAGGCCCTACGAGGGGAGGCTATGGGAACTGAACCTGTTCAGCCTCCACAAGAAAAGGTTGAGAGGGGATCTGGTGGACATCTATAAGCTGACCAAGGGGGACCAGCAGGCAATGGG
>NW_017729032.1:113333594-113343672 GCF_001723915.1 Gavialis gangeticus
AACTCGAAACATTGTAAGTCAAGGACTGCCTGATCTATATATATATATATATATATATATATATATAGTGGTGTTTCATTTTAATCACAGAAAAATGTGGATTTGGGGTAATTTTTTTAACCCAAAATTGGGGCTTTTTTTTTTTTATTGAAGAAAACCAGGATCCCTGCTTCTGAGGAAAAGCTGAAATTGAATAGTTTGGTCTGGGGAAGAGAAGATTGAGAAGGGGAATTTGATAATAGTCCTGGGGGGCAAGGCTAGAGGATGGAGATAGGTTTTCTCTATGGGGTTCAGAACTAGAAACAATGATCTCAAGCTGTAGCAGAGGAAATGTAGGGTTTTAGATTAGGAGGAATTTTGTGACTCTTAGAAACATTAGAACAGGCTACCTAGAAAGGTTATGGAATCTCCATCCCTCAACATTTTCAAAAGCAGGTAGGCAGACTCTTAGCTAGGATGGTTTAATCAGAAATGATCCTGCCTTGAGCAGGTGGCTAGACTAGATTCCCTTGTGAGATGCTCTTTAGCTCTATTTTCCTATTCTCTTAGTAATGGCATAGCTTTTGGCCTCAAAATGTAGTTGCTCTTCTCTGAGGTTCTCAAAATATGTCACTTGGCCAAGTTACCAAAATTTTCCCTTGCCTTAAGATTTCCATTTTGTCTTATTTAGCCATGCTCTTATTTAACCTACTGCTGAGTTGTAGTGCAATTCTGAGACAGATATTTTTTTCCCCAGTGATTTTATTGCAAGGTGCCTTGCGGTATTAAATAGTCATTGGGCATGCCTACATGAAACACTATTGCACAGTGGTTACTGCACATTTATTTAGTTCTTGTATAAGCTAGTAATAAACAAATGTGTTATAACTGTAGTTACTGTGCAGTAGTGCCAAAGAATGCATTTTAAGTGATGCTACTTTGTACTAGCTTAATAGTACTGTGCAATAGCATCTTAGCATGGTTTTTCCCATGTGATGCTACTGTGCAGTAGTATCAAGCTACTGCACTGTCAGTGTCTCATGTACACACACCCATTATGTTGTTCTTATTCTCCCGCCCTCCCCCCACCCCCAGACCCTATCTTTGCACCCAGTTCTCTTCAAACAAGATGCTGGAAAGTAGCATAACCCTGCCTCCACCGCAGCCACCACCCTCTTTTTGGCATTTACTTACATGCAAAGCAATGAAGAAAATATTCTTTATAGTCTGAAAGTGCATTAATTTTTTTTCTTTTTACCTAAATTAAAGACCTCTTGTACCTAACCTTTTAAGTTAAGAATAAGGGAGGGAAGATGATATAAATGAGGCAGAAGTGAAGTGGGACTGAAGAATGGCATAACTAATAGAGATAACTGGATAAAAGAGTTGTTTTATGTACAGTATCCCATATTGTGTAAATCCTGTCCGTATCTGAAGTGTCATCTTACAGAACTCATGGATAAATCCTGTCCATATCTGAAGTGTCATCTTATAGAACTCATGGAGAGAATGCATTAAGGCTTAAGATGCAACTGGAAGTGACCCTGGAATCAGACAGCAGGAAATCTCAGAAAATAAAGAGAAGAGGAGACAATGGATAGCTGGACATATACTTAGGAGAAACAGGACAATACACAGGAGTCTGTGAGGGAGAAAGAAGAAAGGATAATCAGTAGTCAAATGGAAGAAAGGAAGGAAGTGGACTAGAGATTCACACCAGTACCCTGTAATGGTATGTGTGTGCAAAAGACAATTTCTAGTTAAGAAGTTAGCCAGTTAAGTTTATTGGTCCATCACTAAATGGAGTCCAAAAATAGAATGGTCTTTGAAGAGTAATGGAATGAAATACGGAAAAGCAAGAAAAAGAAAAAAAATGTTGGAAAGGATCTTGAAGTGAGCAAGGACAAATGTTTTGGCCATTCATGCTACTGAATGAATCAGGAAACTGCAAAATTCCCGCTGGAGTGGACAAAGGATTAGTTGCTCATGGCTGACAAAGGTTCTCAGAGAAGTGAATGAACTTATGATTGTCCGATGGATTTTTGTAATCCTTGAAAGGAGGATGGATATATAAGAAGATAAGGAAGATCAACAGAAAACCTAAGCACAGGTGCTACAGAGAGGAAGAAAAGAGATATATTCCACCAACAAGACTAAAAAGCATTTAGTTTTGGTTTTTGTACATAGTGGGGCTCATTGTTTCTAAGTTTAATTAATTAATTAAGTTTAATTAATAATAAAATAATATAGACCACTGGAATTAGTAATTGAGTCAATTGGACTGTGAAGATCAAAGTCCTAAAACGGAGAACACATGGGCCGCATCCAGATGATGCATCCAGACAAACTCAACCAGTCTGAGATGCCACAAGAGGCATGCTGAGTATGAAAAATGTTCCCCGTGCTACAAATATGCAGTACGAGGTCAAAATATGATACCTGGATTTCCAGGTATCAGAAAAAAACACTACCAAGAAATGAATGCACTCTCAGTTCTCCACCACACCATGAGGCAAGCCAGGGCAAAATAATCAGAGGAAACCAGGATCACTGGTAATCAGTTTTTTTTGGGGGGGGGGTTGCTTCAGGCTACTTCTGAAGGCTGCTACACAGAGCTGGCAATGAGTAACTGGTCATTTGGGCTGGATTATCAAGTTAGCTGGGTGTGATACCAGCTGAAGTGTTCCTTTTTATTCTATGGCTATAGGAACTGATGGGTCTGTGCCCCATTGCCTTTGGTGGACATTTCACTTTTTTGACTCATAGATTATTGCAGTAAGGAATATTAGTCTCTTATTGATAAACCTACTCATGAGCACCATTTTTGTGACATACAGCCCTAATCTGTAGTCCCCAAGAGGACTTGCAGGGACCTTGTACAACCACAGTTCTTTTACTTCAGTACAGACCCTTTATTGTTAGTTTCTCTTACGTATTGGATAATATCTGAATTTTGGTTGGTAAGCATCACTGGAAAATGATAGAATGAGGCAAACAAAATAGGAATAAGTCATGAAAAAATGTTTGATATGAAGACACTAATCTGCTGTCTAAAAATATAACTTTCTTTATCAGCACCATCATATCATTGTACGACTGTAGTTTTTAATTTTTTTTTTATTTAAGTTTTCTCTAGAGACACAATTATGTTGGAAGGAATGACACACAGATCAAAAGCAGAAAGAAAAAAAATCCTTGTGCCACAAGGTATGGGTCACAGAAAGTTCTGAAAATAGTCAAGTATTCTGAATTGTCTTGTAACAC
The DNA here is from genome assembly GCF_001723915.1 of Gavialis gangeticus. Taxonomy (NCBI): domain Eukaryota; kingdom Metazoa; phylum Chordata; order Crocodylia; family Gavialidae; genus Gavialis; species Gavialis gangeticus. The sequence continues at coordinate 113,336,838 of NW_017729032.1, forward strand.
TATGCCTATGGGAACCTAATTAGAAGACTTAGCTTGGAGCTGGACTTTCTTTAATTGCCTTCTCAGCAGAATTTCAAGGTCTGTTCCATCATACATCACAATGGGATTAATGCATTCAGAGTTCCTGCTGGAGTGAAGCATCCTAGATGCTTAAGCCTAGCTCACATAGGATATTTGAATTAGTTATCTTAGAAGCAAATCACCTACAGTGGTGATATCCAGGTGGTGGGGAGTGGGGGAGGTGCTGTTTTGTTTTGCTTGATTAAACTGGAATTTTTTGTTTTTTATTATTACTAGTTCTGGTCAAAAAAAAAATCTCAATTTGAAATGAAAATTACAATTAAAAATAAAATTCCCAGAGAGAAAATTAAGAGCATAATAATTTTAAAAATGAAACATACTATTCATTTTTTTTTAAAGGAACAAAATAGCCATCTGCTCCCTCTGTCTCTCAAGGGTCTTGACATACTGCCTGATTCCCAGAGGAGTCCTCCTACTGCAGAACAGGAAGCCTAGAATCCTTGAAAGTCCTGTTTCCAGGCAGTGTTTCCCGGTATACTGTGCTCTTTCCCTTGGAGTGAGGAGTCTAACTGACTCAAAAGCCTTGGCTCCAGGTGGGGTTTGCTTAGTATTTCCAAAGTTTGAAGTTTCATCTTTTTAGCTCCTACAAAATTACTTGCTTGAGATGCACTAGTGTCCTTCCCCAGCATGACATTACATTTCTCAACTCTTCGGTGCGCCTACTTGGTAATAGCAACTTAATGGGACAAGTGTCTTTCTATACGAACCTGTCTCACTGGGTTGTCAAGGTGCCTGGAAATCTAAACCCTCTGGCCATACAGAATTTAATCCCCTAATGGGAATATCTTTGTCTTATTCAGTTAGTAAATGACAGCTAGTGACAGTTGGTTCCTTTTCTCAGATACATAGAACAGCTGTTCTTTAGGGCTTGACAATGATAGGAAATAAACTATACTCAGCACCTGTTGTCAAATGCAGTTTCCCCTCTGGATATCCTTCAGTTATAGTTAAACACGCATTGACAATCATAACCAAACTATTTTTAACATCATTTCATCCTCCAGTGAAGAAAGCATAATCCACCCATCATGTTGTCTTCCTCTATATTAGAACATGTCTACACCAGTGGCTAAATTACATACTTGTGGATGACCATGCTTATTAGTGGGCATTAAATGTAACTCCATTGCTAAGGCCCCTCTAAATATACAAGCAATTTCAAAATGTGTTAAAATTATTGTAATCATAGATGATACATAGGGGAGGCACGGGGGAAGCATGGGCTCACCCTGTGAGTGCTGGTGCCCCCTGACAGCAAAAGCTCCAGCTGGTAGGATGGAGAGCACCTGTGCCCCACCCCTAAAATTAGCTCAGCTGGTGGCATGGCCGATGGGGGAGCCCCCCCAGTCACCAGCTGGCCACTGGGGGACCCCCGCTCATGTTCTGTTAGTGCTCCCCCAGATTTGGGAGGCACTAGTTGCCCATGATTGTAATAAAATATAGAAAATATTAAGATTTCTTCTCTTTTCTTTGGAATTTTAAAAAAGCTTAGATGGAATAAGGAAAATGAAAAGTAGTGGCTTATTCCTTGGGAATGTCCAGATGACAGAACATTTATACAGAATCATAGCATAAAAGACAGGGGAGGGCTAGAGAGGAAGCCCTTTACCACCTTGTGCAGGGGCTGCTGCAGCAGTGGTAGTACTGTGAGCTGCTGCTGCTGCCTCAGAACAAGTTTCTTAAACAGGAGTTGCTGCTGTATGGGTTCCCTAGTGGCTGCCATTTTGCCCCCCCTCCCCAAGTTAGCCCTCAGTGCTGGTGCCTGGCTCATCCCCTCCATATCCCAAGTTATGCTACTGCATTTACATTAATATTTACAATCATTGTAAAGGTAATTACTGCAGTCATTGGATACTGATGCTTTTGTATAGCAGGGGTACTTTTATTTGTTAACTTTACCCAGATAGTGTAACCTATGTCAGGACATAAAGTACAATATATTGACAGAATTTTGTGGCACAATTTATTACAGTGGTCAGAATTTTCAAGTAAGCTTGTAAAAAGTTTTAACATGGGGATATCTAGCATGACTACAGCAAAAGCTTTGTTATCGGGCACCCACAGAAAATGGGGGGTGCCAGATGATCAAATATGCTGGTTACCTGAGATACCCGAACAGGCGTCTTTTCCTGTGCAGGCTGCCACCCCTCCCACTGTGTCCACTGCACCGCCGCCCCACCCTGGAGTCAGTGTGCCGGGGAACAGGGAGGGGGGCCCCACTCAGGATGCTTTGGCCTAGGCCATGGGGGCTCTGCAGCACAGGCTGCTTTGTCCTGGGCCATGAGGGCTCAGCAAAACTGGAAGTGCCATGGTGGGCACTTCCAGTTTTGCTTTTGCTGTGTCAACTGGCATGCCAGTTAATGGAGCATGCCGGTTTCTAAGGTGCTGGATAACATGGCTTTTACTGTAAATTCCCCCACTTATTTCTGGTAATAGGAGATTCCCCACCCCCCGCTCTTAATGTCTAATGAATGTGATCTTCTAAAATCTTCTGTAAGTCAAAAAAGCAAGAATAATGTATTTCATGGGACTTCAAGTATAGTAATCAGAAGCAAATGCCTATTCCCAGTGTTGAACACAGCATCCAACTTTTATTCTACAGTGAGGAAAAAACATAAGAATATATGACTAGAAAGGGCCACAGAAGCCACTGATTTCACATAAGCCACTTTGAATTCACAGGAGACCTTTTGTTCAAAAAACATATGACCTATCCCTGTTTGCACCCCACAAAATTTAAATCCTACTAAATATCAGAGGGAAGGATCAGAAAAGACAAGGGCACCATCAGTGCTGTCACTATTGCAGTATCTGGGAACTTATTAGGTTATATATTATGTTTAGTTGATCCTATGAAGAAGACTATACCCAGCACTAGGGAAGAAACCAAGAAAGCCTTGTTACCTGAGAAGTAACAATTAGTGTTAATAGGGCTTCCTATTTCACAGTGTCTGCTGTTCTGCCTCTGCACTTGGTGCCTGGGACACTTGTTTTCATTTTCACTAGCTGGCCTTGAGCAGCCTCCAAAATCTGGAACTGTCTCAGCCAATCCAGGACATATGGTCAACCTACACATAGAGAAAAAGACTCTTTTCAAATCTATCATGGAGTTATAAATAATCAAATGTACATATCACATTTTGATTATTATTCCTAGAAAACCCCTATGCTATCAGACTATCCATTCCATAATTTATCCGATTGTATTTCAAGCTCTTTATTCTTGCTACATTTTCATTCCAAAACTGTACTCTTGTAATCATTAGAAACCTTTTTCATTTCCAGTCCACATTTGGTTGTGACCAGTTTATCTTCATTTAACCTTATACCAACACTGTTTTTCAAATTGAATACCACTCCCTAACATTCACCCTCAGGATGTATATATAAAGAATAATCATATCACCTCAACCTTTGTTTTGCTTAACAAAATCTCTTTTAATCTCAGCGTAAACTCATAATCTCCTCTTCATTTTCATAATCATACTAGCTGTCTTTCTCTGAATCTCTTCAAGATTTTTTATGTAGATAACTACAACTGTATACAGTTTTTAAATGAGATTTAATCAATGCCTTAAACAGTTGTAGTAATACTTTCTTACCTCTACTAAAAATATCCCACTCTTAGAATTACATTTCCCCTTTTCACAGACACGCTACATCAAGACACCCAGATCCCTCTCTTCTCCCATAGTTGTCAATGTAGGATACCCTACTTTTTACACAGTATGGTAATTTCTGACAGAAAGCTACCTTGCATTTTTAAGTTAATTTAATAACTATTAACAATTCTTGCTTAAATTAACTTGTCAAACTGCCTTAAACTTTATGATATTGAACAAAAATTTCTGGCTTGGCACTATTTGCACAAACAAATCCTTCTTCATAGTTTGTTCAATGTCATTTGAGATATTAACATAAATCAATGTGTTGGGTAAACAACTACATTCTTGGCTGAACTGATGGTGAAATTTTAACATTTAGTCTTTTTAGTAGATTTGGGGTTAATAGTCCTTATTGAGTAGGGTTTGTTAATAGGGTGGTTGTGATAATCCAGAAAATATATAAGAAGGAAGGTTTTATGATATGCTTTATTGGATCAAACAGTTAGGAGGGAGATATTAGACAAGCTTTCAAATATAAAATATCTTTCTTAACTCATTAGGCAGATATGACATTACAAAAGAAAAATACCCTTTTCACATCCATGAATGATTTTAACTATGCTGGCATGATTTAGAAAGTAATTTCCCATCTTGGATATAACGAAAAAAATCATGTTGACCCTGCTAACCTGTTTTATGATAAGATAATTGGTTTATTTAAAATTGCTGACAAATCGGCTTCATCATTAAGTTCAACTTCTTTTCATTATTATTAAAAGATTACAAATAATAAAGGCAACTTTTGGATCACTTTATTTTACTGTAGGATTATATATAAATTGAAATATTTCACATTCAGAATGAAAGCATCTCCATGAATGTGAACTGGGTCATCCTATCAGCTGAGGCCCATTTCAAATTTCCCTGTGATTTTTTTGAAAAAAACATGCATATTTCTTATTTTGAAAGGACTTCTCAAGACTAAATTCACTCATATTTTAATGCAGAGGGAAAAAAAAACATTAAACAAATGGAAACATTATCATTGTTTCACATGGGGAAGGTTTAAAAAAAATGTAATTAGCTCAGTCATAGTACTGCCCTATTAGGATTATAACTTCAGTTTGAGAAGCTGCAAGAATGGGGAAGCATGGTGTATTATAATCAGGGATCCTGGTTTTCTCTGATATCCCTGCTCTCCAATTTTTAGATTTAAAAAAGTAACCCAAAATAATCCACATTTTTCTGTGATTAAAATGAAACAACTGTGTGTGTGTGTGTGTGTGTGTGTGTGTGTGTGTAAGAGGTGTATGATGTTAATCACATTAAAATGTGTATATTGGGTTCCTTTTTTTAATCCAAAAATTAGGGATTTTTTTTAAAATCAAACAAAACCAGGATGCCTGGTTATAATAATGCAAAGAAAAATATTGTTAGGACTCTAAGTGCTTGCTTTAAACATTATTTAAAATAGGAAAGCCATTTTAAAGAAGGTATTAAGAACTGAGGTGTGGGTGGTCTGGCCTAGTAGTCCATCACTTGAAGCAGTTGTGAGATCCAGGCCAAGTTTTTAAGGAGCCACGGGGCCAGAGGCCTCTGGCATCAGAACTGGAATTGGGAGGTTAGTCAGCCAGGATATACCAGGAGTCAAGCCTGGATCAGAAGCCAAAGCCAAGCTTAGGACCAGAATCAGCAACCAAAAGTCAATCTGATAAAAGGAATACAAGAACACATGAAGGTAGGTGCAAGGACCTCAATTTTTGCCCTGAAAAAGTACTATGGGCTGGGGTTGGCTTTTTAAGGGCTGGGAGTGTGTGGGCCCATTTTCTGTGGCATTAAGGGATTGGCTGTCCTGATTGCCTCATTTGGAAAAGCTGAGTCCAGGTTTCTGTTCTAGGTTTACTGCAGGCTGTGCACTTACTTGATGACTCAGGGAATAAATTCTTCTGATCTGATTGTGACCAGCTGGGTTTAGAGTTATGATCTGGCTTCATTTCAGAAAGAGAAGGGTCTTTCATGGTCTGATCAAGTTATGAACAAGATCAAACTCCTCCAAAATGGTTTTATAGTGAAAGCTCACATAAAATATGTAATTATATCTAAATTCTAATTTGCTGAATTTAAAGTAAATTCTGCCTGTCTTCTGCCTGTCTGCTCTCATGCTGACATTGCAGTGTGTCAGCATTGACTAAAGAGAATAAGGAATGATTTAAAGGCCATAAGGCATCAATTTGTTTTCAATAATATAAAAGGATGAAAGCTACTCTATACTAAAAGTTTGTTATTGAGTTAGGTACAGATTTAAAAGAGAAAAAAGGACACAAGCACCTGTATCCAAAATTGTAATCTGAAAAGTCCTGCTCAGCAGTCACCTTAGACTACAGATATTAAAATTTCCTAGGGGCTTCTAATCCTCTGTTTTTTTGAATGCCTGAAACTTCCCACTCTCAAAAGCTAGCTGACAAACTTTTGACTAAACCTTCATTGGGATACAGAAACAAGGTGCAGAAGTTCCTGAAGAGCACTTCAATAGGCATGCTCAGAACCCACTGAAAACTCAGTGACAAGATTAAGTTCAACACAAAGCATAGCAGCCAAAGCCATTTTCATTCAAGAGTGTTATTTTGGGTGCATGTCTGTCTTTCGTACCACATCTTAGCACTAATCCAGGAAGTGGGTAGGATCTGTCACTATTTGTTGCTTTATTTTAAAAATAAAGAACCCTACCCTCTTCCAATTACAAAGGAAATTGTAAACAATACAGAAATGCCATTATGGCATAACAAGGAATAATGGCCACAAGTTGCTGGGGAGTAGGTTTAGATTAGACATCCATAAGAACTATTTCACAGTCAGGGTAGCTAGGATCTGGAACCAACTTCCAAGGGAAGTGGTGCTGGCTCCTACCCTGGGGGTCTTTAAGAAGAGGCTTGATGCCTACCTGGCTGGACGCATTTGAGCCCAGTTTTTCTCCTGCCCAGGTGGGGGGTTGGACTTGTAGATCTTCAAGGTCCCTTCCAACCCTACTTCTATGATTCTATGATCTTTCTTTTTGTTTTAATGCTGCTATCGGGTAAGTAATTAGCAAACTATTTGGACTGTTCATTGTTACTCATTTAGTATATTTTATGGCATAAAGAATCCAGTCC
>NW_017729032.1:113348672-113350950 GCF_001723915.1 Gavialis gangeticus
CATCGACAAAGTTCCTTCCGACCCTACTTCTGTGATTCTATGATTCTATGATGCCCTATAGGAGTAATGTTGTAATCAGGGATCCTGGTTTTCTCTGATTTAAAAAAAAATCCCCAATTTTCGGTTACCTCCGCCCCGCAAATCTACATTTTCCCATGATTAAAATGAAACACCACTATATACATAACTGTATAGTAGTGGCGTTTCATTTAATTCACAGGAAAAGTGGAATTTGGGGTTACTTTTTTTCACCAAAAATTACGGATATTTTTTAAATCCGAGAAAACCAGGATCCCTGGTTATAATCTAGGAATTGTGCAAGAGGCAAGGATTTTTTGAATGATATATTTTATTGAACCAACTACAAGAATAAAGTTAGAAAGGCTTTGGAATGCAAAGTATTCTTCATCAGGTCTGAGGAAAGAAGCAAGCATAATGATGAATTAAAAATAGTGAGGAGGGCTGTACAATTGGAGAAGGGAAACATTTCCAGGGGTACTAGATAAACAATTAGCAGAAGAAAAGAAGATTAATTAATGGGAGATCAGGACCTATGAAAAGGAAGGAGAGCCATTATCACCTGTAGTGTGAAAGAAGACCTTCAGGAATCAGGTAGACAACAATGGTCAATAGAATCAATATCAGTGTTCAGTACTTAGTTCTTAGTGTCCATCCAGTTGATGCCCTACCATTCTTTAATATTACCACATGTTGCTTTTAATGTGTAGGTAGGTTACGCTATCAAAAATCTCTATGCTTTGGACGTTTTTAAAAAAAGGTTAAACAAAGTTGCCAAGGATGGTTAAGACAGACCTGACCCTGCCTCAGGAATAGAGTTGGACTGGATAGCCTCCTGAGGTTCCTTCCATCTCTAGTTTTTTCTGATTCTATAGTATTCTCTCTGTGTTTGTCAGTTGTTCCTTCTACCTGTGACTTAAATGTTAAGTAATTAACTGTTTCTATGTCTTGGATTTTTTTTTTTCTTCTTCACATCAGTATCTAAGCCTGTTTGAATTCTTATTATTATTTTCTACACCATACAGTTGTCTACTTGATGTCCAAGCTCAACAATATATATATAAACATTATAAATAAAAAAAGGACAGAATAAACAATATATGCTATATTCCTTGAAACTTTTTATTTTCCAGTTCAAAATGTTGTGTCATTTATTTGCCCCTCACTTGCCTAATTGGTGGGTACATAACCAAGCACTTTTTGCACCCAGGCATCCTATTGCTTCCCCCGGTGTCAGTCCTAGTGGGTGGAACCAGGAGTGGGAATCGGTGGGATTGGAGGGCTAAAACACTGGCTAAAAGCAACCAAGGAGAACTCAAGTTTCAAACCAAGGGGCAGGATCTGAAGTCCAAAACTGAGCCAGAAGATTCATTAGAATCAGGGGGCAGGAAGCAGAGGTGTTACAGGGACAGGAACTGCTCAGGACTGAAAACAAAAATGCTGTGCAGCAGATTTGGGTGATAGAGGGCTTCCTTAAAAGCAGACCCAGAGCCAATCAGAGGGAAAGGGCTGGGGCTTTTCTGGCCCTACTTATTGATTGTATTAAGTGTCTTTGACCTACTTACAGAGGTTACAGAGCAGGAACCTTGCATCTTTTTTAATTCGATAGCCTAGTGGCTAGGGCAGCATTTCCCAACTGGTATGCTACGGCACACCGGTGTGCCATCAGACAATACTAGGTATGCTGCGGGATCTTGGGGTGCATGGCTTCCAGCAGGGCATGACTCCAGCCAATGCTATCACCACTGCCCCGCACTACCAAAGATGCCCTGCGCCACCACTGCTCCATGTTTGGCTGTGTGCCACCACTCCTCTCTGTGTCATTTTGCGCACCACCCCCCACCTCTGCTCCACGTCGAGCCAGTATACCGTAGGATGGGAAAGTCCATGTAAGTGTGCTGTGGGACATTTTGCCATGGAAAAAAGGTTGGGAAATGCTGGGCTAGGGCATTTGCCCATGGAATGGAATACCCACACACCCAGATAAGGTTTGAACTTGCATCTTCCACTTCATAGACATGTGCACTAACCAGTAACAGGATGAGCCCGGCTGGAGCAGCAGGGGCTCAGCTGCACTTTCCCCCTGCCTGCACCGGTCGGTCCCAAGCAGCACACAGCTCTGCCGCTGCTTCTGCTGGCTGGTGCAGACCCGGCCAGGCCTGTCCTATCCAGAGCAGCATGTGGCTGAAGCCAGCTTCCCACATGTTGCTGTGGATGGGACAAGCCCGGCCGGGTCAGCACCAGCCAGCAGAAGCAGCAG
>NW_017729032.1:113355950-113357444 GCF_001723915.1 Gavialis gangeticus
TCGGTCCCAAGCAGCACACAGCTCTGCCGCTGCTTCTGCTGGCTGGTGCAGACCCGGCCAGGCCTGTCCTATCCAGAGCAGCATGTGGCTGAAGCCAGCTTCCCACATGTTGCTGTGGATGGGACAAGCCCGGCCGGGTCAGCACCAGCCAGCAGAAGCAGCAGCGGAGCCATGTGCCACTCGGGACTGACCGGTGCAGGCATGGGAAAGTGTACCTGAGCCCCTGCTGCTCTGGCCAGGCTCATCCCATCCTGAGCAGCACACATCTCCATTGCCACTTCTGCTGGCCACCTCTGCAGACCTGGCTGGACTCTTCCCATCCGCAGAAGCATGTGGGAAGCTGGCTTCAGCTGCATGCTTCTGGGGACAGCAGGAGCCCAGCTGGGTCTGCAGTGGCCAGGAAAGGTGGCATGCAGGTAAAGTCAGCTCCTCACATGCTGCTGGGAATGGGAAGAGCCCAGCCAGGTCTGCACCAGCCAGAAAAAGTGTCAGCAGAGCCATGTGCTGCTTGGGACTGACCGGTGCAGGCAGGGGGAAAGAGCAGTTGAGCCCCTGCTGCTTCAGCTGGGCTCATCCCATCCTGAGTGGCACACGGCTCCATTGCCACTTCTGCTGGCTGGTGCAGACCTGGTCGGGCTCCTCCCATCCCTAGCAGCATGTGGGAAGCTGACTTCAGCTGCATGCCACTTTTTCTGGCTGGTGCAGACCTGGCTGGGTCTGTCCCATCCGGAGCAGCATGTGGCTGAAGCCAGCTTCCCATGTGCTGCTGGGGACAGGGTGAGCCCAGCTGGGTTGGCACCAGCCAGCAGAAGAGGTGGTGGAGCTTCCTCCTTTTGGGACCAGCTGGCACAGGTAGGGGGAATGTTCTGAGGGAGGTCTGATGCCCCTGAAACCCCACTGCTGGGGCAGGATGTTAGAGGGGTCACAACCCCTTGCTACCTGGTAAGTTGTGCAAGGGGAGGGACTTCCAGTGACAAAGGTCAGGGGTCAGAGTGCAGGACTTCTTGTTCCAAGATGGCAACCAGCGGGTGGGGCAACTGAAGGGGCAGAGCTACCCATGCGGCCCTCGACAGCCAGCCAAAACTCATCAAGCAGCCCTCTGCCCAAAATAATTGCCCGCCCCTGCTCTATTTAGTACAGGGGCCAAGATAGCACACAAAACCAGCTCTATTTCAGGGAAGTATCCATAAGCCACATACCCTCTAGTTTGTGTTTTTCTGCTGGACCCACAGGGCATTTTTACACCTGCAAGTGCTGCATTGCTTGCAGTTGTATAAGCAGCAAAATGCGTGTAGCGCTGAGAAAATGGTGGTGGCACACTTTTGAACTAAAACACACAAAGTGCTTTAGCTCAAAAGCACACCACTGCCATTTCCTGTGAACATTTTTCCATTTATAAACTGTATGCGGTGCAGCACAATGCACTTCAGCTCACATGCAGAGCAGAGTCAATTCATAGATTTCATAGATTTCATAGACATTAGGGTTGGAAGG
>NW_017729032.1:113358772-113360787 GCF_001723915.1 Gavialis gangeticus
ATAGGCACCACATTGGCCTTCTTCCAGTCTTCAGGCACACTATAGCACCAGGAGTTTTCAAAGATCCAAATTAATCATGCCTGCTCCAAAGCGGTGAATCTTCAGCGTGTCACAGGAGGTAAAGGTATGTGTATAAATGCCCACATATTTCCCTTCTCTTGAGTTTCCTTTTCTTGGCAGCTACAAGGGAAGGACTGGAAAAGTCAGTGTCTATTCCGTTGCTTGGTGGTTAAAACTGTCAAATATTGGATGCAAATTCAACCAACTCTAGGTAAATGTTGACTTAGAATCCAGGTCTTCTTACCTAATGGGCTAAATCATAGAAGTATCCTCATCTTATCTTTAATAACTGCTAGTTTTTTGTCTCTCACTAAAAGTTTGGGACTTGCCTAGTCTTACACATATGCCTAGATGATTCTGTTTCCCAGGAGTATCTCCCCAGAGAAAGCATGGCTCTTTTGAGCATCCTTAGTAGGTTAGCAGAAGCTATGTTTAATCCCAAACTGTGCATATGTGCCAAAACATTCAGTTAAATTTATGGACTTGCCAATTTCATATATGAAGGTTAAGCAGGATATAGTTATATAGGAGTTGTTTTCCTTACTCTCTAAATATGTGACTATTATGGAAATTAATGAGAGTTATGCCAGTATTAAGGGTACGATGTTTCAGTGACAGTTTTTGAAAAACTGTTCTGGGAGTCCAAGAGTGTTGTCCTGCGCATACAACTGCTATTATATTTGGCTTTCAGGACAGAAAATAAACCCTTTACATAGGAATCTGGTTTTCTTTACTAAATGGAACATCTCTGTTCTCTCCATGGACCATAAAACAGATATTATTTTTTTCCAGCAATTCTCAGAAATCTCCAGGACTCTGCTTCTTCTATCTTGGATTTTTAATAACATGTGAATAACAGAATGATAATACTCTCTTGACCCTTGCTCATGACCTCCAATAAGAAAATAGCAAAAAATTCCAAATGGATGAACACTAATTGGGTTTAATTTATAGGTGTTAGCTTTTAATTTTCTGTAACAAAAAGGAATTATTTTATACAGGTCATACGTTTTAAATGAAATAGTCCCACATTGTTTATTTGACTTCCACAACTCACTTAGCAATATTACATTTTTATTCTCTTTTTATAGCCTTCATATTTCTGAAACACAGCAGAATGCTTTACTATAATTCAATGGATAAGCTGAATTGATGGCATTTATTAATATTTTGAGCATGAGCACATTGCAGCCATGACTGTTTTCTTCAGCCGTAACTCTGTGCAATGATCTCATTTCTTTATGGAACATTTTATCCAACACAGAATTGATTAGCTGTAAATACTCAAATATTTTAAGGGAGCGTTATGACCTCATACTGCAGTAGCTGTTGCCACAATATTTCTAAAAGTAGCAGACACTTTGGGAATTATTTAGAATAACCATTATGATGACATTAATGACTTGTAAATAGCACATAATTATATGTGAAGCAATTTAAAAATTGCTTGCTAAAAAAGAAAAAGGAAGCAGTTGAATCTAATTAAGGCCATTGTCACAAAATATCCTCTGGGGGTGTTTCCTTAAGACCACTATGGCCATATGTGGTCTCTCGAATATTCCCTGAAGCCAGTCTGGGCATGGCTTCTAGGGGAGAGAGGTGGTGTTAAGTAGCTCATTTTGCAATGACTTCAGTCTGTTCCAGAAAACTAATACCAGTGATTTGTGGTCCTCCAGTATCCCAAGTGGACTTGATATGCTCCCAAATTCTTATGTACTAGACTGACATCCCAGACAGCCAAGGAACAGTGTGTAAGTGAGGAGGAAAGAAGGTGGAAGAGGAGGTGGACGGATGTAGCGCAGAGCTGCCAGGTAGTTGCTGGAATAGTGAAAGGGGGTAGTTAGCGGGTAAGCAGGCAGTTGTGAAGCTGGATCTGGGTGTGTGGTGGCGACAGATTGCATGGAGCCTGCCTGAGCAGGAGAAAAAATTGGGCTCAAATGATCCCAGCTAGGTAG
>NW_017729032.1:113362160-113366519 GCF_001723915.1 Gavialis gangeticus
TGCCACAGTCGCCCAATTTTTTAATGAGGATGGGATGGGAAACAGTGCCAAAGGCTGAAGTCCATAGGGATCTGGGAACCAGGGAAGAGCCTGGGAAAGGGCAGGGATAAGCCCAGGGGTCCAGAGGGGAGATGGGAGGCAGAGGGTGAACCCCAGGGACTGTGGGGGGAGACAAAAAGGCCACTGTATAGTTGGCAAGCTGCTGAGCAGGGGCAGAATTGGCATCTCCTAGTCGTGCTCCAGCTCACCAGTCCTTCAGCAGCATGTCCAAATGCTGCAGTCAAAGAGGGTATTGACACTTAATGCGCAACCGCTTGGACAGTGATCTAACTTTATTGCTGCATAATTTTTTCATGTCCATCTAAATACACCCTGAAGCATCAATGGTCTATTTGATATTGAAGATTCCTATAGTCTTATCCTCCATTTTCTCTGCACAGGATAATGAAGTAAACTGAAGCATTTGATGTTATAAGAACACAAACACATTTAAAAGAGAATTTTAATAATAAAGCTCAAAGTCACAATGATGTAAACACATGGATAACTTCAGTCACATGAGTAGCCACATAGTTTCAATGATATTATTTCTGTGAGCAAAATTCTTTTGAAGAAGCTTTTCGTTAAAGTAAGACAACAGAGTATGTAGGCTATATATTCTCTAATGATTTTTTGTTCATCTTGGTACATCATTAATTTATCTTAGGCTGAATTGTTTCCTACCTCTAATGCAGTTATGCAGTGTTTATATTTGAGTATGTATGGTTTAAAAATTTGCCAATCACAATATACAAGGTCAGGTAACACTGCTGCCCTCTGATATAAGGGCTATGCAGACCAAAGAGCATAGAAAGGGGACAGACTTTATTAATAAGACCAAGTGTTATCATGCAAAGGAGAGAGAAGCAACATATAATTTATGTTACTAACAGTCCTTTGGGGGCAGCTCAGATTAAGCAAGAAAAAATATTGATTTACATAGAGGTAAATGGCCACTATCTTGGCATTTTCCCTTTACCAAGACTACCAAGTAGAGAGGCATCTTTTGTAATACGCTAAATGTGCATACACACATTATTTTATCCATATGACTATTAGAATTAATATAATTCACTTTTCCATTCCTTACATTTCCCACCACCATCCATTTCCTAGGCCCTGTATTTCTTACATAACTATAAGTAACATATGTCAATTATTTCCTATGGAGTTATTATAGAATTTTTCATTTCTGCTAGCCCATTCCTCCCAAATGAACCATAACTTTTGATTGTACTTTTTGCTTCTCACTGACTAAATAGAAAAATAACAAGTGCAGTAGGTCAGAGGAGTTTATCTTTCTCTGACGGAACTCCCACATCACACTTTCAGTAGTGTCTTTTGAACTGAGAAATTTGTTTTTTTTCTTGCTATTTTTCTGATCTTTTCAACATATAATTAAAATCATTCAGCCAAACTAAGCTACATTTTGAAATATTGAGTTATAGTAGTAATATAGTATATCCCAGGCATGGAAATTAATAGGGATCCTCATCAGTAGAACACTAAAGGCATTTATGCATTTGCTCCGGGAGTGGGGTGGGGGGGGGTGTGCTTTAATTAGAGTGGCTCCTGGAGCATCCCCATCTTTGCCCACCCATCGTGCTCCTGGACAGCACTCCACACCAGTCTGCAGCCCCATCCCAGCTGCCAGGCCATGTGCCCTGCCTGCATGGATGCTGTCCCCAGCAGTGAGTGTGGGGTAGATGGTCTGGGGTTTTGGGGCAACTGGGCTGGGTCCAGGAGTGGCAGCCACAAGGACTCACAGCTGCTGGGGCTACCAGAAAATGGAGTTTGGTTGCTCCACTGCCTCAGCCCCGCTGAATGCCCAGAGGCAGTGGAACCAGCCACATATTTTTGGGCCCAGTGGGATGAAAGGAGCTGCCATGGGCCAGAAAAAAATTTCTCCATGGGCTGCATCCAGCCCACAAGCTGTATTTTGCCCACCCCTGAGCTAGGCCTTTGTGCAGCAAATAATGCAAGATTTCTGATGTAGAAAGAGCATACACCAGGAGACACGATGTTATGGTCCACTGAGCTGAGTAGTCCTCTGGCAAGGAGTAATCTTTATTCTGGTTCCTGCTTCAGTGATTTTTTTAAAATAGTTGTCTAAGGTAAAGTACAGGACAAATTCTGGGTACAGAAATAGTACCTAGGTCTCTCTGTGCCCAGGTAAATATCTTAACTATTTATACTATACTTCCAATCTAGGTTTCCCACTCTTGGATTAAATGTGGAAGTGCCGGGAGTCTGCTCTAATGCATTGTAATTACACCACATCAGAGCAGACTTGATTAATCCAGCAGATTAACTATTGGAGCAGACTTGATTAATCCAGAAAGCTCGATTAATCGATTCTGCTGGAGCGTGCTAATTGGCACGCTCTAGCCAGCCTCTGTCTCTCATGTATCAGTATTCCCGTGCTTCAAAATGGCCATGGAGGCACTTAAACTGAAGCTTGTCAAACACCCAACCTCCATTTTCTCTCAGAGCCTCTCTAATTAAAGTCCCTCCCCCCCAAGAACATGTAAAAGTTCCCTAATCTCTTAAAATTGGGTACCACCAGCACCCTGGAAATGTTTGTCCCCTTTCCAGTGCTTCTAGAATGCAGGTGGGCAGGTCTGCTGTGTTAAACAAACGGTGTTAGTTTAGTTTGTTTGTTTGCTTTGGATGATAGTTTTGAATCGATATACTTAAAGTCTCCCTTTTGGCTACTTTTTAAACTTTATAAGTGTTTTTTTTCCTTTCTTTTATTTTTTTCCTGGTGGGTGGGGGCTTATCTTAAGGTATTGAAATTTTTATCCAGGCCATAAGGATAACAAAGATATAATAAAACTTAAATAATTTTCAGAAGGGTATTGAGATAGCTGCTATCCACATTCAAATGTACAATAAGCGTTCACCTTTAAAACTCTTTTCTTGTTAGGAGATTGGCAAGCTGTAAGATTTAATGTATACCAGGTGAAAATATTATAGTGCATCCTCACAGTATTGTATAGCATGCTTGCTGATTGTCTCATATATCATTGAAATGATCCCTTATATAAAATGGTTTTCATCTGCTCAAGCAACAGAAAAAATGCTTTAAAACAACAAGAAAGACAAAAAGCATTGCAACCTTTTATTTCATAGTTGATAGCATCAGAAGAAACAAAATGTACTTAGTGGCTTAATTTGTTTTGTGGAGGTTACATTCTAAAAGTTAAGGAATCCATTAGCCAGCAACTAAGTTTAAGAAACTGCAATATTCCAAAAGAAAATAGAGACTGAGACAGATAGTGAACAAATTCACGATGACCTTCCATTTAGTCAGGCACACACTGAGTTGAATAAAAGCCTTTTCAAGACTCATGCAGCTGCTACAAGGCTCTGATGGAATAAGGTCATATTCTCAATACTAGAGTGTATTGATCTGATGTTATTTATACTGGTGTTTTAAAACTATGCTTAACATTGTTAAATTTAGTTCTAACAATTCTCTATGGATACACAAGGAACTTGTTCATCCATGCTATACAGAAATATCTGTGATACATTTATGAAGGGTATGTTGCAGTCGTCTCCAGTGCCCCATTGAGAGCACAGCAACCCAACAATAAATAAACCTATGCTTCTGGTGCAGGAAGTAGATGTTTGCATTTGGATGTTGAATATCCTAGATGCAAACATTACCAGTGAACTTTGATGGGGGTTATTTATTTTTTCTAAGATCCCAAAAGAGAAAAGCTCTTAATCACTACGGCTGCTTACAGACATAACCCCCCTCCCCCCATCAAACTCCCACCCAAAACAAAATCCAGCACTTTAAACTTTGTGCACCTCTGCACCAAATCCAGCACATGCCCAGTAGAGGCAGTGCAGTAGCTGAACCCAGCTCACCCACCATTTATAGAGATTGGGCACTTTAGTGGGTTTTTTGGTGCTTTTATCTAATAGCTGATTGAATCAGCTTCAGATAAAAGCACCACAAAGTCCCGCTGAAGCACCCAATTTATACAGACATTGCAGAGCTGAGTCAAACTAAGGCACTGCTTCTTCTAGTAAAGCACATTTGGTTGGGTTTTTGTTTTCATGTCTGTAAGCAGTCTTAATTTAATCAGCAAAACACTTGAAAAAGGATAAAATAATAATTAAACTTGTCTTGAGCTGGCATTGGAATGGCTAAAAAGGCAGTTTAACTTACTAATGTTTCCAGCTTTTGTCTAGGCATTTTAGCTTCTAAGCATCAGAGATCAAGTGCATTAACCTCTGAGCTGGAATTCAGAATCCTAACAGGATCTCATGCAGGAGAACTGGGATCATGCACTGGCCTACCTATCA
>NW_017729032.1:113371519-113385592 GCF_001723915.1 Gavialis gangeticus
TCCCCACCCCCCTCCCCCCATCAAACTCCCACCCAAAACAAAATCCAGCACTTTAAACTTTGTGCACCTCTGCACCAAATCCAGCACATGCCCAGTAGAGGCAGTGCAGTAGCTGAACCCAGCTCACCCACCATTTATAGAGATTGGGCACTTTAGTGGGTTTTTTGGTGCTTTTATCTAATAGCTGATTGAATCAGCTTCAGATAAAAGCACCACAAAGTCCCGCTGAAGCACCCAATTTATACAGACATTGCAGAGCTGAGTCAAACTAAGGCACTGCTTCTTCTAGTAAAGCACATTTGGTTGGGTTTTTGTTTTCATGTCTGTAAGCAGTCTTAATTTAATCAGCAAAACACTTGAAAAAGGATAAAATAATAATTAAACTTGTCTTGAGCTGGCATTGGAATGGCTAAAAAGGCAGTTTAACTTACTAATGTTTCCAGCTTTTGTCTAGGCATTTTAGCTTCTAAGCATCAGAGATCAAGTGCATTAACCTCTGAGCTGGAATTCAGAATCCTAACAGGATCTCATGCAGGAGAACTGGGATCATGCACTGGCCTACCTATCAACAGAGATACTGCTGCTGATCTTGTTAAAAGTGTGAATTCAGTCAGGTATAGCACAAAGCTACAAAAAATATTTGGCTCGGTAAGGGCAGGCATGATTTTTGAGGGCAGGCTGAAAGAACTGGTGTAATTTTGCCTAGAGAGGACAAGACTGAGAAGGGATTTGATAACAGTCTTCAAATACCTGAAGGGTGATAGGATTCTCTGTGGCCACAGGGAACAGATGGCCTCAAGCTGCAGCAGAGGAAATTAAGTTGAAATTATATTGAAGATTCAGAGGAACTTTGTGATTATCAGGGATCCTGGTTTTCTCTTGTTAAAAAAAATGAAAAACCAAAAAAAAATCACCAATTTTCAGCTTAAAGAAGTAACCCCAAATCTACATTTTTTGTGATGAAAATTAAACGCCACATATATATACAGAGGGGGGGGGAGAGAGAGAGAGAGAGATCTATAGATAGATAGCTATAGTGGTATTTCATTTTAATCACAGAAAAATGTAGATTTAGGGTTATTTTTTAAGTTGAAAATTGGGGATTTTTTTTTAAATCAAAGAAGACCAGGATCCCTGGTGATCATGACGGTGGTCAAGTATTACTGTGACAGGGGGATGTCCCAAGGCCAGACACAAAGCCAGCCTGCCCACCTGTCCAAGGCAATCTGCCGTGTTTCACTTGCCATAACTTGATGCATAAAAGATCTAATAATGCAGGAGGCTGCCCATTTTATGCCCCGATGCCAAGGGTATTATACATGGCTCCTACCCAGCCTATAACACGTCCCATGTCTCACAGATGGCATCCAAAGTATAAAATTTGTCTCAGGCTCACTCTGCAACTGGGCCTCCTGCCCTTTCTCTAGGGCCTCCACTCATGCCCTTTCACTAGGGCCTACACCTGTGCCTCTTCACTAGGGCCTCCGCTCCGGCTACTCCAGTCAGCCCATGTTCAGTCCTTCAGGCCCGCTTTGGCACTACTCTACACAGCTGCTGGATCTTACACTGCCCCCTCACTGGAGCTATGGCCTTGAACCACATGGGTCTGGGGTGTCCACAGACATGCCTGTACCCCACTCATGTCCTAATGGCCCACTCAGGGGCCTGCAGACATCCTGGACCCTGCTCCAGGCCTCACACTATGGGCCTGGGTCCCACCTCAGGCCCCACTCAGAAGGCCTCAATCCTATGCTTTTCTCTCAGGGTGTGCTCCTGTTGTATGCACAGGGTGTACAATTTGAATTAAAATCAAGCAGGAATCTTATTAGGGGATAAGACACAATGCCACATTTATTAAAAATATAAGACAAACAAAATAAAAGAAAGAACAACAGAAGGTGGTGTTTTCTATTCCATGCACTCACACATACATACCTATTTATCCATATACATACAAAAGGAGAGATACAGACAGTCCTGCACATATCAAGATATTACCAGTCCTTAAGATGCTCGGGTTAGCTTGGTGGCCAGCGAGGTTAACCACAAAGGTGGAACCAGGTCTTTGTCAGACACTTTCTGCTTCTTCTTTTTCTTTGCAGGACAGACCCAAAGCCCCTTTGTTCTTGTCCATCTTTATAGTGATTGTTCCCCATACAAGTCTATGGATCTTGCTGTGTGATATCCCCTTGATGACAAAATTATTCCCCTCTTCAGTTATGATGTTATGACTGACAGGCTCTTTGGCTTTGTGGTCTGCAATGTCTTCCATCTGTAGTCAGCAATTTCTTCAGCCATTAAACCTGATCTTATATTTTGCAGTCCTCAACTGCTGATCTTTGGACATTGTTGTAACCTTTGGCTGTTAAATTGCATAAGCCTATTTCTATCCTTCTAGTCTCAGCTGCAAGACAGACTGTCTCAGCATATGCATTTCCACACACACTGTTTATTCTTTCATTACCTCTTCTTAAACATCTCAGACCTGACACAGGCCTTACATACACACTACTTCTCTTATAGTATATTTAACCTATAAAATTACAAAACAAAATGACTGTTACAATTATGCTAAGCAATGTAAAAATCGAAATGGAGTCTCAACTGAGGCTAAGTTACTATTATTTGAGCAAAATTAAAATGGATATTGGTTATAAAATAATAATTAACAAAGCAATAAAGGATATTATAAAGGCAATATCAAGAGTATATAAAGACAAATTAACTTTAATCTAACACTCCCCTAGCCTTTCCTCTCCACAAGGAAACCTGCAAGACAGCGGGGGATGAGGCTTTCTGGTGCCACATACTTGTCCTTCACTAGGGAAGCACAGGTGTGGCATTTCATGGAGGCTCCATGCCAGAAGGAGCCCCACCGCACCATCCAACCCCAGCAAGGTGTAGTTTTAGGTCATTCCCCAGGACGAGGAACCTCCTGTCATACCCATCATTCCTGCCCTGTACTTCTAAGTTGTTATGTGAGCAGCAGCTCCAGTTGGGTGATGTTTCCCTTCCAGTTCCTTGCAGCAAACAGCTGGCCCTACTATTCAGGGCCTGCTCTTATATCAGGCAGTTGGTCCTGTGGCAGAAGGCCACCTCTGTTTCTCCCCAAAAACTCTGCTCTGTGACGATTTGGTTAGTATGGGCCCAGCAGAGGATACAAACCTTACCCTATCTCTTTAGGTAACTTGAGCTGGATATATTCCTGAGGAAGTGGGGAAACCTGCTCCCTCTGCCTGCGTGACTGGCATCACATACCTTGGTGAGGGGCTTGGGCTCCCTGGTGGGATAGAGACTTCCAGTCTGCCCCAGCAATCAGTGATGCATTTCAAATTGTTTGGCTGACAGCCAACAGGTGCTGGCTTCCATTGGACCAGGTAAATGAGGTCATAAGGGTTATATAAGTTAAGGACTGCTCAGGAGGAGGGGGTAGTAGCCATGATGAAAACTCAGAGAGAGAAAAGAGCTGGACCATCTGAAACTTGCTCTCTCTCTCAAAACTCATGATCAATGAATTGCCTACCTCCAGAGGGAATCTCCACCTGCCTCTGGATGATACATGTAAGCAAGCTACCTGAGATCTAACTAGATATATAGCTTGCAGTAACTCAGATGCATGATAAATGGTTACCCCAGCCACCCTGTTTGCTCTGTGGGATTTCTCTGATACTACTCAACTCTGTACCCTGTTCTAACCCTACTCCTTGTAACCAATAAAGTTCTCCTTTGTACCTAGTGTGGGAGACTTACTGGGAGTGGGTCTAGATTATGCCTTGGGGCCCCTTGGTTCAGCTGACTAAGGAAGACCACTACTTGTGCTTCTGAATGAGGGAAGCACCTGAAGTTCTTGAAGTAAGTCGAGTACTCTTGAGGGCTACTAAGCCTTTGTTTCCCAGGGTTCACAGTGCCAGGATCAAGCCCGTCCCTGGGTGGCAGCAGCTATACCCCCAGGCTAGCAGGTATGCTCCAGGAAGGGGGTCAGCCAGATGTGAGGCACCCCCAGGGAGGCACTTGGAGCCTGGAAGGTGGTCAGGTGCGGTGAGGTGGGTGGGTCAGCACAGGAGCACCCGCTACTGGCCCACCATAGGTCCTACTTCCCAATAAGGTAGCCTCCTGCTGCCCATGTAACTCCTGATTGGGAGTGAAGCCACCTGCAGGCTGCTCTGCTGCCTTTTCTGTTCTTTAAAGTGGCAGGTACCAAGGGCGCCCTGCCACAACTACATTGCATAAATTAAAATTTCCTCTTTACTCCTGCAGCTGAGATGTACCTTTCTTTCCTATTTCCAGTTATTCTTGTTGCTTCCCCAGCCTTAACTGTCTGACAAATATTAATAAAAAGGGTTCCAAACAGGTCACCCAGAATCTCTCTATCGGTCCCTCTCTCAGCCTGTCATAGATAATTAGTGTGGCCCCATTGCCCATGAGGTAAAACCAGACCAGGTTGCCTTATGCCTTAACTGCATATAACTTTTTGGAGGATCCCAGGACTCATGACAAGAACACCAAGTTCCAGGTATGAGTGGGTGGCTAATTAGCACACACTTCCTTTGTGGCGGGTATCTGGAGTACACACACATACCCAGCAGTGCTGAGCTGTGGGGTTATCAAGGCTGGAAATGCTATTGACTCTGCTGTGGTCCAGACCAATGAAATATATGGTGAATCATGAGCCTTTTGGCTTTGGACTGGTATCAGTCATAGTTATACATAGCTTGTATTATATATAAGTAGGTGCCAAAGTGCCACTCAAAAGTGTGTTTATGGAGCACCTTTTTTAAAACTTGCAGAACTGTCAAAAAACATAAAAATTCATCATTCTGGATGAACTAAGTCTATGAATACTATATTTCAATTGCTACAGTTATGCGGACTAGATGATCTGCTCAGGTCCCTTCCGACCCTAGAAACTATGAAACTATATTTAAAGGTCAGTTGTTTTTTTTTTTTTAATTTGCTCCTTACTTCAGTGTACACAGGGCCTGATAATAAGGAGTGACAAAAGGGGCTACAGCAGGGGGAAAGTTGAGGGGGGGACAGTAGAGGGCAAAGGGGCTACTTTACCCCCAGATTTAATTTTCCCTTCTATAGCAGTGGAAAGGGGATACATTCAAAACCAACCTTCAGTAATTAGATTCTATATCTGGAAAATTATATCAAATTTATGAATTATGGATATATATAACCTAATTACTGCAGGGTCATCTTTTAATAAAAGTAATTTTATATTTGAGTAAATAAGGTATTTAAATCTTGCCATTGAAGAGAGTTATTTTCCTTCTACTACATCTGTACCATCAATACACCAGTTTCTAAAGGTTACACAGAGTAACATAGTAAAGTCTGCAGTTTGTGCTTAAGCACAGTATTTATACATCTAAGGAAATATTTATATGCCATCAAGAACTTGCTGCAGTATTAACAAACATAACATTTAAAGCACAGTTAATAGGTGCATGTCAGCTCCATCAATTAGAAGTGCATATTATTGTTGCCCGGAGGATAAAGAAATGTTACATCTATTTCCAATGGTGTTCATTTTAAACAAATAAATAAATATAGATGTGGAATACATTTAAATATGCGAAGCCTGATTGACATATAATATGAAAATTTTAGTAGATTTTTATTTATATTAATATTGATATGGTCAAGTCCTTTTCATAGCTTTTGAAAGAGAAGTAAATACTGTCTGTCTTTGAATTTGTTAGTCAAGTAATCAAACCATGAAATATTGCAAATAGCTTAAGCTTTGCAGTTAAGTAATTTAAGAAATAGCTCAGTCATTACAATTCTAGAATGCATTTTGTGCTATGATTATCACTTTTCAAGAATATATACTGCCCTTTTCTGGTAGGGGAGAAAAAAAAAACTTTTTCTAATTATCACCTGCAGAGTTCTCTCTCTCTCTTTCTCTCTCTGCCCTCCATCTCCCCAGACAAAACAGAACAACATAGATACAAGTATTAGGCAAACAATATACTCCATTAAAAATACGTATCTGCTACTAATCTGTAATAGATCATGTTCAGACTTTAGCTATATCTAAGCAACCACTTGTAAATATCAGGTGTTAAAATATATGAATACAGCTCCACCACTTGTAATAAAAGCAGAGTATTAACCCTTCATAATCTATATTTGGGTGAGATTATATGTTAATTAGCAGGTGCTAATTATGTGAAATATTTGTTGTGTTAAGGTTAGCTCACTCGTGATCAGTGATATGTTAAGAGTTAATACCCCCTCAAGCATGAACTGCTCAGACCTGCTGCTAGAAAGCTGGTGACCAGGGTCATAGCTAGCAACTGCCAGTCTGTTTTGTGCCTGACCTGCTCACTCATTCTTTAGCCAAAGTATAGGTTGGGGGAGTGTGGGGGGAAGGTGAAAGACCTCCAACCCCTGTGCCTTATGAGTACTCTCCCTGCTCCTCAATTTCCTCCTCTGTTCCTGAATCATCCCCTGCCTCCTGATCCTCCTCTGCATCCACAGATCATTTCCCTGAGGGAGAAGTAGTTCCAGCCTCTACCAGGTCCCACAACTGCCTGGCACTTCCTCACCACCCCCTACCTCTCCCTTCTGCTCCCCCTTCAGTTGCAGGACCCACCACCACTCTCAGGTTAATTACAGTGGCAGGGTTGTGATTCAGGGGTGGAGTGGTGGATGGGGGCCAGAGGGGGTGATTTAAAGTGCTTAGAAAATGGGGGGCACAGGTGGTCTTCTCATCCATCCTTCCAGTCAACGGTCACTGTCTGCATCAGGATGCCTGCATCAGGGAATTCAACCTGCAGCTCTGGAGTTGGTGCCATCAAGCAGGTTTTGGCTTCTACAACCACGATCCACACTTCCATGAGAGAGGCATCTTGGGATGAGATGGTCTTCATCTCTCTTCCAAAGGTAATAGTCTGTTCTCTTACAGGTTGACTGATCTCCTCCGAAGGGTTTTAAACCAGGTTTGTTGGGGGATGGGAAAGAAGAGGTTAAGGAGAATCTAGGATCAGTGAGCCACAGAGCAATACACTGGATTATCCCAGGTAAGCACTAAGATAAGCACTAAGGGGCCTGATAGACATCAGGACAGGGGGGTACAAAGGGCACCCATCAGGGGGTCTTAAATGTCTCTACACGAATGCTAGGAGTACGGGGAATAAGCAGGAGGAATTTGCACTTGCAAGTGGAATCCTGCTTACAAGCAACAACTTCAACCTGGTTGGAGTAACTGAAACCTGGTGGACCCTACTCACAATTGGGCAGTAAGCATTGAGGGTTACAGGTTGTACAGATAGACTAGAGTGGGGAAAAAAGGGGGTGGGGTGTTGCTCTCTATGTTAAGGAACAATATGCATCCTCTATAATCAAGATGGGATCAGAGAAGGGTGAAACCGAGTTACTGTAGGTCAGGATTCAGAGTGGGTGGGGGAAAGGGACTTGGTAGTGGCATCTACTATAGACCACCACATCAGGAGGATGAGCTACATCTGGAATTCTCCAGACAGCTCTCAGAAGCCTTATAGTCAAGAGATATGGTTGTCATGGGTGACATAAACTACCCTGAAATCTGCTGGGAGGAGCAGTCAGCAGAATTTAACCACTCACGTAGGTTCTTAACCTGCATGCAGGACCTCCATCTAACACAGGAGGTATACAATCCCCCTAGGGGAAATGCCTTGCTGGACTTGGTGTTAGCTACAGGGGAAGAACTGGTGGGGAATCTGCAGGTACAAGGTAACCTAGGGGATAGTGACTATTGATTGATTGAATTCGCTATCCAGCAAAGGGTGGGTAAACTAACCAGCAGCGCTGAAGTGCTTGACTTCAGAAAAGCTAACTTCAGTGTGCTCAGGAGATTAGTTAGTGAGTCATTAAAGCTCAAGAGCATTGGCAAAATGGGGGTCCAGGAAGGGTGGTCATTCCTCAAGGAAACGATCCTACGGGTGCAGAAGAAGACAATCCTATTGCATATAACAGGGGGCAAAGGGGCCAAGAAGCCCTCTTGGCTGAACAGGGAAGTCCAGGAAAGCATAAGTACAAAGAAAGAGGTATACAGGCTGTGGAAATGGGGTACCAAGGAGGAGTATTGCTCCCTGGCTCACACTTGCAGGGAATCAGGAACGCCAAAGTAGCATTAGAACTTAGGCTGGTGACAAAAATTAAAAGCAACAAAATGTCCTTCTTCATTTATATAGGGATCAAAATGGAGGCATGGAGTAGCATAGGACCCGTACAGGACAAACTAGGGCAATTGGTGACAGAGGGGGTGGGAACAAAGCTGAGCTCTTCAATGAGTTCTTTGCATCTGTATTCCTAGACACAGACCAAGACAAATCTCCCACTTGGATCACAGATAGATACGGGAGATACACCAGTCCACCAATTGTTAGCGCAGACTTAGTGAAGGGGCACTTGTAGGGGCTGGATGTGTTCAAATCAGCGAACCTGGGTGAACTCCATCCAAGTGTGCTGAAGGAACTGGCCAGTGTGATAGCAGAGCCACCAGCATGGCAGTTCGAGCACTCATGGTGCTCCTGTCAGGTCCCAGAGGACTAGAAAAGGGCCAATGTGGTCCCTATTTTCAAGAAGGGGTGGAGGGAGGAAACAGGAAACTATAGGTCAGTCACCTCTATCATTAGGAAGACTCTAGAAAAAAAATTACATAGGAGCCCAGCAGGGGAAATAATGCTGAAAGGAAATCAGCACGGGTTCATTGAAGTTAGATCCTGCCTGACTAACCTTGTTTTTTTTTATGAAGAGGTCACAAAATGCTTAAACGCAAGAGTCGAGGTAGATGTCATCTACCTAGACTTTAAGAAGGTCTTCAATACAGTATCATATTCTGTTCTTGTAAATAAACTGACAGGCTGTGACGCAGATGGTTACATGGTCAGGTGGGTGGCAAATTGGCTTGGGGGTTGCACTCAGAGAGTGATGGTGCATGGATCGATATTGACCTGGAAAGATGTTGGCAGTGGAGTCCCACAAGGCTCAGTCCTTGGACTGGTGCTATTCAATGTCTTCATCAGTGACTTGGATGAGGGCGTTGGGAGCACCCTGTCCAAGTTTGCAGATGATACCAAATTATGGGGCAAAATTAACACGCCAGAATATAGGGAATGGACCTAGGCAGATCTGGACAGGTTGGAAAAATGGGCAAAACGAAATAGGATGCAGTTCAACAAAGACAAGTGCAAGGTGCTGCACCTAGGCAAAAAGAATCACCAACACACTTACAGGCTGGGGGATGACCTTCTCAGCAGCCCTGCAGCAAAGGCATGATCTCAGAGTGATGGGTGTGATTTGGAGGTTAGGGTGTGATAGAGAGGGCAGTACCCCTGTAGCTCTAGGCCTACCTGTTCTCCTTCTCTGCCTTTCTTATCTCCTCTCCCTCCCTTCACCCTTTTTCCTTCCCTCCCTAGTTACCTGCTGATCAGCTGTCCCTACTAGTCAGTCCAGGGCCATAGAGACCTCCTGGAAGACAGTTAGTCCATGCTGGGAGCAGTGCGTAAGGCATACTGGGGACCACAAATTGATGGGATCACAGCTGCTTTCCCCCTCCCTTTTTGATGGCTGCTGAAGTAAGAAATCTTGTCTATTTTAAATCTGTCCCTCCTCCCCTATTCACTTTTTCTTGTGAAATGCGGGAGCGATGGTCCCATTACTTCCCTCCACACTCCTTGTTCTCCATGGTGGAGTCTGTAGCTGGGAAAGGTGGCTGAGTACTCAAAAGATTTAGAACTTTTCTATTGCATATTAAACTTATTTGGCCCTTACTTCTTTATCCTCATTTTTCCCAATGTCTTCTTACAAATCACTTTAGTATAAGATTTACATGATTTTTGAAACTATCAAAATTGGTAAGTTTCTTCCATTTATTTTCATGTCAGTTAATTATTTGTGTTTCACCTGTATAAATTATTGATCAGAGGTATGTGAAAAGAATCTTTTTCTATTACAGTAATTGCATTATAGCAACAAAATCATTGTATTAGACAATCAAAAGAATACTTTATTGAGTCAGATTAATGATTTTCTTTGACCCAAAATGAAATACTTGATATTTTGGATTCAAATGTATACGTTTAATAAAATGAAAGGGATTATGAAACAGCCATTGCCCGTAAGTCTTTTACCATTTCATTTAGAAAATATGGAAATTAATTGTGGATGTGTTTTTACCTGATCAATTAGTAAACCTTAAGAAGGGACTAATTGAAAGTTGTGATATCTGCATTTTTAATAAAAAAGAGTCATTTTACTAACTTATTTTGCTGACTTATCTTGCATAGATAGGTTCAGTAATCAGGAGTTGCTCTGGTAAGAATGAAGAGATGGCTTTTGACATAATCCCACCAAGAAAGAGAGGTTACCAGTGGCTGCCTTTATCAAGATTCCTGTAATAAAGACTGAAGATTCCTTGTTTCCTCCTCAAATATTGGACAGACTATTGAATGCAGAATTTCATTCCTCCACCTTATGATTTTTCAAGTCTGAGGATAATGGGGATATATTGGTTTTGTGGACTGTAATCTCACGGACTACTTAAAAATAAAACTTTTAGTGGGTTGTTGCTCCTTTCTCCAGGCAGTTTAAGGCTCCAAGGACAAACTTGTCCTCATGGGAAACAAGATAAAAAATAAAGCAAACAAACAATAAACAGATAAGCCAAAAGCTTCGGTCTTTCCTTACACTCTGCACAGATAACCTCAGCTCTGTGCTTCTTAGCACCACAGCCTTCTCTCTCTCTCTCTCTCTCTCTCTCTGGCCTCCAGCCCCTGACCCATGCACCTTGTTACAAAACAGTTTTCCTATTTGTGAGTTTCCTACAGAAAAGAACAATTCCTTCCCACATACTGTTTTGTCTTCTAAGTGGGTTGAGCCTTCTCCTGTTTCATCTCATGCTCAGTTGAATATTATGCATCTAACATACCATTGTTCATACTCCATCTTTCTTATTCTTTTTACCATTTACAAGTTTCCATAGTGATTCCGCAAAGTCTATACATACCGTAAATGTGACAATATCAAGCAAGATAAGCATACTGTATGCTCGTTCTGTTGTCTTGATTATTTTTAGCAAGTTTTGTCTAGACATGTGATGTCCAAATTTCTTGTTACTGTAATGTAACAAAATGCAAAAGTGCAAAGTGGAGAAGGATTGAATTTTTTTCGTGATTTTCTTTTAGTCTTGCAATTATTTGGAATACAATTGTGTACAAGCAAAAAACCAATTACTAGACAAAAATCACAGTTGAACAGGGAATACAGCAGGTTCAGATACCTGAATAAATCAATATTAAAATCTGTCACATTTTTCTACTATTTTGGGGCATCTTTACATGTGCTCCAGGGGTAGAGGGAGGGGCACCTTAACTAGAGCAGATCGGAGAAATGCTATAATTAAATCATCCACAGTGTCTCGTGTAATCAAGCTTTAGTTAAAATGCCCCCACTGCCATTTTGAAGTGCAGGGACCCTGAATACATGAGATGAGGATGCTGCTGGAGCCTGGTAATTAGTACGCTCCAGCAGACTCGATTAACTGAGTATGCTCCAATGTATTGTAATTACAATGAGTCAGAGCAGTGTCCCTGTAGGCCTACAGGCACTCTTAATTACCCTACTTATGGGAAATGATGCAACTTCTTTTATGACTGTCATTCAAATATATATATTTAAAGCATACACTATTTGTATGCAAAATCATGTCCACCTGTTCTGAATTACATGGAGGCCTTGTAACAGGGAACCGAAACCCTATTACTTGGGCACAATGGAGGGGGAAGAGGAGGGACTGTAACAGGGAGCCAGGAAACTGCTGGTGCTTTAAGAGAAGGCAGAAGGATAAGCCAGATATGTGGGGCCACAGCAATAGGACTGCAAGCTGCCTCTTCATTAGGACAGTAAAACCCCGAAGAGGAACTGAAAGCAGCCTTACCCTGGGTCTGGGATGCCAAGCGGGCCAGGACAGTGAAAGATAGGGCCAAGGGGCTGAGACACACAAAGAAGACTGAGGCCAAGAAAGCTGGGCCTAAATCAGTGGGTCAGTGCTGGAAGCCTGGAGCCAGAATAAAGGGGGTCTAAAGCCAAGAGGTCTGAGGCCTCTACAAAAGGACTAAACTGTGGAAAGAGTAACAACTGCAAGGCATGGGTGTGTCAGGAGGGATGGAATTAGGTTACAAAATTAGCCCTTAAGGCAGTTTGGGCCAGTGGGGTTGGAAGCCCCAAGGCCAAGAGACTGTGGGCCAAACAGGGAGAGTTGATACCCAAAATTTAGATGGGCCAAGTTGGGTCCAAGAGAAGAACCATAATCAGAAAGAGGGAGCACTCAAAGCTAGCCGGTACCTGAGGGCAGCTTTCCCTCATTACCTTTAACACCGAAGTGAGGAAGCAGAGAGACACCCTGAGAGGCTGGAACAGGAGCTAAGCAGGGTCAAGGTAGCCACTAGGAAGCATCACAGCTGCCTTCAGGCATTATCCTGTTACAGGCCTTTATACAGCATTATGAAAGAATAAAATGCATTTTATCCCATTTTGAATTTCCTTTATGCTGAGTGAACAGTGTAAAGGGCCCCACATAACTAAGAATCAGGATTGCATGTGCTCTATTCTAATTACATTTTTCTAGTCAAGATCGAAGGAACAAAAACATACATAGGCACACTTTCATTTCATGTTAATTTACTGTGTTATCTTAGTATGGGGAATGAATATCAGAGGAGCACCCTTACAGTATGTAGGTTTATGAAACAGATGAAATTTAGTTGAGAGTCTGGTAGGCTACATCAACAACTAAAAAAGGAGAAAAGGCTCTACTTAAAGCTCAGGCGCCACACAGTGTGAAAGCATGTGTGTGATGGTGAGTGATGGCAGGGAGGTGATCATGACTTTGATTCTGCTCTACTTGGTTTAAAGGTTCTCTGTGCCAGCTGGAGAGTCCTTCTGTGCAGCAGAATTCTCAGTAGCCTGTTGTGTAGTGCAAAGTACATTTAGTGGGCAGGGAATTCATTCCAAAATGCTGATTTTGCACTTGTTCTTGCTTTTCTGGCACTCAGCAGTTACTATTTGTATGTTATTGTTTGGACATTTACAGGAACAGCATGAATTTAACTGTTAAGTGTTGCATACTGAGATCATAAAGCTAAAGAAAACTGCTTTTCCCTCCCTAGCTGTACTAAAATGGCTAAATATATGTGCATATTTGTAGGTTATTGGATAGGTGTTGAAATACTTCCATTGACTTGAGTGGGAGCAGCCTTAGGAAAATGAATAGTACTTCCATAAATCCCAGCACGTTCCTTGCAGAAATAAGTAGATTTTCTTATGGATACATTACTCATTGTTGAACTGCTTTAACGTATATAGCATCCAAACATTACAATGCATGTGTAGAATATGTTTTTGTTATGTGAACTGGGTCAACTGCCTGGGCTATATTTTCCAATAACAATCCCTGAAGAATTTAGTGTCCTTTAAAGGCTTTTAAGTAATAGGTTTTGGCTATTTCTATGGGTGTCTAGATTATAGGAAAAGCATAATAAAATGTTCTAGTTTAAAACAATATCCTAATCTGACAGGGTGACATTGAACAAACAATGCAACAGAGGGTTCACAGATATGTCTTTGCATAGAATCAAAGAGTTCAGTTCATTTTTAGTTAATATATGATATTTGGATGGCTGCCGGTTATTAATGAAAGTATCTGCAAATATTTAAGTAAAGTTGGAGGTTTTTTACAGCCATGATGACCCAGGAAATGTCCAATAAGCAAGGATTTAAAGACCAAAAGCTTATCAACAGACATCACAAACATTCTTGCCTCTAGAATATTTGAAAATATTTATTTATCTAAACCTTTGAAAAAATAGTATTTGTATTATAATAATTATGATAACAATCATAATTATTATTAACTATCTCACATTATTTCATTATTTATCAAATGCCTGATAGTTTTTCTTTTTTTAATGTGACAAATATAAAAAAATTAAATAATTACAAAAATATAGCAATAGTAACAGAGCAACAAAGTTGAAAATCATTTTCCCCCGCAAAGTATAAATAATCCCCCCCCCCCCCCCC
>NW_017729032.1:113385920-113393291 GCF_001723915.1 Gavialis gangeticus
ACTGTTAATGTTATTAATGATTTGGATGCTGACAGAAAACTTCTCGAGCATGTTTGCAGGTAACACAAAACTGGGGAAGACTGTGAACACACTGGAGAATATGAGTGCAATTAAGAAGGATCCTGACAGATTGGAAAATTGAGCTAGAGCTAACAGGATGAAATTCAATGGTTCATAGGTACTGCATCTCAGGAGGATTAATTAAAACACAAATACAAAATGTGGGACACCTGGCTGGATGGCAGCTCTGTGGAAAAGGACTTTGGAGTCCTAGTCAACCACAGACTCAATATGAGTCTTCAGTGTGATGCAGCCACACAAAGGCCAAAGGCTTTTTGGTCTGTATCAATAGAAGCATTAGGTTCAAGACAGGGGAGGTGATTGCACTTTTCTACTCAGCACAGGTTGGGATTAATCTGGAGTACTGTATGTAGTTCTGGGCTCTGCATTTTAAGCAGGCTGTGGATAAGTTAGAGAGGGTCCAGAGGTGGACAACAAAGATCATAAAGGGCTTGGAAAGTAGATCATTTGAGGAGAGGCTGAAGGAGCTAGGCATGTTCAGTTTGCAGAAAAGTCACTTAAGAGCAATTTTCAGACACTTGAAGGGCTGCCATAAGAAAGAGGAAAAGTACCTTTTCTCTCTTGCTGCAGAGAGGAAGATGCATATAAATGGCTTGAAGTAAAGTAAATTTAGATTGGATATCCAGAAAAGCTTCATTGTCAGAATAATGAGGCAGTGGAATAGACTGCTTAGGGAAACTGTGGACTCTCCAGAGGTGTTTAAGAGGAGATTGGACAGCCACTGGTTGTGGATGATCTGGGTATAGCTATGCCTATTTCCTACTTCTGGGCTTCCCATGCTTCTGGGCTTTGATGGTTGCTCCCAGACCCTCTCTTTTTCTGAGATTTGTGTCAGGGTATTTTAAGCCTCCCCAGAGAAGCAGAAAATTGGGTGCCTTGGTTCCCCTGCTTTACCTGTGGCAATTTAGGGTGTTAGATCTATGTTGTTCTAGAATTAACAGTAATCTTATGTAGAGTTTAGATTATGGTTGTGTGGGATGGTTTGGTTAGGGATGATCTTACTTCAGGCAGGGGTTTGGACTACATGAGGTCCCTCCCAATCCTACTTCTCCATGACTATGACTATGACTCTGTGACTGTACCCAGGAAGCCCTATCTCCGCATTTTAAATATATATTTTTATATATATTTGTCCTCTATATACCTGGCAGCCATTCTGAAAGGAGATTGGATGTTCAAATTTTTTAGGATCTATTTAAAAATATTCCATAGTTTCATAGTTTCATAGATTTAGGGTCGGAAGGGACCTAGTAGATCTTCTAGCCTGACCCCCCGCCAGGGCGGGAGAACAACAAAACCCCCAAACAAGAAACGGGACTCAAATGAGTCCAGCCAGGTAGGCATCCAGCCTCTTCTTAAAGACCCCCAGGGTAGGGGCCAGCACCACTTCCCTTGGAAGTTGGTTCCAGCTCCTAGCCGCCCTAACTGTGAAATAATTTTTGCGGATGTCCAATCTATACCTCCTCTCCATCAACTTGTGCCCATTCCAACTTCTTAGGACAGCTAAAATATAGAGGATATATATATGTAAATATATAGTCCATTTTTAGGATATCTGTCCACTTATGTCTGACCAAAAATTCAAACATTTTGAAATAGATCCTAAAAAAAAATGAACATCCATGCTGCCTTCAAAATGGCTTTCCTGTGCCATTTTGGGAAGCCATTCTGAAGGCAGGGTGGATGTTCAGATCCCACACCTCTGCACACACCCTGTAGAAATCAATGTGGAAAATAGGTATCTTCTATTTTTAAAAAAATAGCTAAAACCTAATTTCCTATCTTTAAAAATTATCATAAGTTTTCAAATGCATCGTGAAATTTAAACATTTATTATTATTGAGGGATTTTAAGATTACAGATGTATGCACTTTCCATAGATTTCACAAAATAATAGGATAGCTTTTAAAAGTAACCCTAACAATAGAAATAATATAGTTATACAGACATGTTAGATTTAAAGATTCATTATTTTTCAGAATGAAACAACGGTTCCAGCTGCACTTGTCCATTTGTTTTGGACAAATAAAATAATGTGCTTGGCTGATTAAAACTTGCCTGTATAAATGATACCTATATGAAGCTAATGTATGTGTAGCCAGTCTCTTTCTGAATCTCTCTCTCTCTCTCTTAAGTACATGGAGTAACAACAAAAATACCAACATAATAATGTATCTTTACATTTGCATGTTTAAATACAAATGACAGGAAATGCAATTAGTAGGGCTTTCACAGTAATGTATTTTTTTTTCTAGCTTGCACGTGTGTGACAGCTGAGAGTTGTATCTGTGTGGTGAAGGTGCTTGCTGAATGCTCTGTGAGGATTAGACCAGGTGTTTCTTGTTGTTTGTTGTGAGCTGTATGTTGCCTCTCAGAGTTTAATTGAAGTAAAAGATTAGTGAGGCCTTGTAAGTAGTGAGGCCTTGTATGTAGTGACACAGTTAAAATTAACCTTATTGGGAAAATGCAATGGCTTGTACTGCTATTGGTTAGTCAAAAGGAAAGTTGGTAGTGTAAGAGTGTGAGTGGCTGAGAGTCAACAACATAGCTCAAAAGTTATAAATTGGCTAACACATCTGGAAATCAGCAGCAGGAAGTCGCAGCATTGTGAAGCTACTAATTTAAAGATTAGTTGCTGACCTGGGTTCAGTGGGCCACTGGATCTTGAGAAGCCCAAGGACTGAATACCAGGGTCCTTTCCGGTACCCCTCAGACAGCACAGATTGGGGATGCCTGACTTCACTGAGCTTTATAGAAGATACATCAGGCATCAAAGGTGACTGCCGATAAGTTGCCAACACGAATTGTTATTGTCTATCATTGTTGTCTTGTTATATGATGCTTAGTTGTGTGTTTATTAAGTCAATAAAAATTTCTTACCTTTTTACTCCCAACCACTCTCAATCCCGAAGCCTCCCTCTGGTGGCTAGGACACACATGTAACCTGATTAACAGTATATGCATAAGGTGTGCAAAAGAAAAATTATATATATTATATATATTCATTAATGCAGCTCACTAATGTAACTTAAGTTGCATTTTCTTATCCAATTTAGCTTCAAAAGTTACTGGCAGATGTAACTTACACAGCCAAATTGACATTTTCGATTCTATGCCAATGTGTTTCCCCCCATAAGGGGCTTTGCACATGTAGTGCCTGTGTGTGGCATATATATCCATGTGAAACAGCTGCATGTCTCCATGCTAGGATGACTATACACATGCTCGGGGCAGTGTGGGGGAGAGGGCATGGTTTAATTAGAGAGGCTATCAGGAGCCACTCTAATTAAAACTCCATGGAATCTCATGTATTCAGCATTCTGTGCTTCAAAATGGCAGTGGGCATGCTTTAACTAAAGATTTTTTGACAAGCTTTAATTAAAGCACTCTTGTTACCATTTTGAAATGTGAGATGCTGAATACATGAGATAGTGCAGCATGCTGGAGGTTTCTAATCAAGTTTGCTCTGATGAGTTCTAATCAGAGCATGTTGGAGCACGTGTATAGGCACCCCTAATTCTCTGTGGATATATATATCCACATTTTTCTGTGGTTAAAATGAAACACCACATATATATATATATATATATATATATAAATGTGGATTTTGGGTTACTTTTTTTAATCCCACAATTGGGGATTTTTTATCAGATAAAACCAGCTTGCCTGCTTAAGAGACAGGATGTAAGCAATATGTAGGAAGACTCAGGCTAAGTGTCTATATTTTTGATATTTCATGGACCAATCCTCCACTCTGTGTACTATGATAGCATCTTGCAGACTCCCTACTACACACCAGTTCTGTTTCTGTTATGTTCCCCGTGGCTAACAGTGAGAAGAAAAGTGGTTGATCGTAATGGAATATATATGAGATAGAACATTGTGAAGGGCCCAATTGTAAAATGACTTCCTATAAAGACGATCATTAAAGAAAAGAAAAAATAACATTACAAGAAAACGGAAAGGAAAAGAATGTCTGTCATGACTAACAAATAGCAGCCAGAATAACACACTGACTTATACAATTTAGAGGTAAAAGCTTCCAGTTCTGAAACACATGGATGGAGAAGGCAACTGAGTGCTTTCTGATCCATCTTTCATTTTGTAAATGCTGGCCTAAGCTAAAAGTTTCATAAAATAATACATCTTAACCCTCTCCATAAAAAGCAGTATCAAAGAAAATATCACAATGAAGTCCAAATAATAATTTTTCATCTGAATCATACACTAATCCTAGATAAACGTTTAATGCATTATCTTTAACCATATGAATTTTACATTACATAAGATTTCATAAGCCATATAGCTAGACCAAATCTGTATCACTTGTAGTGAACTACTGCTAGTTGTATATTAATATAAAGCAGAATTAACAGCTGAGAAAAAGAATCTAGAAATATTAATGTAATCCAAAACAAATGTTGATTAATACACAATCACCAGGGATCCTGGTTTTCTCTGATTTTAAAAATTCCCTATTTTCAGTTTAAAAAAGTAACTCCAGATCCACTTTCTTCTGTGATTTAAATGGAACACCACTAATATACAAATATATATTAGAGGTGTTTCATTTTAACCATGGGGAAATGTAGATTTCGGGTTACTTTTTTAACTGAAAATTGGGGATTTTTTTAAAGCAGAGAAAACTAGAATCTCTGACAATCACAAATCTTTGGTATTTATTGCCTATAGATAACAAAGGATTAACAAGAAACTCTTTTGGTTTAAAGGCTTGAGATTGTGTTCAAAGCAGCTTTAAAATTGTAGTTTAAATGATAAAATTTGTAACAGTGTTGTAATGATAAATTTGACAGTCAAATAATCTTGTATGATTTTATGATCTAACAATGTTGTTAATATGATGGTCAAATACAGAATTTGAAATTTATACAGTGCTGACTGAATACATGCAATAAATTTTCTGCATATTATAATATGTATTTATAAGTACACATTTACTTGCAATGGTTATTATTTGGATACTCTACAGACAATGATTTGATCTGACAATTTGTTAATAATTACAAATAATAAAAATCTATTTTGTTATCCATTTATAGACATATAGCAACAAAAAATGATGAATTCTTCTAACACAATTTTTGCAATTTGCTTTGCCTTGTTATGCACTCTAAGACTCAACAGACATGCCTTATTTTTACAAGATTTCAGTTGGAGATATAAATATTTGCAATGCTCAATTATACAAAGATAGGGTTGTTTATTTACGATCAAATGCCTATGAATAGATAACAGAACATATGGCTGAGATGGTATACTCTTTGGCATGGAGTCTTCTGGATTTTTTTTATTATAAAATTCCTACCATAGTGGAATCTTGCCTGAGGTTTGTAGGAATTGTCATAATACAAATATTAACTAACAGCCATAATCTGTGTACCCCCATACCACAAAAATAATTGTACTGGTTAGTTCAAAGGAGAAGTCTGTGGCTATGCTGTGGCTGTGGAGCACAGGTACAATGAGCAATCTTAGCTCATTAGCTTATCTGGACAGTTTCTTGTAGTCACTGCTTTGATGTGGCTTCAGGATCCTAGGGTGACCCACTACTGTTTGTGTCTTCTTTTCCCCAGCTGATGAATGTGGTCTGTGATCTGCACTAAAGTAGTGGATTCAGCAAGAAACTATACTGATGAGTGGATGAACTCAGAGAGCTCAATGCTTATATGCAGAAGAGCTGAAAGTTGTGAGCCTGCCCTTCCTTTCCTTTACCTCCTTTGTAAAATTAAGGTAACTCCTACTTCACAGGGAGTTGTGAGGCTTAATTCATCAACATTTCTAAATGCCTTTTAGATCCCTGGGTAGAAAACACTGCTTAGGTGCTAGGTATATGTTATTATAAGTAATAATAATATTACTTTAAGAATCCACACTTGTTATGTAACAATATTAAACTTTAAAAAATTAATTTAACCATAGTATTTTCACTCAAGATCTGAGATAGATATATATTTATTCAAATAAATTGTTGCCACCTAAAACTGTAAATGGCTTTTACACTGCATCCAGTGGGTACTCTGAATTTTATTATCATGTAAAGACAGAATTTATATTCTCTGGTTCCGAAGAATTTCTATTTGATATAAGGAAAGGCCTACAGTACAGACTACCTTATGTATTTCTTAGGTTCTATTAGCCCTAAGAAATATATAAAGGCCTGACCCATATACAAATTTTGTACTTGTAGAACTTTTTTGGTTAGATGTGGCATTTTGCTGATAGACTTATTCCAGGATAACACCTAGTATGGCTGTAGGTATACAAATATAAAGGTATTTTTAATGAGAAGATATTTTATGTTCCACTGGAAATAGCTAAGTACCTTTTTATTATTCTCACACTAGTGCTTTACCAGGCAAATTAAAGTTGCAGAACTTTTTTTTATGCTTACCCATAGCTAAAAAGTTCTGGTATTATTGAGTAGACAGTGGTAGTAAACAGTGCACTTATTCTGTGCATATGCCTGTAATGACAATTACTTCACATTTAAAAACGTTTTCTTGGAAAGGTATCTATGTGCGTCAACTGTTTTCATTTTGGATGTTATTGAAAAAGTTCCCATATGTGAGTTCATTGATGCTATATATCTTACTAAATTTTGGTGGCCTAGAAACCTGTGATAGTCCTTCCATAAGATAAGATGCCACATAAATTTGGAATTGTGTGGCTTTCCCTTATAAGTGTATTACCTTCTCTCCCAGCGTTCAGGTTCTGCAGTTTCTTACAGTCAAGATCATATAGAAAGGGCACTGAAAAGTATATTCTGTGTGATTGCTGTACATAGTATCATCTTTTATGAATTATTGATATGCGGCCTGATAGATACCCTTAGAGTTTATACTGTAATCATACATCCATTTTGACAACCCATTTTTTTTCTTAACTTCATTGAAATAAATTCACATTATTTTACCAATTGAAGAGCTCTAACGATACTCAGGGCCCAAGGGGTGTCCATCCCGACAAGAAGCAAGGGGGGCAGGAGTGTCCGAAAGCCCCCCTGGCTCACCAAGGGCGTCCGGGACTGCCTGCTTGCCAAAAAGGTGGCGTACGCCTGGTGGAAGGGGGGTGAAATCTCCAAAGAGGAGTATACCTCCTCTGTTCGGGCCTGTAGGCGAGCTGTTAGGAAGGCCAAGGCAGACATAGAGCTCGGATTAGCGTCCAAGATTAAGGATAACAAAAAGTCCTTTTTCAAATATATTGGGAGGATGAAGAAGGCGCCGGGTAATGTGGGACCCCTGCAGGATACGCTGGGCAATCTGGTGGTTG
>NW_017729032.1:113393961-113397637 GCF_001723915.1 Gavialis gangeticus
AACTACTTCACAGTTAGGGCGGCTAGGAGCTGGAACCAACTTCCAAGGGAAGTGGTGCTGGCCCCTACCCTGGGGGTCTTTAAGAAGAGGCTGGATGCCTACCTGGCTGGACTCATTTGAGTCCCGTTTCTTGCTTTGGGGTTTTGTTGTTCTCCCGCCCTGGCGGGGGGTTGGGCTAGAAGATCTACTAGGTCCCTTCCGACCCTAAATCTATGAAACTATGAAACTATGATTTCAGGAGAAAAAGTCCTCTGATGCTCCCAGGAATACAGAAAGGTAAAAAGAGTTGAACAAACATATCTTTTACTGAAAACTATGTATATTCACGTCTATTTTCATTTTTTTAGAACCAATATTTTTATCCAAAATAAAAATGTGCCATTCTTAACCTCATCAAACAAAGATTTTTGCCTGAAAGTATTTCTTGCAACAGGCTCCTAAATATGTTCAAAAAATTCTCTGGAGTGATTCTACTATCACTGTAGGGCTTTGACACAAACCCATGTGTTGAGGACTCCCAGAATTTTGTATTTGTCCACACTGTGCTGCAGCTTGCCCCAAGGAACAGACAGAGTTTGCCCTGGGATTGTGCTGTACCCCAGCAAGCCTCAACTGCACCTTGCACCAGCTGCAGCTTCAGTGAGGGAATTTTTGTTAGCTCCATGTGGCCACACTTTTGGGCGGAAAAGAAATTATAGGTCTCCCTTCCTATGGAAAACGTAGCCTGGAGTATCACTCACTCAGAAATCACTCTTTCCACGGGCAATCAATAAGGACACAAACAATGAAAGGATTTATTACATAGGTGAGAAGATTTACACAGGCCATAGGTGTTGAGACAGAAGAGTGAAACAAGCAAAGTTTCTTATCCTTTCATCTGGCTACAGCTTAGCCGCTGCCAGAATTCATATAGGTATCTGCCTTCCTGCTGACTCTACCAGTCCTGGCAACTGGGGTCACTGATCCACCAGAGCCTGAGATTCAGACATGCTGATTCTATCCTAGCTAGACCCTTAATAACCTCCAAGTCACCCCAACTTTCCCCCTTCAGGATTATTTTAATACTTACAGGGTGCATCTGCATGTTGCTGTAAGGTGACCACAGAAGTTGTCCTCCCACTTTACTTGCTCTGGTGAGACCAGAACTGAAGTACTGCATCCAGTATTGGGCCCCCCACTTCAGGAAGGATGTGGAGAAGCTTGAGGGAGTCCAGAGGAGAATCACTCATATGATCCAAGGCCTGGAGGGCGGGCCATATAAGGAGATGCTGAGAGACTTGGGACTCTTCAGTCTGGAGAAGAGAAGGCTCACGGGAGACTTGGTGGCAGCCTACAATTACATAAGAGGGGTACATCAGGACCTGGGAGAACACCTGTTCACCACAGCTCCCCAAGAGATAACAAGGTCTAATGGCCATAAACTCCAGGAAGGCTGATTTAGACTAGACATAAGATAAAAGTTCTTTACAGTATGTATGTCCACGGTCTGGAACAAACTGCCCCCAAAGGTGGTGCAAGCACCTACTCTGGACTCCTTCAAAAAACAGGTGGATTTATTTCTTGCTGGGGTCACTTGATCCTAGCTGACTTCCCTCCTATGGCAGGGGGGCTAAACCTGATGATTTCATGAGGTCCCTTCCATCCCTTATGGCTATGAAATCTATGAAACCGTAATATAAATGGATACAATGTAACATTGGCCTTCCAACAGTAATATAAATGGATAGAGCATAACTTTGGCTTTCCATACATGCATATTAGTACAATTAAATACAGGAAAACATTCATGATAATCTATGAATCCACAAAACATAAAAGGGTTCATGACAGGCGTTATCTGTTCATGTCTCGTCTAACTTCAGAAACTGTACAATAAACAAATGGGGCATATAAAATCAAGTCCCCCTCCTTTATACTGTCCCTCTCTGCAAAATTATATAAATTCTGCAGAGTACCTTCCAGAAGTGTCCTTATTCTACTATCCCCCATTGCTGCCTTCAGTCCAGACACAGGCACCTTTACCAGTTCCAGAGATTGGTTCTTTCTTCACAACTGCAAATCAGTTGAAGTCTTTGAACTCATGCAAGACTAAAAATTATATGAGAAATAGTATATGAAAATATATTATTTTGAGAAAGAAAAATTCAGTGGCTTCCTGTCTATCAACAACATAGACATCAACCAAACTTATTTCTGCTTAAATATATTAAACTCCAGCATAAGTGGCTGAAAATTCCTGAGACACTGATCAATATGATATTCTACAGCTTATTAGATATATAAATAAAAGTTCCTAATTTAATATGATGAAATACTTTGCAGCATTAGGGAAGTTTCTCACTTCGGATAAGATCTGGAAAGCATCATGATGAAGAGTTATTATTTAGGTTGGCAATGGACCTATTAGTTGTGGCAGGCAAAAGTCTGTTGATCTCTGAAATTTAGGTTTGCAATTGGCTTATATTTGGGGAACTTTTCTATATATATGGAAATATATATTTATATGGTAGATACTTCTCTTTTAAAAATATTTTCTAAATTGATCATTTTTGTGGGATGTAGGAATATACAATCCTTTTGGAAAACAAACAAGAATAGGCAAAAAAAGTTACAAACGATTTAATAAGGAAGGAATGGCTGAGAAGCTGAGATGTGTATTTCTTTCTCTCTGTGTTTTTTTTTTTAATTCTGAGTGTTTGCTTAGCCCACATTTGGACAAGAAGAATCATGGATTATGGAAAGAGGAAGGGGAATTTGTTTTATTCTGTCTTTTAAGTATACTGTTTATAAACTGTACCTTTAAAGATATAAATTTTATGAATGCATACATGGTTATGACATGCTAACCTGTTACGATGCATACACAGATAAGTTAGGAATATGCATAAAATATCTATAGTTCTGCTTTTTACTACACACACAATGGAATAATACAGGGACTGATAAATAGCACTTCTCCCACTTAGTTTTCCAGGAGTGGGATAGAAACAATTACCTAGGTTTTTTGTTTTGTTTTATTTTTTCCCCAATAAATCAACTATATCCATGAAGAAAAGACAATATATTTTTACATATAGAAAAGAGATTTGTATAGTTGCAGGATGATAATTTTCAGCCCAGCACAATATAAAATTGAACAGATTTCTCAATTTTGTAAAAGAAATGCTACCTTTGGCACAAGGCAAATCTCAGAAGATAAGAATTTTACAGCTGGTAATGAACAAGAAGTGGAATAGAAGGAATTATAACTAACACTGTTTTGTAACCTTAGCTACTGGGAAAGCATTCAGTACCAGCCTAATGCTGCAATAAATTGGATAGGTCAAAGACAAGGCCTTTTGTGCCCTTCATTAATCTTCATCACCTTGAACTAGAGTTTCTACTGCAAATTTGGCCATCAGTTACTAATACCATTAATCTTATAGTTCTGTCCCTGCCTTATTGCTAGCCTTATACCAGGGGGGGAATAATACTTCAGTAAGTGTCCCACATAAGAACCTTTCCTGGAGAGATGAAGATAACTCTAAGGACAATAACATATCATAATGCTCTTGTTCCGAAAGAGAAAATACTGAGAATTCAGAAAACAGTGCCATGTTCTGTTACTATTACCTGTTGCAGATTTCATTGAAGTTCCAATTTTTGTGCATCTTTCCTATATTTTAAGCTTGAATAT
>NW_017729032.1:113402637-113407062 GCF_001723915.1 Gavialis gangeticus
ACTATTAACTGTTGCAGATTTCATTGAAGTTCCAATTTTTGTGCATCTTTCCTATATTTTAAGCTTGAATATTTAAGTGTCAAAGATCTTTGTGATGGCCAGTTAAAAAACAAACAAATTCCTAAGATTGCTATGAT
This sequence comes from Gavialis gangeticus, assembly GCF_001723915.1. Classification (NCBI taxonomy): domain Eukaryota; kingdom Metazoa; phylum Chordata; order Crocodylia; family Gavialidae; genus Gavialis; species Gavialis gangeticus. Next base: position 113,402,775 of record NW_017729032.1, read on the forward strand.
TAAGTCATTTGGCTTTTAAAAAGAAAATTATGTTATTGAATATATAGGGATTTTTTTGGTTTGCTACGTTGGTTGCTCTTATTTAAGAAAAATATTGTGGTAGGAATGGAAGCAAGTCTCTGCTGCCTTCCATCATTTGTAGTCATTATACCTGTACCATTCTGATTTCATGCTTTTTATATTCACTGTACAATGTTGAAAATGACTGAATTAGACAAAAGTACAAGAGAATCAACCCCCATGAGTTCTCTTCAAGTTCCAAAATAATGTGTGGTCCTTTGATGACATGTTTGTATGTGTGTATATGCTTGCTTGCTTTGTTGTTGTTATTGTTGTTGTTGTTGTTCGGGAAGGATAAAAATATAAAGATAACAGTCTTATATGCACAAGACTTGAGGAAATGTGTGATGAACTAAACAACAGGAAATTTGAAAAACGAACATTATAGAAAAAAAACTGAAGGTCTTTGTGACTGCAGCAGCATACAAGCCATTATAAGCAGTGGTCCTCAATCTTTTTAGACTTGGAGCATCCCTTGAAAGACTTAAGGCACTTCTTGGAAAAGCTATTAGTTTTCACTCATTTTATAACTCCAGAAAAACAATGGAGCAATTCTTCTATTGGAAAGAACAGAGAAACAACAACCAGAATGTTTTTAACACTATGGATTCCTATTTGAAATGTCTGGGTTTATGTGAACAATATTTGCACACCTAGCAGGACAGCAACCCACAGCATCCTCAAGGCACCCTAGTTGAGAATCACTGCATTATAGTGTACAATAAGAGATCAGAATCAGACTACAGTATGAAGTCATTCACTTAGAAGGCTGTATAAAATAAGTAATAAGACTCATTGCAGAACCAGTACTTTTAGACAGATACTTATAATTATAGTCTTATTTTTACTAAATGTCATTCACAGGGCATACGGGATATGCCAAAAACAGCACTGATGACTCAGTAATCAATTTTATTACATGCAATGTCATTTCTCTCCAAATGATTTCCCCACAGATATCGTTCATATTTATCTCAAATATCATTAGTCATTTTCTGAGTTTTTTGGGGAAAATAAAAGTTGTTTTTGTACAATTATGTTTCTAGTAAAATAGGGGCATACTTTATATATTTAATTAGTCCACACTTATAGTATATGTCAAAATATGATCATCTTATTGTCACACTAAGTTTTGTGTCAACTCTTAGCATGCAAGTATAAGCAAGAAGGTTTTTTATTTTTCTCTAGAAAAGAAAATCTCTGTTTTCTTTGTAACTGAAGTGGGATTATTACTAGATTTTCCCCTGTGGCACTTTTTCTCTCAGGCCCTATTTTATTATCACAGTACCTCTGTAAGAAACAATAAAGACACTTGATTATTTTAAAAGGAAACCTCATGATCACATTTTCCCACATCCTAGAAAGTAATATCTCCTTGGGAGCAGGAGGTTAGCAAGGGAAGTTTGTAAGGTTCTTCCAAGGACTAGACTGGAAGCTTACACATGGTTTCCAGTAAAGGAACATTAAATGTGGTAGTTGATTAAGGAAAGACTTACCACTAGGAGAAAACTTTTCTTAATTTCTGGAGATCTGAGAAATGAACAAATCAATGTCTGAATACAAACTCAAATTCATTAATTTTATTTTTAATCTATTTGAGCTATTCTTTGTTTGAATAAGCAACCTGGAGGCACTGACAATCTCCATGAAACAAATCAGAAGGTGTGCTGCTACTACAGATGAATTAATAGGGTCTTGGGAGCTGGTCTGCAGTCAACCTCTAATTCCTGATTGGATTTAATAAGATCCATATGATAAGTGATTTAATGGTAATTACACTGCACCTGTGGGAAGAGTTCAAGTGCTTGATCTTGATCTGCAAAGGGGCCTGCTTCCTTGTGCAGAATACTTTCTGCCACTTGAGAACTATATTGAGGTTTTTAGAAAATACTGTGTTGAAATATTCACCATTTCAACATCTGAGTAAAAAAAAAGTCCTTGAAAATGTGTGTGCTTTTTGTTGTTCACCTTGTGGGCTTGTTTCTCTTGCTGAATCTTAAAATATCTGTCATAATGCCTTGCCTGTTTAATACGTGTCCCAGCTCACTAGGTATTTGACATATGTAAAACAAAGAAATGAATTTTAGCCGTCTTAGAGCATTACAACACTGCCAGTCCCACTTCCTGATTTTAAAGGGGATGGTTATTTTAGAACTTAAAAGAAATAGCTTCTATACAAATATCAATTTAACTCTGCTGCTTCCACTCATTGTAAATTACAGCATGTTTCCTATCCTTTTACACCAAACTTAAAGAACAGAGCAGTGCAAATCATTCATTTCACACCTTGAACTTGCTAAAATAGAACTTGGTCTTAAAGTATGGTGTGTTGTGCCAACTGACTAAGACTGAATGAAGTTCTTACAGGGAATAAATTTGAAGACCAATTTGAGCATCCTTACGTTTCTGGTTCCCAGTAAGATCTAAGGCTCCTGCTTACCAGTGGGAGCATCCACATGTGCATTTGCTATGGCACCTGTGTACTCACAAGTAAATTACTCATGAGTAAACAGTGCTGGGCAGGCATTTACTTGTGCAGGGAAGTGGGAACAAATGTTCTGTCGATCTGCTCCCATTTCCTGGGTTCCTGTAATATGCCCTAGTTGCCACCGGGGGGAGCTCCTGGTTTGGGGTAGAGCTGCCAACATCCAGCAACCCTCTTCAAAAGCCTGCCTCATTTGCTGCTCCACATGCAGTGACCATTTGCCTCCCTGCCATGCACCTGCCACCTTAACTCTGTCTGCCTGGATGGACTCCACCAGGGAGGCCAATGACAGACTCCAGGATGCCACCACTAGGGCTGCCTCACCCTCATTCTCCTGGGCCTCCAGCCCCACTGCCTCTGGGCCTACTGGGCCAGCCAGGACTGGTGACTGCACATTGTCCATCACACTGGGGACAATAAGCAGTGGCTGGAACCCTTCAGAATGACCTAGGCCACCTTCTGGGATCTCTTGGAGCAGCTTTGGCCACGCCTGGAGTGGCAGCACACTGGCATGCAGCAGCACACTGGCAGTCACAGGTTAAACCTTAAAGCCATCTCAGACCTATGTAACTGTGACTGGACACTAGAGAGCAAGGTAATTGGGTGTGATCCAGAACTCTATCCCCCTGTGATAAACAGAGATCCTGGTTTTCTCTGATAAAAAACCCCCAATTTTCAGATTAAAAATGTAACCCCAAATCCACATTTTTCTGTGATTAAACACCACTATATATAAATATAAAAAGTCTGGGTAGTGCCCAGGGGTGCACTCCCTCTTCAGTTGAGGGAATAGTCAACAGGGTGGTGTGCTGTGGAGGGATGCTGTGGCCCAGCAATTACTTGTGTCCTCTATACAGTCAAGACCAGACAACCTATAACTTAACTATATACAATTTATTAGGGTAGGACAAGGGGTGGAAACAGGAGCAAAATACAATATAGAAAATACTTACATGAATATATACAAACCCTACACACCCATCAAGATATCAACAGGCAACCCAAAAGGATTAACTCAATACATTCAATAGTAACGCAATCATAAATTCCATAAAATATAAATATTTACAATATAAAATACATTTCACAAAATATAAGGTGCTATATACAATATATAAGGCACAGGAAGTTAGATATGAAATACTCTCAATACCCAAAAGAATAACCTGGGCAGCCTTGGAAGCAGGAAAGCACTCCCTAGGTACAAGGGTGGAAAAAATGGAGAAAACCCCAAGCTCCCAGACTGAATCCCAAGGGAGCCCATGTGGTCTCCCTTTACAACCCTGCTGGTGCCCACCCCTGTGGGGGCCTGTCTCCCCAGGTAACTCATGATATCCTGGCAGAGTTGTCCATGCCTCCTGGAGTCTAGCACCTCTTCCTCCTACAGGGGCTCTCCATCACCCAGAGCTCCTTGTCAGCAGGCCCCCTTCAGGCCATGTGCACTGCCGGCTCCTGCTTGTACCAAGGTGTCCCAGGGGCTCTACCATGAGAGGGCTGGAGACCCCTCCCACAAGGGACCCCAGGATGGGAGTTACACACACCAAAGGAGAAAAACACAAAAGGAATTACTTACCAAATACAGGGCAGCAGACGCTGAGGGAACAAAAGAAGGAGCCTGCGTGATTCGCAAGCCACGCCTATATACAGCTGGGACCAGCAGGTGATGTCAGATGCAATCACCCACCAGTGAGCATAAAAGAGGCCAATAAGGGTGAAGTGGGGAGAGCGGGAGAAGCGGCAGAG
>NW_017729032.1:113407075-113409107 GCF_001723915.1 Gavialis gangeticus
ATTAAAAATGTAACCCCAAATCCACATTTTTCTGTGATTAAACACCACTATATATAAATATAAAAAGTCTGGGTAGTGCCCAGGGGTGCACTCCCTCTTCAGTTGAGGGAATAGTCAACAGGGTGGTGTGCTGTGGAGGGATGCTGTGGCCCAGCAATTACTTGTGTCCTCTATACAGTCAAGACCAGACAACCTATAACTTAACTATATACAATTTATTAGGGTAGGACAAGGGGTGGAAACAGGAGCAAAATACAATATAGAAAATACTTACATGAATATATACAAACCCTACACACCCATCAAGATATCAACAGGCAACCCAAAAGGATTAACTCAATACATTCAATAGTAACGCAATCATAAATTCCATAAAATATAAATATTTACAATATAAAATACATTTCACAAAATATAAGGTGCTATATACAATATATAAGGCACAGGAAGTTAGATATGAAATACTCTCAATACCCAAAAGAATAACCTGGGCAGCCTTGGAAGCAGGAAAGCACTCCCTAGGTACAAGGGTGGAAAAAATGGAGAAAACCCCAAGCTCCCAGACTGAATCCCAAGGGAGCCCATGTGGTCTCCCTTTACAACCCTGCTGGTGCCCACCCCTGTGGGGGCCTGTCTCCCCAGGTAACTCATGATATCCTGGCAGAGTTGTCCATGCCTCCTGGAGTCTAGCACCTCTTCCTCCTACAGGGGCTCTCCATCACCCAGAGCTCCTTGTCAGCAGGCCCCCTTCAGGCCATGTGCACTGCCGGCTCCTGCTTGTACCAAGGTGTCCCAGGGGCTCTACCATGAGAGGGCTGGAGACCCCTCCCACAAGGGACCCCAGGATGGGAGTTACACACACCAAAGGAGAAAAACACAAAAGGAATTACTTACCAAATACAGGGCAGCAGACGCTGAGGGAACAAAAGAAGGAGCCTGCGTGATTCGCAAGCCACGCCTATATACAGCTGGGACCAGCAGGTGATGTCAGATGCAATCACCCACCAGTGAGCATAAAAGAGGCCAATAAGGGTGAAGTGGGGAGAGCGGGAGAAGCGGCAGAGGCTCTCTACAGTGGTGGCAAGCAGTGCCAGCTGGAAGATGGATACCAGAAGTGGAGAGCAGCAGCAGAGGCTGCTGAGACTTTCTAAGACAGCAGCAAAACACCCTGGCTCATAGATACAAAGCAGAGAGCAGTGGCAGAGGCTGCTGAGGCTCTCCAAACCAGCAGCACACAGTGCTGGGTTGAGAGCAAATGCTTGGGTCAGAAAGCAGCAGCAAAGGCTGCAGAAGCTCTCTATACCGGCAACAAGTGGCTCCCATACAGAGAAGCAGAGTACGTTCAGGGCAAGACACTGTGGGTGGTGGAGGAAGACCCACACACTGGGGCCAATCCACACTGGCATCCAGGGAACAGCATCAGAGATGGAGTCACAACAGATCCAGAAATGATGGAGACTTCACACTCCAGTAGTTCACAGGTACCAGACTGTGGAGATAGTTTGACCCAGGGAAGGGCAGATAGATCCACAGAAGGTTAGAGTTTAGCAGCATCAAGGGGACATCATCAGGTCATGGCCCTGAGGCAGAAAGAGGGAGACAATGGCGTACTCTTTCCCTGTACCTTTTAGTGTCCTCCTTCTTATCCTTTGTTCTAAAACCTTTTTGTTTTGGTTGTAGTCCATATTCATGTTCTTATAATCATTGTATTTTGTTGGGGTCTGGCCTTTTGGCTTTCTTTTCTTTTGGTTCTCTTATGTATTGCTGTGGTCAGGGTCACCTTGACAAGGATCCAAAATACAACACATCATTAGAGTGACCCCGAGGCCCAACAAGTGGTCATCAGCAATGGGGAAAAAAGTCAGAATGGGCACATCCAGTAGGCCTGTGGTTCATCACAGAAGCAAAGTTGAGAAGACAATCCTGTAGAGGACATTGAGATCAGGAGTCATCTATACCAGAGGGATGGCCACCCAAAGATTTGGTGGACTGCTGGAGGTTGGTGTAAGGAAGGGGTGTAGGGGAGGTGGAG
>NW_017729032.1:113409118-113419852 GCF_001723915.1 Gavialis gangeticus
TGTCGGGACCGGCAGAGGAGGAACCTCCCACTGGAAATACAATCAGAGTCATGGCAGATGAGTTTAGGGGCCTCCTCAGGGGTGATCAAGGTCCCTCCCAGGGATCACACAAATCCGCATTACACCCACCACCAGATGCCCATGCTAGGGTGGTGCGGGAATGGGTGTTCGAAGCCAGGCAGTCACACAAGGGTTGGAGGCCCGGCATTTGACCAGCACCATAGCTCAGTCCCTCCACAGCCAATGAGGCACTGGCCTTGTGCCAAGGAGTGGAGACCTGAGCCAGTGCTAAGAGATCCAGGATCTCAGCCTTGTCGAACTTTCCAAGCTACACTATCAGCACTGAGTTTCCTGGCCTCTCACCAGGGATGGAGGACCTGAACCACCATGAACAGCTCCCAGAGTCTCTCTCCATGCACTACCTGTGCACTGAAGGCCTGGCCACTTGCCAGGGGTTATGGACCCGAGCTATCTTGTGCAGCTCCAAGGATCCCAGTCTACTCCCAAACAATGCCCTGTATTGTCTACACACCAACTATCTGGCCACACACCACAGGTTGCAGACCTGATCTGCCATGTGCAGCTCCCAAGATTGGGCTTCTTGCACCAAGCTATGCATCATTCACAGTGCTCCTTAGTGGCAGGGCTGGGGATGCAGATGAGTGGGTCTGGTGAGGGGGGTCTTCAGGGCTCTTTGAAGCAATAACTCTGCCCTTCTGGCCAGCTCACACCAGCTTCTTCTTTATCCATGCTCTTCTCCATCTCTCAACACAGCAGCCCCGTGTGCCGGGCATGCTGCCCTTCTTATACCCTCTAGATTTTCTGCCCCTGGATTGCAAATGGAACAATGAGAGTGAAGTGGGGTGTAGCCCTCATCCAGATCCTGACTCTTCACCTCACCCCAGGTTGGGGCAGGGCCAACCTCCCTCCAGCTACTATATGATTAGTGGGAACACACCTCACCAGTCATTCAAAATCTTTCTAAACTGGCAGCTGGCAAGCCGGGTGATTACTGGCAAGCCTGCCACACACAGACACCACTACATATATATATATATATCTCCAATTTTCTGACTAAAAAGAGTAACCCTAAATCCACACTTTTCCATAATTAAAATGAAACATATATATACATATATATGTATATGTACATATGTATATATGTTTCATTTTAAAGATGGAAAAATGTGGATTTGGGATTACTCTTTTTAGTCAGAAAATTGGGGATTTTTTTTATCAGAGAAAACCAAGATGCCTGGTGATAAGAAATGAGGAGGAGAAGTGACATGTAGCTAGGAGATGAAGAAGGAGCCAACTGGGGCCACATGTCAGAGAGGAAGTCTTGGAAAAAGAAAAAAGAAATTTTGAAGTAAAGGATGGGGAGAGGGGGAAGTAAAGAAAAAAATAATACAAGACCAAAATATTGCATGTATTTCACTGAATTGGGATTGAGTCAGCTGTGCCAAGTTACCTCTGACAGCAGAGCTGAGACCCAGCAGTCTTGTTGCATGAGTTCATTAAGAGGGATGCTGACAGAACCATTTTAAATGAATAGCCATTCAGTTTAAATGAATACTATAGAGGAGGGGAAGCTGAATTATGGTGTAGTGGCAGGTGGTGGGGAGAGGTGGGCTGGGTGGGTGGGAAGGGAGATGGTTGCTCGGTGCCAAAAGCCAATTGCCAATACTCTTTAGCTGTTAATTGACTTTTAGCTTTTCCTCCTGTACCAATGTCCATCCAGATGAGTGCACAGGGGTTCTAGAGCAAACTGTAAACTATGAGCACCTATGTACATGCCTGACACCTGCTCTGATGCATGCTAATTAGTATGAGTCAGAGCAGACTCAATTAACTGAATCAGGTGGACCGTGCTAATTAGCATGTTTCAGCAATCTTTATGTAATGTGTATTCAGTGTCCCCATCCTTTAAAATGGTGGTGGGAGCGAATATCTCAAGCTTGTAGAGCGAGCTTTAGTTAAAGCACCCCCACCACCACTTTGAAGTGTGGGATGCTGGATACAAGATGCTGTATGTGCTTTAATTAGAGTGGCTCCTGAGAACTACTCTAATAAAGCTCCCTCCAACCCCTCACTCCAGAGCATGTGTAAAGATATCTTATGTGCTCAGAATGATCAGGGAGTGCTGAGGTTACACACCCTGAGGCTGTATGTGGATGTTGTCTTGGGGCCAGAACTATCCCCTTGGGCAACAGAGTTCAGGAGGGTTGAAAGTTTGTCCGTGCAGCAAAGGATTGGGAAACTTGGTACAGTGCACCCTGAGATGCTGGAGGATTGAAAATAGAGCATTTTATCTTCCTGAAGCAGAGAACTATGTCCTTCTATATACCCTGGACCTGGGTAAAACAGATCAAAGATAACTTTCCCTTGACCTGATATAACTTAATAAAATATTGGCTAGGGACAGAAATTATACGAAAACTGGTATAAGTGATCAGAAACTGAGTCAAATCTATAACACAACAGAAGTTCAGTGCACGTAAACTGCTTTCAAAATGACTAAAACAGGTTTAAGACAAACCTGGATGGATGTACTATCAGACTTAACTTATTTACGTTAAATTAGTTTATTGAAATTCTGTCCCAGATGCCCTTAAATAACTCACAGTCCCCCGGCATCCCAGGATACTATGTTCCTCCCCCACAAAACTCTCCCCTGTCAAGGTGGGCAGGTTAGCCTTGATCCAAACCGTCTACTTCAGCCAAGCAGGGAGCCATATTCTAGCACCCCCTAGATTCTGGTCTGGGCCACTGTAGGCAGGTGGCTGCATTTTTGGAATCAAAGGTGAATGTCTTCACTTACTTATCAGGTCAATCTACACAACTTAGACTAATGTACAAAGATTGAATCAGCCTTGGGCTTTTTGGTGATCTGTACTAAGCCTTAGAGCAGCAGTTCCCAATCTGTGGTATAGGTGCCACCAGTGGTACACAGACAATGAGTCAGTGGAACATGTTAACAGATTTATTATAATTACTTTATAAGACAACAGATTGCTGGTGGTACTTCAGGTTGAACTGAAAAATTTGCTGGTGGTACTTAAGTTTGTATAATTTTAAATTGGTGCACAATCTGTCAGAGTGTGAGAACTGTTGCCTTAGAGGGTACTTAGCAGTGATTAACATTATTAATGGGTAAAGGCTCCTGTTTTAAGCATCTTTATTATAGTTTAAAGATAACCTGGGACATCACCCCTATTTATTAAGACCAAGCTTAAACATGGCCAACAACACATGGCGAAAGGAAACTTTCAAAATGTAACATAAGCATATAAACAAGTGATATAATGTATTCCTCAGCAGCTCCTGATGCATTCACTGGAACTTATTAGGTGTTCAATATTTTTTTTTAATATATTTTGCACTCAGATTTCAAAATGTAGATGTTAGGGTCTAATGTTAAGCACGTATGTTTTAAAAATGTGGTCTAACTAATCAAATTCCATAATACCTCTTTGAAGGGAAGAGGTAAAATATGTTTTGATTACAGTGGGTTTCTCCTGAGCAATAAGGTCTAAAGGCTTCATGAAGAAGGCAGTGTAGGTCTGTACTTTATAGATTAATTAAATCGGGGATGCATAGCATAAGCTTTTGCAAGTACTAGTCTTACTTCATCAGTTACTGTTCCCACTGCTTCTGAAGGCCTATGCTATATATCTCCTCTTTGGTTAGTCTATAAGGTTCAGATCTACCCTGACTTCTCCCTCACTACAGACTAACATGGCTATGTACTTCTCTGTGCTCATTAAAGACTTTATGGTCTGACTCAAAAATAAACTAAAGAACAACAAAAATCAATGGGGAAATCTACAGTGACTAACACAAAGATTGTCATAACCAGGCAGTCCTTGCTATGCCATAGCATAGAAAATAATATAATGTGGTTTTTAAGGCCTTATTCTCTTTATGTATATATCTGGGTATTTAGCATAGCATTGTTTTATATATATTTATATTTAGACATCACACAGACAATTGAACTGGGATACAAAAAAAAGGTGCAGCTTCAAACTGGAAAGAAGCAGAATTTTTTTTTTTTAAAGTAAGGAAATTGTTCATTGCAGTGCAGCATTAGAAAAAAAGAAAGGTGTCTCAGAATAATTTACAAGGTAATTTGAGCTGGGGGTGAAAAGTTCTGAAATAGAGGGAAAGCACAGGATTGTTACAAAGGTAAAATTATATTTATTATGAGTAACTTTGAGTTTAAGCATAGTAAAAAATAGAGCAGACTATTCAGTTGGAATGCTTGACAACATATCTTTAAATTGGATTCAAACCCAATAAGTTATCAGCTCTAAACTCTCTTTCTCTGTCACATAAATGATTTGTTTTTTTCTGAAAATTATTTCCTTTGTCTTGATTAAGGAATCCATCTTCAAAAAATTAACAGCTTGGCAATGAAGGAACAGCCATTTTTTAGGAAAAATATTGTTTTGAGGGTCATCAGTCACACTCTCTAAGCTTGAGTTGTTCTGTACCTATCATTAACCTTTAGCCCTTCTTTGTCTACTAGCTCATCTACCCTAACTATAATGTCTGTATCTTTGAATATAAAAATGTTTTACCAGTGTTTCTTTGATTGAACTATCCTTTTTTTGTACCTGCCAAGTCAGAAAGTTCATTTCATTTCATATATTTTTCTGATGTTTCCATAAATACATATCTTTTTGTCTGTTGTAAAACAGTCCCTATTTCCATAGAAACAAATTAATCTAATACTATGCTTAAAATGGCTTTGAGTTGTTTCACACTGTTGAATCAGTCTAGAATAGCTTTAATATTGGCTGCAGTTGATGCCACCAGCAATCTCAGCGTATAGTAATATAAAAAAAAATAGAACTAGAGCTCTAACGGATACAGAACAACTAAAAACAAATATAGTATATACTGACCAAACTGCTATTCCAGCAACAATGAGGTTGGTGTTAGTTATCTGGGAATGTGATCTTTCAACCCAGAAATTTAATCATTTGTGTCTTATGTTGAAACATCCAATCCTGGAGACACTTTGGGGCCTGATATTCAGCTGGTTTAAATGGAGTACTTTCACTGAAATGAAAAGGCCTATTTACAAGTTGGATATTGATATCATGGATTATTGTTTCTTTTCTTTTTCTTATTCTGTTAGGGAGCAGGTGGATTTTTAAATCCCACAGGATCCCATGGGATGACTAATGATAGCCACTAAAGTATTGTAGGGTAGTAGTGGTATACATGATTTACAGACTATTATGAATTACTTAATAAATAACAACAAATATTTTATTACATATTGCTAATTGCTAAGCAAAATGTTATTATGTTTTTTCTGTTGCCTATATGCATTATTTAACTTGATGTATGACACATTTGTGAGAATTCGGTTGCATTTTGTGTATTTAAAAATACTATTGTTCTCTTACCAGAAACCAAATATGCTTAACCTAGTATTTTCATTGTCAACTGAACCTTTTCATTGTCAACTGAACTCTAAGCACATAGGACTTCAGTTTTGAAAGCAGAAAAAGGGGGAAAAAACAGATAGATGGAATGAATGAACACAGACAATTAAGTCTAATCAATGAATCAGAGAAAATATTTTTTTCCCCAATTTTGTCCACTTCATTCTACTCTAGCACTGGCTTGGAAGTTGGACAGAAGAAGGTTAAGTAGGTTCAAACCCCCATTGGTAAGGGGTGGATGCCTAGACCTGGGTTTGTGCTTTTACCACTACATTAGTGGGCTGAAACATTTAACCCCTTCTAGTCATGTGTTTTTTCTCAGTTACACTTACCTATCTCACATGCATATGGCGCCATTTATCTGCCCAGCCAGAATGCAGCCTACTGCACATGCTCATTAGACACCTATACATGAGCAGTGAGGCTGCTCTGATGCACTGTAATTACAGTGCATTGGAGTAGGCTCAACTAATCAAGTCTGCTGGAGTGTGGTAATTACTGCACTCAAGCTGACTCCAGCATCTCTTGTATCAGTGTCCCCATGCTTAAAAAAGGTGGTGGGGGTGCTTTAACTGAAACCTGTAGATCAAGCTTTAGTTAAAGCATCCCCACCACCATTTTTAAACATGGGTACGCTGATACACAAGATGCTCCAGGTGCTTTAAGTAGAGCTGTTCTCAGAGTCACCCTATTTAAAACAGCCCCCTCACCCCGCTCCCGGACCATGTGTATAAATGTCCATTAGCTATGTAGAAGCTTAGGTACCTGCACTGCACATGGTGTTCAATCACAAATGGCTTCTGCATTCAAAATAACATTCAGTTACACAACTGGGTTATGTGTGACAGTTACATGGCTAAATAACTGCTACCTGGGTTCAGAAAATAAAATAGGTTATTCCACATGGTGTCTGCCATCTTTCAGTAGTTGGCAGTCTGTTTCATTACCAGAAGCCTTTATTTGAAAAGTCTATACTGCAGAGATAGCTCAATGACACTGTAGTTTATATCTCTGGAGAGTGACAGCTTTTCAATACCTAGTCATTTCTGAAGGCAAATGTAGGGACTCTTCCTAATTAGGCGGAGTATATGTTTCATTCTTATTGCTTGGATGGATTACTCTTCTTTCAATTTTAAAATATTTATAAGATTATACCAGTCAGCAAAAGTGGGGATAATTTCTATATAATAGTTGGTTAGGTTATTTCACTTCCGCTTTTCACCTGCTATTCTTATAATTTCAGTATTAACTAATTTCATTCCATCATTAAAGAAAGAATCTTACCAATTAGTGATGGCTAGGTGATATAATTTTCCCTCTCCTAAAACAAATGAATTCACTAAATTGCTCCAGTTTCTTTAAAATGGAGTTGAAGGCAGAAAACTAACCATTTAGAGATTCACATGTTAGTGTCTTAGGCTCACATTTTCAGCTGATGTAAATAACTACACTTTCAATAACCTGTCTCAAAGATTTCAAGGCTAGAAAGTATCATAGTTGTCTAGTTTGACTTCTTGCATATAATGTCTTCAGACCATATAATGTTTCCACTGATTCCTATAGCAAGAGCATAACTTCTGGGTTAGCTTGAATATACAGTTTTAGTATGGTAGCCCATCTTAATTTAAAGACTATTTTAATTTATGGAAGATCATCCAACCATTGTTCCAATAGTTAAATACCCTCAGATTTATAAAAAAACCCACCCCAAAATGCCCCCAAACCTCCTAAAAAACCTAACAAAGCCCCCCTCAAACATCAAGGATGTGTCCAAGCCTCAAGAAGTTTTTTTTTTTTGCCAACTTCATTTTTTCTGCTTCTTTTTAACTCTTTATGCTTATCAGTTTTACACCAGAATGTGAATCCACACTTTCAGGCAGAGGCTACATGTGCACTTGCTTGAAAGGTGCCTTGCACATTTTGCAAGCTCAAAAACAATGAATAATAATAACTAATCTCAAAGCTCCAGACTTTGGCAGTTGAAACCCCCAGTCTTTTCATGCCCTAACAAAACACTTGGAATAGTATATGTTACCAGTTATTGCCAAGAAATGCCAAGAGCACAACAAACTACTTTTAAACAAGATCTTAATGAACTACAAAATGTCAGTACTTAAAATTCTACTTAACTTTAATTTTAGTTTTCATTGGCTGTAAATCAGAGAAGCATCAATATAGGAATGAAGCAATTATTTACTTTCAGTTATACAAAACTATAGCTAAACTCCAAAGAGTTTTAATTAATTAATTGACTGAATGAACAAAAAGTGACTTTTTGTTATAATGACCTAATATTAATATGTATTCCATTTACAGCAGAAATAAAATAAACAAAAAGGACATTTTAGCGGAAAGGATCTAAATGAGGAAAAAGTAATATTTGCTTCTCTTTTCTGCTTCACTTTTTATTTCCATCTTTTCTATAAAGATCATATTAACAATTCTTTTTGGAATGACACTTTCATATCAATTTATTTTAACCATTTAAACGTTATTCTACCCAGTATGAACTACTGAAGAGAGAATGCGAGATCTTTGCATGGGTCTATCAAAGTCAATGATGCTATATTGATTTATACCAACAGAAAACCTAATTGAATTTCAAAATATGATTTTACAGTGGTAGAAACTCTTATTCATATTTAAACAAATATTGATATTTTTTCTTTTTTATAAGACAAGATTTTCTATCTATTGTTTTCGATATATTCTTTTGATTCTTCTTCAAAAACAAAGAACAACTCTTTTTCTCAGCTAAATTACTGTACCTGAAGTGTATTTTAAGAAAGCTTTTTGTTGCTAACAAATCTAAGATTCCTTCTATTTATTGCAATAGCTTCCTCTGTGTGAAGTGCCTTATTAGTATGTAAGTGCTTTATTTCAGCTACCAAAACAATTCACAGGATCATTTTTTTTTCCTGAATTAAAGATTTTTTTCACTTTATTCAGAAATCATTTCTAACCTGAGAAAAATGTTAAATTGCCCATTTGCTTTGTGAACCTTTTCTTTTTTCTTCTGGACAAAAAATGCCCTCAGGAAAATATGTGAGACTTTTAAGAGACATTTTCCTTTCAAGCTCACTTGGACTCTCTTTAAGGTCTGATTTATGTCTATCTGAATCACAGACCCAGACATAATGGAGCGTAATAAGGGCAGTATGGGGGGTTAGGTTTCATTTAAAAACTGGGAGTAAGGCTATTTTCTGATCAGAAAATACTTATGTGAAAAATGAGAAAATTATATTCTTAAGTAGGGACTGATGGAAATATAATTCAAATATTTATGTATTATACAGTTGCCTGAATCAGATTGTGATAATTAGATCTGAGCATACTTGGACACAAACTTTCAATTCCCCAAATTCAAGAATACTATATATATTGTTGAATGATTTCATATACAGTATAGATTAATTTTCTTTTCTATCCCAGGTATTACGAGATGCTAGGCACCCAAGGAGTGTCTAACTCCCATCCTATTCAAAGGCTTTGTCATTTGACGTATGGGTCTGCAGCAGACCACTCCATCATGTCAAGATTCCTAGCACACTAGAAGCAGCAATGAATTTAGTCTAAGCACCCAACTTTCACACCACATGATGATAGTTCCACAGTTCATCTTTTACCCAGTCACCTAGTAGTCAGATTACTTGCACATAGAGTCAGGTGTTTAGGCCTCCTGAGTCTCAGGGGAGTCTGACTAGTATTGGCCATTTCTCAGGAAGGTCTCCTAATCACCAGGATGCAGGCTAGGCTGTATATCCTCCCTGTGTTAGGACCTGTGGGGTTTGAACTTACATATTTGGAATCCATTGAAGGAATCCCAGGCTGCTGGCAAATTCCAGGCCCAGCTTATCTTGACCCTTCCATAAAACTTCCAATAGGGAAGCAGGTGACTTGAGTAGACTCATGAGAGCCAAAATTTCCTGACTGGGGGGTTATAAAACCCTTCCCTTGTTTTAGCAACATCACTGCTGAGTGCAATTTCCTTGGGCTATTATTTGACTCGGGTGAACCATGTTGCTATCTTGATCCAAGACTTCCTGGCCTGGATTGATTGCTTTGCTCTGACCAGGACCCTGTCTTGACACTTGATTTGATATAGTTTCATAGTCATAGTTGGTAGGGTTGGAAGGGACCTGAGAACATCATCAAGTCCGACCCCCTACCATGGCAGGAAAGAGTACTAGGGTCAAATGACTGCAGCAAGGTGTTCATCCAGCCTCCTCTTAAAGACCCCCAGGATAGGAGCCAGCACCACTTCTCTTGGAAGTTGGTTCCAGATCCTAGCCACCCTGACAGTGAAGTAGTGCCTCCTGATGTCTAGTCTGAATCTACCCTCTGCCAACTTGTGACTGTTATTCCTGGTCACTCCTGGTAGTTCTCAGGGAAACGGGGACTCTCCCATTGCCTGCTGGTCCCCCCTGACTAGTTTGTAAGTGGTCACTAGATCCCCCCTCAGCCTTCTCTTGTGGAGGCTGAACAGGTTCAGGTCCCTTAGCCTCTCCTCATAGGGCCTGCCCTGCTGACTTCTGATCATGCGGGTGGCCCTCCTCTGGACCTTCTCCATGTTGTCCACATCCCTTCTGAAGTGTGGCGCCCAGAACTGGACGCAGTACTCCAGCTGCAGCCTGAACAGTGCCGCATAGAGGGGAAGAATCACCTCCTTGGACATGCTTGAGATGCATCTGTGGATGCATGACAAAGTACGGTTGACCTTCCTGACCGCTTCCCCACACTGTCGGCCCATGTTCATTTTGGCATCAATAATGACTCTAAGATTCTTTTCTGCCTCTGCACTGATAAGAAGGGAGTTCACCAGCATGTAGGTATGCTGCTGGTTCTTCCTCCCCAGGTGCACTACCTTGCACTTGTCAGTGTTGAAACCCATCCTGTTCTCATCCGCTCTCACCTGGTACCTCTCTAGGTCTGAATGCAGCCTATTCCTCCCTTCTAGCATGCCCACATGCCCTCACATCTTAGTGTCATCTGCAAATTTGAACAAGGTGCTTTTCACCCCCTTGTCCAAGTTGCTGATGAAGATGTTGAACAGTGGGGGCCTGAGGCCTGAGCCCTGGGGAACCCAACTGCCTACATCCCTCCAGGTCAAAAATGACCCGTCCACCAGCACTCTCTGTCTGGGGCCCTCCAGCCAATTAGTGACCCATCTGACCATGTAGGCATCAACACCACAGTTGCCTAATTTTTAATGAGAATGGGGTGAGAGACAGTGTCGAAGGCCTTCCTAAAGTCCAGAAAGAATATGTCCACTACT
>NW_017729032.1:113424852-113431323 GCF_001723915.1 Gavialis gangeticus
TGTGACCTGGTCATAGAAGGCCACCAGGTTGGTCTGACAGGACCTGCCTCTAATGAACCTGTGTTCATTAGAGGCAGCATAAGAATAACCTCCCCTGCTGGCCCCTCATGGACATGTGCCAGGATAATTTTCTCAAAAAGCTTACCCAGGATCGAGGTAAGACTAACGGGCCTATAGTTTTCTGTGTCCTCCTTCCTCCCTTTTTTGAAAATGGGAATATCACTGGCACTTTTCCAGTCCTCTGGCACCACACCAGAGCACCATGAGTGCTTGTAAAGCCATGCCAGAGGTCTCTCAATGACCTCTGCTAATTCCTCCTGCACTCTGGGGTGGAGATCATCAGGACCTATTGATTTAAATATGTCCAGTCCCTCCAGAAGTTCCCTGACTAGGTCCTCACTGACCCTAGGTCTGGGTGTGCCTCCCCTGGGTCCTACTGGGGTCCCAGTGGGGGGGGGGTGACCCGGCACCTGCTCGGAAAAATGGAGGCAAAGAAATTGTTAAAAAGTTTAGCTTTGCAATGACCTTTGGTGCAATGACCAGATTTCCTAGTGTGTCCTGCAGAGACCCCACATTACCCGGTACCTTCTTTTTACCCCCTATGTATTTAAAAAAGAACTTCTTGTTGTCCTTGATCTGGGTAGCTAGTCCCAGTTCCATCTCCACCTTGGCCTTCCTGACTGCTCCCCTACAGCCCTGAGTAACCAAGGTATAGTCCTCCCTGGTGATGGCTCCTCCCTTCCACTGGGTGCATGCCTCCTTTTTAGCTAGGAGACGTTCCCATAAGGTTTTGGTGAGCCATGGGTGCTATTGCGCTCTCTTGCCCCCTTTGATCCATGTTGGGATTACCTCCCTTTGGGCTTGGAGGATTGTCTTCTTAAGGAACGACCACTTTTCTTGGACACCCCTTCCCACCCCTCCAGGACCTCAGTGCCTCCCCAACTAGTCTCTTTACCTCATTGAAATCTGCCCTCCTGAAGTCCAGGGATGCTACCTTGTTGCAGGCCTTTTCCACCTTGTGCTGGATGGTGAATTCCAGCAGGCGATGATCATGGTCACCCAGGTGGTCGAGCACCCACAGACCCCTCACCAGGTTGTCGCCCGTGGCCAGGACCAGACCCTACAAGGCTTCTCCCCTGGTGGGGCTGTGCACCTCCTGGGTTAGATGGAGGTCCTGTATCTCACATAGGAACCTACATGAGTGGTCAGACCTGGCTGACTGCTCTTCCCAGCAGATGTCTGGAAAGTTCAGGTCTCCCTGAAACTTGGACTGAAAAATGTATTTGACCTTGACTGTGTCTGCTCTAATAAGCACCTGACTCTGACCCTAGTGTGAGCTACCAGGCCTGATTGCCTTGAAAAAATCCTTGTCCCCCACACTCCCACCCCAAAGATGAGTTAGTGGACAGTAAAGAGTGAACTGCAAGACAGCACGTGACAGTATGACTCTATAGTACAATGATGTGGGCACTCTCCTTGAGGGAGCCTCGGTTTTGGTCCTGATTCCCGAAAGTCTTTATGCATTTAACATAACATAGTCAATACTTCTCCTCCTCTCTTCAATCAAGCTAGTGTAGAACCTGGTGATCAGGAGGAATCCTGTTTTTTTCTGATAAAAAAAATCTCAGTTTTCGGATATAAAAAAGTAATGCAAAATTCACATTTTCTCATGATTAAAATGAAACAACACTATATACATATATATCTATATATTAATAGTGTTTCATTTTAATCACAGAAAAATGTGGATTTTTGGTTACTTTTTTATATCTGAAAATTGAGGTTTTTGGTTTTTTTTATCAAAGAAAACCAGGATCCCTTGTGATGAATAGATAGATAATAGATGTACCTAGAATCAGCCACTAGGCATGCTCCGTGGATGCCTGAGGAATCAGGGACTTAAGAGAACTTTAAGTACCTTATTGGGCTGAATTAGATCTCAGTGGAATCAAAGTAGGACTTACACTTCTAAATGACCAATCTGGACTGCTACTGAATATGCTAGAAATATGTGCCTAGAAATATTCACTTCCATTTTGGACTGAAAATAATAAGTCTAGATAGGTGTTTTGTTGCTATATTACAGTTGGTTTGGATTACTGTTGTTGACTTAGGTGTTTAAATTTCATCTAAATACTTCTTAGGCATTGTCAAGAACTGTAGCAGATAACATAAACCAATGATAAAAATGACACGAATCGATATAGCATAATATGGGCTTTTCAATAAGACCACACAAGCCATATCAGAAAAACAAATACAATAAAATCTTCATGACATATTGTGGACACAACAGTGAGGTTGTCATTATAGGCTTTAGGGACCCCTGAGACCTGAGATACCAAATTAGTTTCAAGACCAGCTCTTCATGTTTTATCATTTATCGTATCCAGGTATGATTTCAGACAGCAAGCAGTGCATCTGTTATTGTGTTATGTGCTCCTGAAGCAAAAACCTTAGTCAAACCTCTGACTTACCCCAGTCCTTATCCATTTCCCCTCTTAATAAGGGTTTTGGCATTTCTCCTAACACCTTCCAATAAATAAGCTAAGGAAATATGGTCTAGATGGAGCTACTATAATGCAATTGTTAACTGATTGAATAATACTGTTGAAGAAATAATCACCACATAACCCTGATGGAAGGAAATATCAAGTGGGGTTCCCCAGTGGCCATTTCTTGTCCTATTTATATTTAATTACTTCAATATTAACTTGAAAGATGAAACTGAGTATGTGCTTAGTAAACCCTAATGTAACACCAAACTGTGTGGGATAGCACACACTTTAGAGAACAATATTAAAATTCAAAGCTACCTTGATAAATTTGAAATATTGTCTAACTAAGCAAGATGACATTCAGCAATGACAAGTGCCAAGTTCAGCACTTAGCAGATAGCAATCAAATGCACAAACAGTAAATGTGGATTGACTGGATAGGCTGCAAGTACTGTAAAAAAAAAAGCTCCAAGAGTTATACCTAATTATAGGAAATATGGATGAATATAGTGCCCATCTTTAAGAAAGGGCAGAAGGAGGATCCAGGGAAATATAAAACAGTCACCTTTACCTTGGTCCCTGGAAAAATCATGGAGCAGGTTCTCAAGGAATCTATTCTAAGCACCTGGATAAGAAAGTGATCAGGAACAGTAAGAATAGACTTACCAAGGGGGAGTCATGCCTGACCAACCTGATTGCCTTCTGTGATGACATAAGTGGCCCTGTGGATAGGGGGAAAGCAGTAGACATTATATAACTTGACTTTAGAAAGGCTTTCGATACAGTCTTCCAGAGCATTCTTGTAAGCAAGGTGAGGAAGTTTGGGTTGTACAAATGGACTGTAAGGTGGATAGAAAGCTGGCTGGATTGTTCAGCTCAACAGGTAGTGATCAATAGCTCGAGGTCTAGGTGGCAGCCAGTATCAAGTGGAGTGCCCCAGGGGTTGGTATTGGGGCTGGTTTTGTACAATATCTTCATTAACAATCTGGAAGGGATGGCACCCTGGAAGGGATGTTATACTCTCATCAAATTTGTGGATAACAGCAAGCTGAGGGGAGTAGTAGATATACTTGAATTTGTTTTTGTTTTTTTCTTGTATCATCATTTTGTTGTTACTGGTATACTGCTGGAAGGTAGGGCTAGGATTCAGTGCCAGAGAAATTGGAAGATTGGGCCAAAATAAATCTCATGAGGTTCAATAAGGGCCAGTACAATGGGATGTGATAATTCCACACAATGCTATTGTCATGGGCTTGCTAAGCAGCAGCTCTGCAGAAAAGGACCTGGGGGTTATAGTGGACAATAAGCTGAATATGAGCCAACAGTATGCCCTTGTTGTGAAGAAGGCTAATAGCATACTGGGCTGCATTGGTAGGAATGTTGTGAGCAGACTGGGGTAAGTAATTTGTCCCCTCTATTTGACACTGGTGAGGCCACACATAGAGAACTGTGTCCAGTTTTTCCCCCTGCCCCCCTAACAGAAAGGATGTGGAAAAGATGGAAGGGTCCAGCAGAGGACAACAAAAATATTTAGGTGGGTGAGGCACATGACTTATGAGGAGGTGCTGAAGGAACTGGACTTATTTAGTCTGCAAAAGAGAAGACTGAGGTGGGATTTGATAGCAGTGTTTAACTATATGAAGGGTGGCTCCCAAGAGGATAAAGCCAGATTGTTTTCAGTGGTGGCAGATGACAGAACAAGAAACAATGGTCTCAGGTTACAGCAAGGGAAGTTTAGGCTGGATATTAGGAAAACACTATCTCACTGGAATGGGTTACCTAGAGAGGTGGTGGAATTTCCATCATTGGAGGTTTTTAAGGCCCAGCTCAACAAATCTCTGGCTGGAATGATATAATTGGGGATGGTCCTGCTATGAGTAGGGGTTGGAATAGATGACCTCCTCAGGTTACTTCTAACCCTAATTTTCTATGATTCTATGATTCTATGAGTCAATAGATACAATATTGTATCAAAACAATTAATCCAGTGAAGTGAATAGAACACAGGGGTGTATTACCAGGCCCATTGTATGCAAGTCAAAGGAAGTATTTCTTCCAGTCAATTCAGCAGTAATGTGGCTTCTTTTGGAGAAGAAAAGTTTCGGATACCACACTTCAAGGCTGGCACAGGGATACTGAAGCCAGAGAATTAGAGAATCAAAAAATGATTTTAACTCTGGAAAAGAAAGACTGGAAGACCTGGGGTGGTTTTGTGGAGATGACAAGACTGAAGGAAGATATAGTAACAGTTTTAAAATCCAAAAAAGTGTATAAAGTGCATTCTTTTTCGTATCTAAAGGCTACAGAATAAGAAGATATGGCTTTAAATTGAAGGGAGAGAGACTTAGGTTACCTTTGAGGAATAATTTTTTGTAGGAGCTTCAGCTATGCTAGGTTGTAATTCTGCTAAATTCTAGTTAAGCTAAGACATCACAAAGGACCTTACAAGTAAAATGTTTCACTGACAACTCTATGTCCTGATAAAGGATGCAATAGCAAAAAAACTAATTCGGGGGGGAAAATAGCTGATCAAGTTGGGGAGTGAAAAGTTATAATTTTCTAAAGTAGAGCTAACAAGAGGCAAGCTGTACCCAGTAAGCAGAAGATACTCAAATGCAGTAAAGGAGTGAGTTAGAAAAGGCCAAACTCAGGAGAGAGTGAATTCTAGATGCCTAAACTTAAAAAGGAGGTGATGCTTTTAGCGAAGAATGAGCTTCAGGTTTCTGAACTTGGCCATGGGACAAGCAAAGAGGGATATCTTGACAGAGAGAGAGCTAAGATTTGGCACAAATAAGCTATAAGTATAGGGTTTCCCCTTTTATAGCAATGTAGGAGGCATCTGGCTATATAGTGTGTTGCTTACCATTGTCTGGGCAGTTTTTGCTGAGATGAAGTGATTGTTATGCAGATCTGCTAGCCACTGTCTTAAAAAAAAAATAAACCTCTGGGAGCTTTCACCACTGACAGAGCTGACCCGAGCAGGGTGTGGGGCCCAAGGCAAATCAGTACATGTGGGGCCCCACCCCCACTCTGATCCCACCTTTCCTGGACCCAAAGAAGCTGCTGCTACCATCAGAAGCGGCGGCAGCAGGAGGAGGGGGTAGTGAGCAGCTGGACTTACAGAAATGTGGTGGGATTCATCCCACGACTGGGCAGTTAGCATTAGGGGCTATAGGTTTTACAGGTGGGATAGAGAAGGAAAGAAAGGTGGGGGTGTGGCGCTCTATGTCAAGGAGCAATACACATCCTCTGCCAGCAGAATGGGGTCAGAGGAGGGGCAAGCTGAAGTGCTTTGGGTCAAGATACAAGGGGGCCATGGGGAGGGGGAATCTAATGGTGGGGGTCTACTACAGACCCCCCAACCAAAGGGGAGGAGCTGGACTGGGAATTTTCGGGCTAGTTTGCAGAGGTACTTAAGGCAAGGGATGTAGTTGTCATGGGTGATTTTAATTACCCAGACATCTGCTGGGAGGAACAGTCAGCCAGGTCGGACCGTTCCAGCAGGTTTCTGGCTAAGATACAGGACCTCCACTGTAAACCTCAGGAGGTGCACAGTTCCACCAGAAGAAATGCCCTGTTGGACCTGTTCCTGGCCCCAGGCGATGACCTGGTAAGAGGCCTCCAGGTTCTTGACCACCTGGGTGATAGTTGTCATTGATTGCTGGAATTCACCATCCAGCGCAGGCTGCTAAGGGCCTGCAGCAAGGCGGTAGCCCTAGACTTCAAGAGGGCCAACTTCAATGAGTTGAGGAGATTAGTGGGTGAGGTGCTGGGGTTCCCGAGAGCAGGGGAACTCAGTGCCCAAGATGAGTGGTTGTTCCTTAAGGAGACGATACTCAAGGCCCAAGGGGTGACCATCCCAACAAGAAGCAAGGAGGGCAGAAGTTCCCGAAAGCCCCCCGGCTCACCAAGGGTGTCTGGGAATGCCTGATTGCCAAAAAGGCGGAGTACAACTGGTGGAAGGAGGGTGCTA
>NW_017729032.1:113437281-113441762 GCF_001723915.1 Gavialis gangeticus
ACAGGGCAGACCCTACAATGAGAGACTGCGAGACCTGAACCTGTTCAGCCTTCACAAGAGAAGGCTGAGGGGGACCTGGTGACAGTCTATAAACTCACTAGGGGGGACCAGAAGGGTTTGGGAGAGACCTTGTTTCCCCAGCATCCCCTGGCATAACAAGGAATAATGGCCATAAGTTGCTGGAGAGTAGGGTTAGATTAGACATCCGTAAGAACTACTTCACAGTCAGGGCAGCTAGGATCTGAAACCAACTTCCAAGGGAAGTGTTGCTGGCTCCTACCCTGGGGGTATTTGAGAAGACGCTTGATGCCTACCTGGCTGAAGTCATTTAAGCCCAGTTTTTCTACTGCCCAGGCAGGGGGTCAGACTTGAAGATCTACAAGGTCCCTTCCAACCCTACTTTTATGATTCTATGATTCTATGACTTGAAGTAAGCAGTGCAGTCACCAGGGCTTCTCTTCTCAACTCCATGGGCCCCCACAAAGCTCGGGGTCCAGGGCGATCACCTTGATTTGCCACCCCCCCCCCACAGGGATGGCCCTGACCAATGACTATAAATTTGAGCTGTTCTTTCTGCCTCACACTGAACTCCAGGAGGATAGTTGCAGGCCTCTGAGAATACCCTGACCCAAGCAGCCTGAACAAGAGCAACAGCAGGCAGAAGACTAGTTGGGAACCCTCCAAACCCCCAGCACTTCATAACAACCCTTTTTAACTAAAGAAAGTTAAGTACTGGAACACATTACCTATAAAGATTGTGGAATCACCATTATGAAATATGAGATGATTTGGAGCCCCTGCTTGAGACAGGGTTTGGACTGGATTATCTCCTGATGTCACACACATAATTTCTCTATAATGATATCACCTATGCTCTTTTAGGAATATAGTTGTTCTGGTGGTAGGCAACATACTTAACAAGCTGATCCTGTCATGTCAAAGTCTGCAATACTGTGACAGAGACAGAATATAGAAATCAAGTCTCTTGTCTTTGTTTTGGGTGCTTCCTAACTGGACAGTTGTCATCTTTACAGGGTAAAATAGATATTTATTATTGATAACAGCGGTAGATTTTTAAGATACACAAATATGGCAATCACGCCCAGTCCACACCAGTGAACCTCTGTTCCCACTATATATCTCTGTGGCACATTGTTTGTGGAAGCAATTCTTTATAGTTACCAGATTATTCAATATACTATATGCTATGAGTTTCAGAAGTAACACATTATAAAGTATATCCCTATTAAGAAGAAATAAAGGGTAATTTCTAGATAGCTATTCCAAAGTCACACCAAAGACAAACTTAGTGTCACAGTAGTTAGAGATCTAAATTTGAGCTCTGGCCTTGACAGTACTGTAAAAAATGAAACCCTAAATTCAATTTAATTCCCAGGAATTTATTCATGAAGAAAATTAAAATGGCAGAAAAATAATGGTTAGTGGGAAACATATTTTAGGAGAAAAGGCTACAGGGGTGGTGAGCCTCGCCCTTTCATAGTGACTAAGGGGGTGTCTGTGCACAGAATGCATCACTTATCATTGTCTGAGCAGTTTTGCTGAGACAGGCTGATTGCTATGCAGACCCACTGTTGACTGTCCTCAAAGGCAATAAACCTATCTGAATTATCACCACTAAACATGAATTCAAGTCTTTCTTTCTGCATTGCACCTGAGCTCCAGAAGTCTGGTTGGAAAGCAACCACCTCTGAAAGCATCTGGATGCAAGTAGCTTGAACCCCAAAAGCTACAGCAGGCAGGTGGCTGATTGCAAACCCCCCCAACTCCTGAGTGTCTCAGAGCAGCAGCCATAGAAAAGTCAGACATTTAACTGGGGGTATGGCAAAAGAAGAGCCAAGTGGAGCAGGGGCAGATGCAGGCTGTCTGCTGTGGGCTCAAGGCTCCCTGCCCTGCTGCCTTTCCCCCAGGAGCTCTGTGCTGGCCATGATCCCCTTGCCTGCCTGGCAGCAGTGGGGGGAAGGGGCACAACCCCATGTTGTCATCACCTCCACTGCTGCTGTGCAGGCAGGGGTCTCCTTGCCATGATGGTGTAATCAGTGCAGGGCTCCCAGGAGGAGGGCAGCAGGGCATGGAGACCCAAGGCTGTAGTGGGCAGCCCACATCCTCCCCACCCTAAGCACAAATTTGTGGTGGTGCATGCCCCCCATGCCACCCCACCCCCTGGATAAGCCACCCATTACTCATCCTATTCTCCAACTTGGCCCTGGGCCCTATGCACTGCCCTGGTTGAGTAGCGCTCCCAACCCCAGCCCCTGCCCCACTCCCTCCCTCACTGTAGGGGGCCTTGGTCTGCCTCCTCTGGTGTCCCTATGCCCCTTTCCCCCCATAGATTTATCTGAAGAAAGCTGCTTTTCATGCTACCTGGCTGTATTCCCTGCCACCTACATGTCTGTGGGTGCGCACATGCACGTGGTGCACTCTGTGTCCAACTCCTGGCAGCCCCAAGCAGTCTGCAAGGGGAAACTTGCCACTTCCCAAACCCAGATCCCTGCACAACACTATGACTCTGGACCAAATTCCCAGAGTCATGCTGCCTGAGACATGGATTTGAGGTTCCCATTTCAGGACTGTCCTGCCCAATTAGGGATGGGTGGTCATCTTAGACTAGGCATGAAGCCAAGTTCATTCTTGAATAAAACAGTAAGAGACAGTTATGGGTATGGGTATATAAAGATAGAAAAGAGAAGGGAAAACAAAGTCTACCTTCATCAACTGGGGAATACTTACACCTGCTGTGGTTTGGTAGTCTCTTGCAATGGGATTTTCAGAAAGAAAAAAGCTAGAGATGTATGAGCCATCAATAGGCAGGAATCAAGAAGCAAGCTCATGAGTAGAAGTCCTCATATCATTAATATACGAGATTCCCTAAAAGTGCTCCTTAAAACTTTAACTCAGACCATGCCTCTTGTATCTCAGAACAATGACATTATAAGAGGGTCAGATTAGCTACTGCCTGATATTAGATATTTCTAGAGTTGGCATGACTGCTTTGCATGAAACTGTTGCAAGAGGGGAGGTGAAACACTTGCAAGTAATTGCATCAATGGTTCTACAGCTCCTGTCATGAAAAGGGATCCTGGTTTTCTCTGATTAAAAAAAATCTCCAATTTTCAGATTAAAAAAGTAACCCAAAATTCACATTTTTACATGATTAAAATGAAACACCACTATATAGATAGATAGATCTAGATCTATCTATCTATCTATCCACCTATTTAGGTATAGATGTGGATATATAGATATGTATTTATATTTAAATAAATAATTAAATAAGTGAATGTATATATATATATATAAAATTCACATTTTTCTGTGATTAAAATGAAACACCACTAGATAGATAGATATATCTATCTAGAAACACCACCTGATAGATAGTGGTGTTTCATTTTAATTATGGAAAAATGTGGATTTTGGGTTACTTCATTTAATGTGAAAAATGCGATTTTTTTTTTTATCAGAGAAAACCAGGATCCCTGCTCATGAAAGTGGAAGATGCAAACACCTCAGATGACATTATATTGTATTACAGATGCCAGACACCAGACTCAGTCATATATATGGCTTTCCAATTCTCTAGAAAGTCACTTGGACCCACTACTGTGCACATAACCCTAAGCACCTTGGTCATACAGTCTGATCATACATTCTTGTTATAATGCAAAACAATGTTACAAGAAAAAAAAGCAAATTCTACTGTTAGGTATATCAAACGTAAAACAGGAGTAGTAATTATTTCTTTCTACTTGATACTGTTAAAACCTTACTTACTTCCTATTTTCAGCATTGCATATTTAAACCAATTATAGGCAATCTGGAAAGAGTACAAATAGGGAACAACAATCACAGAAAGATATAGTGACAAATTCATAGTTTCATAGTAGTTTCATAGTAGCTAGGGTCAGGAGGGACCTGAACAGATCATCTAACCTGACACCCTGCCACAGGCAGGAATGAATGCTGGGTTCACGAGACCCCAGCCAGGTGATCATCTAACCTCCTCTTGAACTTGCCCAAAGTAGGAGCGAGGACCACTTCCCTAGGAAGCTGGTTCCAGATTCTGGCCACCCTGACTATAAAATATTGCCTTCTGATCTTTAACCTAAACCTATTCTCTATCAGCTTATTGCCATTGTTCCTCATCACCCCAGGTGGTGCTGGGGAGAATAGGGCTTTTCCTATTTGCTGATGATCTCCCCTAATGAGTTTGTAGGCAGCCTCCAGGTCCCCCCTCAGCCTCCTCTTGCCGAGGCTAAACAGGCTCAGGTCCCTCAGTCTCTCCTCATAGGGCTTGTCCTGCTGCCCTCTTACCAAATGGGTGGCCCTCCTCTGAACTCTCTCCAATCTCGCCCAGTACTGGACACAGTACTCCAATTGCGGCCTGACCAATGTCAGGGGGAGTATCACCTCTCTGGACCAGCTTGAGATGTATCTTTGGATGCATGACAAGGTATGGCTGG
>NW_017729032.1:113446762-113455313 GCF_001723915.1 Gavialis gangeticus
TGTGGTCTGGCGTTGGCGGCTCATGTTCATCTTAGAGTCAATAATGACTCCAAGATCCAGTTCCGCCTCTGTGCTTTCAAGATGGGAACTCCCCAGCCTGTATGTATGCTGTGGATTCCTTCTCCCAAGGTGCAGCACCCTGCATTTATCTACATTGAACCCCATCCTAGTCTCATCTGCTCACTTTTGTAGTTTGTCTAAATCTAGTTGGAGCCTCTCTCTCCCTTCAAGCATGCCCACCTCGCCCCACATCTTAGTGTCATCAGCAAACTTGGACCATGTGCTTTAATCCCCTCATCCAAGTCGCTGATGAAGATGTTAAACAGTGCGGGACCAAGGACTGAGCCCTGGGGGACCCCACTGCTTACATCTCACCAGGCTGAGTACAACCTATCCACCACTACTCTCTGGGTGTGCCCCATCAGCCATTTTTTTACCCATCCAACTGTGTAGGCATCAATGCCACAGTCGCTTAATTTATTAACGAGAACGGGGTGAGAGACAGTGTTAAAGGCCTTCGTAAAGTCTAGAAAGACTATGTCCATGGTGACATCAACCTCCAAGGATTTAGTTACCTGGTCATACAAGGCAACCAGGTTGGTCAGGCAGGACCTACTTTTGACGAACTCATGCTGGTTGCCCCTGAGCATGATCTCCCCTGCTAGCTCCCGACAGATGTGCTCCTTGATGATTTTCTCCAAGATCTTCCTGAGGACTGAGGTGAGGCTTACGGGCTTATAGTTACTTGGGTCCTCCTTCCTCCATTTCTTAAAAATGGGGACCACATTACCTAGTTTCCAATCCCCTGGCACCTGGCCAGATGACCATGAATGCTCATACAGCTGGGTCAAGGGCTCCATGATGATCCCTGCCAACTCCTTCAACACCCTTGGGTGGAGGGCATCTGGACCTGCAGATTTTAAAATGTCCAGCCCTTCCAGAAGATCCCTAACTACATCTGCGCTGACCCAAGGCCTGACAGAGCTATCCTCGAGATTGTCCCTACCTCTGGTAGGAGGGATATTCTGGTTCCTGTTCAGGAAAACGCAAATAAATGGGTTTATTTAGTTTAGAAAAGGGAAGGGAAGACTGCAAGGAGAAAGGTTAACAGTCTCCCTGTATGTAAAATATTGTTATAAAGGTCAAATCAAGAAAAATGGATAAAAGAGAAAGAACTGGAAGCATTAGGATGTAATTAACATTATAACATAAGTAGCTTAACAGAAACTTGGTGGGGTAATTCACAACTGCAGTATTATTATACAGTAGTACAGCTTGTACACTAAGAACAATAGGAATAAAAATAATGTACTTAACAAAATAAAACTTCAATAATGTCTCTGTAGGTCAGATTCCATAGGAAGCAAATCAAAAGAAAAACAAGTTCAGAAGTGTTGGGAATTTCTTAAAGGAATATTATTAAGGGATATTAGGGTCAGAAAGGACCTCAGGAGGTCATCTAGTCCAATGCCCTGCTCAAATCAGGACCGTCCCCAACTACATCATTTTAGCCAGGGATTTGTCTACCTGCGTCTTAAAAACCTCCGAAGATGACAATTCTACCAACTCTCTGGGCAGCCTGTTCCAGTGTTTTACTACCATCCTCATGAGAAAGTTTTTCCTGGTATCTAACCTAACCTTAATTTGCTGCAATTTGACATCCTTGTTCCTTGTTCTGTCATCTGCCACCACTGAGAACAGTCTAGATCCATCCTCTTTGGGACTACCCTTCAGGTAATTGAAGGCTGCTATTAAATTCCCCACCCCACAAGTCTTCTCTTCTCCAGACCAAATAAGCCTAATTCCCTCCCTCATCTTGCTCTCATAAGTCATGTTCCCCAGCCCCCTCACAGTTTTTTTTTGCCTTCCACTTCAATCTCTCTAATTAGTCTACATCCTTTCTGTAGTGGAGGGTCCAAAACTGGACACAGTACTTCAAATGTGGCCTCACTAGTGCTAAATAGAGGGAAAGAATCACTTCCCTCAAACTGCCAGCAATGCTTCTGCTATTGCAGTCCAGTATGCTCTTAACCTTGTCAGCAACAAGGACACACTGTTGGCTCATATTCATCTTATTGTCCACTGTTATCTCCAGGTTCTTTTTTGCAGAGATGCTGCTTAGCCACTTGACCTCAAGCCTATAGTAGTGCATGGGATTATTAGATCCCATTGCATTTTTCCTAATGAGATTTATGAGCTCATGAGATTTATTTTGGTCAAATTCTTCAATTTGTCTACATCTCCCTGAATCATCGTCCTACCCTCCAGCATATCTACTATCCCCCTCAGCTTGGTGTCATCTGCAAACTTGCTAAGGGTGCACTCCATCATCTTTCAGGTCATTGATGAAGATACTGTACAAAACCAGCCCCAGGACTGACCCATGTGACACTTCACTTGATTCTGGCTGCCAACTAGACATCAACAACCCTCTGACCATGACCCTCTGAGCATGATGATCCAGCCAGCTTTTTGTATCCACCTTACAGTCCAATCATACAATCCATGCTTCCTTAGCGTGCTTGCAAGAATGTTGTCAAAAGTCTTGCTAAAGTTAAGGTATACCATGTCCACTGTTCTCCCCACATCTACAGAGCCAGTCATTTAATCATAGAAGGCAATCAGGTTTGTCAGGCATGACTTGTCCTTGGTGAATCCATGCTGACTGTTCCTAATCACCTTCTCCCCTTCCAAGTGCTTAAAAATGGATTCCTTGGGGACCTGCTCCATGATTGAGCAGGTGAGGCTGACCGGTTTGCATTTCCCCAGATACTCCTTCTTCCCTCTTTTAAAGTTAGAAACTATGTCTGCCCTTTTCCAAACATTTGGGACCTCTCCTGATTGCCATGAATTTTCAAAGATGATGGCCAATGGCTCTGCAATCCCATCAGCCAACTCCCTCCATACGCTTGAGTGCATCCTGTTCAGCCTTGTATATTTCCAGATTTTCTAAGTAGCCCAGAACCTGTTCTTCTGCCACTGTTGGCTGCTCACCTCCACCCCAAACTGTACTGCCAGGTACTGTAGTCTGGGAAGTGATCTTGCCTATGAAGACTGAGGTGAAAAAGGCAGTGAGTACTTCAGCCTTTTCTGCATTCTCTAGGTTGCCTCCCCCATTTGGTAACAGACCCACACTTTCCCACATCTTTCTCTTGTTGCTGACAAACTTGTAGAAATCCTTCTTGTTACCCTTCATGTCCCTTTCTACCTGCAACTCCAATTGCACTTTCGCCTTCCTGATTTCACCCCTGCATGCCCAAGTAATACTCATTACCAGGGATCCTGGTTTTCTCTGATAAATACAAATCCCAATTCTCAGATTTAAAAAAGTAACCCAAAACCCACATTTTTCCATTATTAAAATGGCACCATTAATATATATCAACTCAATTCCTATTTGTCTTACCCCGGGGGGAGGATAGTTTATAAGTATAAACTGTAGTTTTATAAGTATAAACTATCCTCCATAGGGGTAGGACAAGTAGGAATAGGTTTGAATTGCAACAAGATTTAGGTTAAACAATAAGAAATCTTTCTAACTGTAAGGAAAGTTCAGAGTTAGAATAGGATATATAGGAAGATGGTGAAAACTGTATCACTGGAGCTTTTTAAAAGCTAATTATGGAAATATATGTCAGACCCAGTTAAGGTAAATTTGATTCTGCCTTAGGGAAGGAGGTTAACCTAGATGAGTTCTAAGTGTCCCTTCAATCCCTTCTTTATGAGTCTATGATATATGAAAGGTATTCTACGTACAGTTTTAAGTGTTGATTTTCAAGTTACATACTTAAGAGCACCTGTGTATTTATGCATCATTCAGTTTGATTTTGAAAAAGAAGGAACCAGCCACTCATGCATCATCCCGACAGCTGCTAGCAGTTTGGACATCAAATGTGAACAGCTGTTTGCCTTCACTACCAGGAATCTTTGCATTATGTTTTAAGGATACTTGTGCCGTTAGGCAAATTGTTTCCTGGTTTATTTACTTAGACAATATTTCACATGTACAACCATGAGTGAGCAAAGCCAAAACAAGCAGATGTGCAGCCCCAATATATATTATTTCCATTCAATACACAATGGGGCTTATACATTTTAAATTAAGGTACCAAAACATTTTTTTTCTGCAAGCATTCTCCTCCAAACTATATAGAGAATAAATGCTTGAGTAGAAGTGTTGTAATGATGTGAATGGAATCAACAAGCTGCAAGATGTGCAGCCCTGGTTCTACAGCTTCTTATCTCCTACAGCAAGACTTTCTGACTTCTCAGGAGCCTGGAGCTGCACAAGTAAGGTCCACAGAATATGGTGCTGCACCAGCAAAGTCCACCCCCCCACACACTTCCCTGGCTGCAAGCTCCCACAGTACCCTTTGGACCAGTGGTTCTCTCAGTGCACCATGAATGTGGGTGGATGGCTCCCCATGACCACTGCACCTTGCACACAAGTGGGAGGTACTGATCATAAATAGGTTCAGTGATCCCCCTCCTTGGCTCAGACCTCCCATGCTGCACCATGCCATGAGCTCACCTGGCACTGCAGATTAAGCAGAGCTGAGTTTTGCCACCTTGTCCTGCCTCACCCCCTGTACCAGGAGGTAAAAATGAGAGAAGAGATGGGGAGCCTGTAGACCCTAGCTTCAGCAGCAGGCAGGATGATGAGGAGAGTAGCAGCCAGGGGGACAGAGATTAACCCTTTGTGAATTACATGCAGCCCAACTGCTGCCAATTGGTCATTCCTGTCCTACAAGCTACTGAGTGCCCTCATTCCCCCTGCCTTGGATCTGCTGGTATTAGGGAAACATAAAAAATTGCTATTCTATGAATATTTGGGTAGATAATAGTGTTTCCTGTTAGTTAAGTAATATGTTTACTGTATATGCTACAGCATTATCAAAGCCTCATTTTAGCTCATCATACATATAGGAAGAATATAAAAAGATATTTAAATTGCTTTTATAGCCTCTAGAATAGCATTAACTCATACTGCTGTTGCCATAATGTCCTTTCTGGAAGCTATGCTTAACTCAAAATGTAGTTTGGCCTAATGCAAGGTAGCTAGGTGTAGTTTAATGGCCTGTGATATGATATACTCTAGGTCAGACTATGTAGTCCTATTGTTTCTTCCATGCTTGAATTCTATGAAATTATGTATGCAAAGTTTTATAAAAGAATGTAGGCATC
This sequence comes from Gavialis gangeticus, assembly GCF_001723915.1. Classification (NCBI taxonomy): domain Eukaryota; kingdom Metazoa; phylum Chordata; order Crocodylia; family Gavialidae; genus Gavialis; species Gavialis gangeticus. The sequence continues at coordinate 113,451,947 of NW_017729032.1, forward strand.
CCCCGTGTAACCTTAATTCATCCTAGTATTCCCATTGAAAGCAACAGGGATACATGCATATAGAACAAATGCTTGTGTGAACAAATGTTGCAGAATTGGGTCCTAATAGTTAAAATTTCATCCTTGAAAAATATTTGTCTATTTTTGCTTTTCTTTCCTGTATCTCAAGCCTGCTGCATTTTCTCATGAGGCTAACTGTTATTAGAAGGAATGGCCAATATTCTTGAACTGCAGTTTTTTTGAAGTCACAGTGGTGCACAACTTCAACATAAATATCCATAAAAAAATGTTGTGGCTACCATGTGGGGAAGAGTAGTAGGCCCTATCATGGAATCCTAGTGCTGCTTAAATCTATTAGACTTGGTCAAAAGGTTACACTCTAGGAGTTTAGCCCCCATTTTTTTTTTCAAAATTGTATATGATGCTAGAATGTTTTCTTATAAAAATCACCACGAGCAATGAGATGGTAGAAAATACATTTTTTTTCAATCAGATCAAGTCTAAATTGCATCCTTTATGTCTAAACATCTTATACAGTATATACAACCAAAAAAGAAATGATTAGCAGTCCTGTGATGTTAATCTGGGATGCAGATATACACCACAAACCTTCTAGGTGGTACTGGACAAGACTGACACCTAAAAAAATCCTATTGATCTCAATAGAGTTTAGATACCTACATATCTCTGAGGACCCAGACATAGCCTTTACTTGTGTCATTCCCTGTTTCTAGAGGTTTAATCTTTCATGGGCTCACTACTTCATCAGTTACTCATACTTCTCTGAACCAGTTAGTCTCTAAAGTGACACCCTGACCTGTCTTGTCTGATAGAGTGTATCATATAATCTTTGTTAAACCAACAGTCTTACCTATAATTTTGATCTTACATGTATTGAAGAACTGCAGTTATCTTGAAATCTTGATTTACACCCATCAAATATTTGCTACATTTCTCAAAATTATTTTCCCCATCCTATTCCTATAAATGCGAATATTTTTAACTGACACTGTGAATTTGTATAAATGCCTCTTATGGTTGAAAATATAAAGACAGATGTTCTTTAAACAAAACAGACCCATGCTGTTGTGCTTCAGATGCCATGTAGTCATTTAACAAACAAACATTTCTATCTCTTCATATTTGTAAAGATAATCTTGAAAACATGAACAAATTGTAGCTGATGCAGAGTAATCTGATTGAACATGAACATAGCTAATAACAATTGCTCTGTAAACTGTGAGCTTCCCCATTAATCTCATCAGATACCCAGTGGTAATGATATATATGTATTGTTCACTCCTGATTAAAACATGTAAGGAAGAATAGGAACAACCATATTATGACATTCTGCAAAATCTGGAGTAACAGCTAATACTGGTATCATAAGTGGCTGACTGGGAGCATATTATAGTATTTACTAGCATACCACATGTACCTTTTTAACAATGATGACAAAAAATAGCCTTCCAAAATTGAGTCAGTGTCATAAACAGGGATCCTTGTTTTCTCTGATAAAAAAATAAAAATCTGCAATATCTGGATTAAGAAAAGTAACCCCAAATCTACATTTTTCCATGATTAAATCCACATTTTCCCATGATTATCATGAAACACTATGAATATACATATATTAGTACTGCCACCACCCTCCCAGGGTGCAAGCATTGGTAGGAGGTGCCCCCACCCCACGAGCCATGCTTCAGTCCCATGCCCTGCCACCCCTGCTAGACAGTGCCTGCCCCTGCCGCCTCCCTTACCGCAGGGGGCATTGATCTGCCCTCCATGCTCTTTTCCCCTCCTTCCATCACGAGGGACTTACCAACTGATGGCAGCTGTATCAGATATCACTTTGCTATCAGCCGATATGCCTCTTTAAATATCAGCTATTGGTATTGGCCCCAAAAATCTCTATCAGTACACCCTTACTTTTTTATTTATCACTGTAAAGTTTTGACAGAATTTTATTTCAAGACAAAAAAACATGCAACCTTCCCCTGCCCCAAAAATAAAGTAGCTAAGTGGCTGTAAAGTATTAAGCTAGTTTGGATTTATTTTGGGGTCTGAAGAGAGAATAGGTGAGACAAATGGGATATTATATGCAACCCTGCTTGTGTTTTATATGTTAGGTTATGATAACTCTTGTATTCCCCTCTGAGTATGATTTTATTAGTATGTGTGTCTGGACGTTTGAGGGCTACTTGTACCTGTTTTTACTGTTTGTGCATAAAGTGTGCAAAGGTAAAAGGCCAGGTGGATCAGATCTTTGTGTTTACAATCCCTCCCTTCCAAAATTGTGGAGTGTAAAGGTACAGAAAATGTTACAAAGGGAAAGGGACCAAAAAGTCACAAAGAGATCAGCACTCATTGGGCTCATCGACATATGCAAGCACGTGCGCTTGCAGAAGCTCAAATAAAAACTGTGCAAATTTGAGTCAGGGCTTTTTGCCTCCATGCAGGTGCTCGAACGTGCATTTTGGTTGGAGCAAATTGTGTCACTTGGGGCAAAATAACCCTGCCTGGCTCCTCCTGGTTCTGCATGCAGGGGGAGCTAGAACCTGGGGCCAGCACCTGTGCTGTCCCCAGCAGTATAAAAAGCTGCCCTGGCAAGTAGCTCAGGGCTCTCAGGAGCTTCTGGGGCCCAGCCAATTGGTACTTGGGAGCACTATCCCTTGTGCCAGCTGGACTGCTGAAGCAGTCCTGAGAGTTCTCTGCACCCTCTACCCATTGCAGCAGTCTGGCAGTGGGGCCTGCTGCCTGGCTGTGACCTGCTGTGCACCTGCCAGATCCGGATGGGGACTGCACAGCCAGTACAGGCATCTGCCCCTCTGGGCCAGCTTCCAGTGGACTGTGGTTGCAGGGTTGGCCTCTGTGCGGCACTACTGCCACGTGTGCCCCCTGCCCAGGCATCTTGGCAGCTATCGCTCAGAAGATGTTCCAGGTATGGTGGCCTGCTTTGAACTGACAAAGCATGTCCTCCTGGTGCCATTTGGCTAGGAAGACAGCCACAGACATCTGGGTCCAAGGTGTCAGCTCTGAGCAGGCAGGGTCCTGTCACTGGTCTCCCTAGAAGGAATTCTGGTGTTCCCTATTGGAAAACTGAAAAATCTCTGATAAAAAAAATCCCAAAGTTACTCTGTAAAATACCTCCAAATCCATATTCCTCCACAAGTAAAACAAAAGACCACTATAAAGAGAGAGAGTGAGACAGAAACAGTGATCAGTTGGACAATGTTTTATTGATATATCTACAGTGTTAAAGCAAGTCTCTTACCATAATAATAAGGTGAACTCTAAATATATGTTTCATGAATTCATAAATATATATTTGGCTGCGCTCCTACAGGAGCGATGGCCCCTGCACAGG
>NW_017729032.1:113460313-113460650 GCF_001723915.1 Gavialis gangeticus
CATAATAATAAGGTGAACTCTAAATATATGTTTCATGAATTCATAAATATATATTTGGCTGCGCTCCTACAGGAGCGATGGCCCCTGCACAGGGGTTACGCCCATCCGAATAGGGGGTTCAGACCCACACAAGGGATTCAGCCCCCCAACAAGGGATTCAGCTCCCACACAAGGGCTACAGACCCCCAACAGGGCTACGGCCCCCACACAAAGGCTATGGCCCCCACACAAGGGGTACTGCTCCCCAGTAGGGGCCAAATGACCCCTGCAGGGGCTACCATCCCCCTTACAAAGACTACATGCCTCCTGATTACTGCCCCACCTGTTCCCATCTCCC
>NW_017729032.1:113462833-113469772 GCF_001723915.1 Gavialis gangeticus
TGGCAGGGGGATGTGCTGGCCAGGGCAGGTGTCAGGGGGGCTGGGGGAGTGGGCAGGGCCATTGGGGTTCCCCCCCATGGTCCCTCCCCTGTCATCCAGCCCCCCCCGACCCCTTACTCACCAGCACTGAAGCCCTGGTGCTGAAACGTATGGCTGGCCAGGGTTTCAGCACCAGGGTTAGAGGCAAACCACAGGGACGCTTTGGCAACTAGAGCATCTCCGTGGAGGACCCAGTTGCCTGCTTTGCTTTTTTAAACTTTAATTTTTTTAGACCCCTATATATCCAGGGGTCTAATTTTCTCCCCAGGCTGCAAACCTGCAGTGGAAGGAACATTTTTTTGTTCCTGCACATGCATGTTGCCCCACCTCAAAGGGGTTTGAGATGGGGCAAGAGGCATGTGCATGCTCTTCCGGATGCACCCACAATGAGTTCTGTAGAAATCTGCAGTTGGGTGATCCTCAAGTGCAAGGTAGAGAGAATTTTGTGAAGAGTTAGAGAGACTTAAGATAAATGTTGTTCCTTGAAAGGCATTGTAATTTTCAACCCCCAAAAGGAAAGTATCAGTAGATATAAATGCTTATAGTGGATTACAGTGGAAATCTGTTACCTAGTACTTCTGGAAGAACTGAAATCCCTAACCACCCTGATTGAGGTGGGTCAGGGTTTAAAAGGGTGTGGTTGCACAAGCAACCTGAATAGGAGCAGTGCTTCAGAGCAGCAGTGATTCTTAGTGGTGGGTAGCAGCAGCCCGAAGTGGGAAGGAAGGAACAACAACCCCAGTGGTGGACTGGGAATGAACTCAGGGCAGGTCTTCCAATTCAACACTTGCTACTTTAGCTGGCATAGGTGGTAGAGTCTCAGAAGCAGAGTTGCAACACATGCAGTGAAGAGCAGCAAGAACTCTAAGGTGGTCTTTCTTGCCCAACATTTGCCACTTTTAGCTGATACAACCCACAGTCATGCCCAACATTTGCCACTTTTAGCCCCTCAACCACAGCTCGGGATGAGTCCATTCCCAGCAGGCTGTGCTAGGTATGACAGCATGGGTGTCTGTAATGGTGACTGTGTTAGACTATAACTGTTTGTCATTCAGCTACAGATTTTTAGGGTTTTTTTTCTTTTCTCCCTTTTCCCCTGTTGTACTTATTAATGCTTGTGAGTTTGTTCACTTGGGGACTCCCAACTATATTTTATTTTTCCAGATTTTTATACAGGTGCTTGAGTCAAATTAGAAAGTTTGTGCCATCCCCTAAATTTGAAACTAGCTTTATTACTACTGTCCAGTGCCTAGGGAATGGGTTACATATATAATGCAATACATGTTAGAATTGTGGGTTGGATTAGACCTCAAGGGTCATATGGTGCAACCTTCTCTACAAATGCAGGAATGCTCCTCTTAAATCATTCTTGACCTAGCTTATTCAGCCTTTCTTGAAAATGTCCAGTGAATGATATTTCATAACTTCCCCAGGCATTCTATTCCCTACTTGTCTGCACTAAGTGAAGGAGTTTTTTTCTAATCTAAACCAACTTTGCTAAAATATAAAGCTATTGCTTCATTTTCTGCTCTTTGCAGAAGGAAAATTAATTTTTTCTTTCTCCCCTTTATGGCAGCCTTTCAGATATTTTAAGACTACTAACATGCCCCTCCCCCCACTCCCCATCAACTTAATAGTCTTTTCTGCAGGCTAAGTATACCTTGTCCCCAACCTTTCCATGTATGGCTTGTCTTTCAAACCTTTTATCATTTTTTCCTGCCTTTGGACCCTTTCCAGCTTCTCCACATCCTTCTTTAAATGTGGCACCCAGAACTGTACGCAGTACCCTAGATGAGGCTGAGTAGAGCAGTCCTGTTACCTCCTATGTTTTACATCTAGAATTTCTTCTGATACAACCCTAAATTTCATTTTTGATATGAGCTGATCTAGTAAAAACCCCAGATTATTCTCAAAAACAGTACCCAACCAGGTATCTCCCATTTTATTGTCATGAATTTGCTTATTCTTTCCTAGAAGTGTGTGCAAGTAGAAAGCTTTATTTACAAGGGTTTACACAGTTTCTACAAGATCAAACATGGTGAGTCCAGTAGAAACTTTTACCTCATCTGAGGAGGTAGAAGTCTAGCTTGATATGCATTAGATTGGTTTAATGAACACATGTATACTTAATTTACTGATACATGCTTCACCCACCTGTCCTCTGGCATCCCAGTATGTACTGATATACCCCACAGCTCCCAACTCCAGACACTCTGTGACTCAGTTGGATTCTATCGCTTTAGCAGGGGCACAGAGTAAACCCCTCCCCTTTTTAGCTCCCAGGTTGGGAAAGCCCAGGCACTGGGATGTGCAACTGATAACACTTCACATCAGCCCCTGGGTAGTGGGGGTGGCATTTATAGCATGAGGGCTGGAAACCAGGGTAGGGAAGGTCACACTGCCCACCCCCCAGAACAGAGTCCACAGAGTGAGAAAGGGGCAGGGGCTTTGTCACAAGTGCCTTACCCACTTCTCACACGCACTTTGTCACAAGTGTCATACCCACTTCTCACAGTGTTTCCAGTGTGAGAAGTGGGAAGGGGACTTTGGGGGCACTGGCTTTAAACTGCACTGGCTTTAAAATGCTACGTGGAAGAGATGCTCTCCCCTATCACCTTTAAAGTATGGAGCATGGGTCACATGCAGAGCCCTGCACTGGCAATGTTCTTGAAGGAGCTGTTTATGTCAGCTTTGTACCCTGTGGGGATGAAGCTCCCCACCTGTGTGACACTTCAGAGCCCTTCACCCGCAGCCCCGCACATGGTTGCAAGTTCAGGGCTCTTAAGTCCTTCTGTGGGGGAGAATTATTCCTGGTGGAACATTTCAGCTCTGTCAACAATGGTGGGGGTGAAGCCCTACAAATACTGACAGGAACAAGTGTGTGCATAATTGTATCTATGCACAGCTTTGCCATTGAAAAAAGAGGGTTGCAACATAACTGGAAAGCTGAGAAAGCTGTGTCTGGTACAAGAGGTGAGAGGAAATTACATAGACTTCAAATACAATTCTGGCAAACTGGTAAAATATTTGTAATATTCTTTAAGAAGCCTGGAAGAGTCTAAAATATGAAAGAACTTAGGTAAGGCTGCCCATGGCAGGTAAGGGAAAAATTGACAAGCAAAGAAGACTTGCAAAAGGAGCGTAAGACCCAGATGCTGTGGGTAAAATAAGTTGCTTTTCCTTCCCAGAGATGGAGTTAGGCTAACAAGCACTTACAAAGTGTAAGAAATATTCAAGCATATGGTCTTTACACTTTTTTCTAAATGTTTTGCACCTGTGAGGAATGATTGAATAGTGCTTTGTCTTGATGAAGTTGAATGAGAGTCCCTTTTATGGATAGTATCTCAGGCTCCCACAGGGGAACACTTTCAATGAAAGTGCTCACTCTGTTTTAAACTTTGGCTTCTGTCTTTATGATTGTCAGCTGCAAGAATCATTCTCAGGGACAAGAGAGTGAGGGAACTATGCTCTGTAAGATCTGCACTTCGGCAACAAGCTCAATTCACATAGGCAACCAGCTTAATTCACAACACCATTCATTCACAACACCATTCAGTGCTAAGACCTAAACACAATAGACTTAACATTCCATTATGTATCCCCGGATTCCTTCAGCCCCTTGACTGTTTTGAAACTTGATTCACAGCAACAGGCACACATGCAGATCTGTTTAAAACAAAAAAATAGATCTGTGCAAATAGGGAAGTATTCAATTTGGCCGATATGGAAGACAGTTATTTGATTCAGAAATTCAGATCACCGTCCCAAATTGATTTGGCTGAATCATCTTCAGAAGATTTGGCACTGATTTGGAGAGATTCAGTGACTATAATGGGGAATCACTGGCTAGCGGGTATGCTCCAGGAAGGGGGTCAGCGCCCCCAGGGAGGCACTCGGAGCCTGGAAGGTAGTCGGGTGCAGTGAGGTGGGAGGATCAACAGAGGAGCCCTCCCTACTGGCCCGCCACAATGTCTAGGGGTGATATGCATCTGTTCCATAGCTCCATACCTCCCATAGCACTGTGGCCCATGCCTTGCTGATGGCATCCCAGGCAGCTAAGCTCCACCTGGAGCCTCACAACTCCACTGCAACCAGCAATCCTCAGGCTTCTCAAAGATCTTACAGGTCTGGGCTTTCTCTAGCCAGGACTGTGTATGTGTGTGGTAGATGGAAGTTATAAGTCACCTCCTACCCCCCTTTCACCAGGGAGGTTTGTGGTTCTGGCATTTCCTGGGGGCCGCCACGACACTGGCAATCCCACCAGGCCTCCCAACCCTGGCAGGGTGCAGTTTTAGGTCATATCCAGGACCTGCCCCAGCCCATATTTTCAAGCTCTTCCTGGCATGAGAACTCATCAAGGAGATGTTCTTCCCCTGCTGGCTGGTGATACAGTGAGTGCCACCTCCAGCTCTGAGAGCATGACATTAATTTTTTTTTTTAATTAAATAGGTTCAGATGGAGTGAGGAGGGTGACACTCAGTCCATCTGCAGGTGGAGCTTGGGGAACCCCAGCAGTGGGAAGTTCACCTTCAGGAACACCAGCTGCTTCACCAAACCAGGATCCAAGGAGATGCAGTGGGGTGTCACAACATCCCCAGCAATGCTGAACACCCTCTCACTTGGAACACTAATTGGTGGACAGGACAGGTGTTCCCAGGCAACTGTGGCCAGATCCTGCCACATCTGGCTGTGGGTTGCCCAATAGGCCAAGGGGGTCACAGTCCAGTGGCTCCACATCCTTGGTGAGATAGGTAGCCATTGAAGCCTTGGTGCTACTTGCCTGAGGCTGGGGTCTGGTTGCATATGGACCCCAACATTGAAGCCATGCCCTTAGCCCACAGTGGCAGCAGCTGGTGTGGAGGATACTGGCTGGGGCTGGGAGTATGTGCCCTCACAGGTGCACTTTGATGCGGGACAAATTGTCCTGCTTCAGGAAAACTGCCCTTTCCCTTTTCTCCTGGTTCCCAGAGTGCTAGAGCACCTAGGGCACAAATGAAATAGTAGAGAAGCTCTGGTTTGCCACCAAAGTGCCTCCCTGGAGGGCTGAGCCCATTTGATAGTGTGAGCTTCTATTGCAGCATGTACCATGCCACTTTTTTTTTCTTGTTTTTTGTTTGTTTGTGTTTTTACTATCAGGAAATCCTGGTACCAAATTTTGCCCCCATAGTGAAAATTTGCAGTGCAGGCGACCTTTTAACATTCTGGATGTGCAGTTTGTAGCACCACAGGCTGCACATGTCTGTACGTTTGGACATGGCCATAGTGTCCACTTCTGCCACTGTAAGAAACAGAATACTGGACTAGATGGACTATTGGTCTGACTCAGTATGGCACTTCTTATGATCTTATCTTCCAGATAGCATAAAAAAGTATATCAAAGTATACCAACCCAATTCCTCTATCCATCAGACTCTGCTGAGGGAAATGTTACACCTCCCTTATAAATGTTTTCTAGAACTCCCATTTTTGCAGTGAGGCTTCACATAAACCTTTTCTATGAACTCTAAGCCACCATCACCAATACATACATATATATATATATATATATATAGTGAATAGTTCCAGCAAACTAAATACAGATTATGTAAATTTAAAGTAGGATATTATTTTACCTTAATACTAAATTGAAGTCTTTGAATGAAAACAAATTGAGGAATTTATTTTGTTTAACTTACATTCTTATTTCCATAGAAAAAGACAACTATAAATTATATCTGGAAGGCTACAATATTGAAAGTGATGACAATAACATTTCCTTTTGGACAACTTAGCATTAGTGCTCTTAGCATTCAAATAATTTAACAAATGGCCATTACTCCCTCAGAATACTTATGCAACACAATGCTGCTCCAGAATGAAAGGGAGGCATTTTGTATTCCAGGATAATATTTTGCTTTTTCGCTATCATAAACATCCCACGTTTATCATCAATAATTTAGTATCTTCTGTTTCTATAGAGAACTTCCCTGCCAGCCTTTGCAAAAAGTTACTCATACTAGTGGTATAGTATGTAGAAGTGGTCAGACTAGATGAGAGAAATCACACAAGCAGTGCTATAACTGGCTAAGTTAGCATATTATACAAAACCTGCAGGAGAGCAGGGGGGACATATTTATGAAAGTGGGGAAGTGGAGCAGAAGGCACAGATTGCAAGGGGGAAGGACATGGATTCTGAGAAGGAGAGACCATGGGACACAGATTCTGTGAGCAGGAGGTGTGCAAATTGCAAGAACAGAGGGAGGGGGGTCATGGAGAGGCAGGCTCAGGTTCTGAGAGCCAGGATTGGGGGTGGAACATGGGTTGAGACTGCTGGGGTAGTAGCCTTTCCCATACAGGAAACTTCTAGAGTCCCAGATGAGTTGCTCCATGTTCTTACAGTAACAGCAGCCAGGAACTATTTTGAAGTCCGTGGCATAACAGTGCTGCCGAGGTATGAACTGTGTGGGACACCTCTCCTAACTTGGCACTCAGAGCAGGCACTCCTCGTTATATGCTACTGTATGCAAGACCAATTAACAACAAGAAAACTTCTTAACAGATGATGTCTCCGTTTCTTCTCAGCTTAGAGGAATATAGGCTGAGTTTTCAGTTTTTAATATTAATAATATTTGGGGGGGCACAACATTTGGCATGTTTAATTTTCATCATGTATTTGCTTGTATTGCATCTTGTGAAATATTTGACACCTAATACTCATCATAATTAATGTCTGATTCTACTTTATACCAGTTTTATGAGGCCTTGGCTTCAGATTGAGTCTCAAAGTTCAGTTCAGTTTTCATAGTTTCATAGTTTCATAGTTTCATAGATTTAGGGTCGGAAGGGACCTAGTAGATCTTCTAGCCCGACCCCCCGCCAGGGCAGGAGAACAACAAAACCCCAAAACAAAAACGGGACTCA
>NW_017729032.1:113471003-113472029 GCF_001723915.1 Gavialis gangeticus
CTGGTCCCTGCACAAGAAAACGGAGGTGAAGAATTGGTTAAAGATGTCCGCTTTCTCCTCTGACGCAACCACCAGATTGCCCAGCGTATCCTGCATTAGTTTCCCAGCATTAGTTTCTGTATTAGGTGACAACACATACCCAAGGGAACATCAAAGTTCAGTTGATCATAGAAACATAGTATTTTAAAAATACAGGGGAAAAAAAATAAGCGCCCCACTCCCACCCACCCCCGGTTGTGGGGGGTGGGGAACCTAAGTGAAATAACTTGAAAATAACCTGAAACTTCCAAGACAGAGATTGCAGCAAAAGTTACTACAATAACACATATTTCCTAAAGCAGATTTCCCAGTAGATTAAAACTGCACAATTTGGTATTAGCCTTTTAACATTTGTCATCTGGGTGACATCAGGGAGTTGTATGCACATCTGAGGTGAAAACTCTTGCCCCAAAGCTCTTGTTGTGACACAAGTGATGATTAAGATTACAGAAAAAGACAACTTCCTTCCAGTCACTTCTTGTCAGTAAAGTGGCAGCAATTAAAAAAGTCAAGTCTTAGAAAAAAATGAAAACAAGGCAGAAAAAGATGTGTCAAACCAAACTGAGGAGCTAGTTCTCCATGTACAATTTGGAAAAAAGATATAAGGGCCTATCTATACCGTAGATTTACTGTGCCAGGTATTTTCTCCCTGAAACATGCCACATTCCTCCAGGAAGTTTACCTTCTGACCTGGAAGCACCATAGCTGTTTCAAGTGGGCTAATTATCTCTATATGTAGATCAGGACACTGCCAACTGGCATTCTCATTTTTTAGTGGATTATCCCCCCACCACCACCCAGCAACAGAAGGCTAATAAAAAGATACAGATGCTGGAGTAATTTGCACATAAACAATGATAGGGGGAAACTAGAAAAGAGGGATGTAGGATCTGCTAAGCAAGAACCATAAAGTAGAATTTGATATTCATAGATTCATAGATTAAGGGTCGGAAGGGACCTAGTAGATCTTCTAGCCCAACCCCCCGC
>NW_017729032.1:113472348-113476784 GCF_001723915.1 Gavialis gangeticus
GGGGCGCACAGAACTGGACACAATACTCCAGCTGTGGCCTGACCAGCGTCGCATAGAGGGGGAGGATCACCTCCTTGGCTCTACTCGAGATGCACCTGTGGATGCATGACAAGGTCCGGTTAGCCCTGACAACCATGACCTCGCATTGTCGGCCCATGTTCATCTTGGAGTCAATAATGACTCCAAGATTTCTTTCTGCCTCCGTGCTCTCGAGTAGGGAGTTCCCCATTGTGTAAGTGTGCTGCTGGTTCCTACTGCCCAAGTGCAGCACCCTGCACTTGTTCGTATTGAAACGCATCCTGTTCCTGTTAGCCCACCCCTGTAACCTATCCAGATATGTAACACAGTTTCTAAATGGGATCAAAGTGATGGTTGGGAGAGATGATTCTGGCAGCAGCTGAAAAGATATGGGATTAGATTTAAACATTTTAGAGGAAAAATACAAGGAAAATATTTGAGGATTCTTATAAAATATGAAAGAGACAATTGTTTTGTATAAAAATATATATATACACTTACTGGTAGCTACAAAATGTATAAGTACATATTATTTATAGAGGACAGGGCAATGCCCACTGTTGCAGTGAGACTTTATGCAAACCTTTTCTATGGACATGTCTACATGTGTGCCCCACGGCACAGTTGGTACTATATAATCATTTAGTATTTGCTTCAGCAAGTATTAAAAAACTGCACAGTACCTGCCAGTACTGCACAGTCCCAGCAGCGCATGGGTTGTTTCCAACCTAATTGAACAGCAGTGCCTGCTGATGCAATGTCTCCGTAGCACCATAGTGTCTCGCATAGATGTGGCCAGTATGTGCTTAAGTACAAGTGTTGCTCTATTTAACATTTGAGTCCCGACCCTAGACCGGTAATTCAAAAAGACCTAGTTAGGCATCTAACCTGATTATAGTTTAAATAGAGAAAATGAGGACTGATTCAGACCAATTGGAAATGCTAGGAAGCAGACAATGGCAAGCACAAAGTCATAGAGTTGTTTCTGAACTCCTGAACTTCTCAAACTACTCATTAGCAGGGATCCTGGTTTTCTCTGATAAAAAAAAACAACCAATTTTTTAATTAAAAAAGTAACCTAAAATCTACATTCTTCCATGATCAAAATGATATAGCATTATCTATCTATCTATCTATCTACCTTAGTGGTGTTTCATTTTAATCACAGAAAACATGTGGTTTTTGGGTTACTTTTTTTAAATTAAAAAACTGGGAATGTTTTTTACCAGAGAAAACTAGGATCTCTGTTCATTAGGCATCCCTAATCATTTGCAGTTCAAAATGCACAGTATATGTTCTGAATTATATAATGATAGGTAGAGAGCCATATTGTCTTAAATCAGGCATATGGTTAGGCAGGATGACACCTTAGAGACTAACTGGTTCAGAGGTGCATGGACTTTCATAGGCAACAACTTACTCGCTCAGATGAAGTTAGTTTTTGCCTGCACAATCTCATACCTCTATGAATGATTTAGTGTCTAAGTTGCCTCTGGCACCACTTTCTGCATGAAAATAGGTAGAGGTGCTCATATTTCAACCAATAAACTGTTGATTAGAGTATATATGCAAGATGTGGGTGACTTAGTCCCTCCTTAGCCTGAGTCAATCTGAACCCATCTTTGTTTCTTTCAAAGTCCAATGCAAAAATATTACAAATAGTACTAGGAAGCAAAAACTGGAATCTATAACCCTCCTAGGGGAATGCCCTAAGCATAGGGCTACAGAAGCAGTCTCCCTCTTTATATGTTCCCCAAGTGTCTTCATTCTTCAACTGCCCAATGGCCCAGTGTCAACAGGAAAGATGAAAAGTTTGCTCTGCTAAACTCTTTTATAGCCTATTGGTAGGGTGAGTAGGTGGTTTGTGTACCTGGATGTAGCAGGCCTTCAGTGGAGGTATCCTGCTTCTCAAGTGAATACCCTAATCTCCACGGAACCTGGTTTTCTCTGATAAAAAAAATTCCCATTTTTTTAATTAAAAAAGTAAGCTAAAATCCACATTTTATGTGATTAAAATGAAACACTACTCTGTGTGTGTGTGTGTGCACGCACGCGTGTGCACACAATATAGTGGTGTTTCATTTTAATCATATAAATTGTGGATTTCGGCTTACTTTTTAATTAAAAAATTGGGGATTTTTTTATGTATTATATATATATATTAGGGGCATTTCATTTTAATCATGGGAAATCACGCCCCCCCGCTCCTACTTGGCCCAGCCCCCAGGGAGCCGCACGACCCCCTTGCAGGCACACATACCAGGTTAGGGGGAAGTCACCCACCTGTTCCTTCCCTTAGTGGAGGGGAGGGGCCCCCCTTAACCCCCCAAAAGCACTGAGGTGCCGGCTGGCCCTTTTCCACATGTGCACAGTTTAAAAAGGGCCCGGCAATGGCATAAGCCTCATTAGTGTCCCGGCTCTGGTTTGAGACATGCGGGTGTAAGCCTGCTGCACACCTGTGAGCCCAGGGACCCCAGTAGTGACCCCAGGACCCCTGACAAGCCCTAGCTTGCTGGCAGCTAAGCAGGGGCCTGTGGAGGGAGGGATCTATCCAGCTGGGAGCGGGCTAAGTGGACCGAGAAGGGTCATGCCCCCCCGGCTCCTACTTTGCCCAGCCCCCCCGGGAGCCACACAACAAGAGCCTCGCGACCAGGCCACACAAATAGGCATGCTCCTGAGCCCAGTGTGTGAGTTAGCATGGGAGTCCACACAGGAGGGTGAGCAGGAGGGCCCATGGCCCTGCCTGTGAGCACCCCAGAGTAAGCAGTCCCAGCCGTAGACAGCCCACCAGCATCATGACATGGATGGGCACGCACTGCACCCCAATGGTTCCCTCCAGGTCTGCGCACCGCCCCCATCTGGCATCTCAGAGATGGCCACCCAGAGAGAGCCCATGGTCACGGGCTTCATGCAGACAGAGCCTTTGGCTCTCGGCTGCGGGGGCTGCTTGTCCTTTTTTCAGGCTCTGGGGCCTGGAAGCATGGCCACCTCCCCTTGTGGGGTCTGCTCCCTACTGGGGTCTCTGGCCACAATCCAGAGACTGTGTGCCATCAGGGACTGTGAGCAGGAGATAGACTCCTACTGCCAGGCCCTTCTCCCCCAGGAGGCGGAGGGTAGACCATGGTCTTCCTCCAGGACAAGGGAGGACTCGGGGACCTCCCCTTCTATCCAGCCACGGGGTTGGACCAAGGTGGTCAAGGGCTCCAGGGCCTGCCGCACCAAGGCCCCTGCCCCGCTGGACTTTTGCAACAGGTATGAGCCTCTTGCAGCCCCAGCAGAGCCTGCTGAGTTGCGAGTTCCTGCAGGCAACACACAGGACACTGTAGCTATCATCCCCACTCTCCCCAAGACCAAATGCAAAGTCTTTGTTGTGGGAGACTCCATCCTGAGGGGGACTGAGGGGGCAATCTGTTGCCCCAACCCCTTAGCCTGGGAAGTTTGCTGCTTCCCAGGGACCTGCATCCAGGACATTGCGGAGAAGATCCCTAAACTTCTCCAGCCCACAGAACACTATCCTATGCTTATCATCCATGTGGGCACCAATGACACGGCTCAGAGTGCTCCTAGCTGGGTCATGAGGGACTTCAGGGATGTGGGTGCAGGGCTAAAGGGTCTGGGGGCACAGGTGGTGTTTTCTTTGATCCTCCCAGTCTCTGCTATGGGCTGAGGAGAGAGAGAAGGATCCACATAGTCAATCAAAGACTGTGGCGCTGGTGTCATCGGGAAGGCTTTGGCTTCCATGACCACAGTCCGCTCTTTGAAGAGAGAGGCAGTGAGCTGTTGGGAAGGGATGGCCTCCACCTTTCTCCATTGGGGAGGAGGCTCTTCTCAGCTAGACTGGCTGACCTGCTCCACCAGGCTTTAAACTAAGCCCGCCAGGGGATGGGGGGACTACTACCACTGCTGGCCCACCAAGTGGCCCTTTCAAAGCCAGCAGGCCAAGGCACATAAGGGATCCCACCCCAGCCCCAGCCCTGAAATGTAGGCAAGGCAAGAGCCCCTAAGAGGACACTTACGTGTCTATACACAAATGTCAGGAGCCTGGGGAATAAACAGGAGGAACTTGTTCTCCTCCTAAATGCAAATAACTATGAAGTCACTGGGATAACAGATGACTGGACCATGGGTATAGATGGCTATACCCTGTACAGGAGGGATTGAGTGGACAAAAGGGATGGGGGCGTAGCTCTCTATGTCAGGGAAAGCTACACATCCCTGCAAGCTGATATTGGCACCCATGGAGGATGACTTGAGACCCTCTGGGTTAAAATCTGTGGAGAACACAGCACAGGGGATACTATGGTGGGGGTCTACTACAGACCTCCTACCCAGAGTCAGGACCTCGACCAGGAGTTCACCAGAGAATTGGCTGAGGCTGCACAATCCCTGTGTATGGTTGTCATGGGAGACTTTAACTA
>NW_017729032.1:113477281-113489562 GCF_001723915.1 Gavialis gangeticus
ATCCTCTGGGGTCCCTTCCAGCCCAAATGTCTATGAAAATCTATG
Organism: Gavialis gangeticus; assembly: GCF_001723915.1. NCBI lineage: Eukaryota > Metazoa > Chordata > Crocodylia > Gavialidae > Gavialis > Gavialis gangeticus. Next base: position 113,477,327 of record NW_017729032.1, read on the forward strand.
AAAGTCTATGAAAATGTGGATTTTGGCTTACTTTTTTAAATCCAAACATTAGGGATATTTTTTTAATCAGAGAAAATCAGGATCCCTTTTAATGACACAATACATTTAGACTGGCCTCACATACAAAATTATCATCACATAATAAGAAATGTCCATCCAGGTATAAAAAGAGCCAAACAGCTACAAAGTTAGTGCCTGCAAATGTAAGCTTCAATTTAAACATGTAGTAGGGTCCTAAGATGCTACCCTGATTTGCCTTCTGCCTGACTTTGGATTAATGTAGTTACTACACCTCTCTAAATTAGGAGAAAGAAACTCTAAAATCTATTGCATTTTTCATGGAACCACATAACTGGATCTGGATAAAATAGGATTAAGCCACAGACAGTACAAATGAGGAGCCATCAATCTGATGCCACTATATCCAGACAGGTTTTTGTTTGTTTGTTTGTTTGTTTGTTAATATTTGTTGTTTTTTCTCAGCCTGAGTCAGTTGTGTATGGGAGGAACTCTTTGGAGCTTCTTGAAATCTATTCATCTCACCACTGGGACTTTTTTTCCTATTTCCATTGCTCTGTGATACATAAAACTGCCCAAGAAGAAAGAGAATATGCAGAAATGTCTCAGTGTGAGAAGAAAAAGTGTTATACTCAGGAGTAATGCCCAAATGAAACATTGCTGGATTCAGTAGAGACATGTTCCAAAAAAAATCATTCATTATGTAGTGTATGTTTTTCCAGGTATTTTTCTGGGTAGAGACATATTCTTTGTGTACAGCTAAAGTCAATGCTTTTTTGCATTACCCTGCCAAAATTTTTCACATGCACACACACAAAAAATTGTGTGAATGTGTATATGTATATACATGTACATACACACATATCTATATATTGCATATATATATAAACCACAAGGATTCTCTCTCTCTCTCTGTCTCTCTCTCTGGCCTGTGGTGAATGAATTATTTTTGTTTAAATCCACTCAGGAAGTGGTAGGCCTTTATTATATATATACATAAAATCCTCATGGTTTCTAAGCCTCTTACTTTTTGTTGTTTTCTTGTTCCAAATTTGTCTCTCTCACACTTTGAAAAATGTCTGTTTGGTTTCAATGTGTTGATTTCAGATTGTATCTCCAGTTATCTCAACTATTATGAATTCTAATCCTCTTTTCCAAAGTGTCTGTGATATATCCCTACACTATTTCATATATCTTTCCAGTTTGACAGAAAACCGTTAATTATTACTTTTTTGAGTATTGCTTTTAGGCTACTTTTATGTCCTCCATAAAACAATTTCATATGGGTTAGGGATACATATTACACATAAACTGTCTTAAGTGATCTGAAACTAGTTTAAATCTGTAACAGAACAGAAGTTCAGTGTACTGAAACTGCTTCCAAAATCGCTGAAAATGGTTTAAGATAAACCTGGCTGGACTTAACTGATGTAGGTAAAACCAGTTTATGGAACTTCCATCCCAAATCCCCTCCTGGTTCAAGTTAACTCAGAGTTCCCCAGCATCCCATGATGCTTTGCAGCCCTGGGATGTGCTATCTTCTCCAACAAGCAGGGCCTGCCCTGCCCCTCTACCTTGTAGCTGCAGCACTATCACTCTGGGTGGCTGAGGAGAGGGTGGGGGAAAAAAACCTCACCCCTCTAGCCCAGCACCAGCCCCCCAGCCTGGTGCTCCTGGTAGGAGGGGTGGGAGGTGGGGGGGAGAAATGGGGAGGAAGGAACCAGAACCCTATCTGCCAGCCTGGGGAAGAGAATGGGAGTCTGCAGCATGGGCTTCACCCTGCCTCCCAGAGCCAGGAGCCCCAGCCCCTTTTCAGTCTTAGGACTGGCTGAGGGGAGAGCGGAATGGGGGAATGAGGGAGAGGAGAAACCTGCACCAGAGCGTGGCTCATCAGAAGCCACACCTCCTTCTCAGCCTCCCAGCTGTCTGGGAGGTGGCAGAAGCTTGTATCAGGGCTTGACCCCATGCCCTAGAATGCATAGCAGGGCTGCAGTCCCCTACCACATCCCCTTCTCAGTGTCTGAGCCAGCTGAAGGAGAGGGAGGCAGATGCACACAGCAGGGTTTGGCTCTGCCCCCCAGAGCTGTGAGTCACCCCAAAGGCTCAGAAGGGGATGTGACAAGAGGACTCCAACCCTGGTCCTGGATCTGTGGTGTGGGGCCAAGCCCCAATACAGGCTTATCCCTTGTCCCAGACAGCCTGGAGACTAAGAAAGGTCCATGACTTCCAACTTGGGGAGGACGGGGAGGGCAGAGCCAAGTACCCTCTTCCACCCCCTCCCCTCAGCTTACCTTGAGGCTGAGAAGGGGACATGACTAGGGACCTCCAGTCCTGATCCAAGCTCTGTGGGGCTTGGGGCCAAGCCCCACTTTGGTCGTTCTCCCCATCCAACCTGACAGCTGAGGAATGGGTGTGACTCCTGGCTTCCAAATCTGGGGGCAGAGCCAAGCCTCTGCTGCAGGCTTCCCCCACCACACACACACTCCTCCCCTCAGCCAGCCCCAGGCTGAGGATGGGGCATGGGTCCCGGCTCCCTGTTATAGGGGCAGGGCCAATCCCAGGCACAGACTTCCCTCCCGCACTGCCTCTGCTGGCTCCAAAGCTGAGAATAGGGTGTGTCTAGGATATTCCAACCCTGTTCCCATCTGGGGTGGTTCCCCCAGTAAAGCCCCCAGGTTCAACTTCCCCTCCCCCACCTTCTGGGCTGTTCCCGGCTGTAGGTCCAGTGCCAGGCAGGATGTGTGCATTTCCCCTACTACCACCACCACCAGTGGGGAGGCTGAGGCAGAGATGTGACTTGGGGAATCAGAGGGCTCCAGGTCTTCAAAGTGGCTGGCAGGCTGGGGGGTGTGCTCTAGTGCCCCCTGACTATTGGTATGGGCCACTGCAGGCTGCTTTTCCTTTTTGAAAAGTGAATGTCAGTTCACTTGCTTATTGATTCAATCTATGCAGTTTTAAAAAAAAACCCTGCAGGGACTGAATTGATTCAGCCTGGGACTTTTTGACTTGTCTGTACTTAGTCCTAGACTGTATATTCCACATTTGCTTATGGAAATGTTATGTGGTACTGTTGCAGCTGGTTTCAGTGTTTCTCTCTGTAGACAAGTGACACAGAACAGCCAAAGTGTACTGGAAAACTGGGGTTGATGGGTATATAATATTCTAAATAGTAGGTGGTCTAAGAACATTTTAGGGAGTCTGTGCTTACCCACACATTATATATCATTTTAAAGGTTATAGAGTGTAGAGTTGTACAAAATTTAAAAATTCCCAAAGATCTGAAAAAAATTAATAAGGAAAAGACACATCTGCAACAAACACCAGGCAGGCTGAGTGACAACCAAGCAGCTGAAGGAAGAGATGCCAGGTCATTGTTGTGGGCAACTCCCTCCTGAGAGGCACAGAGGGGCATATCTGTCAATCAAATCCCATGGCATGGGAGGTTTGCTGCCTACCCAGAGCCAGGATCTGGGAAATTACTGCGAGGATTCCCAACCTCATCTGGCTCTCTGATTTCTAGCCCATGGTCCTCATCCTTGCTGCCAGGAGTAGTCTGGACTGTGTCATGAGTTAGTACAGGGATCTAGGGGCCAGTCATAGGAAGTTGGGGGTAAAGGTGGACTTCTCCACCATCCTTCCGGTCAGCAGTCTCTGCCAGCATGAGGTTGCCTGCATCAGGGAAGTCAACCTGGGACTCTGGAGTTGGTGCCATCATGTGGGTTGTGGCTTCTACAACCATGATCCACACTTCCATGAGAGAGGCAACGGGGATTGAGATAGTCTCTTACAGGTTGGCTTATCTCCTCTGAAGGACTTTAAACTAGGTTCATTGGGGGATGGGGAAGCAGAGGAAAAGGAGAACCTGGGATCAGCGAACCATAAGCAATGCACTAGATCAGCCCAACTATGCACTAAGGTAAGTACTAAGGGGCCTGATAGACATCAGAACAGGAGGGTACCAAGGGCACCCATCAGGGGGCTTAAATGTCTCTACACTAATGCTAGGGGCAGGAGGAACAAGCAAGAGAAACTTGCACTCCTGATTGCAAGCAACAACTTCAACCTAGTTGGACTAACTGAAACCTGGTGGGACCCTACTCATAATTGGGCAGTAGGCACTGAGGGTTAAAGGTTCTACAGATGGGATAGAGTGGGGAAAAAACTGTGGGGTGTTGTTCTCTATGTTAAGGAACGACATACATCTTCTATAATCAAGCTGGGATCAAAGTAGAGCAGATTTAGGTTGGACATTAGAAAGAACTTTTTCACAGTAAGGGTTGCCAGAATCTGAAATGGGCTTCCAAGGGAGGTGGTGCTCACTCCTACTTTGGGGGTCCTCAAGAGGAGACTGGGCAAGCACCTAGCTGGGTTTATCTGAGCCCAGTGCTTTTTCCTGCCCAGGGAAGGGGCTTGGACTTGATGACTTACTGAGGTCCCTTCCGACCCTAACATCTCTGAATCTATGACTCTATGAATACAAAAGTGGCCATAGAAAAAGCATTATGTAATATAGGCTGAATCTACATGAGACATGTTACTGCACATCACCACTGTTTACTGGGCACTAAGCATGAACATCTACATGTATGTGTGCTTACTTCACAGTAAAAACCCTTAATCCTGCTTACATTTGCTATTTGCACATATTTGCACAAACTTGCACATATAATTAAGCAAATTTAAGCAGGATTATTTACTGCACAGTAGCATTCATATAGCTGCAACCCGGGAGCAAGTTTGCTCCCAGGTCTGCCCAGCCACTAAGGGAATGGCCTGAGGCCAGCCCCAGTGCTGTGTGTTAGGAGCCTCTCCTGCTCAAGGGCTGCCTTGTCTGTGGGCTGCCCCTGACTGCAAGTTTAAGTTTCCTCTATGGCAGCCCCTATATGCAGGCTATAAAAGCCTGCAGACTTTTGGTGCCTTGGGGTACCCTCACCAGGGATCCTGAGGGCATTGTAGACCCTGTGTGTCCCCTTGGGCAGGCCACAGCCAAGCTGTGCTTCCCTGCCTGCAACCCTGCACTGCTGCTATGTGCTTGGTACCACACTGCCACGTGGCTGCCAGGGCAGTGCCTTCAGTGCCAGTAGAGTTCTGAAGGGTGCTGCAGACTGCTGCAGACTCTGGCCAGGCTTGTTATTCTCCAGGGTCATCTGCAGGCAGTCTCTGGCCAGCAGAGCCAGCTGCCTGCTGCACACCCCCAGTATCCTGCCCTGTGTCTGCAGGTATTATGGAGCATAGCTTCTGCCTGCAGCTGCCTGTCCTGTGGCTGTGACCCTATGCTAGACACTGAAGGCAGCTGTCCAGGCCTAGAATCTTAAGGATAGCTGTGTGGGGGTCCAGATAGCTGGTGTGCAACCATGGCCTCCTCCCTGTCCACACTCATGCCCATGCCCTCCATCGGGGGTCCACAGTCCCATCTGAAGTAAAGAGGAGACTATGGACCTCATGGCAGTTGGGGAGAGCACTAGAGGTGCTGGCAGAGGTGTTGCACCAGTTTGAGAATGGTGGCTGCTCCAATATGCATATTTATGAGGCAATGTCAGGTTTGATGCAGGAGTGAAGCCACAGCCCCAGCTCCTGCCCCTACCCCTGGCCGCTTCCCCCCTCCCTACTTGGCCTACCTGGACACCCCTGACCCCAGGTTCCCTCCACAGCATGCAGAGAGGTGGGACACAGTGTGGAATTTTATTGAGCAGCCTGTGCCCCCCAACAGCTAGGTGGGCAAGGGCCTCTTACATGCCAAGGAATGTGTCAATGCCAATGGTGATGTCCTCCTTTGCAGTGGGGGGCAGGGACACATATCACAGCCACAAATTGTCCTCCAGGAAGTGGCAGAGGTTGTGGGGCAATCCAGGCTTCTCACTCATGCTGTCATAGATCATGGTCCCATACCAGGAGTGCAGGTGCACCAGGGGCATCATGAGGATCATTATCAGCAGGGCATAGTGGGTCGGGCATACCTTAACACACAGAAACAGCTCTCTATGCACAGCCCAGGGTACACATGGCAGGGACATGCTTAGGGCACAGCAGCAGTGCAGCAGGACAGTGGAATACCTTCCCAGAAAGGTATCCTGAATGGAGGGTGGAGGTCCACACAGCTTCTCATCCCAGTTGTCCAGGAGCCCCATGCACCGCTGAATCTGGGCACTGTGGTCTGGGTGGCAATGTAGCAGAACAGTTGGCCTGAAGGAGGAGGGAGGGGCAGTGGGGTCTGGAGCCACAGCAGCAGGTGCTGCCAGGAGCCTGGCCTTTTCCTGTGGGACAGGGATCTGAGGCCGGGCAGTGCATGGCCCCCGGTGCAGAGCATCTTAGATGCCACAGGTGCTCTGGTACCATAATGCCATTCTGGGCTGGGCAATACAAGCCACGGATGATGATTGTTGTGTACTGGATACTGTTCTGGCCCTGGTGGTCACCTTCATGCCACCGGCTGCCTGGTCCCTGACCCTAGCCCTGCACATCCCTTAGCAGCTGCCCACCACCGAGCAACAGGCCCTTGCCTGGGCCTGGCAAAAGTTCTTGCACTGCCTCCAGCCTTCAGAAGCCCTTGGCCTGGCCCCCATCCTAGGTCCACTGTAACCCAACCCAGCACCTGGGTACAGATCCCTGGAACTCCCAGGATTGGGGCCAGGACTGCTGGTGGGTGCATGACTCTCCTGGTGCCTCAGCAGAGGGGACATGCTGTTGCCACTACCACTGTAGCTGCTGCTCCCACTGCCAGGTGCTCTCTGCTTGCCACACCTCCTTCATTCAGGCCTCATGTAACAGCTCTCCCCAGTCCTCACAGATTTTATGTAGTGCACAGGCTGTGACAATGACAAAGGGGAGATTGTCCTCGATAACCTTGAAGCAGGCAATGAAGGAGTGGCAACAGACTTTGAGGTGGCCAAAGGTGCACTCCATCAGTGTGTAGGTCCAGCCCAGGTAGTGGTTAAAGTGGGGGTCCAGATGGCTGGTGTAAGGCTGTGTCAGTCAGGCCAGGAGTGCAGGAGTGGGTAGGCAGCATCCCCAATGAGGAGAGGTAGGACCACCACAGCACCCAGTTACAAGGCTGGAATCTCCAGCATGAAGCACCCACTCTCCATTAGTCCTGCCAGGTCAGAGTTGCAAAACACATGGGCATCGTGCACACTGCCCACCCAGCTGGTGCTCTTATGGGTGAATGTGCCACGGTGGTCCATGCTGGCCTGCAGGACCATAGAGTGAAATTCCTTGTGGCTGTAATAAAGGTGGTCTCCATGGGGTGAGTACGTGACAGGGATATGAGTCTCATCCAGGGCCCTGATACACCACAGGAATACTAGTGCATGGAACCCTGCCACCACCACCAGGCAGGGGTCATGGATAAGGAGCACTGTATCCTCCAGCACAACCTGGAGGGCCCCACACATCTCCAGGATGGTGTCCCCAGAGTAGATACATGTGTAGATGCACCCAGAGTACATGTTCTTATGCCACCTATGAATTCTTAAGCAAGCTCTTGAGTGCTGGGCTTCAGTCCACTGTGAGACTTCATGTGAAACAATATATGTATCCAAATATCCCCAATCATTTTTGTCTGGTATAATTTAATAACACACAAGATTATTGCCTCCTCTTTGATGAGGCTTTCAAGGTAATTGGACACATAAGCAGTGTTTCAAGTGGAACTGAAGAGATACTACTTAAGGATGCTTCTGCTCCATGTAACAGTAGTTACATCATTCTCAGAGTTGTGCACAATTAATGAAGTATGAAGTGTGACATTTAAAGATGCAGCCCGAGAGTGTGTCTTAGTGGAAGTATTGTCATTCCAAATGCTACATACACAGATGTATTTGAACTGTCAGGAGACTCCAGGTAACTTTATAAGCAAATTAAGTGCAGTTTCTGTGAAAATTTTATAAGAACAACTAACCAGTAAGAGAGAAATGTAGATGTTAGTAGAGATAACTGAACGTTTGTGCGTCAATAGTATAGATTCTATTACACTGACCCTAAATGTACCAGATTACCAGGATCTGGGTTTTATCTGATTAAAAAATGCCCACGTTTCAGGGTTTTTTAAACAAAGCAACCTGAAATCCACATTTTCCCATGATTAAAATGAAATTCTGTGTGTGTGTGTGTGTGTGCGCGCGCGCGCGCACGCGCAGTTTCATTTTAATCATGGGGAAAGTGTGGATTTCAGGTTATTTTTAAAGTGAAAATTGGGGAGTTCCCCCCGAGAAAACCCAGATCCCTGCTTGATAACAAATGACAGATATTTTACTACAGACTTAAATCACAGCAAAATAGATTAAAACACTGTTGGAAAATGGTCGCATACTATGTCCAATGAGGAGCAGAAAGTAATGGACATCATTATTGAAGCCATTCAGTCTGTTGAACCAGTTTCGAAAACATTTTTCATAGATAGACTTTGGTGATATGGGCGAAATATTTATTTACATATGTCTATTTCATCCACTCCATGGACATGGATTACTTTGCATTTCTGTTACAAGTAGGCAGAATTGTACATAATTGGTTTAAGCTTCCATTGAATTCAACTGAAATTTGCCCTTCAAATATCAAAGTCTAAAAAAAGCGTAGAAGCAAATACTATTCAATGTAAACTCATCCATAAAATGAAGCTCCAGTGGCTCCTGCTTTGTTGTTACAATGCATTGACCAACTTTTGCTCAACATCATGAACATTGAAAGTTCATTAGGAAGGAAAGTTATAGCTTTTGCGGGGTGGATTTTGAGGCAGATTTTGCCTGTTGTTCTTTGTGGTTCATGCACATTTATGACTAAGAACAGTGAAAGACATCAGCATTGTGGAACCATTTTAAAATATTAAAACTTCCCCATAACGTGAAAGCAATGGCTGGAGCAGGTGATTTTGCTGTTCATCTCAAAAGGATCAGAGAGGAGACAAAGCTTACAAATGGGGATTGCTCAAATCTTATTAGAGTACTAACAAATTTTTAAAGGAGGGCAATTTAATCAAGTGGGTCTATGGCAGTATCTTTTTATACGATGCTATTTTTTGCAATGAAAATTCTGCAATTATTTACCATCAAAACAAACACCATGATGGTATGAATGAGGACATAATTGCCAGAATGACTGGAGAAGAAAGAGTATACTTAAACATAAATTGTGTAGATAATGAACAAGGTAACAAACATATTCAATATCCAACTGAGTTTCTCAACAGTTTGGGACTAAGGAGTTTGCTTCCCCACAGGCTTGTGCTTTAAAAGGTAGAAACCATTGTAATTTGGTTGCAAATTATGAAAACTCAAAATTACTTAAATCAATGGCACACAAAGTTGTAACATTAATTTATTACAACACTATAGGGTTCAAAATAATAACAGTAGAGCTTGTTGGAAAACATGTTATTTTGCCAAGCATTATATTATACATTTTAAGATACACAGGAGGCAATTTCCCATTAGGATAACTTTTCAGATGTCTCTGAACAAATGCCAAGGTCAAACACTTGATGGAGTAGGTGCTTACCTACCACAGCCTGTGTTTGGACATAAGTAGCTACATTTTGCAATGTCAAGAGTGAAATTATTTGACAATCTGAACATGCAAATTATACAGACATAAAGTCAAGGAATATTAGCAAGCATTGAAGGCATTTACATGAAAAACTTTGTATTCTGCTAAATCCTTCAAATAAGAGCTTTATTATAATTCTGAACTTATTATCACATGCTGTTTTTCTTCCCCTCATAACTTGCAAAATACTTGAACCTGCTTATGTGTGTCTTTAAATTATGTGTTTTAATCCTGTTATGACCCTACTGTGAGTTAAATACGTGATTTCAAAAGGTAATTGGACTGTTTTGTTACATGTTTAATCCCAAGTGCTGCTAGAATTTTCTGGAATTATTTTGAAGCAAAGGCCTTTACATCTCAATAGGATGCATGATAAGGTGGGAAAAAAAAGTGTTGAAAAGTTGCCAGTTTTTTAGATAGAAACAATATGTTCTGCTTTACTGAAGATTTCAAGGTTTTTGACATGATCTTTACATGAAGTCAACACAGAATTTAGCTGAAGATCAACAGGAAATTGAACAGAGCCAAATATTAAAAGCAAAACTGCAGCACAGCGGAAGGAAAGAGACAAAGTTTCAGGAATAAATTAAATGAGCTCAAGTTCATCAACGCCGTGAGGTATTTGATCATGTGTTACCAGCTGAAGCTTCTTTTTGCTTTGAGCCTTCAGAGAGCTTACAGTTAGTGAAGAAATTCAGTGTAAAGCAATATTCAAGAACAAATCTTTTATATAAAGCAAGTGTGCAACCAGAATAAACATTTAGTCAAAAGTGCTGGTTACACACTTCTCGTACACTATCCTAACATGTAAATTATTACATTTTGAACTTAAAGCATTTCATTATATTTTACTTCTTAAAGATTTATTTCCTGGAACTGATTTTTACTATTCTATTAAATCAAGGCTATATTCGATCCATATAAACAATTTCACTAAGAGTCTGTTTTGATGATGTGTGTAGTAATACCACTGCAAAAAAGGTAGCAGACATTCATATACTTTGTAGAAGTAAGACCAAGTTATGAAGATAGGGGGAACCAAACATTTTATAAGTGGTCAGGTAACAGCTATATTGTTAACTGGTGATATCTATATAAATTAAATCACTTATTCCAGAGGCCAGATCTGTTGGCCTTTGCCAAGGGTGGGCAATTATTTTGGGTGGAGGGCTGCTTAACAAGTTTTGGTGAGCTGTTGAGGGCCTCATGGGTAGTCCTGCCCCTTGACAGTTGCCATGCCCCATTGTCACCATCTTGGGACTGGAAGTCCCACCCCAACACCTGACCTTTGCCACTGGAAATCCTTCCCATTGTCCCCCAGAAACACTTTTTAGGAAGGAGGTTGCCATCTTGGAAGCAGAAAAAAAACCCAAAAAACAACCAGATCATACACTAAGAGTCAAACACCTACTATAACAGATATTAAATGCATTTAAAAACATATTTTCATCATGATTTATGTTTACATAGTGTATTTGGTGTGATTGCATAATAGCTTCAAATAAATTCTTAGTTTTATATATTGTAGGGAGGTGTGTGCATGTGGTTTGTGCATGGTGTGTGTGTGTGTGTGTGTGTGTGTGTGTGTGTGTGTGTGTGTGAGAGAGAGATAAGTGTCTGGTATGTGCAATTCATAGATGCTAGCGTCGGAAGGTACCTCAATAGATCATTGAGTCTGACCCCCTGCCTAGGCAGAAAAGAGTGCTGGGGTCAGGTGACCCCAGCCAGATGCCTATCCAGCCTTCTCTTGAAGACCCACAAGGTAGGGTAGAGCACCACCTACCTTGGAAGCCCATTCAAAATTTTGGCTACCCTTGCCATGAAGAAATTTTTCCTGATATCTGGTCTAAATCTGCTCTCTGTCAGTTTGTGACCATTGCTCCTTGTTAACCCAAGAAGCACCCTGGTGAACAGAGCATCTCTGATACCTTGCTGCATTCCCCTAATAAATTTGTAGGCAGCCACACAAAGATCACATCTCAGCTTTCTCTTGCAGAGGTTGAAGAGGTCCATAGGGCTTGTCCTGTAAACCCCTAACCATACGAGTGGCCCTCCTCTGGATCCTCTCATGTCTATCAACATCCTTCTTGAAGTGTGGCACCCAAAACTGGATGCAGTACTCCAACTGTGGTCTAACTAATGCTGCATAGAAGGGAAGTATCACCTCCTTGGTTCTATCTGTCATGCACCTGCTGATGGTGGGGGGGCGGTGTGTGCAGGGGGTATAGGATATTCCAACAGGTTGCCCTTACCAGCACCATCTTTTGCATTATACGCACCCTATGTGGGGTGCCCTTAGAGTCCCCTTTAGGTTTTTTGTGTCCCACTCTCTACCCACCTGTCATGTTTTGATGGAAATATTATACCAATGTTCTTGTAAGTGGGAGACTGCCTATTGTTTTTGTATGCCGGGAGCCTTGACCCCAGTCTTTCTTTAGCTAGGCCTCCCCATCTAAACCCACCAGATAGGACTCAACTTCAAGGCGCTAGCTGTTTAGTCTTGGGGCTTGTGGCCTTCCTTTTTGCTTCAATCTGGAGCCTAGCCACCCTGGCCCAGAGGCTTGTCCACCAATCCCACAAGTAGGGGGGTTGCAAGCTCAAAGCCAGATAACAGTCCCCACTCTATCCTTTCTGTACAGCTTATAGCCCTCAATGTGTACTGCCCAGTCATGGGTAGA
>NW_017729032.1:113494562-113501159 GCF_001723915.1 Gavialis gangeticus
CTGGGTGCACCCAGTCACCCTGGTCTTTTAGGATTGCCCTCTCTGGTGCCAGACCTGTGCCCCCAAATACTGTGCCTTCTCTGTTGCTGGGCTTGTGCACCCCATATATTGCACCCACACTAGCAGCAAAGTCCCTGCACTATAGTAGGGCTCCAATGAGGCCTCCTCCTTCCCCAAATTGCCTTACCCAAACCACTGGGGTTATTCAATAACAAAAAAATATGAATAGTTCTGTCCATGGGCAATAACCACCACCAAAAAAAATATGATTAAAGAAGGCAGCACACCAGTTTACATTTACTCAGGGTTTCATGCTTCTGCTCCCCACCATTGGCCACAGTCCTTCTTCTGGGGGTGCTGCTGCTTCTCCCAGGTCCTCCATATTTCCCCTCCACTAGCCTTTAGACCACTCACCAAGCCTTTCCATAGAGCTCTTATACTCACTCCTTCCCCTTCAGCTGCTGGCTCCTTACTGCTGCCCAGCCCAGGGTTTTTATAGCTGGCCTGGCTCAGCTTTTAACCCCCACCTTACCAGCATGCTGTGCCCAGAAATTTCTGGTTTTAAAGGGACTGACCTGCCTTCTGGTAACATGGCTAGGGTTCCCTCTTACAGGCATGTTGGGGGTTGTGTATATGTGGGAGGTTGTGGGGGCAGGTTGTGTGTGTAAGTGAGGTTGGCAGTGTGTGGGGACCCTCCCATACTCCCCCCATGGTGTGAGGGGTGCAGCCTCTATGCAGCTGCATTGCTGGCACTTCCTGTAACTCACGCACTGTCCCTGCACTAGCACAGCAGGGAGGGAAGCCCCATGTGCTGGACCCAGGTGTCTTCACTCCTGGGGCTGGGCAGCACCACAGAGCAGCCTCAGGTGCTGGAACTGGCTGCCTTTCCCACAGGGTCTGTGCTGCAGGGGAGGGAAGCCCCAGGCAAGGAAAGCAGTTAGCTCCAGAGCCTGAAGTTTGTCTTTGGCCCTAGCAGGGAAGAAACCTGGCTCGAGCATGTGGGGCTTCTCTCAATTCTGTGTCAGTGCAGGGGCTGCACATGAGTGACAGGGAAAACCAACAATACAGGCAGCTTTGCGGAGGTTCCACCCCTCACTGTGATGTACAGCAGTGGCCGAAGTCACACCCCACAGGGCGCCTGTGCCCTGAGCCCCAACCTGCTCCTGCTGCCACCACCTGCTGGGGCTGTGCACCATGGCGGGCTTGTGGGGGGTCTCCACACCCTTGCACCCACACTCACTCTCACACCCATACACTGTCCATCTCAGCTCCACACTTCTGTCCCTCCCTGTCCCCCTGGGCACAGGCTCTGTGCTGCCACCGGCCCCAGCCACATGCTCTGGGCTCCTTCCCAGCTGCAAAGGAGACTGGGGGAGTGAGGAGGTCCCAGGAGCTACAGCAGCAGGAGCCCTGCATGGAATCTGCATGGTGGCTGGTCAGGCCCTTCCATCCACAAGAGTAAGAGCCAGGTAAAAGAGTACATTTTTGGAGCTGTGTGTACATGTGGGCTCTTCACTGCCACCCTTGTGGGCAGAAGGGCTGGGGTGGGGCACAATTTATTGAGGGGCCCCTGCAGACCAAATGAAAGTGTTTGTTTGGCTTAATGTGGCCCAAGGGCCATATTTTGTCTGCCCCTGTCCTGCATACAATTCATAGTGATTGTTGCAGAGCTCCAGTGGGGTGCTTGCTACGGAGTGTAGGCTGCATCAGGCTCAGGAGTGCCTGTATGGAAGGCAGCGTAGAGGCACCCTGAGGAGTTCATTTTAGTGAGGATGTATGTGGCAGAGCACCAGTGGGGTGCTCACCACTTTAGGGCTATCACAGACTCAGGGGGAGCCTGTTTTTGGGAGCAGCAAGGAAACGCCTTCCCTGCTAAACATTGGTCATGGGCATGACCTAAACCGGAACCCTGCTGGGATAGGGATGCCTGATGGTCCTGCCTGTGGTGAGGCAGTGGCCAGCAAGTGCCAGGACCGAGGACCTCCCTAGTGTAAGATGGGTTGGGGCACCTAAATCCCTGCCCACCCAGTGGGTTACAAGTCTAACATCAGAGGGAATAGTCGAGCCAGAGATATCTATAAGAGACACCTGAGCAGACTGGGGTGCAAGACCAGGTTGCCTTTGAGAAATGACTGAGACTGAAGGGGTGGAAGACCCCAAAAGGGGAACAATTGAGGTCCTGAGGGAGGGGGTAAGTAGATGAGAACCTTGTGAGAGGGAGTGAGTTCTGGGCCAGGCATGCTGATGAGTGGCACCTGAGTCTGAGGGGGTGTTTAAACCCAGAGTTTGGGGTACAGTAGATGCCTCAGTGGAGGCAGTGGTGTAGAGTAGGATGCAGAGGGGCACCTGAAGGGTTGCACAGGAGTAGTAGTTGTGGAGCCCTGTGAGTGAGGGGGATGAGTTGGGACCCTGTGGGCATGGGCCTGAGCTGAGGCCTTGTTAGCATGGGGGTCTGAGTGATGTCCAGGTAGGCCTTCAGGTGCCTGAGGCCACAGGTGGGCTGGAGCCAATTGGAGGGTGGCAGAGGAGGAACCACAAGGAGAACTGGGGGTGAGCCATCAGCTCCTTCATGGAGAGCAGCTGGGAGAGTTACCAGTCTGAGACCAGGGGCAGAGTCATCACTGTATTTAGTGAACCATCCAGCACTTGCTCAGATGAGGGTAGGGAGAAATGCCTAAAAGGCTGTGCGTTTGCTGGCCATGGGATGAAAGGTATCAAGCCTGAAGACCCTGCAGGAGAGGGCAGGGTGAGTGTGGTCCCCGAGAGAGAAGGGGTAGTATGAGTGAGGCCCAGGCAGGATGGAATGAAAGAGACTGGGTGAGAGCCAGTGGAGTGTGAGAGGCCTCAGTAAGAGGGAGGTGGTATGAGTGTGGCCCTTAGCAGGGCAGTGTAGCAGGAATCCACCTTTGTTTCTCCCCAAAATCTCTGTGCTGTGATCATTTGATTAGGATGGGCCCAGCAGAGGAGACACACATTTACCCTATCTCTTTAGGTAACCTAAGCTGGCTACATTCCTGAGGGAGGGGGGAAACCTGCTCCCTCTGCCTACGTGACTGGTATCCGCTACCTGGGTGAGGGGCATCTACCTGGTGGGCTAGAGTCTGCCCGGCAACTAGTGATGTATTTCAAATTGGTTGGCAAACAGCCAACTGAAGCTGGCCTCCACTGGACCAGGTGAATGGGGTCACATGGGGCTATATAAGTTAAGACTGCCCAGGAGGAGGGGGCAGCAGCCATGCGGGGGACTCAGAGAGGAGTTTTACCATCTGAAACTGGCTCTCTCCCCCATAACTCATGAGCGAGGAACGGCCTGCCTCCAGAGGGAACCTCCAACAGCCTCAGGATGATGCTTGTGAGTAAGCTACTTGAGATCTGATTAGAGATATAGCTGGCAGTAACTCAGATGCATGATCAAAAGGCTACCCCAGCCAGACTGTTTTGCTCTATGGGATTTCTATGATATTGCTCTATCTTGTACCCTATTTTCACCCTACCCCCTGTAATAAATAAAGTTCTCCTTTGTGACCGGTGTAGACCTATTGAGGGGTTGGTCTAAATTATGCCTAAGAGGCCCCTTAGGTCAGCAGACTAAGGGAGACTTTCCTTTTTGGCCCCTGATTTGGGGAAGTGCCCCAAGTACCTGTACTGGGTTGAGTACCCATAGGACTATTAGGTCTGTGTTTCCCTGAGGACACAGGGCCGACAGAGTCCCTTCACAGGGTTGTGGCAGCTTACGTTACCCCCAGGCTAGTGAGTGTGCTCCAGGAAGGGGGTCAGCCGGACATGAGGCATCCCTAGGGAGGCAGTCAGAGCCTGGAAAGTAGTCAGGTACAGGGAGGTGGGTGGCTCAACGCAGGAGTGCCCCCTACTGGCCGGCAACAGGCAGAAAGAGACTCAATACTCAAGTTGGACCCAGCTTCAGGCCAGAACATAGCACAGCTGTTAGCAACATCTGCAAGGCATGGGACACATAAGGGAGGTAGGAGTGTGTATATTTGGCTTTTGTCAACAGGGCAGTTGAAGGGCAGCCTCCTGCCTAATTAACAACTCACTTATTTACAGTCAAGGTGTGACAGGAACGTAGATGGGCAGTATTCCCCAAAGACAGGTAGGTGGCCAGCAACGTGCTGGTCAGAGTTCCCACTTGTCACAATGATATAATGATGAAGGGTCATTCAGCAAATGCTTTGTTCAAGATTCAATATTGCTGAGATACCAGTTACAGTGCATCTAGTAATGTTCATTATGTTGTTAAAGTGCCATGAAGGTCTCCTCTCCAGAGAACTGTGAAAGCATCAGCTAAAGGCCTCTGATCTGGTCCTCCAGGTTGGAGATGGGTGAGCTACCAATCCTCTGAATTTTTTTGACATGGGTGAGCTACCAATCCTCTGCACTATGTCAAAAAAATTCAGAGGATTGGTAGCTCACCCATGTCAAAAAAAATTCAATTTCAGTCTATAAGAGAAGAAACCAGATAGAAACAATGGTATGAAAAGTTTTGAAATTGAAACAGAAAATGATGTATAAACCATAAAATAAAGATGATGATGATGGTGATCATTATGACAAAAGGTTATTAAAATTAATTTAATCTTCCCCGCAGTGAAATGTGGGTTCAACTAGTATATAATATTACTTCTAACGTAGACTGAATGATGAACATAATGCCTCTTGCATGACACACATGCCAATATACTCAAATACAGTATGTTAATTTTTGTATCAACTTATTCAATATTTTTTCTCCTTATCCAGTATCCTTTCCTACCTACTTCTACATCAAGACCTAATCCAGTTTTTTTTAAGCAGTACTTTACTGCCTTTAGCTATTTTAAGAGTATGCAAGGATATTATGTTCTACTCTCCCCTGCACAACTCACCATATTCTCTGTGCATGCCTTCAAGGATCCACTATTTATTTATACTCTGTAGTCTTCCCACTTATAGCAAGGTAAGTGTATAAACTTCTGAAATGTTAATTGCAGGGGGAAAATACCATCAAGTTCAGACTATTCTATCTATTAGGTATTTAAAATGTTTTGGATACCTTAAAAGGTAAAGTTACACATTACACTTAACATTCCACAGACTTAATATGCTTTAAGTAGTATTAAAGTTAGAATGTGTTAAAAGTTAATACTGTTTTTTGCCTGCACATCTCTGAAATGCTATTAGAAGGGTGGCAAGCAGGGGGATACCTCTAGGAGCCAGGATGGATGGGTTTTATCCACAAATGGACAAAATACAGCCCACTGACTGGATCCAACCCACTAACTGATTGGATTCGGCCCACAGAGGGGTACCTCCCAATTGATTATTTGTGGCCCGCAGCTGCCCTTGCAGTGTTTCTCACAAAGCCAAGCCCTGCCTGGGGCAGCCCATGCCCCTGTAAAGCCTGAACCCACTGGCCTGGGCAGCATGCATAGATTCCAGCATGGTTGCTCCCAGTGCAGCTTCTGCTTGGCTCTCCTTGCCTTCAACAGTGGCTCTTCCTCCTGCTCTGTCTGTGCTGCTCTGGGCCAAGGGGAAGCTTCACTCACTGAAAGAACACCATTCCACTTCACTCCATCTCACTGGAAGGAAAAATGTTTTAGGTTCTGGCCCCAATGGTATTTTTACATTTAACATTTAATAGTCATCAGATAAAAAGAGATCTACAGCAATAGAATAGAATTTGCCCAACATGGGGCAGAAGACAAATCCCAATACCTCTTTCCTTCAGAAAATGCCAAGCTGACATAGTCAAATTCCCTTTGGCTTGCTCTCCTGCTCCCATGTATCCTTTCCTCTTAGCTGCCCAATGGATCTCTTTCAACAGGAAGGAACATTTGCAAAGCTTACCTTATGGCTTGGTAGCTCAAGAACTTCCCTGGGAGTATACATTCAGAAACAGTAGTTTCTCTACTTTCCTGGGCATGCCTAATCACTATGTTATTGATTCTAAAACATGGTATGGCCCTCCATCTCCTTCAGTTTTCACAGCTTATACTGAATTGTGCATCATCCCAGAGATGAGAAGGACTAAAATCTAGTTAAATGATTCATAATGCTATATACATGGCTAAAGTTACCTGTGTATGTGCTACTTACCCATTTAAAGATTGAGCCAGATTTAGGTCCATGTGGCTTCAATATCTTCCTTAAGGTTTTTATGATGCTTATCATTTGTGGGTTCATAGTTTAGGTAGAGTTGAATTCTGTCTGTCTGTAGATTGCTGTGTTAACACCTGCAGTGCACTGAACTGACATGGTGTCATTTCACTTGCCACTGCCATTAACAAAATGCCACTCCCACTCACCCTGGAACTGGAGGTAATCCCTGAATTAGACTGTAGAGCCAAAAGCTTTTGACACCACTGCTTTTCAAAGGTCAGTTTGTTTTCATTACTAATTCTTCAACGAAAGGGAAAACAGCAAAACATAGTAAAAAGAATACAACGTGGCCACATTATTATTGTTTATGAAATATTTATCATAAGACTGCTAGAGTTAATTGTGTCACTAAAGCTTTTATATTGGCGTGTTGTGGTGTTCTTTCAAGTGTTGATATTCCAAGCCAAAATAGAAAGTATTTAATAAATGGAAGAGTCATGAAGC
>NW_017729032.1:113506159-113508957 GCF_001723915.1 Gavialis gangeticus
TCCAAGCCAAAATAGAAAGTATTTAATAAATGGAAGAGTCATGAAGCATACTGACCAGAAAAGGAAATTTGGGGTATAGCAGAAGAGTCCTTGAAGTCAGTATATCAGTACAGTAAAAATGGCTAACAGGATACTAGGATGTCTCGACAAAGCAGCAGAGTACAAATCAAATAAAGTGGCAGTGTCCACAAAATGCCTTTAGTTCAGGTCATTTTTTTGCATTGGAAAGGTGACATTGCTGCAAAAAAACTGCTGTAGTGTTTAGGATAACAAGAATCATTCCTAATGCACAAGATAAAAAAAGTCAAGTACAGACAAAAATATCCACTTACATTAATCTTTGCAAATATGAAAAACAAGTACTGGACATAGATTCCTAAATTTCATGATTGCAGAAAATAATACATATACTGTGGAGTCTTAGATTTTTTTTTATAAACATATAATTGATAACTAGAGACCAGCGATTGCTTGGATTTATTTCAGCTCCACAGTAATCCCATCACATGAAATCTAACAAAGTTACCACACAAACTTATATCCTGAATTTGATTCTTTTTTTATCCAAATTTCAGCCACAGAAGACCAGATCCAATTTGTTTCCAAACACTTAAATCTAGGTTCCTTGGCATGAAAGAGTGATCCAGTTTCCCAGGGTAGAGATACAAAGGATCCCTATACTGTCAGTAGAGAAACTTAGAGTGCCTACAGATATTAACACCCCACTCTAACTCATGGCACTTTATGTAAAGTGTCATGAGTTAGAGCCCCCACAGGGGCAACAAACATTTGACTGTTGGGTGAGGGAGGGGGGCTGGAACTGGTCTGCATCGGCTCTGGCTAGCAGGCAGGGGCACTCCAGCAGCCTCTGAGGAGGTTTCCAAACTGCCTCTTTCCTTAGCCCCCCCTGCCCAACCCCAGCTCAATGGGGAGAGGAAGGGGGAAGGGGAGGAAGTTTCCAACTGCTGAATGGTCAGAGCTGAAGGAGAGGTAGGCTGGGATTTCTTCATAATCCCAGCCTAGTTCCCCCCAGTACCCCAGCTGGGGTAGATAGATGATGCCCACAAGGTGAGGGGGATTTGTTTTCCACCCCTCCCTCTTAGCTCTGGCCATTTAAAGCAGCCAGGAGCTCTCTCTCATTTCCTCTCTTCTCCTTCAAACCTGACAGTCCAGGGGCAGGACTGAACTGGTAGCACCACCCCAGAACTGTATCCCATGCATAAATAACTAAAACAAACCCCCCCCCCCCCAACAAGCTCTGAAGGGAACACAAGTTCCCTAAGGCACCATGCTTTAGAGCACCTTAATGTACTATCTCATTTGACTAGGGTTAAAGTGTTTGTGCAATCAGCCATTTAAAACGTACTCTGCAGTTGTGCACATGTGTTATGTCATGGCTGTAGAGCACTTTTAGGGGCCCAATCATGTAAAAAATGTCACTTACATATTCATCCTTAGATACTATTGAATAAGCAGAGTAGTAAGTAGACAACAGTTGCTCAGAGATGAGCAGCTCAAGAGAGGAACTGCCTTTTGGAGGCTTTTCTGAGAGCTAGTGACTATAGATGTCTGACTGGTGTTTGACTGCTTGCCTAGTACCTGGTGTGCATGGTTTTCTGTGGTGTGTGTGAATGTGTGTGTGTGTTTTTTTTATTTCCCCTCTAGAGTGACTAATTGACAGGAATTGCTCTGTGTGGAACTGGTGTAGCTAATTGAGGGGAGAAGCTAGGATGGGCAGCCAAATAAAAAGGCATGCATCAGTGAACAGAGAGAGCAGGGAAAAGAAGGCAGCAAACAGAGAGGGCTTTTCCATAGGAGTGATTCAGAGAACAGGAGACTGTGTGTATGTGCAGGCACATGTTTGTGTGTGCATGAATGCATGCATGGGCCCAAGTGAGAGTATTTATGTGTAGGTTTTCATGGTGTGGTTTTATTTTGTTGTTGTTTTGTTTCTTGTATTTTTTGTTTACAGCTTAGGTGCTCACCAGGGAGAAAAGAAGGCACAAATGGAGGCTAGTTCAGTAGTTGTTGTCTCTATGGGATGTGCCATGTTATTCCTTCCAGAGGGTCAACCCCCTCCTTGGAGGAAAACATTCAAAGGTTGGAAGCATGTGTGATCAGGCTGCATTACATCAAGAAAAAGGAAGATTACTTGGACAAGAGTTATGAGACGTTGATACCAGAGATGCCAAAGGGAAATGAGGAGAAGTTGCAGCAAATTAGTACTTGAAAAGGGAGGGCCCCCAGAAATGAAAAGGAGTGGATTGAAGTCTGCAACCTCTTTCAAACACTTTGCAGGTTCATAAATGGGGAAAAGCTAGAGGAGAGGACATCTCCAGGCATGATGCAGAAGACTCAGCATTCTAGAGAGCAGGAGCTGCAGAGCTCCAGAGATGGGGCTCAAGGACCACTGCACCAAGAAGGAAGACAATAGAGCTGGTGGTGGTTGACTCCCTTCTGCAGGGGACAGAGTCACCAATTTGTTATCCAGATTTGGTGTTACAGGAGGTGTGCTTTCTGGCTGGAGCCCAAATTCAGGATTTCAGAGGGAGATTGCCTAAGCTCATCTATCCCTCACACCACTGCCTTTTCCTGCTTCTCCATGTAGGCACCAATGATATTGCCAGGAACAACACTGAACAGATCAGATGCAACTATGAGACTCTTGGCAGGAAGGTTAAGAAACTTGGAGCATAAATGGCATTCTTATTGATCTTGCCCATGGAAGGCAAGAGCCCAGACAAATGTGTGGCTGAGATGGTGTTGTCAAATGCTCAAAAAAAAAAAAAAAAAAAAAA
>NW_017729032.1:113513957-113523795 GCF_001723915.1 Gavialis gangeticus
GCAGAAAATGTATGCTTCATCTTAAGTTTATCTCAGAATCATAATCAGTAGAAGGGTCTATAGGAATTCTATTTAAAACAACCACATTTTTTGCTAAAAGAGATAGTTTGAAGGGAACCAGCGATTAAGATATTGAAACCACCCCCCTTACAATGTTGGGTTATTCAGGTTTTTTTCCCAGAAAAAAAAAAAAAAAAGCATACAAGCAATGGAAAAATGGGCAGGTCACCAAGGAAGCTTATGAGAAAACAGCAATAATCTGCAGGGACAAAATCAGGAAGGCAAAGATAAAAAATGAACTGAACCTGGCAAGGGACACTAAAGAAGAGATTCTCTAAGTATATTGACCAGAAAAGAAAGTCTAAGGAAGCTGTAGGTTCCCTGAAAACTAGCCAGAAGAAACTCCTACCAGAAGATGTAAAGAAGGCAGAGGTAGTCAACAGCTACTTTGCCTCTAGCTTCACAAAAAAAAAAAAATATTAAGCTGCAGCTAGACACCTAATAATGATTAGTTTGATCAGGAAGGGGACAGAATGAAGGATGAGATAACAAAAGAAATGATCAGAGAGCTTTTGATGGGTCTGAATGAATTCAATTCAGCAGGGTAAACGCCATTCCAGTATTTTGAAAAAAAAATGACAGAGGACATCTGGGAGACCCTGGCAATGATAGTCATGAAGTTGTAGGAGATGGGCTGGGTACCAGAGGACTGGAAAAGGGCTAACATAATGCCCCTCATTAAAAAAGGCAAACAAGAATACATGGGGAGCTGTAAACTGATTAGTTTCACCTAAATACCTGGGAAGTTATTGAAGTATATCCTAAACAAGTCCATTTGCAAGCAACTGGAATAGGAAAGGCTGATCATATGCAGCTGGCATGGATTGACTAAGAACAAATCATGTCAAATAAAATGTATCTTCTTTAAAAGAGTATCTACTTGGGTGGATGAAGGGAATGCTGTGGATAGCATGTATTGGAACTTCAGCAAGGCTTTTGACAAGGTCCCACATGGCCTTCTCATAAACAAATTGGAGAAAAGTTGGCTAGACAAAGCTACTATAAAGTGGACAGACAAAAGCTGCAAGCAAAATGATTCATGTCAGAATAGCAGAAGGTTTTGTATGGAGCACTGGGCCCAGCACAGGGGTCTGTGCTGGGCCCAGTGCTGTTTAAAATGTTTATTAATGATTTGAATTCTGATAAAGAAAGCTACTTGAGCAAGTTTGCACATGACACAAAAGTAGGAAGGCTGAGAACAAGTTGTAGAATGGGAGCACAACTCAAAAGGATCTCAACAGATTGGAAAGATAGTCTGGAATTGTCAGGATGAAGTTCAGTGTTGACACATGTAACCTGCTACACCACAGGAAGAATAATTAGAAATGCAAAAAAAAAGGGGGGGGGTGAAGTCTGGCTCAATGGCAGCACTATGGAGAAGGATCTAGGAGCCTTGGTAGATCACAGACTCAATATAAATTTGCAGTGTGATTCAGCTGTAGAATAGGCAAATGTGATTTTGGAATGCATCACTAGAAGCATTAGGTGCAAGACACAAGAAATACCAGTGCCTCTCTACTCAGCACTGGCTAAGCCTCATCTAGAGTATTTTGTGCAGTTTTGGGGTCCCCATTTTTTAAAGAATGAGAAGTTTGAGAGCATCCAGAGGCAGGCAACAAAAGTGATAAAAGACTTGGAAGGCAAGTCATACAAGGAGAAGCTGAAAGAGCTAGGCACATACAGCTTGAGGAAAAGGTACTTAAGAGGGGACATGAAAGCAGGCTTCCAATACTTGAAGACCTGCCATAAAGAAGAGGCTAAAAGATAGCCAGAAAGAAACATGTGGCTACAGGGTGAAGAACAAAACTCTCACATGATCTCAGCCCAGCCCAGCCCCTCCCCCCACCTTTCACTAAGAATGGATTTCAACCTGTATATCTGACTTTCCAGAATACTTCATTAACTCCCACTACTTAGTGATCTGGTATTACCCAGACCACTCTCTGGTATGCAGTGCTGAATCATTACCTTTTGCATTTAACAGTTATTGGATAGAGGCAGCAGATCACAGATATTTGTACTCCAGTGACAGTAAGGATTCAGATGAGAAGCCAGGAGCTGCTACCTTCCAGGGCGGCCTCCAGTTTTCTGAGCTACATACTGTCCAGGTTTTTCACTGTGTCCTAGCCCTATATACTTTCCTGTCTTGCCCAGGAGACCAACTTCTAAACTGTAGTGGGGTGGTTAGAGCACTGTGCTTGATAGAGTAATTCAGGTTCAAAACTTCTTTAGACCAAGACTAGAGAGAGACTAGAACCTGTGGGTGTAGAGGGGTCTTTCAGGGATTTAGGAAAGGATAGACCTGAACCTAGACTACAGGCAGTTCCTTTGGCAGGTTCATCACCCATTCACCTTCTTGGGCTAAACCATAAAATAGCCTCTGTCACTTTTCTTGAACTTGTTTTCTGGAATAGGTGGACCATGTGTCTACCTGCCCAATATTGTGATTGCTCAATCTACAGGTGTATGCTTATGCTGTTTTAGAGTGAACCCAGGATCAAAAATGACCAAGTAGATAGCTGAAAAATTGCTATTTAGGGAAACAGAATTCTGCCCTAGGTGTGCAGGCATACAAAATGGCACTTTTCTAGGCATGTCCAGAAACCAAAATTAAAGGGGTTCTGAGAAAAAAAAGGTAGGCATGGAGTGAATACAAGTTCCTAATATGGCTTTTGGCTAATGGGTAGTGCTCAAACTGGTTCACCTTTGGTGATTTAAGCACCTAAAAACAGGCCCAAATTCCTCTTCAGGTATATCTAAGATCAATCTGGATTTCATCCCATATATTCCAAAATCACCCTTTGCATTCTGTGAGTGTAAGAGAGGAAGACTTTCTGGAAAAAGAAAAATGTATGAATTGATCATTGAGCAGCTCGCATGTGTGTGGTAGCATTTATTATGGTGGTTGTGCGCTAATCTGAGACTTAAGGCCACTCACTCTTGCTCTCCTTCAAAGATCTATTCCACATTTATTTCTAATCAGCCACCCTATAATGTTTTTGTTTCATTTTTTTCTCTCATTCTCTCTCAATCCTACTTATTTTGTTGCTTCTTGCCATTATGCTATTTTTTTCTTTTAGACTCTCATTCATTGAGCTTGGTCATCAGTGCACAACTGCATTTATTTTGGGGTTCTTTATGCAGTTCTAGAACTCTAACAACATATATCATTTTATATTACATTCTTATGGGAAGCTAGTCCATGATAAATTTTCATGACGCTTTATAAATGAGCCAACCACATAGTCAAAAATAAATTGCTATATATTAACACCATAAGATACTCAGTTTTTGCAAAACATATCTTTTATCATAAAATAATTAGAGGTGCATCAATATATTGGCTGCATATTGAATCAGCACCAATAAGAGGGAAATTTACAATACTGGTTGGGGGTAGGGGGTTGGCTGTAGTAACTGATAATATTCTCTGATAAATATAGTTAATTATGCCTTCTGGCCACGACTTTCAGGCACCTGGGTTCCCTTTCACCTATGGGGCTGCCCCCCACCCCCCCGTCCTTCCACCCAAGATGCCTGGGTTCCCTTGAAAAAACATCGGGTTTCCCCTTGTGGGCAGGCAGCATTCTAGCCTGCAAGGGTCCTGCTTGGGGCTGCTGGGAGAGGGACACACAGTACAGCTGCACACATGCATGTGGCCAGGAATACAGCTAGGAAGCATGGAGAGCTGTTCCCTGCAGGTAAGTATGAAGGGAAAGGGGAACGGGGATTGGGGGGGGGCAGATCGAGGCCCCCACAGTGAGGGAGGGAGTGGGGCAGAGGAAGGAGCTAGGGGCACTGTCAGGGTGGTGCATAGGGCCCGGCCCTGGGGTGGGGAGTGGGAAGGAGCCATGAGCAGCTTGTCCAGGGATTGAGAGGGAGGTGGCTCCCTGTCACTGTGTGCACCCCCTGGGGAGGCATGGGGGGGCATATGCCCCCAAGATTTGTGCATGGGATAGATGCAGGATTCTCACTATGCACTTGGGGCTCTCCACGGTGCTGCCCTTCCCTCAGGAGCCCCATGTCGGCTGCTTACCCCCTGACTGACCAGCAGCAGTGGGGGCAGCAAGTTTTGCCCCCTGCTGCCAGGCAGGCAGGAGGTATGCAGACAGTGTGTGGCTCCCAGGGCAAAGGCAGCACAGTGAAGAGCCCCAAGCCTACAGCAGGCAGCCCTCACCACCCTCTCCCTGCTTGGCTCTGCCCCACTTAAAAACATCCGTGCACTTTAAAAATGGTGGTGGTGGCACTTGAACTAAAGTGCCTCCATCAGCATTTTTAAGCACTGGGATACTGACACATGTGACACAGGAGGCTGCTGGAGTGTTCCAAAAAAAAGGTTTGTTTTATATCAGTACATTTTTAAGTACTGACATAGATAAACTTTTGTTGTTTTTGTTTTGGCACACTCCAGCAGCCTCTGTCATCATATGTAACCAAGTTGGTCATTGGGTCAGTATCAGTCGATATGGCTAGTTAATAGTTGGCTATTGGTATTGACCAAGAAAATCTTTAGCGGTTCACCCCTAAAAATAATCCCAACCAGACACTGGTTACTTCTCTCTACACATATGTATAGCCTTGCTGCAACTAATCTTAGTTTAATCAGCCTTACTATAACTCATTTTTGACACATTCTCCTCTATTTAGGAAATATTTACTAAAAGACTGCCCTCAGTAAGAAAACTATCCTGAATCAGGATCTCTCACTGAATTCATTAAAATCCTAATTGCCAGTCACCGTTTTCATGTGCTGGCCAGATGCTAAATGCTTTCGTTTTTAAGATGCTCTTTAATGATCATATAGGACACTGAAGGAGGGTCAAGATTTTACCAACATGACTAATTGCAATGACTGATTTTCCCTTGCCATTTGACCAAGTACAATTGTGAAATGGCTACAGTATGTACAAAGCCAACCCAAATATAATATGATTTTCCCCTTGTTCCTGTTGAAAGCTTTCCTAATTTTAATTTAAATAACTTAATAAAAATCATCATCATATTTGTTATTTTTCTTAACTGTTATTCTAGATTATCTACTTTGTTTTATCTCTAAAAATTGTGTGATGCAGTGAGAGTCCCTGCAAGCAATTCTGAACAACAGTATATAGAATAAATATCAGTGGCAGGAACACATTAAGTACTTAAAACAATCCCAGTGAAGCTACAACAAAAATAAACAGAATCAGCAGAATGCTCATCAAAACATAAGCCAAAAACCATTCTTCTAATAGAACAAGTTGTCCTTTTGATTAATCAAACAGAAATTAAAATAATTTTAAGCAATTATAACATTTATTGTCAAAAGTCTAACACAGACAGAGACAGTCATTAAAAGCATGCAGATTCTTACCTTTTATTGAAATAAAAGGGAGTTGAGCACTTGCATATCCTTATATTTGTTGTTTAGGAATGAAAGAATGATACATTTTTGTTAATATATCCATGCACCCCCAAAGGATAGATGCCTAAATTTATGAGGTACTAGAACTGGAGATGGATACATCAGTTGTATTAACCTGTAGCTCTTTCCTGCAAGAGCTGGCAGTGTAGAAGAGAGATGAGGATGGAAAAAGAGCCTGAATTCATACAAAGAATGATAACTCAATATTTTGAAAAATGAGGTTGTGACCTTTACAAGATGAACATGGAGTAACAGGGCTTATGAGCAATGTCATTCACAAAATCACTTTATATAGTTTCTGAAAGCCCACATGTTATACAAAATCATCATAGGAGCTTTCTAGCCAAGTATTCTGTAAAGTAGTGTATTTAAACAATCTTGGGTGGTCAAACAATCAGTTAATTACCTGTTGGTAATGGAATCACTACTGCATCTATCCAGTAAGTCTTAGTTCTTTGAAACAACAAGGATATTGACATTTTCCTTGGAAAAAAAACTCACACAAAATAGTTTAATTTCCATAATGATTTGTGGAGTTTTTTTGTTTTTGTTTTTTGTTTTAAAGAAATGTCTCTCATCTATTTGCTATTAAAATAATGCTGTTGGGTCATACTCTTCATAAATATCCCCTACACTAATACTAAAGGATGGGAATTTGGCAAGCATCTTCATGTTTTTAAAGTATTTATATAGTAAACACAAGTAAAGAAAATAAACATTATGAAAGAAAAAACAGAAGAAAAATGTATAAAACAATCAAAATACACTTTATTTGTGAATAAACAGTTACAGTAACATTTCAGAAGTGTCTACAATTTTAGCAAGTATTCAGACACCTATGGCTAAATTCTGTTAACCTTTACTTATCAATGAGCACTTACTATGACAGATTACAGTATTACTTTATTTCTGGTTTAAATGTGCCTATGTTATAATAATATTGCACGTTTCCATTTCTCTGAATAGCTTGTACACAGAAAAAGAAGGGTTAATTGTATTTGGGACTAGAACTATGGATATATGCTTAAGTGCTCTATTTTTATTGGGTAGTGGGACATCAAGCAATAGTGAGTTAATCTGCCTATGCTGATACATCAAGTGGAGCTCATGATAACATGCTTCTGTTCCTGGGTTCAGGAAGGTGCTTGAGAGAAAAGGTTAGATGATGTTAGATGTAACCTTGCTCATGTGTTAAATGCTCTTAATATGAGAGTGTCCATGCATTAAGGAAGGAAAACAGGTTGTAAATGTCCTCTGAACATCTCAAAGTTACACCTCTTTGGGTGAGGATTACCCCAGCAGGTGGCTCACGCTGCAGTAATGTCAGTCTGCCCCAAGGGGTCAATGCTATTAATCTGCAGTCCTCCCATGACAATCTATCACCGAGAACTCTAATGCCCTGGACTGACAGAGAGCTGGGGGGAAATGGGCAGCTGCAGATAAGTGGGGAGCCATGGCTGGGGGTAGGGAGAGGTGAGTAAGGAGCTTCTAGGAAGCAGAGGGTAAGATGGAGAGTGGGGGTGGAGGGGAAGGAAGGGGGATGGGATTGGGGAGCTTCTGGAGATTCAGGTAACCATGTAGTACACTTGGAAGCTCTTATCAATGCCCCAGCCCTCTATTGGTAAATCAGAGCTGTGCACATTACAGAGGGCATTAACTCTTAACATGTGACTGCTAATAGCAGACGCAAACTTTAATGCTGCCTAAATTTCCTTAGAGGTAGCACACACAAGTTGCAACATATAACAACACCAAAGACCATACAAAGAGACCTTGAAATAGGAGATACCCAAAACAAAGGGGAGGGAGAGAAATAAAGGCCAGACAAGAGTAGCCTGGAATGGCTAGCAATTTGTCATCTGCTACTGTGACTGACCAGTCATATTTAGGGTCCCATCAGCTCACCCCACATGGAGAAGGCACGAGCCCTAGAGCAGCAAACCCCTGGCTAGGCAGGAATTTCCCACCTAGTCAGGGGCTCACTACTAGCTGCCCCACCAGTGGATGGGGTAGGGGACATGAAGAAGGCAATAAAACATTGCTTTAAACTTGAGCTGTCTTATCTGGTCCTGGCTGGGTAACCATATCCAGCAGGATCGCTCACTCTGTGGTCAAAAACATCATAAGTAGGGACCTACCGAATTCATGGCAGAAGTGAGGCCGCTTCATTAATCTTACAGGTAATTTCTGTGTACTTCCTCATTGCTGATTGTTAGAGGGGCCCCACTGCTCCTGCTCCTCACTCCCCACTCACTGCTCACTCCTGTTTGGCAGGGAGGTGAAAACTGTGGTTTTAAATATGGGGCCATTTTGCCTCCTGCCACTGATTGGTGGAGAGGCTCTGGTGGCCCAGCTGCTAGCTGCTGAACAGTGGGGAGGCAAAAATGGTGCCATATTTAAAATTGCAGTTTTCACTTCCTCACCAATTGGAAATAAGTGGGGAATGGAGAGTGGGGAGCATCGAGTTGCTGGGCCCCTCTGCCAATCAGAGGAAGGGGGGCAAAGGTGGGGAACATGCAAGATTAGAAAAGCCACAGTACATCCCTAATAATAGGACAATGATTTTCACCATATGAAACTTTCAAACTTTCAAACCTTGAAGGATAACCCAGACAATGAATGACCAGAAAGAAGAAGCATCATTGTCTCCAGGGACGTAGTGAGATGGAACATCAACACTGCAGCTCTGAGTGAGACTAGATGACCAGATGAGGCTCAGCTGAGGGAAGAGGCCACACCTGCTTTGGGAAGTGAAAATTGGCTCAGTTCAGATGTGTTCTCAGAGTTGGCTTCACCATCAATAATCAGCTCATCAGTCAGTATATGGATCTCTGTCAGAATTAATGAACATCTTATGACCTTCTATCTTAAGTATAGCAACAACTAATACACCATCATCATCAGTGCATGCATCCCAATGCTTGATGCTGATGATGATGTCAAAGACCAATTTTACTCCAACCTTAAGCATGTACTGACACTGATTAGCACTCACAAGGAGGACAAGATCATTCTTCTCAGTGACTTCAGTGCCAGAGTTGGACATGGCCTACAACTTTGGAGTGGCACTATTTGGAAAGAAGGAGTAGGGAAAGCCAATTTATACTCAAATCCAATATAAGGGACATGTTTCCCATGCTGACTGGAAGCAAAACATCTTGTTTTGGATTTGAGAAAGTATGGCATCTACCCTTTTGAATTTCTTATTAATCACTGATCTTCAGCTTTAGGCACCTCCATATCTTTGGAAATATGGCCCTGAAGCACCAAAATCCCAAGGACTTCTAATGAGACTTATGCTATTAAAGTGTCAAAGTGCCTAAGTTATTTTGAAAACATAATTTTATTTCCTAAATTAATGAGGAATTTTCCAAAATATTGCCTACTGTTTTAATATTATAAGTATACTTATCTATATTGTTCAAATGATTTTTGGAAAATTATGTGTCTATCTTTAACATAGACAAAGATTCCAATCCAGAAAATAATCCCTATTCATCCAAATGCTTAAACACAGATTGACTATCAGTACATTCTTAAATTTCATTGAATATTATTTTGTTTTTATCATAGTGTTATTGGTAGCTATAGGAATTCAAATGGCTACTTAATTATTGTTTAATATCAGCAGCCCTGAGAGTTCCCTGCACCCTCTACCCACTGCAGGGGTCTGATAGTGGGAGCTGCTGTCTGGCT
This sequence comes from Gavialis gangeticus, assembly GCF_001723915.1. Classification (NCBI taxonomy): domain Eukaryota; kingdom Metazoa; phylum Chordata; order Crocodylia; family Gavialidae; genus Gavialis; species Gavialis gangeticus. The sequence goes on from NW_017729032.1 coordinate 113,523,118, forward strand.
GTGACCTGCTGTGCACCTGCCAGACTCAGATGGGGACTGCACAGCCAGTAGAGCCATCTGCCCCTCTGGGCCAGCTGACAGTGGACTTTGGTTGCAGGGTTGGCCTTTCTGCGGCACTACTGCCATTTGTGCCCCCTGCCCGGCCATCTGGGCAGCCATCACCCAAAAGATGTTCTGGGTGTGGTGGCCTGCTTTGAACTGTCAAAGCATGTCCTCCTGGCCCCATTTGGCCAGGAGGACAGCCATAGCCATCCGGGTCCAAGGTGCCAGCTCTGAGCAGACAGGGTCTTGCCTCTGGCCTCCCTAGGAGGAATTCTGGTGTTCCCTATTGGAAAACTGAAAAATCCCTGATGAAAAAATCCCAAAGTCACTCTGTAAAATCGCTCCAAATCCATGTTCCTCCACAAGTAAAAGAAAAGACCACTGTAAAGACAGAGAGCAAGACAGAGACAGTGATCAGTTGGACAGTGATTTATAGTGTTAAAGCAAGTCTCTTACCATAATAATAAAGTCAACTCTAAATGCATGCTTCATGAATTAATGAATACATGTTTTGCTGCACTCACACAGGGTGATGGCCCCCACACAAGGGGTTTGCCCCCTCAACAGGAGATTTGGCCACCCCAACAGGGTGTTCGGCCCTCTCACAAGGGTTATGGCCCCCCAACAGGGGGTTCA
>NW_017729032.1:113524273-113524795 GCF_001723915.1 Gavialis gangeticus
CATGAGTCAGGAGCCCTGGGGGGGCTGGTGGGGGGAGCTGCTAGCCCTGGCAGGGGTTGGGGGCCTCAGAGGACTGGTAGGGGGGCAGCCCTGTCAGGGGTTGGGGGAGTGGGCAGGGACATTAGGGGTTCCTCCTCATAGTCCCCTCCCCCCTCCTCTAGCCCCCCTGACCCCTTTCTCACCGGCACCAGAGCCCTGGTGCTGAAGCATGCGGCCTGGCCGGCCCTGTGTTTCAGCACCAGGGTGAGGGGCCAACCATAGAGATGCTCTGGCAGCCAGAGTGCCTCTATGGAGGACCCAGCCTCTGGTTGCCTCAGCTTTTTAATCATCAGCCTGCCCCACTTTTTAAACATCAATTTTTTTAGACCTCTGGATACCCAAGGGTATAATTTTCTCTTCGAGCTGCAAATATTTTTTGTTCCCACATGTGCCTGTTGCCCTGCCTCAAAGGGGTTTGAGGCAGGGCAAAAGGCATGTGCAGACTTATGTGGATGTGCCCAGTGTGTGTGTCTACATCTGCAT
>NW_017729032.1:113529795-113530123 GCF_001723915.1 Gavialis gangeticus
AGAAGCATGGATGGGGCTCCAGGAACTCCTGGCAGAGCCCCCCCTCCCCCCCCAGGCAGCACAGAACAGCAGAGGAGGAGGAGGGCTGAGGCTGGGGTAAGGCTGCTGGGGCTGTCACCCTGCCCCTCACTGCATGAGTAGGGCCCCAGTCAGCCAAATGGCAGCTACAACTGCTAGCAAGTGCCAGGGGACATTTCTTTTGTTTTAAGTATGGGGGGCAAGGATCAGGGTGGCTTGGGAGAATGGGGTCAGCCAGGGCAGGGGGAGAGGGCCTTGGGGGGTGGCCAGGGGGAGGGGCCAGCCTCAGCATGAGTCAGGAGCCCTGGGG
>NW_017729032.1:113530190-113530866 GCF_001723915.1 Gavialis gangeticus
CATGAGTCAGGAGCCCTGGGGGGGCTGGTGGGGGGAGCTGCTAGCCCTGGCAGGGGTTGGGGGCCTCAGAGGACTGGTAGGGGGGCAGCCCTGTCAGGGGTTGGGGGAGTGGGCAGGGACATTAGGGGTTCCTCCTCATAGTCCCCTCCCCCCTCCTCTAGCCCCCCTGACCCCTTTCTCACCGGCACCAGAGCCCTGGTGCTGAAGCATGCGGCCTGGCCGGCCCTGTGTTTCAGCACCAGGGTGAGGGGCCAACCATAGAGATGCTCTGGCAGCCAGAGTGCCTCTATGGAGGACCCAGCCTCTGGTTGCCTCAGCTTTTTAATCATCAGCCTGCCCCACTTTTTAAACATCAATTTTTTTAGACCTCTGGATACCCAAGGGTATAATTTTCTCTTCGAGCTGCAAATATTTTTTGTTCCCACATGTGCCTGTTGCCCTGCCTCAAAGGGGTTTGAGGCAGGGCAAAAGGCATGTGCAGACTTATGTGGATGTGCCCAGTGTGTGTGTCTACATCTGCATTAGATCTAGAAGCAGTTTAGTAATGAGTAAGCTACTCATGAGCAGGGTTCCTGGTTTTCTCTGATTTTTGAAAAAAACCTTAGTTTTCAGTTTAAAAACAAAAACAAACCCACATCCACATTTTTCCATGATTTAAATGAAACACCACTAATAT
>NW_017729032.1:113535866-113536163 GCF_001723915.1 Gavialis gangeticus
CGCTCCAAATCCATGTTCCTCCACAAGTAAAAGAAAAGACCACTGTAAAGACAGAGAGCAAGACAGAGACAGTGATCAGTTGGACAGTGATTTATAGTGTTAAAGCAAGTCTCTTACCATAATAATAAAGTCAACTCTAAATGCATGCTTCATGAATTAATGAATACATGTTTTGCTGCACTCACACAGGGTGATGGCCCCCACACAAGGGGTTTGCCCCCTCAACAGGAGATTTGGCCACCCCAACAGGGTGTTCGGCCCTCTCACAAGGGTTATGGCCCCCCAACAGGGGGTTCA
>NW_017729032.1:113537065-113538033 GCF_001723915.1 Gavialis gangeticus
CATGAGTCAGGAGCCCTGGGGGGGCTGGTGGGGGGAGCTGCTAGCCCTGGCAGGGGTTGGGGGCCTCAGAGGACTGGTAGGGGGGCAGCCCTGTCAGGGGTTGGGGGAGTGGGCAGGGACATTAGGGGTTCCTCCTCATAGTCCCCTCCCCCCTCCTCTAGCCCCCCTGACCCCTTTCTCACCGGCACCAGAGCCCTGGTGCTGAAGCATGCGGCCTGGCCGGCCCTGTGTTTCAGCACCAGGGTGAGGGGCCAACCATAGAGATGCTCTGGCAGCCAGAGTGCCTCTATGGAGGACCCAGCCTCTGGTTGCCTCAGCTTTTTAATCATCAGCCTGCCCCACTTTTTAAACATCAATTTTTTTAGACCTCTGGATACCCAAGGGTATAATTTTCTCTTCGAGCTGCAAATATTTTTTGTTCCCACATGTGCCTGTTGCCCTGCCTCAAAGGGGTTTGAGGCAGGGCAAAAGGCATGTGCAGACTTATGTGGATGTGCCCAGTGTGTGTGTCTACATCTGCATTAGATCTAGAAGCAGTTTAGTAATGAGTAAGCTACTCATGAGCAGGGTTCCTGGTTTTCTCTGATTTTTGAAAAAAACCTTAGTTTTCAGTTTAAAAACAAAAACAAACCCACATCCACATTTTTCCATGATTTAAATGAAACACCACTAATATACATATACATATACTTTTTTTAAACCAAAAATTGGGGATTTTTTTAAATCAGAGGAAACCAGGATTTCTGCTCATGCATAAATGCTCCTGGGCAGGCATCTACATGTGTTGGGAAGTGGGAGAAGATTTGCTGCTAATGTCAGGAAACTGCTTTTGCTTCCTGAGGCCCTGCAGTGGGCCCCTGCTGCCAGCAGTGAGAGCTCTAGGCTCCCCCTGAGTGCTAGCTCAGGGGCTGGCAGGGAGCATGAACACAGCTGTCTTCTGGCTAGGGCTGGGACATTGCTCCCTGCCC
>NW_017729032.1:113543033-113543251 GCF_001723915.1 Gavialis gangeticus
ACACAAGGGGTATGGGCCCCCAACAGAGGTTTTGGCCTCCCAACAGGGGGTTCAACCCCAAACAAGGTGTATGGGCCCCCACAGGGGCTACCACCCCCCTTGCAAGATCCACATGCCCCACCCCAGCCTAACTGACGTCCCACGTTGCCCCATCCCCCACCAGTTGCTACAGCCCCCCAGCCCCACCCCCACCCCCACTCTGCCAATTGCTGCATCCA
>NW_017729032.1:113543590-113553299 GCF_001723915.1 Gavialis gangeticus
CATGAGTCAGGAGCCCTGGGGGGGCTGGTGGGGGGAGCTGCTAGCCCTGGCAGGGGTTGGGGGCCTCAGAGGACTGGTAGGGGGGCAGCCCTGTCAGGGGTTGGGGGAGTGGGCAGGGACATTAGGGGTTCCTCCTCATAGTCCCCTCCCCCCTCCTCTAGCCCCCCTGACCCCTTTCTCACCGGCACCAGAGCCCTGGTGCTGAAGCATGCGGCCTGGCCGGCCCTGTGTTTCAGCACCAGGGTGAGGGGCCAACCATAGAGATGCTCTGGCAGCCAGAGTGCCTCTATGGAGGACCCAGCCTCTGGTTGCCTCAGCTTTTTAATCATCAGCCTGCCCCACTTTTTAAACATCAATTTTTTTAGACCTCTGGATACCCAAGGGTATAATTTTCTCTTCGAGCTGCAAATATTTTTTGTTCCCACATGTGCCTGTTGCCCTGCCTCAAAGGGGTTTGAGGCAGGGCAAAAGGCATGTGCAGACTTATGTGGATGTGCCCAGTGTGTGTGTCTACATCTGCATTAGATCTAGAAGCAGTTTAGTAATGAGTAAGCTACTCATGAGCAGGGTTCCTGGTTTTCTCTGATTTTTGAAAAAAACCTTAGTTTTCAGTTTAAAAACAAAAACAAACCCACATCCACATTTTTCCATGATTTAAATGAAACACCACTAATATACATATACATATACTTTTTTTAAACCAAAAATTGGGGATTTTTTTAAATCAGAGGAAACCAGGATTTCTGCTCATGCATAAATGCTCCTGGGCAGGCATCTACATGTGTTGGGAAGTGGGAGAAGATTTGCTGCTAATGTCAGGAAACTGCTTTTGCTTCCTGAGGCCCTGCAGTGGGCCCCTGCTGCCAGCAGTGAGAGCTCTAGGCTCCCCCTGAGTGCTAGCTCAGGGGCTGGCAGGGAGCATGAACACAGCTGTCTTCTGGCTAGGGCTGGGACATTGCTCCCTGCCCCCAGGGAGCTGCCTGTTGCCAGGGCAGAGGTAATTTCCCACCGCCTCAGCAGCAGGGAGCTCCCAGTACTGGCTTCCTGATTAGGGCAGGGGACTTGGAAAAAGCTTCAGGGGAGGTGCAGGTGCCAACAGAGCAGCAAGCCCCTGGCTAGGCAGGAATTTTCCACCTAGCCAGGGGCTTGCTACTAGCTGCCCTACCAGTGGATGGGATAGGGGACTGGGACCTGCCCTACCCCTGAAGATTTTTCCAAACCTCATCCCTGACCAGGACAGTTCCCAGCCCCTGCTCTGTGATTGCAGGGTAGGGGCTGGAGAGCCTGTTTCCTGCTCAGCTCCATGAGTGTGTAGCAGATTCTCCCAGCCCCACCACTCACCAATCGTGATGGCAAAGTGGAGGGGATCTGGAGATTCCTGCTGCCAGACAGGGGGACATAGTCCCTGCCTGGGCTGCAATAGAGGAGCCCACTTGAGCAGCAGGCAGCTCCTGGGGGCAGGGAGAAATTTCCCACCCGTTGGTGGCCATCTGACTGGGAGCAGATTTGTTCTCAGTCAGGTGTCTACACGAGCACATCTGCATAGTTAGTAAATCACAAGTAAATTTGCAAGGAGCAAATGTACTCATGATTAGCAAAGTTTACTGCACAGTAGGTATGTGCATGTGCAGATACACATGCCTACTGTACAGTAAACTATGCTACTTCACAGTACAGTGTCTCATGTAGATGCACCCAGTATGAGCTAGCAGGGGGGTACTTAATAAAGGGAGCAGCACATTCGTTCTGTACTCTTACTGAATTTCATGTTAAAAAAGACTACTCAGTCCTGTATAATTATGTAGTATGACTTTTTTTTATTTAATACCTGTATACTGTTCTTTCAGTTATAAATAATCTCTTGTCTGTGCCAGGTATAGAAGTTTCCTAATGAACCTTCTTAAAATTGTATAGAAATATATTCCAGACTCTAATCATAAAAAGAATGGATTCTATTTTCTATTGAATTCTTTGTTTTTTCATTCATCCAATTACCAAATCCCTTTCTAACTGTTGTCATGATATCCTACCTTAAGGAGAAAACAAACTAACAAATAATTTCTTTTTCCAGATGTTAAATTCTGTATTGTGATGTGCTGAATTGCTAATCATTTCCTAGTTTTGTTGGAAAACTCCCTCTGTTATGTTATTAAAATTAAAGTACCCCCAAAGACTAGTATCTCAAAAGCAATGTTACTTAAAACACAGTGCATATATTAAGGGCTTTTACATTTTGAAGTTTATTTTATGTTTTAGCTCTCTCTTGATTCCTCATCTCAATATCTCCTGCAATTCAACCCCACAAAATGCATTAAAATAATATGAAGGCAATATTTTCAACACAATGCGTAGGGATTTAGCTCTGTGCCTCCCAATTCTGTTAAAGTAAGATGCATAATGTCTTTGGATAATGTACCGAATATCTATCCCCAGGGTCTAACTTAAACTAACAATAACTTTGAATTTTAAAGGAAAGCTGAAGCTTTCCTTTCAATATGTTTCTTTACACTGAGAAGTTGAAAGACATACATTACATGATTTTGGTGAGCTGGTTTTGGAGAATGTCATATCATGTACAAACAGTTTTGAATTTCTGATTTGAGAAGTATTGCTTGTCCTCCTTTCTCTCTTTTTCTCTGTTTCTCTCTATATGCACACACACATTATATAATGTATATAACTTTCCTTTACTACTTTTGTGTTTACCTCATTTTTATTTTATAGGAAGGGACCATCTTTCTTAACTGTTGTGACTCAATCAGAAATGCAAATAAAGAATTTTCTAACTATTTTTTCCATAACTCTGAGACATCAAAATATGATTTTTTTCCCCTCGTTTTTGCACTAGCAGTATTATTTGAAGATTTCAAGGTCTTTATATGCAGAAGTGAATATATCTTCACAATGACTATTATCGGTATGGATTGTGTTATTATCCTATTTAAATGGATTGCAAAGAAAACTGTAGAGTATAATTTAGAAGCTGATTTCCTGACTTCTACTGCTTCAACTCCTTTCCTTGATGCCAAACTAATTTTTATATACTCTTCTCAATTTATTCTGCTGAGAGGCAATTTGCATGTGGTAATTTCAGAACAGCAGTCCAAGAAAATTAGCTGGTGTTTTGCTGTAAACAACATAAGGGCTATTGAAGGAACGGTATCAATGTCACAAAGACCAGCAACCATCTACGGCATATTCCTATAAACACTCATCAGAAATCTATGCAGGAGTTGATTCTGCCTGCAAGGTATTCATGTCTGTTCTGTTCCTGCAACTCAACTGAGTGGAGGAAATTTTTGTCAGATGACGAAATGGAGGCTAGGCAAAGCCTCTTTAGAAGATGACTGGAAACAGTAAAAGATCCAGAATCAATAACCACAAATACCTGGAAGGATCCACTCCCACAGTAATTCCCAGAGAAAACTTACACATACATAATTTATGTGTTTAGCCCTATTCAGACTAGTATTTCAGTATCTGATACATATTAGTAACACATCTTTCAGAGGATTCCTGTGAATTTATGTTTTACAGATTGGACACTAAGGTTGTAAAGAGACACTGCCTTTGTTTACTATCCATTTTTTTATGGCAGCACAGAAGCTAAGCAAATGGTGGTATGATTTTACACTGCTTTTTTTGAGGCTGACAACTATTTACTTTAAGACAAGAGAGCACGGGCAGTCCAGAACTGTTTTTCCCAGAATTTACCGTTCTGTACATTTGTATACCTTATTGAGATTGTCTGAAAACATAATAGAAGAAAAATTTGAATAAACCATTATTGCCAGAATAATTAAACAATTTCCCCAAACATAATAAGAACATCTTTCTTTGCAAGAATATCAAATGGTTAATTCAGGTAACATCCTGTATTATAGATTCAAAGCTAAATAGCAGTCATTTTGAAATTACAGTGTGCTTAAAATTGAAAGGACACTTTCTAGGGTTTTTAATATTTAAAAGTGCTTGACAATTACGAAAGAAATATTGTTTTACATAGTTTTATCTTACGAAAACAAACAAGACATCTGTTGAAGCAAACAACTGTGAAGATTTTAGTTCACTTTCTGGTCTGCTCATGGTTTTAATACAGATAAGTTCAAGGATTTAGTTTTTGAAACTTCAGACTCACATACACAAAAAAAGCCTAAGTTTGCTTTGTGAGCTACTATGAATTCCAGATGTTTTATACCTTGCATTGTTCCCAGGTGTATTGTCTAGAAGATTAAAAATTTCTAAAGAAAATGGAAAATGTATCTACAAGTTACGAAATAACTACTACTTCACATGATTACAGTGTTATCATGCCTTGGGCTATATCCCACTAAATCAGTAGCGCTCAGTTTTGACTCTGTGGATGAGATGAAAGGTGCTGGGTTGGTCTGTGGGCTAGATCAGTCCCTGCACCGTCCCTGTATGCTGGAATCAAATACTTTCCACCAGGATCAGACTCCATGGTCCTACCTTTCCCTGACCCAGTTGTACATGCTCAGATCAGGCTCCGCACTATGCTGTGCAGCCAACCTAGCATGTAGGGCCACTGCCTGCAGGGCTCTTCATGGATCTATGGATGCATCTATGGCAAGTATAGGCAATGTTTTTTGGCCAGAATGCCGAAAAAACCACAATGTCTACTTTGGAAGGTGCTGGAGTGCCAACTTGTTGGAGCCCAGCTGTTTGCAGCCTCCTGGATGCAGCCAGCCCACGGAGGCCAGTCTGCTTGCAGCAGGGCTTGCAGCCTCCCAGCTGCCTTCTCGGAGCAGCCTGGGCTCTGTGGCTCCCAGCTGCTTGGAGCCCAGGCTGGCAGTGGTGTGCTGAGCAAAATGGCCTTGTGTGCCATGCTCGACACACGTGCTGGGAGTTACTGACCCCTGATCTATGGGTTTGATGACATAGCTCTGGGGGCTGGATTTGGCCACAGATTGGGGGTTGAGTATCTCTGCATTAAAAAATTACATTAATAGACTCTAATACTGAGTTTAAATAGAAGGTGATTTGCTGCTCCCTATACTTAATTTACTTCTTTAACTAAAAAGCTATTCTTTAATCCCAAGATCTTCATCATATAAAAACACCAATCACCCAGATTCTTTAAGAATCATGCAAGATCTAAAACAAGCACATAGTCTTAGTCTTATCTTGCTTCACACAGGCAAGAAGTCCCAGTGAAATTTGTTTATTCATAGAAACATATGCTTGTCAGTGTGCAGACAAGTTCTTGTAGGATCTTATTCTAGTTTCACTTACATATTGGAAGTTTTACCATTGATATTAATCCTTCCTTTTTGTGTCCTTGGGACAAGGTATTTAGCATAATTCACAGATTTATTGGAATATGACAGAGCCACACTGTGAGCACTTCTGCTACGGCCTCATACTTGCAACCTCTGGCTGTCAACTGGGCACCTTAGCACCTGCACCACCTCAGCCCCCTTTTATTTCAATCTTAAAGACCCCCTAGGTAGGGGGAGCATCACATCCCTTGGAAGCCCATTCCAAATTTTGGCCACCCTCACTGTGAAGATGTTTAGCCTAAATCTGCTCTGTCAGTTTGTGACCATTGTTCCTTGTTACCCCAAGGGGTGCCCTGGTAAACATAACATCTCCGATACCTTGCTGTGACCCCCTAATTAATTTGTAGATGGCCAGAAGATCACCTCACAGCCATCTCTTGCAGAGGCTGAAGAGGCCCAGGTCCCTCAGTCTCTCATCATAGGGCTTGGCCTGTAAACCCTTAACCATATGAGTGGCTGTCCTCTGGACACTCTCAAGGCTATCCACATCCTTCTTAAAGCATGTCACCCCAAACTGGATGCGGTACTCCAACTGCAGTCTCACCAATGCCACATAGAGGGGAAGTAACACCTCCTTGGTTCTATTTGTCATGCATCTGCTGATGCATGATAAAGTGCGGTTAGCTTTGCTGATGATTTTGTCACACTGACGACTCATGTTCATCTTGGAGGTGACTATGACTCTGAGATTCCTTTCTACTTCTATGCTGCAGAGAAAGTCATTTCCTAGCCAGTAGGTGTGCTGGATATTTTTATGCCCTAGGTGAAGCACTCTACATTTATCCTTCTTGTACTGCATCCTATTGTGTTCTGCCCACTTTTCCAAATTGTCCAGGTCCACCTGCAATCATTTCCTACCCTCCAGAGTGTTCACTTCACCCCACAATTTAGTATCATTTGCAAATTTGGACAGAGTACACTTCATGCCCACATCCAAGTCACTGATGAAGACATTGAAGAGTACAGGTGCAAAAACCGAGCCCTGAGGGACCCCACTACTCACCTCCTTCCAGGTCAATACTGACCCATCTACGACCACTCTCTGGGTGCAACCACCAAGCCAATTTTCCACCCACCAGACCATGTAAACATCTAAGTCACAGCCTCTTAATTTATTTATGAGAATGGGATGAGATACTGTATCAAAGGTCTTCCTAAAATCCAGGACAACAACATCCACCTCTACTCCTGTGTCTAAGCGTTTTGTGACCTGATCATAAAACGAAACTAGATGAGTCAGGCATGATCTACCTGCTATGAATCCATGCAGGTTGCCCTGCTGCATTATTTTTCTCGCTAGACTCCCACAAATATGATCCTTAATAATCTTTTCAAAGACTTTTCCAAGGATGGAGATGATACTGACTGGCCTATAATTACTCAGATCCTCCTTCCACCCTTCTTAAAAATAGGGAACACATTGACCCTTTTCAAGCTGTTTAGAATGAGGAAAGTGATGTAAAAGGTGAAAAAAAGTGTTTTCGTTTTTCAAAAAATGAAAAAAAATGTCTTTCAATGATCAAAATGTGTTATAAATATACATTTTTTTCTTCAAAATAGCATATAAATGATAAATGCCAGATGCCTGCTTTTTTTTTTATATTGAATACCTTCTTCTGAAGGAAAATGTATTAGTAATGGACTAAATGCCATATTCTGGCATTAGGCATCTAAGTGGATTTTGGTGCTGATGTGCAATTGCAATTGCATTCCACCTTGTTCAAGGTGAAAATCAATTAATCCATATACTTTTGTAACACATTGTTATTTTACCTTAAAGCCTGAGTCACAATAAAGCAGTGAGAAGGGAAGGAAGAGGACCTATCCACCTTTTTGCATTAATACATTTTTAGGAATTCATGAAGGGTGGAATACAATTGAACTGAAATTCCTAATAACCATGAATCATGTTTTTCTCTGATAACCCCCTCCCCACCCCCAATTTTAGGATTAAAAAAAATAAACCAAAAATCCACATTTTTCTGTGATTAAAATCAAAAACCATTATAGCTCCTGGCCACCCCCAGCTGAGCAGGGATTCCCCACCTAGACAGAGGCTCACTGCTAGCTGCCCACTGGTAGCTCCCCAGTCCTGGTGCTGCTCAGCTCCCTGCTCCTGTGGGGAGCTGGAAGCACCAGAGTGCCAGGACAAGGGGGAGGGGCAGAGAGAAACCATGTCCCCATGCTGATCAGCTCAGGAGCTGAGTGCTGAGCAGTGCCAGGACTGGGTCCCCAGCTAGTGTGGCTGCCTGAGCAAATTTTCTCCCAGTCAGCATCTACATGAGCCCTACTGCATAGTATTTACAACTACTAAACTGTGCAGTATTTACTAATTTACTGTGCAGTAGTTTATTAACATGGTTACTTAGTGATGTTTATTCTTCAGTAGATTAGTCTACATAGAGAGAGAGAGAGAGATGATGATGATGGCCAAATGTTGATAATGGGCACATCTACACCGGATACTTAATGCACAGTAGAATGATTGACTGAGCATTACAGCATCATGGCAGAAACCATGCTATTAGACTAATGCACAGTCGTATTAGTCTACTGCACATTAACCATCATGAAAAAAAACATGTGATCACACTAATGCAGAGTAGGACAGCCTACTCTACATTAATTTAGTACTTCCTTTTGCAAGTACTAAATTTCATGCACTGTAGGCACCATGCATTAATGGCATGTAAACATGTCCAGTGTAACTTAAAGTTCCTCAATCTGAAGATGCCCAATTTCAGCCTAATCTTCAAAAATGTTGAACATCCTAGCAACAATTAAAGCTGATGACATCTGCAAATAATCAGGATCTTTTCAGGTCAAACTGAGAATACTTTACTTTAGGCTTCTTTGGCTAAACCTACAAAGGGGCTTAAGTATTACAACACTCACCATTGAAAGTAAAACTTCAAGACACCCAACTCTCCACTAAAATATAGTTAGGCATAAAAAAGGCTCCATATAGGCTCACACAAGAGATCTTGATATGTAAGAAGCAGATTCTAGAAGTCAGGAATTTGAGTGGAATCTAATTAAGCTCTTTAGTAGGAAAGGCTAAGGGGAAGACCCACACCTCAAGGGTAGTTTAGTGTTTAACTATTGGCCAGAGGTAGGCATCTATCCCTACTGGGGATTCTCAACCTCTCCTGGAATTTAATGGCAAAACCATATTAGTAAGCCTGTGTGAACAGGAAAGTATTTGATATGGATTTGGCCGATTCAGAGGACAGTGATTTGATTATTTCATAAATTGCATAGATTTCATAGACATTAGGGCTGGAAGGGACCTCGGAAGATCGAGTCCAGCCCCCTGCCCAAAGGGCAGGAAGTCAGCTGGGGTCATAGGACCCCAGCAAGATAAGCATCCAATTTGCTTTTGAAGGTGTTCAAAGAAGGTGCTTGAACCACCTCCGATGGCAACCTGTTCCAGACCTTGGGGACTCAGACAGTAAAGAAATTCTTCCAGCCTGAAATGGTCTCGCAGTAGTTTATGACCATTCGACCTCGCCATCCCTTCAGGTGCTCTGGTGAACAAATGTTCCCCCAGATCCTGGTGGTCACCCCTGATAAACTTATAGGTGGCCATCAGATCACCCCTGAGCCTGCGATTAGGAGATTTAGATCACTGTCCTGAATCAATTTGGCTGAATCAGCTTCAGAAGATTTGGCACTTATTCGGAGAGATTCAGTGATCCAAATAAGCTGGGGAAAGGCAGGCACAGCCAGGTGGCTGCTGGTTCTCCCATGGCTCCTCTGGCTGTGCCTGCCTCTCCACAAGTGGGGTAGCTGTGGGAAAAGCCCCTATGACCGCCCTGCTTGGCCTCATCCTGTGCCTAGCCCCAGCCTCCCAGCACTTAAAAAAACAAACAAACAAAAAGAGTTCCACACTCCCCAGTAGTAGCAGCAGCTGTGGGGGGGTCTGCGGCTACGTGGCAGAGACCTGTCCCCCACAGCCCCTGCTCCCCAATTTTCCCAGCTGGCGCTGGGTGTTGCTGAGCTGTGGCTGACTGCTGGAGTTCCCCAGCTCCCAGACAGCATGTGGCACCCTGCTGAGCAGCACTGCACCTGTGCCATGGGGCAGCTGCCACGTGGGTGCCAGGTGTGGGGGGCAATCCCCGCTGCCCCCTGCTGCTCTGTACTGTGTGGGGGTGCTCTCTCACAAGTTCCCAGAGGCCCAATCGCCACTGCTGCAGGCAGTGAGTGAAGGGTATTTTTTGTTTAAGTGCTGGGAGCCTGGGCTGGGTGGGGGATGGGGCTGGGCAGAGCAGCCATGGGGGCTTCTCCCTCAGGTCCTCTAGCTGTCCCTGCCTCTGCCATGGTGGGGGGAGCCATGGGGGCTCTGCCCCGCTGCTGCTTGCCAGCCAGCATGGGACAAGGGGAGAGGAGTGTGCTACAGGTGTGGCTCA
>NW_017729032.1:113553309-113553759 GCF_001723915.1 Gavialis gangeticus
ATGCCCCCTCCCTCCCCCCTCCCCCAAACCCCAAAAGACTTACCAGCTGGAGACAGCAGTCAGCTGCCTGTTTAGCTTATTGCTGAATCTCTGATGTGGCTGAATCTTTTCCAAATCAATTTGGATGATTCAAATTGATTTAGAGCTTTTACTTGGTCTCATAATTCAATTCAGATTCAGAGATTCAGTCTTGAGTCAGGCCAAATCTCTTCTGAATCGAATTAGCTACCACAGCTTCACACAGCCCTAGAAATTAGTCCTTGCCAGTGTTGCCTCTAAGCTGTGTGGCATATGCGGCCACACAGGCACGCTCATGCCATGCTGACAGGTGCACCTGTGCAGCCATGGACGCCACACAGCTTAGAGGGAACACTGGTCCTTGCTGATGGAATGAAAGTGAAATCCATGTTATTACAGACAGCAAGCCAGTGGTTGGGACAATCATCTGGG
>NW_017729032.1:113558759-113559778 GCF_001723915.1 Gavialis gangeticus
CTTATTCGGAGAGATTCAGTGATCCAAATAAGCTGGGGAAAGGCAGGCACAGCCAGGTGGCTGCTGGTTCTCCCATGGCTCCTCTGGCTGTGCCTGCCTCTCCACAAGTGGGGTAGCTGTGGGAAAAGCCCCTATGACCGCCCTGCTTGGCCTCATCCTGTGCCTAGCCCCAGCCTCCCAGCACTTAAAAAAACAAACAAACAAAAAGAGTTCCACACTCCCCAGTAGTAGCAGCAGCTGTGGGGGGGTCTGCGGCTACGTGGCAGAGACCTGTCCCCCACAGCCCCTGCTCCCCAATTTTCCCAGCTGGCGCTGGGTGTTGCTGAGCTGTGGCTGACTGCTGGAGTTCCCCAGCTCCCAGACAGCATGTGGCACCCTGCTGAGCAGCACTGCACCTGTGCCATGGGGCAGCTGCCACGTGGGTGCCAGGTGTGGGGGGCAATCCCCGCTGCCCCCTGCTGCTCTGTACTGTGTGGGGGTGCTCTCTCACAAGTTCCCAGAGGCCCAATCGCCACTGCTGCAGGCAGTGAGTGAAGGGTATTTTTTGTTTAAGTGCTGGGAGCCTGGGCTGGGTGGGGGATGGGGCTGGGCAGAGCAGCCATGGGGGCTTCTCCCTCAGGTCCTCTAGCTGTCCCTGCCTCTGCCATGGTGGGGGGAGCCATGGGGGCTCTGCCCCGCTGCTGCTTGCCAGCCAGCATGGGACAAGGGGAGAGGAGTGTGCTACAGGTGTGGCTCACTCCGGGTGGCAGCAGAACATAGCCCCTTCTCCCACCGCTGCTGCACCTGTATGCACTGAGAGCGGGGACTCTGCCCTGCCGCCACTTTTCCCCTTCTGCCTGGAGTGAGTTGCACCTGTATCCTGCCCCCCTCCCACCCAGGCTGGAAAAGAAGCAGCAGGGCACAGCCCCTGCTCCCAGCACTATCGCACCCACCCCCCACCAGCTTGTGACCGTTGTTCCTGGTCACTCCTTGCGGCGCTCGGGGGAACAGGGACTCCCCCAGCGCCTGCTGATCCCCCC
>NW_017729032.1:113559918-113561707 GCF_001723915.1 Gavialis gangeticus
ATTCAGATTCAGAGATTCAGTCTTGAGTCAGGCCAAATCTCTTCTGAATCGAATTAGCTACCACAGCTTCACACAGCCCTAGAAATTAGTCCTTGCCAGTGTTGCCTCTAAGCTGTGTGGCATATGCGGCCACACAGGCACGCTCATGCCATGCTGACAGGTGCACCTGTGCAGCCATGGACGCCACACAGCTTAGAGGGAACACTGGTCCTTGCTGATGGAATGAAAGTGAAATCCATGTTATTACAGACAGCAAGCCAGTGGTTGGGACAATCATCTGGGAGATCAAAGATCAAATACTAACTCAGCCTGTTTTGGAGAAGTGGCTTGCACCTATGGCTTCCACATAATAGGAGAATGCCCACGGAAGATCTAGTTTGGGGGCATGGCTTATTGGAATACACAAAGCTGTGTGCTATCTTCCCTTAATTTGTTTTATTTGGAGTACTCACTTGCCAAATAATGGTTACATTTTAGATATGTCTATCAGCTTTTCCCTTGATGATCTCTTGATGTGAGAGGTAAAAAGCTGCTTACACTTATGCTGTCACTGTAATAAGCAGGGATCCTGGTTTTCTCTGATAAAAATATCCCCAATTTTTGGATGAGAAAGTAACCCAAAATCCACATTTTTCTTTGATTGAAATGAAACACACATACACACAAATATATGCATATACACGCATTATATATATATTATATATTAACATTTTTCTGCATTTAAAATGTAAAGCCGCTAATATATTAGTGGCATTACATTTTAATCATGGGAAAATGTGAATTTTGAATTACCTTTTAAAATCTTAAAATGGGGGGGTTGTTTTGTTTGTTTGTTTGTTTGTTTTTATCAGAGAAAACCAGGGTCCCAACTGATGAGCAATGTCTACGG
The DNA here is from genome assembly GCF_001723915.1 of Gavialis gangeticus. Lineage (NCBI taxonomy): Eukaryota > Metazoa > Chordata > Crocodylia > Gavialidae > Gavialis > Gavialis gangeticus. The sequence goes on from NW_017729032.1 coordinate 113,560,808, forward strand.
ATGTAACATGTGATGTGATATCTGACTTTCTGATGACCTCCATTTCAATAGGGGAACTGGAATCATAGATTCTTTTTCTGAGGTTATTGGGTAGAATTTCATAGGTATGACATCCCTGTATATTGGTTTATTACTCACACTATGGATGTATGGCTGGGCTACATGCTGACAATGCAGCAAGCTGAGGGATTTGTCAAACTGATTACAGTGGAAATGTTCACATCAAGCAGGAGGTCCTTAAGGGAGTATATACGTACATTTTGAATAAGCAGGGCTCCATTTATCTTACCTATTACAGCTTGATCATGAAAGATGTAGAGCACTTCCCATGAATACTTTATGGTACTTAGGCCTTCTAGGAAGCACTTTATACAACAGGAAATTGAGCCCATTGAGCAATGGGGGGAAAAAAACAGATGGCCAGTGTTGGAACTAAGACTAAAAGGAAATATTCTACACTTGAGCTCAGCTTCTGGTAAGTAAGGGGTATATATTCATTCCCCCGTGCCTGAGGATAGCCTAGAACCTGTATCTCACATTTCCTGGGTAAGAGGCCTAATGAGTAGATTCTTGCATTAAAACCCTGAGAAAGCCTTCCTCCCCCACTTTGTTTTGGGCAGGCACACACAGGTGTGCATAAAAATTCTATTTCAACAGAGAAAAAAATTAAAATATAATATTTTGCTAGAGGGAAAATTAAATAAAATATTTTAGTTGAGGGCAAAATAGAATCTGAAACTGCATAAGTGTCAAAAATGTCACTTACACAGCTGTCATGTAGTTAGGCAGATAAAGCAATTTAAGCCTTTAATAGTTTATAAAATTTGAACCAAAGTTTAAAAAGAAAAAAATACAACAGTTTAATAAAATCACAAAGATCAAATGTTCAGTATTCTACAA
>NW_017729032.1:113566707-113575745 GCF_001723915.1 Gavialis gangeticus
GCATATGCGGCCACACAGGCACGCTCATGCCATGCTGACAGGTGCACCTGTGCAGCCATGGACGCCACACAGCTTAGAGGGAACACTGGTCCTTGCTGATGGAATGAAAGTGAAATCCATGTTATTACAGACAGCAAGCCAGTGGTTGGGACAATCATCTGGGAGATCAAAGATCAAATACTAACTCAGCCTGTTTTGGAGAAGTGGCTTGCACCTATGGCTTCCACATAATAGGAGAATGCCCACGGAAGATCTAGTTTGGGGGCATGGCTTATTGGAATACACAAAGCTGTGTGCTATCTTCCCTTAATTTGTTTTATTTGGAGTACTCACTTGCCAAATAATGGTTACATTTTAGATATGTCTATCAGCTTTTCCCTTGATGATCTCTTGATGTGAGAGGTAAAAAGCTGCTTACACTTATGCTGTCACTGTAATAAGCAGGGATCCTGGTTTTCTCTGATAAAAATATCCCCAATTTTTGGATGAGAAAGTAACCCAAAATCCACATTTTTCTTTGATTGAAATGAAACACACATACACACAAATATATGCATATACACGCATTATATATATATTATATATTAACATTTTTCTGCATTTAAAATGTAAAGCCGCTAATATATTAGTGGCATTACATTTTAATCATGGGAAAATGTGAATTTTGAATTACCTTTTAAAATCTTAAAATGGGGGGGTTGTTTTGTTTGTTTGTTTGTTTGTTTTTATCAGAGAAAACCAGGGTCCCAACTGATGAGCAATGTCTACGGATGTAACATGTGATGTGATATCTGACTTTCTGATGACCTCCATTTCAATAGGGGAACTGGAATCATAGATTCTTTTTCTGAGGTTATTGGGTAGAATTTCATAGGTATGACATCCCTGTATATTGGTTTATTACTCACACTATGGATGTATGGCTGGGCTACATGCTGACAATGCAGCAAGCTGAGGGATTTGTCAAACTGATTACAGTGGAAATGTTCACATCAAGCAGGAGGTCCTTAAGGGAGTATATACGTACATTTTGAATAAGCAGGGCTCCATTTATCTTACCTATTACAGCTTGATCATGAAAGATGTAGAGCACTTCCCATGAATACTTTATGGTACTTAGGCCTTCTAGGAAGCACTTTATACAACAGGAAATTGAGCCCATTGAGCAATGGGGGGAAAAAAACAGATGGCCAGTGTTGGAACTAAGACTAAAAGGAAATATTCTACACTTGAGCTCAGCTTCTGGTAAGTAAGGGGTATATATTCATTCCCCCGTGCCTGAGGATAGCCTAGAACCTGTATCTCACATTTCCTGGGTAAGAGGCCTAATGAGTAGATTCTTGCATTAAAACCCTGAGAAAGCCTTCCTCCCCCACTTTGTTTTGGGCAGGCACACACAGGTGTGCATAAAAATTCTATTTCAACAGAGAAAAAAATTAAAATATAATATTTTGCTAGAGGGAAAATTAAATAAAATATTTTAGTTGAGGGCAAAATAGAATCTGAAACTGCATAAGTGTCAAAAATGTCACTTACACAGCTGTCATGTAGTTAGGCAGATAAAGCAATTTAAGCCTTTAATAGTTTATAAAATTTGAACCAAAGTTTAAAAAGAAAAAAATACAACAGTTTAATAAAATCACAAAGATCAAATGTTCAGTATTCTACAATTTCCATAGGTCAGCAATGTGCATTTATTTTTTCCCTAAAAACGAAAAACAAAAAACCTCTCCAAAGTTTCAGACCTATCACTTCAGTAATCCTTACAAAATTAGATATGAGAGTAAGTATAAAAAAATTTCAGATATGCATCTCCTTGTGTATTTGAATTTTCAATAGGAACACTTTTTAAAGTATTTAAAAACAAACTATAACAATAAGAAGAGAAAAATACAATGTTTTTTTCTCATTTACAATATTAAGAATGAATTCATCTAGTAGAGGTGCAAAATGGTAAAAGCACACCCATTGAAAGAAAATAAGTGCCTAATATTTTGCCCTTTATCCAGTGACTCTGTATACTGAAAATATAAATTATTTTGCTTCCTGCAGCCGTTTTCCCACAAATATAAAAGTTCTAATAATAACCACTAAAACATTGTACCAGCCAAGCTCTAAATCTCAAGATCAACTTCCTTCAGCGTCTCATTACTGCAAATGTGAACACAGTGTCCTCTAGCAAAGACAAAGACAAGACTGACCATTGAAAGGAAGAGTAATTTATCATGTAATATATCAGGATGAAGAAATCCCAGAGATAAGCAAAAAGGTTGCAGCATCAGTAGCATGCAAAAAAAATTTTTAAAAATATAAGCTGTGCCATCCACCGTTGAAACCATCATTGCATAGGTTCTCTTGAATATGTGAATCTCTCTCCTTAAATATACACAAACTGTGAAGGTGTTTCTATAGGTGCAATGTAAGTAATTATGGAAGATATCTTCATGATAGAAGTTAAAAATAAGGTATCAAAAATATATATACAACAACAACAAAGTGAATGCTCACATCCTTCCAACTGTAAACTGAATAGCAGCAGTAAAGCAAATGAACAGATTTTAATCTGTTGGTTAATTCTGTCATGCAGTCTAATAAAACAGAATAAAAAAGTTATATTTTTGAACATACATTGTTGATCATCATAATTCAGACTGTTGCAGGATGCGCTGTTGATGCTTGAGAAGGTGCCATATTTCCTCCTCAATCCCTATGGCATCAGTGCCCCAATGTCTTGTTATTAGGCAAATGTTATTGTGTTGTGAATGAAAAAATAGACTGGAGTTCTGCCTACCAACATTGGCTTATTTCTGAAGACACTGAAGGCTACACTAATTAAGAAAAAAATAGAGCTGGAATAAATAACCATCATCTAATTTTAAAGTATTAGCATGGATGCCATTTTTGCTACTTGACTGTTTCACATACTTGAATTGACTGTTTTCCCCATTAGGGGATGATTTCAGTGCTGTTCAAGACATCTTCACGCATGCTTTTTCCTTATCCTTTTCCTGGCAAATGTCATGCATGTGAAAAAACTGGAAGGATGATGATAATTGTTAACATCATTTTTGGATGACTTCCAAACAAGAAATGTTCCTTACTCTAAGGCTTATAATTAATTATAAAGGTTGGAGCTTGAAAGATTTATCTGAGGCTAACTGTTAAGCTTTGATGACTTCATTACTTTTCACATTCTTTAAGTATATAGCATAGAGGTTGTATTTACTGCACAAAGTGGCTCCAAAGAGGTTTTTATTGCATTTAATTTGTAAAAAAGAGTTCCCATTATTTCTTTTAAAACTATTTTCTTTTTATTTCATCCTTTAGTGGCTGACTTCCTTCACTTTCCCACCTGTCCCTCATCCCCATATCTTTTGCACCTCCCATTACATTACCCACTTCTATCCTACTAACTCTGTCTCCCGGCTTCACATTCCTGCCACCTCCTCCCAATCCACAATGTCTCACACACCTGACCTGAAGCAAGGATCGAACCTTGTCCTGGCTCACTAGCTCCCTAGAGGCAAGTTGCAGCTAGAGCTCCTCGTCCAACCCCAGTCCTCACCAGTCCTCTAGTAACAAGTCACAGCTGCACAGGTTGAGGATAGTTTAAGAAGAATTATAACCTTACGATGGGACTGCTCCAAACTCAGGCTAGCACAACAACAAAGCAACTTTGAGCAGCTTAAATTGCAATGTGTAACAAGGCCCACAGAGACACCCTTTCTTTGCCTAATAGTGTCTAAAAGTGTGTACACACATACTAAGTAACTTAGGGCATTTGTAGATGACACGGGGGTTTAATTCTCCCTAAATTGCTTCAATTTTAGGCAAAGTAAACCCCCATGTCTCATACACCCATGTCGGCGCCCGATTCTTACCTGCCTCTCCACTGGCAGGGAGGGGAGAGCGAGCTGCTGGCAGGCAGAGTGGTCCCTGAGCTGTGGGGGAGTGGCAGGGGGCAGGTGGTCCTTCCCTCCACAGCAGCAGTGTCCCCCACGCTAGGTGGCAACCGCCCTCAGGTACCCAGCTTAGGCAGTCCCGGGGGGTACTGAACCTGTGGAGGGGAGCACCGGGTTCTCACGCAGCTCAGGCAGGCATGCAAGGCCCAGGGGGAGGATGGGGGGCTAAAAACAGGCTCACCACTTACTTTTTGGAGCCTGCCTTCCTGGGCTGCTGCCAGGCTGCCTGTATTGTCTGCCTGCACAGCTCTTGAGCTGCACGGAGCCTGGCGCTTCCCTCTGCGGCTGTAAGTCAGAAACTAATACTCCTCAGAGGTGTTTTACTTTGCAGCATCCTAAGGTCATTTGCTACATCCCAAAGTCATTTCAGGTTCATTATGCCACCAAATGTGCTACAGTGGCTAGAATTAATGTGCAATACACTGCTGAATGTGCAAACAGCAATGCCGTTGAAGTGGTGCAAAAGGCATTTAACCCACTTTAAACCCACTAAAAAGTGTTGTTGTTTACAAACAGCCTTAAAGGCAACTTAACTAAGCCAACTTAAGCCATATCAGAGCATGCACACGTACAGCTCCTTGATATGGTGGCAGCCATCTTGTAAGGTAAGTCAACTTAACTAACGCAACTCAAGCTAATACACCTTGGAGGTGTATTATGTTGCACTGGATTTAAGTCAAGTGCTCCACATACATGTGTATGCTCTGACAGTTAAGTCAGTTTTAAAAAGTTAAGCTGGCTTAAATGGCAGAAAGTTAGTGTGTGTGTACACATCTTAAGTTGTTAAAGGATGTATAGTCTGTATTTTAAGGAATATAGATGAAAAGGGAAAAAAAGAGATAAATATAAAGTTTCAATAGCTCCATTTCCCCCATAAATTTCTAATTTAATCCTTCCTTTTTGTCAGATATACATTTGTCTCAAGATAACACATATTTTAAAAGTTAATTTTGAATTCATGAATTCATTAGCTTGACATTTATGGTAGGGTAGTATCTCTTTATTTCTCTTTGTTGTGATTAACTTTACACTGTAGTTATTACTTAGTTCATTACTTACCTCCTTTATTCAAGGAAACGAGATTTAATTTGCTCAAGCTAAGTGCGTTATGTATATAAAAAGCATCTTGTCACTACTTGTAAATCAAAGTGTAAAAAAATAAAGAAAAAGAAAACCAGACACATCTCAGGGGAAAAAAAACAAAAAAAAACCCTTGCTGAACTGCTCAATAAGAGTGGAATCATGCTTGAAACAAGGGATATAACATTTCTAGGCAGAAAAGTATAAAAAATAGGTAAAAGGAACAAGAACTTAAAATTTATCAGTCTTTTATGCATAATATTAATTAAAAAATTATACCTAATATTTATTTTATCATAGTGGCATTTTATTTACAACTTTCACTAAAACAATACAGTAAATGGGTAATGAAAATTATACACTATATAATAATAATAATTGTAATACTAAAATAATATGATGGGTGGTTATTGGTAAAAAACATACAATAAGATTACACATTCTATCAGTTTAATACATTAAAACAGAACAATATATATCGTGGTACAAAAACAGATGCAATTTAGCATTTTACAATACTAGACTAAAATAATAAAAACAGAGACATTTTATTTGATTTTAATTCTTACTGTTGTGCTAGTAATACAAATACACTTAGGGAGTACAGGAGGGGCTGTATGTTATTAGAGAGAAACCAACCGGATTTTTCAAAAGCATGAGCCCCGCATTTACAATTTTCCACTAATGGAAAGATCAATTTTTCTCTTATTTCTTCAAACAACATTTTGTCTGTAGTAGAAACCTTTCAAAATAAAATTATGAAGCATCATCACAAAAATAACATCAGCAAATCTTGCATAATTGAGCTCTTAGACTGAAAGAACTAATTCATTAATATTAATATGCAAGAAGGGAATATAAACCAGTTGGCCAATCCCAGGCAAAATAATGAAAAGCCTGTTAGAGGATACGATCAACAAAAAATATTAGAAAAGAATAAGGGTGTGCAAAGTGAGCCATATTTGATTCGGATTTGGCCCAATTCAGGGGAAAGTGATTTGATTTGCTGAATTGGATCACTGTCTAGTTTTGATTCAGCTGAATCCAAAGATTCAATTCGGATTTGGGCCATAGACACAGCTTTATATGTTTTTTCTACATACCTCAAGGTACCAGGTGTGGCTCGTGAATGCTGAGATGGTAGGATGGAGGGAGCATCCCACAGGAATGCACCCCCCCCACCGCATGCTCAATCATGGACCAGAAGTGCTTCTGGTCCACGTCGGGTCCATTTCTGGGTCCACTGCCAAGCACCCAGGGGATCCTCCCTGTGTGCCCTCCTGCTCAGCGATTGGGTGCTCCTCCAGACTCAGGAGGCACCAGTTGCTGAGCCGTAGGAGGAGGTTCCTCGCACGCTCTGTGGCATACCCAGAAGGGGACCAAAAGTGCTTCTGGTCCACTTCTGGGTCCACCACCAAGCACGCTGGGGTACGCTCCCCCCACCCCTACTCTCATGGGATGCTCCATCTGTACAACCATCCCAGGGTTCATGAGCCACCTGGTACCTTGAGGTATGTAGAAAAAAACATATGAAGCTGTGTCTGTGTGCAGATTGTCAAATCTCTCTGAATTGAATTGGAGGCTTCTGATTTGATTCACAGAGATTACTAGGTCTCCTGAGTGCCTCTGCTCCTTTAGTTGTGCCACGGTTCCTCCACCATGCTGAGATCCAGAAGGCATGGGGAAAGGGTAGTTTGTCTGAAGCAGGGCAATTTGCCCCACACCAAAGTGGATCTGCAGGGGCCTTGCACTGTGGTAAAAAGTGCATATGCAGGGGTGTACGCTTACAATAGCAAAATTGTAGTGGCACAAATTTGTGCCACTACTATTTTTGCTCTTGCAAGCTCATGCTTATGTATATGTTCTATCGACAAAAATGATGTTGTTTCCTTAACATTTATCTTTTCTAAGAAATCTGTCAGAAATTAATGATATTTTGATTAAAAGATGTGCTATCCTGATTTGGTATAGCAATGTTAAACCTGTGACCTTAAACCTGCCTAGCATTTCTGGAATTCTTAAGACTAAATTTTATTTCAACTTTACGCAGTCCCGTGAAAGATTTTCAGCCCTGCATTGGCTGTTTTTGATCTCTTATTTTCTGGGCAAATGCCTTAACTACACAGCTACTGGGCCTCCTCTTCCTCTATTGAACGTTTGCTAGACATGGATTTTTGCTGCATAGATATTCATGAACCATATACCTGCCCAGTCAGAACATAGCTTACTGAGTATGCCTGGGTATGTGTGAATGCTTACACTTGTAAACTGCAAATGGAACAGGATCACATCTTGTGCAAAAGTGCCAAATGGATTCTCTAAATCCAGAACAGAGGCAGTGATAATCCTGGTATTCTCTAGATCTATATTAGTGTTTGTTTAATTTTAATCATGTAAAAATGTGATTTTTGGGTTCCTTTTTTAAATCTGAAAACTGGGGATTTTTTTTTTTAAATCAGAGAAAACCAGGATTCCAGGTGATGTTGTTTTAGGGGTGCCTACTAAACAACTCCTCATATTTCAAGACTATCTAAAAATTATTAGCAGGGAACTCCAAAGTGTCTTCACCACAACATAGCTGGGTTGCAATGGGAATAGGTGGATGGGGCTTTTTTATGTTTTTAATTTTTTTTTTTTTGGTGGCAGCCTCAGGAGCTGTCTAGAGGCAATATAGACACAAAAAAGTCATTCATCAGCATCAAATATTTCACTGTCCTCTAATATTTTACCAGCTACATCCTGAATCAACCTTTGTTTAGTTTTCTGGTACTGGCCTATGACTGACTGCTTATTAGGTAGGTCACAATCACTTAACAATTAAAACTGGGACAACTTCATTTAAAGGAGAGACCCAAATGGTTTTCTTAGCTCAATGTTATCCAATATATTTTTATATGATCCATCATTGCTAGGAAAATTTACAGGTAACACATAATTTTGTGGAGCACTACAAATGATACGGATAGATAAGTTCCATACGGTGATTAGGACTGCATTATAATTATATTCAGTCTGATAATAAATTTTAATACAGTTGAATACAAGAACATATATTAAAAACAAACTAAGCTCATCATATTAAATGACAGGGGAAATGTATTCTGTAAAAGAGTGACCGTGAAATGAGTTTAGCAGTCATGATGGATAGACAACATAACAGGATTTCCCAATGGTGTGCATGTGTATATACAGCAAAATGCAGATTTCATTGCAGTATGTGCTAGCAGACATGTTTTAAATTAAGCTTAAGCGTATCCTACAACCCATTGTTCAAATTGCCAGGAGTTGTGAATGTGATGAAGCTTGTACCACTGTGTTTTCACTCCCCTTTTCACCCATGCTATCTAGATTTATGTAGCACATTTATACTAGTACATGCTGCAGTCACACCTACATTTTGCTATATAGACATATCCTTTGTGTTATTTGCTGGTGATGGATAAGAATTTGCTAATCATACATAACGCCTTATGCTTCTGGATCAGTAATACATAGCTTACCGAAAGCAGCATAATTCTAATTGAAACTCTACTGTCCAAACTGGCAGCCTGTTAACAGTATCGGTAATGATCACGAAGAGACAATGAACAACTGTTGGTGATAGTTCCAGAATAAGAAGGAATACACTGGGGAGGAAAAGGCTGAAGGCAGAACTGAAAGCCAAGGACACAAAGACATAGGAAGTCTGCCTTTAGAAAGTTTAGTTCATCTGCTCTAGGAGGCTTGGTGTTCAAGTTAAGCATGGTGTTTGTCACAGGCCAGCTGGGTGCTGTGAGTGTATCAATTTTATCACAGGCCAACTGGGCTGTTAGATTCAGTTTCAGATCAAGGAGGCAAAGTTGGGAGTGAAATAAAGGCAAATTTATTATAGCTTACACACACACAACAGTTAACAGAAAGATAAATGCGATAAGCAGATAATGCAGTATTAAAGAGCTAATAGTAAATAACAACAGATAGATCAATTCTGTTGCAGGCCAACTGGGCACTGTGAGG
>NW_017729032.1:113580745-113586528 GCF_001723915.1 Gavialis gangeticus
AGCAAATTATGATTCAGCACCTTTAGGTTTGAAATTGACATTGCTCCGCCTAAGTTCCAACCCCTTTTAGGCTTCATTCGAATATGCTTTCTTGGGATATGTTTTCCTGGAATGTGTTGGGTGTGCCAGGCAGTTAGATCCAGTTTTATCATCAAGGCTGAACACTGAGCAAAAAACCATTAGATCTCCTAATCTTACAGCTACAGCTTTGCCTATGGGGCCCAGTCAGTTTCATGAACAGTTAATTTTATCATTTTGGTTAAGCTTATGACAGACAAGTTACATTTGCAGTTTACAAACTTACAAGCTTTATGTTAACTAATATTACCTGTTTAGGCAAAATATCAAATGCCTCCAAGAAGCATATGTTATTGCTTATTAATTACTCTAGTTCTGACTGTTACAGGTGTTCAAGAGGCAGGTAGTTCCTTGTATGCCTCTGAATTCTTCAAGGGTTGTTTCTGCTACTTCTGGAGAGCATGGAAAAGTACTAGGAGCTGGAACTGGTACAGGACAGTGCTCCTGTCTAGAGTTGGTTCTTATGTAGAGATAGTAGATGGTTGGGACGTTTCATTCTCATAAAAGCCTATGCTAATTCTTATGGTTGTACTCTGATTTAAGCCAGATATGGCTCCTGCTTTTGATAGTAGAAAAAGGAAAGAGGGAAATTAAGGATAGTTGCTTTAATCATGTGTCAGAACTGTAAACATTAATGACTATAATTTTGTCAGGTCATGAAAAACAAATCAGTTTTCCTTCTAAAAAAAATTCAGTGCCTTTAGGACTTCGTTGTTATAACAACACAAATAACTGGCCTTGACATTATTAAGGACTATATGCAGAAGTAGTTGCAGTATGTGCTAGCAGACATGTTTTAAAATTAAGCTTAAGCATATATAAATGCTTCATAACAATGAAGTCCTAAAGACTGTTTGGGTGGGGGGTTAGAAGGAAATACACATATACACATTTTTAAATCATACCATTCAATGGAAACTGGACTGCATGAAAAAAATACTACTTTAAAACTGTGCCATTTTACAAGGAGGAAGTCTAGATGGACCTGATACTCTTGGAAACTGTCACTATTTTTTTTACTTGATCCAAACACCATCTAATATAAAATTTATGAGTATCCTAGGAAGCACCAGCTAGAACCCAGGACTTCCCTTCACAGCTAAGTGCCCTAGATTATAGAATCAAGATCCTGCCTGATCTCTTTCTGGACCCCAAGACTTTTGCAGTCTTGGCTGAATAAAGAATGACTCAGTGTTCAGTTTTCACCAACATATTTTTGAATGAAAGTGATTATGGCTGCTGTGCTTTGTACTGAATTCAAGGCAGATAGTCTGTTATAAGACCATCTTCTACCTATTTTGTGTCTATGTAGATTTAGAAGCAGTTCTAATCCACCCTGTTCAAGTTCTGAAAATTCATTAAAGCATGTACTTTTGTAACACATCTATCTTAACCTTAAGATCAAGTTACAAAAAAGCAAGAAGGATGAGGGCTCCTTTTGGATTGAGACTTATTTAGGGACTGAGAGCAGGGTGGAATTTAGATGCCTAAATTCACTTATGGGACTAAAGGTGGAATAGAATCTGGGGACTGAATGCTGATCTTTGAGTGTACTGGTGCTTAAGTAAGAATATGGCATCTAGTTCCTTAAACTGGATTGCTCAGAGTATGGGTGGAAGCCTAAATTTAGTGTTTTAGGAACTTCATGGGCCAAAATTTAGATATCAGATAAATTTAGGTGTCTAAAGAAGTTCTTGGAAAGTGGAGTGATGGTACTCCGAATTGCTTTTTTGCAATTTAGGCTTATGTATTCTGCCTGGGTCCCATTCTTGTGCTTGCTTTGTTAGCCTGGCTTCTGCCCTTGTTTTTCTATATCTCTACTTACTGCCTATAAATTGGGTGCCAAATAATTTTACTTCTCGGAGCTGTTTTAAGTATCAATGAAACAGATTTGATGAAGTATTCAGATACTATGAATTGGGTGTATAGAAATGCTTAAAGGTAGACAGAACGTATCTTTATGAAAAGAAATTATGGTTGCAATTTTTTTCGGGTACTCAGAGGGGACATTCACGTGAGCTCTCATGCATTTTGTGGTGCTGCACAATGCTCCAAAATGCACCCCACACACATAATCTGGTTCTCCACGCTGCATATTTGCAGTGCGCAGCCAAATTTAGATACCGGGAAACTCCAGTATGAAAAAAAGTGCGCCAAAAAAGGGTACAGTGCTCATGGTAGTAGCATGTGCCGCTTGAAACCAGAGCCTGGCTCTCCAGAGCAAAACTGGTTGCCGGTCAGGCTCTGCATGCCTAGATCACCATCACTGAAGCCTCTCCTACCCCACCAGGGCAATTTGCCCCATACAAGAGCACATATACTGAGGCATTCCCCGAGGACAACTAGCAGCAGCACATATTTGTGCTGCTGATGGTTGTCCCTAGGAAAACTCATGTGTGTGCTCATCCGGACATGTCCAGAGGGTGCATCTACATGAGACAGTTTACTGTGGAGCTGACAAATTAGCTGTGCAGTAAAGCACCACGGTCTGCATGTGAGCCCCTATTAGACCCAAATGAACTAATTAACTCCACCGTAGAATAGTACTGTCCAATACAATGGAGTTATTTATTCAGCTGCAACGCATGTATAAAGTGACTGGGGCTGGCTGGGGCATGACGGTGCTAGAGTGTAGGCACTGCATGCCAGCTAATCCTGCACTGTAGGTCCCTCATGCCCCAGCCACCCCTCTTCAGTATGTTGAGCCAGGATGGAACAGCTCCCAGCTGACAGGATGACCCCACAGGCCCTTGACCAGCCAGGGCTGCACTGCTCCAGCTCAACATGCAGCAGTTCCAGGCACACATGTAAATGCTGCATCTAGAAGCAGTACACTTCAGTGTAAACTGTACCAGAGTTTATGGTGTAACATTCAAATCACATGTAGATACGCCCAGAATGATCATCTACCTTCCTCTTTGAAACCAGAACTGCTATTTGTCTTTCCTATTTGTAAACACAGTATTGTTTTCTACTCTAACATCTCTTCCCATTGTGAATGAGATAGAAGCAGACTAAACAGAAAAATAAATGTAGAATGGCATCATACTAGTCATCAGAATTATAGACCAAAAAAAATACATCCAGCTTTTTAAACAATAATTAAAGTATTACTGGCATATTGTCAATTGATTACATTGCTTTATATAACTGACCTCCAGTTTTAGAAGAATTGCTCAGTCAATCCACAAGCTATTTGTAACAGATGAATCTTACTTGAGTGATCCTCCTTTTTCATGTATTCCCACATTCACTGCAATGTGCCAAAAACTCTCTCCCTCCCCTTGGCAGGGTTTCCTCTACTGGTCAAAACGTAACTCTTATGATAAATTTAAAGAACAAAACTGTGCATTTCAAATCCTTTTACACTGGACTTATTTTTCTAGTTTACACAATTGCTTAGAGCCAGTCAGTGGTACATACCTAAGAATTATCCAGTGACAAAAAAGTCATAATAGGTTCACTGAATGTTTGTGCGCTCATCATAGGAACTAAGACTGCATACTAGCCTTGTCATTATTGTTTTATTTTATTTATTTTTGGAGATGGTCAAGCTCCAAAGATTTAATAAATAACAAAACAATGAGTCAGAAAATATATTTGTATATATTTTTGCCTTCTAAAGGCATATTAGCTAGTAATAAAACCAGTGTGATGAAAGGGATATAATAGCCAACATAAATTCATGTCAAGTGAATATAAGGTACTTCTGGGGAATAAATTATATTTCATTCTCAAATTTCAAGTGATGAATGCCCATATTTTATTTTTTATTTCTGTGCCCCTATCATTTAGGAGCTTCTTTTATCATAATAAATGTAAGGTTAACTTAGACCATATATTTCATTTTTAGTATCTTTAGTATGTTGAAGCTGCACAAAATGTAGTTCCGTAGCTTTTTCACAATCCCTTGTTCTTTTAATTTGTTTCTTGACTGCCTATTATTTTAGACTTCTTTCTAAATGTTATGTATTAGACCTCAGTTTGCAATATGTTTAATCACATCCCTAACTAAGTTTTCCTGGGACTCCCTAGCCTGCTGAATTACTTAAAGCTAAGAACATGCTTAAGCATCTTGTTAAATCTGAATGATTGAAGCCTGACCAAGTTATAACAGCCTGCCACCAGAGATGGTTTAAGCACCTACATTGAACACCTTCAAGAGCAAATTGGATGCTTATCTTGCTGGTATCCTATGACCCCAGGTGACTTCCTGCCCTTTGGGCAGGGGGCTGGACTTCATGATTTTCCGAGGTCCCTTCCAGCCCTAATGTCTATGAAATCTATGAAAGTCTATAATCACATATGTATGGTTTGCATTGATTCTGAATTAAGGATGAACATTACAGATCTTCAAAACTTATATGCCAATCTTTTCATAAAGGATGCTTCACTGTGGTCCTTGTTATATCTTGTGCTGTAAGCCGTACAAATGTTGATTGGCTAAGTGCTAGCTTGGAGTTTGGAGCAGTCACATATATCGCACCCTCAGTTGGTTCTGCTAACATTATCTACATATACATATGTATACACACAGGAGGGACCATTACATCCTGGGATACTGGAGAGCTTCAATTTGAGTGGCACAGCTGTGGGGAATGGCCACACCTTAATAGAATAGAGGTAAGGTTATATGGATCAGAGATAATTCTGCCCTGGAGTGGTGTAACTTTGAGTTGTATGAGTGCTTTAAGCCACTGAAAGTGTTGACACGTGACCGATCCAGGGGTTAAGAGCTAGAGAAAATATCTAAAATTACCATGGGACAAGGCCCTAAGACTACCTCCAAAATGAGAACTAATGTAACTGAATATGAACAGAACTTTATGGGCTAATTTACCTTAATTTTATTTCCAGTTGGGATAATTTACTTTTATGCCTTTAATGTGGTGTCTTTTAAAAGCCTACCAGATCTCTCTGTTATATTCCTTTTTATATAGAATCTCTTCTCCATAATAGTGCTTTCCATGTATTCTGAAGGTTCCTCTCTGAATCCCTCTCTTTTTCTACTATTATTTATCTCATTTCGGTTATTACTACACATTCCTTTGCTTTGAAATTATTTCAAGCTAAATTGCCTCTAAATTTTAAAAATTCTCAGCTAGCTGTTCCTCCAGACTAGTTGGAGTCAAATCTAAATTACCCATGCACCTCTTATTTTGTGAGAAAAGAAAGGTTGCCCCAAGATCTTGTTAGATAATCCATCCACTATGAATCCTGAAGATGCTGAAAGCTACATTAAAGTTACTTTAGCCACTGTGTTTCTGGTTTTAAGTAAAATCTCACTTCAGCAACAGTAGTGTTTGAAGTGTCCTTGGTTTGTTTTTTCAGATCGTCACATCGGAGATGGCATAGGTACATGAATAGAGTTTTTCTGTAACACACAATGCCTTGCAGTATCTCATCATTTCTTTGTCTAAATGAATATCTAAAGCTACATTTACACACCCTGTAGTCACTTACGTATGTGATATTTTTTCTTTTGATAAACTTTTAAACCTCAGTTAGGGATGAATAGGATATACTTATGAAAATAAAAGTATTGACAAAAAAATTATTGCTGACCAACTGTCCATACCAAAGATGTTTGAATGGCATAAATATAAAGACAATATCTATAAACAATTGTTAAAACTAGAAAGCAAGTGAGGTGAAGATGATGATGAGAAACAGAAGGATCATCATCATGAATGGAAAAAAAAAGA
>NW_017729032.1:113591528-113593543 GCF_001723915.1 Gavialis gangeticus
GAATGGCATAAATATAAAGACAATATCTATAAACAATTGTTAAAACTAGAAAGCAAGTGAGGTGAAGATGATGATGAGAAACAGAAGGATCATCATCATGAATGGAAAAAAAAAGATGGAGTCATATTTGGTGATTTTTAAACTGTAATTTAATGTCTAATTTGGACAGATGTACTAATGATTTTAGCTCAATGAGAACACATGACAGAATCATGTCAGTCACAAAGTAATTGCTTAGGCAGTCTGTTACCAACTTAATTAGAAGCTTAAAATTTTATTTAAGTCCTACTTATTCAAAAATGCTAATGTTAAATGTGGAACAATTAGTAGAGTGGAGAGCTCAGCATTTTATCATATAACCACATCCTAAGCCATTATATTTTTACAGGTTAGCCACAATACTTTGTGATGCATTTGGGAAAATGGGCATGATCCAAATAATTGCACCTCCTGCCATGCCACACATGGGACCACACATCAGAACCAAATCACACTTTCTTAGCAAGAAGCAGGCTGATACAGCTCAGAGCTCCTATTTCTGAGGGGTCGCATGCAGCTGGGACAGAGCCCTGTCAGTTGCAGCACTTTATGTGTGCTTTTACATGTGCTCTGGGGGAGGGAAGGGCAGTGCTTTAATTTGAGCTTCTCTGAGAGCTGCTCTAATTAAAGCACTGTAGCATCTTGTGTATCACCATCCCTGCATTTCAAAATGGTGGCTGGGCACCTGAACTAAATCTCATCAAACAGGCTTTAATTTAAGCACCTCCACTGCCATTTTGAAGTGGGGGGAAGCTGATACACGAGATGCAGAGGCTAGTTGCCGTGTGGTAATTAATTGAGACTGCTCCACCATGATATAATTATAGTGTATTGGAGCAGCCTCTGTGCTCGTGTATAAGCACCCTACATTTTGACTGCATGGGAGGCACAGCCAGAACTGAGTGCCCCATTTGGGCTGCAGGTGTCTTGCACCCCCAAGCCTTAGGGATCATAGCAGCCATGATTTCCAAGGCTCAGGGGTTTCACACTGGGCAAGGTGCATCCCTGTCTCTTGGGGCCCCATTAGCTAACTGGGCTTCTAGCCACAGGGAAGACCCTTCTACACATGCAAATTAAAGCCTGATAACAACCAGCTGTAGAGTTAATACATATTTTCAACGTGTAACTTTATAGCTGGTTGGAGCTTTTTATCATGTGACAACTATTTTGCACCTCTAGCTGGTCTTAAGGTAATTGCTCAATTCCTGTAACTTGTAGAGGGGGGGTCTCAGGTAATTTCCCCAACCAATTTTGGAACACAGTCTTATTCTTCTGTGCAAAAAATTCCTATTGAAGTCTTTGGAGTTACATTCATACCAAAACTTTATTTGACATATTATATTTGATCTTGCCTCCTTGTGTCATTGTGTTTTAAATAGCATAGGCCTGAAAGAATCTCACTGTTTTTCTGTTTTAGGGTGTCTGTCTAACTCTTAGCCCTTTTGTGAATACTGGCAAGAACCACAACCCTATCCATTTGATCCTACCCAACATGCACTAAGTGCACCATAGTCTTAAGTGGATTTTCAGTTGGTTAAATTCATTTCAAAAGGGAAAGTCTGTATCCTGGACAGATTCTTTTAAACAATTTTGAACTGATCTGGTCCAGTCTAACAAGAGATGGTGTAATAATGCCACTGAAGTTTTTTAGAAACACTGTTACTAACTTCAATAGATGTCTCTTTCTGAATTTTCTGTATCTTAGTTGCATGGGGTGACAATGAGAGAAGAAACATAGATCCTCTTGCTCTTAAACTTAATTGGGAAATTGATATAGTTATCAACAGGGATCCTGGTATTCCCTGATTAAAAATTGCAAATCTCTGATTAAAAACCCAAAATCTGTGATAAAAATTAAAGGCCCCCCACACCGTCCCCAAGCTGCTGGTGCCCTGCACTACCTCCACAGTCTCAGCAGTCATTCTGATGCCCCTCACAACAGCTCCCCAGACCCACAGACATGCAGACACAGACAC
>NW_017729032.1:113593565-113595560 GCF_001723915.1 Gavialis gangeticus
GGCAGTAGAGAGTCACAGGGAAAAGGCAGTAAGAGCAGGGGGAGGAAAGGGAATGTACTGGGGAAATAGATCAAGAAGCGGGGGGTGGGGGACTGTGCCCCTGTGCCCATTCCCAGGAGCAGGGCCAGGGGGTGAGGGAAGGGGTGCCACTATGAGCCACACACATGCCAGCCGGCCTGACAGAAGGTTTGCACATAGAGGCCACTACAGCAACCCTGCCACAGCACCCTGCACTACCATCCCATGGCCACCTGCATGGCTTTGTGAGCAAGTGGCACAGGGTGTGGCAGCAACAGTGTGGTGGCAACCACTGTGATGGCTACATATGTGCCGCTGGGCTGGCAGGTGAAATACGGAACTTCCATGAACTGGCATGCCCCACAACCAGCTGCATGGCTCCACATACTGTGGAGCCATGCCCTTTGCCCCTGGATCCTAGAGGTAAGTGGGGCTTGGGAGGATGGTTGGGGTCTAAGGGAGTGGGGGGTGCTGCTGGCCCCAGGTGGCACATCACAGCTGGGAGCAGGGCCAGGGGGTGAGGGCAGGGGTGCCCCTCAGCAGGGGGGCTTTGTAAGCAAGTGATGTGGGGTGCAGTGTGGTAGTGCCCGCCATGCACAGGCTACACACGTCACCCGACCAGTTGCCCAGGGGGAGGGGGAGAGGGGGACTGACATGTCGCTGTAGCACAGCTCTGTGGCCAACTCTACAGCCACTGCAAGGGACGGGGGCATGGGCGGGGTGGGGCTTGGGCTCGTGTGCAGCAGCTGGAGGCCCATGATGGCAGTGACAGCCGCTGCCTACATAATCTTCCACTCCTGCCATGGAGCTGTGCGGCCAGCTTCCGGGTGGCAGCAGCAGCGTGGTGGTGGCCAGGCAGCACACAGCCATCCCCACCACCACCCTGCCATGCGTCATGCTGCTGCTGTTGGCTGCACAGCTCCAGGCACAATGGTGCCCTTTTGAGGGCATGAAGCTTTCCAAGTTTCAAGGAGATAGGTGCAGAGGTTTCAGGGAAACCGCACTCCAAAGTTTTGAAAGCAAAGCTTGTGTCATGTGTATGTGTTAAGCCACAGTGGGGTCAAAACTGCAGGCATGCTAGCCCCTGTTCAGGCCACAAAGCCTGCCAAGTTTCAAGGAGATAGGTGCAGAGGTTTCAGGGAAACTGCACTCCAAAGTTTTGAAAGCAAAGCTTGTGTCATGTGTATGTGTTAAGCCACAGTGGGGTCAAAACTGCAGGCATGCTAGCCCCTGTTCAGGCCACAAAGCCTGCCAAGTTTCAAGGAGATAGGTGCAGGGACTTGGAGGAAAACTGTACCTCAAATTGCAGAGAAACGAAACTCATGACATGACTGACACTGTGTGTGTTAAGGCACAGCAGGCTGAAAACTGCAGGCATGCTAGCCCCTGATGAGGCCATGATGCCTGCCAGCTTTCAAAGAGATAGCTGGCAGGCAAAGCTTGTGACATGGGTGCTTGTGCTAGCTAGTTACTGTATTATACAATCAATCATGTTTCATTCAGGGACCAGCTCAATACACAGTAGCTAGGGAGGATAACAAGTTAATGAGGATTAACACCTGCAAAACAGACTAAGGAGAGGAAAGAATCAATACAGAGCTGGGTACTCCTGCCCCAAGACAGAGATAGCCAGTTGCACAAGCACCCATGTCACAAGTTTTGCCTGTCAGCAGCTAGGGGTGCAGGGCCCCAGAAACCCCCCTGCACCTGTCTCCTTGACAGCTGGCAGGCTTCGTGGCCTCAGAAGGGCTATCTGGCTTGCAGCTTTCACCCAGCTTTCACCTTAACACACACAGTGTCACCCATGTCATGAGTTTAGCTTGTCCACAAATTGAGGTACAGTTTCCCTCAAACCCCTGCACTTATCTCCTTGAAACTTAGCAGACTTTGTGGCCTGAGAAGGGGGTAGCATGCTTGCAGTTTTGGCTCCACTGTGGCTTAACATATATACATGACACACATTTTTATTTCAACCAG
>NW_017729032.1:113600560-113605928 GCF_001723915.1 Gavialis gangeticus
CTTTGTGGCCTGAGAAGGGGGTAGCATGCTTGCAGTTTTGGCTCCACTGTGGCTTAACATATATACATGACACACATTTTTATTTCAACCAGTTGGGGTGCAGTTTCCCCAAACCCCCTGCACCTATCTCCTTGAAATTTGGCAGGCTTCATGCCCTCAGATGGGGCTACCATGTCTGTAAGTTTCATCCAAACCAGGCCTAAAATGACAAAGTTATAGGATGTTTTGTCTTTCCCTATTATAGCCTATGGACAAAACTGAAACAGCATTGAAAAGCAAAACGTTTCAACTTGCCTCAATTTTTTTCAAGTCTGTTTAGATTAAATCTATTCCATTTTGATTTTGCTGTTTCAACCTCAAAATGGGTCAAAAAATTGACGATTAAATTTTGCACAGCCCTAATACCTAATATGTACACTAGAATCTGGCCCTTACTACATCGTTATTATGTTAAAAATCAAGAATCAACTTAAGCCTTGATTTTAGCTTAAATTATAGTCTTATCTAGATCCTTTCCACACCACTTGAAAATCTTTTTTTTGGCAAAAATCCAGCTGTGTTATCAAATAAACTGAATTATGAGGAAATTCAATTCACTGATCAAGTTTTGTAAAAGATTCTGGATGAGTTAAAAATCTATGAATAATATTCCAACAATAGGTTTATAACATGACATCATTTAAGACAACAATAATATTGGTTTAAAAACCTCTGTAGAGAGATTAGGTATCCAAATAAAATGGATTAATTTAGATCTTACTGTTATTTATTATGTAAAATATATATAAAAATTCTTATATGAGGATTATAATATTTACTACCATCCATAACAAAATAACTTTTCTATAACTATTTTTTAAGATGCATCTCATGACATGAAAGAAGGGTGAGTCCAGAGAAGCATACACATGCAGGGTCAAACATTTCCTATGGAACAAAGTACATTTGTCCCATGGGACAAATGTATTTGTGCTGCTGCTTTTTGTCTCAGGGTGTGCCTGTGCCTGCTGCATACGGCAAATTGACTTGGGTGGGGTAACGGAGGCTGAGGCCAGCACCTTTTCTGGTCCCAGCAGGCTTACCTGGGGTCCTGAGGGTCTCCCAGGGCAGCAGCTGTGCTGAGCCAGCTGCTGAGAGCCTGCCTGTCAGCCAGATCATAGCTCTGGCTGGCAAGTTTCCATTTCTGACAGCACCACCATTTTAGTGGCAGGGTTTTTTTGTCATTGGGTTTTTTATGTTTGGTTTTTTTTATTTTACACTGGGATCTCCTGGCAGGGGGAAAAACTCACTGCACTGATAATTAGCATCATGGTGATGTGTACATGTGCACTGCATGTAGTTTCCAGCACCTCAAAAAGCTTTGAGGCACTGCAAATCACATATGCAGGCTCATCAGTACACTTCCTAAGAGTTTGTCCTGTGCATTCAATTCTTTTACAATAGAGCTAGTCAATATTTTTCATCAGAATTATTTTCTGTTTTCACAAGCTTAGTAAATCATGCAACTCTGTATGACTTGGAAACAAAGAAGAAAGGTCCTTTCATCTTCTTGTAGAAGTTAATCAGGAAGAAGACCAAGATCAGGAAGAAGACCAAGATTCTATACCCACATCATCATTCAGAGAAGTTTGTATCCAGGTATACCACTTTTCACCAAAGTATCATCACCAGGCAACCAACAAGGCGCTACTATGAGCATCTGTTAAAGCTAACCAATGGGGCACTGAAAAGGAGATAGATGTGGGGACAAAAGGGGTGTAAATGATAGGAAATGTGGCTCAGTGAAATGGACATGGCCCTGGAAGGCAGTAACTGCACTTGGAACCTGCCTCTTCCTTCCCATCCCACTTTGCACAGTCTTTGGATAAAATGGCAGTGACTGATGGACAGAAAAAATGGCAAGACTGATGGACAGAAGCAAGACTCATTTCCTTGTAAGTCAGTGCGGTGTCATTGAGCCAAAGCCAAAAATGCTGTTTGGAAATAAAAGTTGAAATATTCCATTTTGGAAAATATTGAAATAAAATATTTTTATTCTTATTAAATATATATTTTTAAATCCCCTTTTTCTGGACAAACCTTTTTTCTGATTTTCTTGGAAAATGCTACTGGTCCAAATAAACTGGATTTATTTTTTAGCAAATAGAACATTTTTTAAAGTTACATAAGCTCTAGTTGGGTACTCACTGACGTTCTAGCTACAAAAACAGTGGGATTTTTCCCACTTCCCTCTCCCCCTTATTTTATTTATTCTCTACAAATTTTTGGACACTGCTTAGCTTTGATAATCCAGATGATTTATATTCTTATATGTATGCCAGCAATTGGAATAGATTCCAGGAAAAAACTGATTTGTTCTTTGTATTTCCCATGCAAATGTAATAAAGAATAAAGTGAAATAAGCAAAATATGACCATACAGCTTTCCAACAATGCTTAAAAATAAAGGATATTACTTTTTGCATTAAGAGAAAAAATACAATCTCATAATTTAATCAAATTTGAGGACAAGTTTCAAAAGAGTCTGAAGCTTATTAGCAGGGATCCTGATTTTCTCTGAATTAAAAAAAATCCCCAATTTTCAGTTAAAAAAATTAACCCCAAATCCACATTTTTCTGTGATTTAAATGAAACACTGCCATTGTATATATAGAGAGAGGCATTTCATTTAAATCATGGGAAAATGTGGATTTGGGGTTAATTCTTTTTAAATCAGAGAAAATTTTGAATTTAAAATTTTTAAATTTTTAAATCAGATTTTTTTATAGGATAAATCAGAGAAGACCAAAGCTTCCTTTTTATAGGATAATTCCATATACGTAAGTTATGTGGGATTCAGTTAGGGGATGCCCAGCCAAAATATTTAAGTGTGTGTGGCAACATAAAGATGTGGGTAAGTCCAACTGTCTGCTCACTGATTCTGACTCTGACTGGCACTTTAATCCTTGAGTGGCCCTGGACCTGACTGCCCATGGCCTACTGCTCCAATTTCTGGCTGAGTGAAAATAAGCCGTTTTTTAAACTTAGGTCACTTTTATATGTGCTATGATGTATCCTGATTAAAACACTGCATGGTGCTTCAGCATCTCATGTATTCAGTGTCCTCACATTTCAAAGTGTTGACAAGGGCACTTTAACTAAAGCTTACCTAATGAGCTTTAAAGTACCCTGTCACCATTTTGAAATGTGGGACACTGAATACACGAGACCCTGCAGGCATTTTAATTAGAGGGGCTCCAGAGAGCTTCTCTAATTAAAATGCCATCCCGTCCCCCATCCACCCCAAAGCACATGTAAAAATGTCCTTAGTTTGTAAAACTAGATAAGTCCATTTCCCTGACAGGCTTGTTACCTGCTGGAGATTTTTAAGAATTTGGAACCTAGTAAATTTGAAGGGGCCTCCTGATGTTCACTTAATGGTGTAGTGAGAATCTAATACTCAGTCTTAACAACTGGGCCTCCAACCATTCCACATGTGCATGGAAGGTGGTTTATTGTTGGGACTGTAGATGAGCTCTCAAAGGTACCAGCAGTGAAGTTACTGTGAAATTAGCAACTGAAATTGTTAAATGTACATAAATGAAAAGAGCATGTACCAAACTGTGATAGCATGTATTTAATAAATATGTTGAAAAGTCCCTAGATTTAATTGTTATATTTCCCATTTATACATTTAGGGTCAAATTCCATTCCACTTATTAGGCACATAAGCAGACTTTGAAAACTAAATGCAATCTTGTTTCACCCTGCTTGGGTCTCTGAAAAGTTAACAGAAAAGGCAGATGGATTTTCTTCATCTTTGCTGTTTTTTTGTGACAATGACAATTTATTAACAAAATAAAACACATGTCAGGCCAGGCCTCTCTTGGTCTTTTATCTGGTACTATGTAAACCAGTTCAACCTGGTTGGGTTGTTGGCGACTAAATTGGTGCTCCCACCTTGGCTTGCTTGAGTGTGGATGCTCAGCAGGATTAAAAACAAGACCTGTCAAAGGGAAGAGGATATCCCTACAAGCCAACAGCCACCCATACCTGGAGAGGAGATGAAGCACCACCATGTCACTCTGCCTGAAGGATCATCAGTAAAGCAAAGCAAATCAATTAGGGCTTTTGCAACATCTAAGGTGCCCCAACAGTCACAGCAGCCTCTGGACTGACTGATGCATTAAACAATTCTCAGGTATTTGACAAACATAGAACAGAACCACATTTTAGCATCTATGGCCACTTAGGTGGAATAAGATCTGTACTATTGACTTAGATTTTCCAATTTTTATAGAAGTTCTAACAGTTTTAAAAATCTCTTTTTCTTGGTTCTTTCTCTCATTTAAATCAAAGGAAGAAAACTTCTATTGACCCTTAATTGCATGTAAGTGTTCTCTAAGTAAACTTTAGAAAAAAAGGCAAAATAAACAGTATATGAAACTAGAGACAGGCTTGTTGAAAGTCTCTGGGTTAGGGTCAGAGCAGACAGCCAAAAGGGTGATGTCATAGAGGGTATCCACTATAGACCACTAGATCAGGAGAACGAGGCCTTTTTCAAAAGCCTTAGTAGAAGATGCCCCATCACAGACCCCACAAAAATGATTGAGTTCAAGATTCTGAGAAAATGAAGCAAAGAGTACAGTACAGCATGGACCCTGGATTCAGAAAAGTAGACTTCAACTCACTTAAGGGAACTGATGGGCAGATCCCTTGGGAGACTGGTCAAGGGGAAAGGAGTCCAGAAGAGCCAGTTGTACTTTAAAGAAAGCTTACTAAGGGTGCAAAAATGAACCATCCTGATGTGCAGAAAGACTAGTAAGTGTGGCAGAAGATTTCACAGACATTAGGGCTGGAAGGGACCTCGGAAGATCATTGAGTCCAGCCCCCTGCCCCAGGGGCAGGGAGTCAGCTGGGGTAACAGGTTCCTAGCAAGATAAACATCCAATTTTTTCTTGAAGGTTCAGAGTAGGTGTTTGAACCACCTCCAATGGCAATCTATTCCAGACTTTGGGGGCTCGGACAGTAAAGAAATTCTTCCTTATGTTCAGCCTAAAATGGTCTTGCAGTAGTTTATAACCTTTTGACCTTGTCATCCCTTGGGGCGCTTTGGTGAACAATTGTTCCCCCAGTTCCTGGTGAGCACATCTGATAAACGTATCGCCCGTGAGCCTGCACTTTTCCAGGCTGAAGAGTCCCATAGCTCTCAGCCTGTCGCCATAAGATCCATTTTCCTGACCTCTGATCATGCACGTGGCTCTTCTCTGGACTCTCTCAAGCTTCTTCACATCCTTTTTTAATTGTGGAGCCCAAAACTGGATGCAGTACTCCAGCTGCAGCCTCACCAAAGCCGAGTACAAGGGAAGAATAACGTCCCGGGATTTGCT
>NW_017729032.1:113607364-113608719 GCF_001723915.1 Gavialis gangeticus
CCTTTCTTGAAGATAGGCACCATATTGGCCTTCTTCCAATCTTCAGGCATTTCACCAGAGCGCCAGGAACTCTTGAAGATCTGTGCCATGGGCTGAGCTATGATGCTAGCCAGCTCCTTGATTACCCTGGGTTGTAAACTATCAGGGCCGGCTGACTTGAAGGTGTCCAGCCTCTCAAGTGCTCCTTCACGAGGTCAGCATTGATGGAGGGCAAGGGATCTTCCTCACCCAGGCCTCTCTGTCCTGTAATGGGACTGATGGAAAACCGACGGAAAGTACCCATTTAGTAGATTGGCTTTTTCCTGGGCATTGGTTGTCAGTTGTCCCTTCTGGTTTAGCAGGGGTCCAATGTTGCCCTTGCTTTTCCTCTGGCTCCCCATGTATCTAAAGAAGGATCTTTTATTATCCTTGAAACTTCTAGCTAGTTGGAATTCAGTCACAGCTGAGCTTGACTTAACCGGGAACTCTTCAATGAGCTAAAACACAAAGCTTACAAGAAGTGGAAACTTGAACAAATGACTAGGGAGGACTATAAGAGTGTTGCTCAGTCATAGAGGGATGAAATCAGGAAGGGCAAAGTGCAACTGGAGTTGCAGCTAGCTAGGATCATAAAGAGCAACAACAAGGGTTTCTCCATGTATGTCAGCAACAAGAGGAAGATCAGGGAAAGTGTAAATCTCTTACTGAATGGGGGAGGCAACCTAGTGACAGATGATGTGGAAAAGGCTGAAGTATTCGATGCCTTTTTTTACCTTGGTCTTCACAGGCAAGGTCAGCTCCCAGGCTACTGCACCAGGCAGCACAGTTTGGGGAGAAGGTAGGCAGCCAACAGTGGTGAAAGAACAGGTTAGGGTTTGTTTAGAAAAGCTGGATGTGTTCAAGTACATGGGGTCAAATGTAATGCATCCAACGGTGCCAAGGAAGTTTGTTCATGTGATTGCAGAGCTTCTGGCCATTACCTTTGAGGGCTCGTGGCAACTGGGGGAGGTCCTGGATGATTGGAAAAGGGCAAATATAGTGCCCATCTTTTAGAAAGAGAAGAAACAGGATCCAGGAAATTACAGGAAACTACAGACCAGTCAGCATCACCTCAGTCCCTGGGAAAATCAGAAAGGGCATGAACAAATTGGAAAGAATCCAGCAGAGGGCAACAAAAATGGTTAGGGAGCTGAAATCTGCACTGAAGAGAACACCTGGGATTGCCACCTCACCAATCTTAAAAAGGCTTTCACCCAACAAGGACACTCCTCCAGAGAGAGAGAGAGATTGCACATTTGAAAGAGCCACCCGGATACCATGTGAAGAACTGCTGCAGTACAGAAGAAACCCCCCCAACAAATCGCACACCACTGGTT
>NW_017729032.1:113613719-113627305 GCF_001723915.1 Gavialis gangeticus
CCCCAGCCTGTCTCACCCATTGACTCCTCAATCTACATTTTCACTGACTATCTGTCTTGTATGCATGCAAGACCAGCCTTTGGCTTCTTTACTTTTCGTTCCATCCAGGAAGAGCACACACCAACAGCTGAAACTTCCTTAGCCTGACGAAGGGTTTTTGAACCCGAAAGCTTGCTTAATAATTATTTTCCAACTATTTAAGTTGGTCTAATAAAAGATATCAGATTCACGCAAAGAACCTTGTCTGCCTATGCCCTTAGACCAACACGGCTACACCATACACTCTTGTTTTCTAGGTTGATACAGTTGGGGCTGGCCCTGCTTTAAGCCTGGGGTTGGATTAGATGACCTTGAGGTCCCTTCCATCCTTAATTTTCTATAATAGAGGGAACATCTGCACAAGATGCTCGAAGCACAGTACACTAATTCTACTGCACATGAGTGTGTCACAGTGAAAGCCATCCTAATGTGCAGCAGAATTAGTGTACTGCATCATGTAAAAGACGAGCAGATTACAGTGCATTAAGTTAGTGCATGTTATTACAGGTCCTAAACTTAATGCTCCATAATTACAGTGCATTGATGCACATGTAGATGTGCCCACTATTATTCTTTGAGGTAATAAACTAATGTGTGGTGGCAATGTGGGAGAGGATTGAATCTATCATATTCAGCTCTTGCTATTCAGAAACACAGGTGTAGGGTTGTTATGTGACTGGTCGAGGAGCTCATTGATTAGCTGAACATTCCCTGGCCACAACAGCACTGCTCTCAGGTGGCTCCTAATCAAGGTAGTACTCTTATTGGCCGCAAATGTAATAGGTGGCTGTATATGAGGATTTCTCTGGATCAGCAGAAGGGGATAACTGGATGTTATTGTGGAGACCGTAGATCCATTTTGACTGGAACAGCCCTGTTTGAAACACCTGTCCTAAACCTCACATTGGTTTGTTCAAATGAATGCTTTTGTCCCATTTTCTTAATGCTGTAATTAAGTATAGAGGTGGTATTTTCTAGAAAGGGGCCCAGCAGGGGCTGCCAGTCCTCTGGCATCTTGCAGTGCTCTTCCCCCCTGCTCCTGGTGTTCTCAGATGAGCCTGCAATTCAGACACAGCTGAGTGTACTGGAGAGCACAGAGGTAACAGATCTGTGGGATGTCAGAGGACTTTTCAAAAGGAAGCATTTGTGTAGCCCCACTAATACTTTTTCAGATATTTTCTAAGGTTCAAAATGGGACAATGGCCACCCTAGACCTCATTAGTGCTTCAGTTCACTTCCATGCATACCTGTAGTTAATACCCAAGATCTATGCTACCTAAAGCAGTAGCCCAACATAAGAAATTTAGGAAAGGCTGAGGACATGGAAGATTATCATTTTCCAGGGCTCTGGGCTTTTTTTATTTAATGTATGCATTTCTGAGCTGCTGGTCTGTGTATGTAACTTTGTGTTATTCTGCACAGGCAGAATCTTCTTGTAATTCTGGGGGGAAAAAAAATCATCATCAATGGTGCTTACAATAACAAAAAAAAAAAAATCTGACTCTCCAGAGTTTTAATTGAAAAATCATCACACATCATCTCAACTTCTTATATGTTACTGTGATGGTACAGCTATTCATTCTCCTCTTTTTTCACCTGTCTGGTGATTCTGCATGGTAGGATGACAAAACTTAGACAGAATGCAGGAAAAATAGCCAAACAAATGCATGTAATTCATAGGTTTTGGAGTACCGGTTAGGGGGGCAGTTTTTCTATACCCCAAACCTCATCATTGGCCTTGGTGTATGCTCTTCCTGAATAATGCATCTCTGTTGAGGGTGACTGCACACAAAGTACCAGCTCCATGGGCCAAATCTAATGACTACTCAAGCCAAATCTGGCCATGGGCCATAGGTTGTTGGCCCTGACTTAGATGACAGTTCCCCATCTATTTAACTGCAGTTTTAGGCAATTTTGGATTCTATTCTACTCTCTCACCTTCCCATGTTTTAGTCTGATTGCCTGATGGATAGGACCCTCAGGAAGTAGAGCTGTTTCACCTAGAGAGAGTTTGAACCTACCTCTTCTGATTCTTATCAGAATGCTCAAACACTTTAGCTTTCAAATTATTCATGCTGTGCTGTGCTGTGCTGTGCGGCTAGTGGCCAGTCCTGTAATCAGCTCCATTGCCCTGTCCACAAAGGAGCCCTGAGAAGTTTGGGGGGGGTTCCTAGTTGGGGCAGAAGTGTGCCTATATGTCATTTCCTGGCAATCCACTTTCTTCAGCAGGTATACTTCTGCATTCTGGAGAGGAAGCTTCTTGCATCTTCCCATAAATGCTTGTTAGCACTCATATTGCATACCTGTCGGCAGGGATATCCAGTGAGTAAAACACTGAATTCCTACACCCTGTCCTGCTTTGGAGCTGATATACTCTGGATCACCCTCCAAAAAAAAGATAAAGAGGGAGGCGTGTGTTTCCAGAGAGTATGACCACAAAGTTCGCATCCATCTCTGGGATCACAGAAGGATCACTGAGGGAATAGGAGTGCTAGATGTCTCTGTGGGTGAAGTAAGATCACTTGCCTGAGCTGGATATTCTGTTTGTTGTTTGTTTGTTTTTGGGGAGGAGGGAGACTAGGAAAATGTATTTAGCTCTGTCTTGCATTCATCTACAAAGTTCAGTAAAGAACATTTAAAATTAAATAAATTCCCTAAATTTATCCACTAAAGCCATGAAATTTAGTACTTACAGAGGTGACGGATTCTAAATATTGAAATTAAACATTAGCTACATTTGAAAAAGACTGACAAAGCATGGAGGCAGTAGTGCATAGTCCATACTCTGTTCTCCCAACATGAGTTACGTGGATGTAAATGGGAGATAATTTTCCTAAGATTATTTATTCTGTGATCTTTTTCATCTGATCACTGCTAACAAGAATGTCAAATAGTGTCATCTGCGGTGAAAACCTTGGCCCCCCAGGAACTTGACTGAAACATCTAAACTAAATTTACAAAGGCTGTAGAAAAAACTGTCAGATGAAAACAGATTACTAACTTGGATCAGAATCACTTGAACAATTTAAGTGTTCCACAGCACTTCGGAAGAGATGTTGTCATTTTTTTCCCCTGTGTCCAGCATACTGAGGACATAATCTGGAGGGGGATCTCTGAGGGCTCTTTAGTAATTACAACAACAGCCAGAATAGCAAAGAACTCTATTAATCCTCCAGGTTTATCAGTATCTAGCATACATATATATACACATATACACACAGAGGACAGTAGAAGGAATATCTTGATTTTAGCAGATAGAGGCAGAAATATGTTGTGGTAAACATTTATAAACCTAAAAGCTTGTACAGCTCTCATTAAAGTAAATGAAAAGACTCCCAGGAAATCCACTGGAAGTTAGACAAGGACTCTAATGAGAATAAGCAAAATTTCTTTAATAGCTTATAGCTTTGCCTGAGAGTAAAAGAGAGTATGCTCCAAGTTGTAGCATTTGCTTCTGATTAAAGCAGTTACACAACTTTTTATTTGTCTAGCTAACTATTTATATAGCCCTCATGACCATAAATCTGTTTCAAACTTAACTAGACTCTTAATGAACTCAGAAGCATGAAAGCAAATATAAATATTTCCTCATGGCCATGCTGCATGGTGGGTTAATCATCCAAAAGAGAGAAAATGCTTCAATACTTCACATTATTCTATACTGTATGCTGTTTCCTATGGACATGATTCTACTCTCATTGAAATGAAAGTCAAAGCTACTATCAACTTTAATAATGCATGTTATGGTCTTCCTGGAAGATATTTAGCTGAAACTGAGTTACAAGTACTTTGAGTGATTCAAATGATTAGTAAATTCAGACAGCCTTGTGTAAGCCTTGTATTAAGTGTTTTGCAAGCCCCCTCAGAAAGAACCACCCCCAAAACACACCTAACAAAAAAAAAGTGAGAATAGGCAGCTGAATTGAAAATATATACGAAGAAAAAACATGTCTATGCTAATGTTACTTGTGTTAGTGAACAGATATTTAAGCACCGCCCCCCTCCCCCAAAATTAATTTGGCTATTTTCCTGTGTAAATATCTACTGTAAGGGTTGCACAGCTGCAGCAAACCAAATAATATGAATTTGACAAAATATCCAAGTAGGTTAGAATGTATCCTGTTTAAAGTGCTGTAATTACTGAGTCAGATAGTAGCAGAAAGAAAATAAATACTAATATAAGTCTGTGCCTGATCTAAATGACATCACACTTCTACTGGTATAAGGGATCCAAAACTGGTCTATATCTGTAACAGAACAGAAGCTCAGCACACAAGACCATCTGTACCCATAATAGAATGGAAGTTCAGCACACACAGACTAGTTTAAAAGTGACAACAAAAAAAACAGTTTAAGATTTACTGCCCTCCCCCTCCCCCCAAAGGGTGTTCTGTTCACTACCAATTTAAACTACAGAGTTTACAGAAAACTATGTAATTTATGTCAATTCCACCTTGGGCTTTTAAAATGTCTGTATGTAGCCTTATGTAATAGATCCAGGTTGCAGAAGGTTATAGTGATAGCAGAAGATGAAGAGGAGGATTCCAAAGTAAGTGGAGAAGGGCAAAAGAGCCAGTGTTGGAAGAAGAGAGCCAGGATGGGCTTTCATTTTGTAAGGTATATATGACTTTTCATAATAAACACTGAAATAGTGGAGTTGTGAAATAGTCACCATAATTTGTGAGTCCTCAGGCTAAGATCTGGAGACTCTTAAAAAAAAAAATCTAGTCTTACTCATGGATTTTTGTCCCCAGTATCAATTGTGGTGGGGGGAACCTGACAAGGCTAAATATTGTGCATTTAGTCACACTCCACACCCAGCTTTTACCCAAATATCACCTCTCTAAAAATTGGGGTCTCTCTCAAACAGGGAAATTGATTTTCTCTCCAAAATAGAAGCACTTTGCTTTAAATTCCAGCTCCACCAGAATGCAGCAGTAGCACTTCTATTCAGGCAGGTGAGGGAATGACTTAATGGATCATCATTGTTCATGTTACAGCTGTAATTCTTGGGACTCCTTTTTAATGGTTAATGTTCCACTAATCAAGCTAACCTTTCTTCTGGCAAGTTTGCTGTCTAGTAGCCATCCTTGGCCTTCCTTCACCTAGTTCACAGTCTTATGAACTATTATTAGTTCTTTTCAAAATCTGATCTAGTCTTCAGTGGCAGCTAGAATTATAAAATTTTGTTTGAGCAGGAAAGGGAGGTTGAATGAGCTGAAAATTAGCTTCTCTCTCTTCTCTATGCAGCCATAAACTCTAGAAAAAATATTCTCTCCTCATTCTGCCTTCTTAAAACCAAGGTGTGTGCGTCCTGTCAGGTGGGCATGATATGTAAGAAGATATAGTAGTTCCTTCTTTAATTTGTAATATGTTTATATAGCCATTGCTCTGGTCAGTTGCCCTTAAAGGTAAATTTTTGCTTTTGACTTTGCCTGGACACTCAGCAACCCGCTGTGGTTGGCTCCCACAACTCTGGTACCTATTACATGTCCAGAAAGTTATCAGAAAACAAACTCTCTTCATTACTCCATTATTTAAGCACATTGGCAGAATACAGCTTTTCTTTCTAGCACCCCCTTTTGAGACCTGACTCCATAGTCCAGCTGCAGACACTGAGAGTAGTGCTGGCTTCCCAGACTTTTAGTAGATTGAGCAAACCCTTACCCAGAGCAAAAAAACAACAACACAGGATGCTGTTGTTTACCATTTACATCCTCAGGACCTCTTAACCACATATTAAACCCTTTTGAAAGTTCAGACCAAGCTGGAAGTAAAAAGACATCAGAGAAAACAAGCCATCTTTAGAGTCAAAATGGAATTTGTAGTTTGAGATATGCTCTGTAGCCACCAATATCAGTAAAATGCAATGCTACATCTCACTGCTATTAATGTTGATCTTCTGTTCAACAACTATTATAAACCTAAGTTCAGACATGAGTATAGATAATTCCTTTGTAAAGCTGCCCTTTCATTATCAGTAGTGTTGATGTGTATTTTTTCAGACAGTAATCAAAGGTGACCATTTGCACCAATATTCCATCATTTTAGGTGCATTGTTATATATTATTTTTAAAATAATCTAAAACATTTTAGAAATATTTTCTTTTATAAAAACCATAAAAGTCCTATTTCACATTATGCAATCAAATGGCACTTTCCCTGCTGTGTAAGTGCCCATTTTGCACTTTGGCAAAGCACAATCTCCTTACACCCTTATTGCTGGGGTGGGAGGGGAGATGCAAGAGGGTGAGTGCATCACAAAAACAGTACCCTGAAAACTCACTCAGGGAGCAGGAGAACCTGTTCACCTACAGAGGTTTTAGAACCTATACATTCTACTTCTTAGTACAGTGCCTTAACCACCAGGCCACAACTGATGTATCAGCTAAACTAATGACATAACAAAGAAGGAGAGACAAAAGAAACTGGCCCAGGTACTGATAGGGACAGGGGATGAGAAAGCTAGATTTTGCCATAGCCACACAATTGCAGTCATGATGGCAGTGGCAACCAGAAGTCCGTACTGCCTCTGTAAGTAGAAGCTGGCCTGAGCCTTTGGCCCCATTCTTACACCACTGAACCAGACCTGCTACCTTCAGCCTTCCCCTTAAAACTAGTTCTTTAGCCAACTAAGAAAGTGATGTGTGTGTAGGCAGGAGGACTCAAATAAGGCAGCAGTTGTGAAATACATGCACGCCCTTGTTTCCAGTGGGTCAGAAACTTCCCCAGTATTATCCATTTATTTTACCCAATGAATATCACATACAAAGTGCAATGCATCAGCTTCAAGAGAGGGATGACGAGCAACTACTACCTAATATATGGCCTGGTGGTTAAAGGAGTTTTATGGGAAGCCGAATCAACCCACACAAGGGGGTGGCATCCCCTCTTTCTAGGGTAAGTGCCCTAAACATTGGCTTGTAGGAATAAAACATGGTGTGGGGAGGGAGGAGTGGGGAAGCGGTAGCTCTCCCTCCGATGTCAAAACCTTCCTTTTCTTGGTTTTGTTACAAGACTAGAATTTTGGGGCTGAGCAATGGTAGCGTTCTGTATACCCACCCAGTCAAACTGTGGTTCTATTAAGTTGCTTATGAGTCCACACCAAAATTGAAATTACAAACTGTTCATAAGTGCTGAAAATAGCATTTACATAGGTAAGTAACTGCCATTTAGGTGCATCAAGTGAAATTGTAAACTTACAATAGTTGCATTAAAAAAGTACTGTAAGTTTACAATTACTATTGTTTGGATAGTATCAAAGTGTACCTTAAGGTCAGGTGAAAGTTTGTAATTTGACACGTTAAAAAAAATCCACGTTTAGCTTGTAGGAGTAAGTTCTGTTAACCTATACAGAAACTTACTTGTAGCCTGTAGATACAATTTGATTCCACCTAACCAATTTGTCCATATGAAAGCACTTGTTGTGACAGAAATATCCAGTCACTTTACACTATGCCTCCCCAAACTCATCAGTAAAATGAAAGTTTGGTTTTGTTACAAAAAAGACTATGAAAAGAGCTTTAGTTATTGTGGATTATGCTTTACCTGAACAGCTATTACTGGCATAGTTTTGTTTTGCTTTTTTCCTCCTTTTACTTAATCTGAATTTGCAGAGTTTATCCTTGATCCCTTAGCTGTCAATGAAATATGTCCAACTAAGCTAGGATCCTTGTTTAAACTCTAGATAAATAAATATTTTACAGGTAGGCTCTCTGGTTTTGATCCAATCTATTTACACTCTTATTATACAGTTGAAAGTCTAAAGACTTAAAATGGTGATATTCAGATTTACTCTGAAATAAAAATCAGATGGAATACAGTGAATAGCCCAGCAATACAAAAACAAACGGAATATGAAAATAAAAGGTGACTTTGCCTTATTGTCAAAACTACATGATAGACAGGTATATATTATGAAATATAGAAAGAAGGCAACAAGGCCATAATTATAATAATGAGTCTATTAAAGGCTGAAATACAAGAGAATGCAATTTAAAGTTCCAAAGATATTGTCAAACAGATGTTTCCGATCTGTAATGCACAAGATTGCTAGGAATGGGCAGTGAATTATTTTGAAATAATTTAAAAAAAAAATGCAAAATCATTGAAAACTTTGAAAAAAGGAGGCGACACAATAGATTTTAAAAACATTAAAAGCTAATGACTTTTGTAAGTAATTTACATGTAATTGTCCTTGATAAATCTCTCTTTTCTCGTTTAATTTTTGTGTATGTTTCGTTATTCTTTTAAATGAGAGCAGTCCAGAAAACAGACATAAGAGCAGAATATTTTTAAATTTGACCAATCCAAATTAGGAGTAGCTGCTAATACGTGGGGGAGATACTATATTGTTGAAACTAAAAGTAAACTATTTTTGTTTTCAGTTTGAAATAAGTATAAGTCAAGTTATGTATGGTCCCTTCAAAGCATATCTAAAAGAAATAAAATACTGTATGCAGAGATGTGCTAACATTTAAACATATAATCAGATGAGATATTATTTAAACTAGCAATAGCATTTGACAAGCTTCCTAGTATTTGTTTGCTTATCAAATATACACCAGCTATTCATAACCTACTGATGAATCAAAACTGTAAAATTAGTCTCATATTCAAGAAAAACTAATTTTAGGGCAGACATGGAGCAGATGCACTCTCCTGTGGTCTAACTGAAGTCTGGCAGACAATTCAACAACACACTAGTACTTCTTACTTGTTTAGACTTCTCCTTAACTACTATGTTATACAATATTGAAGCTGAATGTCACACTCATAATACACGTCTGATCCCATTAGGAATGAATAGAAGGTTATGTAACAATCAACACTGGAGTTGTGTTATATAATACTAGGTTATATAACAGTCAACGATATAAATCAATATGAAGTTAGGTAACAAGAAATGGTTAAGTACAGAGTAAAAAACCTTCCCCCACCCCTCCAAAATGTAACACTTGTCCACAGCAAAAATAAAAAGTGGTTGAGAAAATTTGGGGATTTCGAATAAGAGATGCAAGGCCCAGCTCATAACAATTTGTTGTAAGAAATGTATACAACAACCCTTAGTCTTATACTGATATGGCAGTATAAGCTTCACATGAATAATTTTTGGCCAAACATCAGAGCAAGTTTTCTATCTTTTAAAAATTAATGAAGCTCTGGAATCATACAATCATAGAAGTAGGGTCAGAAGGGACCTTGTAGATCTTCGAGTCCGACCCCCTGCATGGACAGGGGAAAAAACTGGCCTCAAATGATCCCAGCTAGGTAGGCATCAAGTCTCCTCTTAAAGACCCCCAGGGTAGGAGCCAGCACCACTTCCCTTGGAAGTTGGTTCCAGATCCTAGCTGCCCGGACCATGAAGCGGTTCTTACGGATGTCTAATCTAAACCTACTCTCCAACAACTTGTGGCCGTTATTCCTTGTTATGCCAGGGGGCGCTAGGGGAAACAAAGTCTCTCCCAAACCCTTCTGGTCCCCCCTAGTGAGTTTATAGACAGTCACCAGGTCCCCCCTCAGCCTTCGCTTGTGAAGGCTGAACCGGTTCAGGTCCCACAGTTTCTCATTGTAGGGTCTGCCCTGTTGTCCCTGGATCATTTGGGTGGCCCTCCTCTGGACCCTCTCAATGTTGTCCATATCCCTCCTGAAGCGGGGCACGGAACAGCTCCCCAGTAGGAGAAAAGGGTTCAACATTCAAAACTATGTTTAAAATGGAGACTAAAATGTTTACTGAAGGAATTATATGCCATCGTGCCTGGAAGAGCAAAGGACTGAGCTTGACAGTTCTGTAGAGCCCTCCTCTCCCCACCTTAATCTTGTGTCAAAGTTTGTGTTAATATTCACTTAGTGTGTGTTAAAGTTCACAAGTTGCAGACTTAATTTCTAGTCCCTGTTTACTGTTTTCAAGTTCACAAACATCTATAGGTAAATAATACATTATAATAGATGTCTTTTTAAAAGTATGGTTACTAGTTTAATTTTCTACAAAATCATGTGATTTAAAGTGAACAAAATGACTTTTCTGGCTTTCCCAGTGATCTCTGAACTTGATACCTGCATGAAATTTTTGTATGTTGTCTGTGATTACCATCTAACAACATATATTGAAATATCACCACTTTCAGCCTGTGTAACAGTACCACACCCCAGAAGCAGCCACAATGCCTCCCAGTGGCTACATGGTCCCTGCCTAGCTTTACCTCTAAAATACCCTCTCTTTATTCCTTGCCTGTCAGATGTTGTTCTTATTAAGAGACTGAAAGAGGGAGGCTTCCCACCAGCAGATCCCCTCTTACCAAATTCCCCGATCATACCAATCTCTCCTGTTAAGTTAGCTGTCCTGGCACAGGCATGCCCCAAGGCACTCATTGCCTTATGGGCTAATCACAGTCTTTGTACCTCCTCTACAGCTGAGTTGTGACCACACCTTGCAGGTGTTGTGTCATTATCAATCAAGTGGGGCACTTGCCCCCAAGCCACCAGGCCACCTCAGGCCTTTTCTCCCTTTCTGGGGATTTCGTCTTGCCAGCTTCCACCCCTTTCCTCTGGCTGGTCCCTTAGCCAAGGCCCACTGTCCTGGACTTGGCTTCTGGGCTCCAGCCCCTGTTCTTGACCTCTGGGGCCTTTATTTCTGCCACTCCTAGACTTTGGGCTCCCTGACTTTGTTGCCTCTGACAGATTCAAATCCAGGCCCTGTTGCCCCAAGCTCTGCCCCTCTTTGGGTTCTTTCCAAGCTTCTTGGGCTCCAGGCCCCCTGGCTGCAAGCTCTTCCCTTCTCTGGGATCACTTTAGGCTTCTTGGGCAATGCTGGCCTCCCTGGACCCTGTCTTTTCCCTGAGCCTGACCTCCAGGAGGGCTCATGGCTCATGCTTCCTCCTCCTCCCTTCCAGCACTAATGGGACCTCCAACCCACTCATTTCTAGTTCCATTCAAGTCACCGATATTGATCTGTAACCTAAAGTAAGCCCTCTGGCTATAATATACTTTCCCAGTTGGGTCTAAGCACAAATCCCAGCTCTTACGCCATATCAGTATCACTCAGCTCCCTACTACCCTGAATCCTCTTCCCTTGAAATGCCAGCAACCTTCTACTTGCATATTTCCCAGAGTAGTTCACGCATCAGCTTTTCTGCAGGTCTTTCCTCAGAAGCTCCCAGAGCCATACTGACAGCTCTGACTCAGGCCCTGGGTTTATATAGCTGGAAGCCATGCCCCATTTTGGTCATGTGACTCCCTGGCTGTTTCCTGATTTATCTTACCAGCTCAACCCCAGAAAAACTTAATGCTGCTGGCTTTTGCTGTAATATTGCTTGTAGTAGGTAAATCCCCAGGTGCTTGTTCCTTGGCCGTTCATAATGGGAAGGTTTCCTCCTCCTGGGGCTCTTCATGCTGCTTCTTCAACCTTAAAGTAATAAGAGCCTCTTCACACCTGATCATAGTGGTGGCTATAATGACTTTAGTCAGCAAATATGCTTTTTTTCAGATAATGTTATTTTCATCAGTGTATTCATTCTTCACCACCACATTCTCACGCTCAGATACATGCACACACACAATTATTATTATTTTTTATTTATTATTTCTTGGTGAAGCAGGAAATAAGGACTTCAGAAAAATATCTGATCCAGTTGTTTGGAACATTTACTCCCACATGCTTTAAATGACAATTTTATAATCAGAACATACAGTTGAGCACAAGAACATGATGATGCTTAATCTGCTATAAATTTGTGCTTGTTAAGCACAAATGTTAGAGCATTATATCTAATATAAATGATTATTCACTTTACTCATATTTTTGACAACAGCATTTTTCCTAATGTCTTCCTTACCTTCCAAATAAATAACAACAAAATTTCAGCTGAACTCCTGATCCAACAGAAAATCACATTATAATTTCAAAATGCCTACAGGGCTGGTACAGTCTATGACTGCAACAAGTTTTTGCTAAACAATGTGAAATTGTGAATTATTTCTGGAGAATGACTGCTCAATCAATCACCATGACATCTTACAAACATACTTAACTATTCAAATGCACCTTATGAATCTTTTCTATGCTTACAAACTGGCAAAGCTGCAGTTAACATTTCTCCACAGCAAAGGTCTTTAATAGATTACATAGATTCTATATCTAGAATGAGATTTTGAATATTTACTAGCACCCCAAAATGTTAATGGTCTCACCTAAATTAAGGAGATATAAAACACAGAAGAGAAAGGAGATCAGCCTAGATCCTATTGTGCCTCTAGGGCATTTAAGGGGTTTTCAACTCCTGTATTTCTGTAATTTTGGGATAATACCTGTGGTTCAATTGCAACCTGTCCAATTCCACAAAATTGATTTATGCATCTAGTTTTGTACACACTGGGAACATCTACATGTTCATTAATGTGCTTTTGATACTACGCGTTAAATTTAGTACCTCTAATGTAGGGGAGGGGAACATATGGCCCACAGGCTGGATCTGGCCCACCAGGCCATTCTATCTGGTGGTGGTGGGCAGAGAAGGAAGGGAAGCAGCATGGGAAAGGCCGTGGTGGCAGACATGGAGGGAAAGTGGCAGTAGGTGGGAGCGCAGGGCCCTGAGGACAGGTTCAGCAGCAGCAGGAGCCAGCTGTGAACTGCAGGGACTAAGCTGGGCTGGCTCCTGCTCCTGCTGCATTCTGTGGTCCTGGTATTGCACCTAGAAACTGCACACTGCTGGGAGGTGCCCAACTGATCCAGCTGGCTCCATGCCATGCCAGCTGGCTCCATGTCACAATGCCTGGTTTCCAGCTTCAACACAGAATGCAGCAGGAGTCCCAGTGTTGCAGCAGGGTACTGCTTGGCATGGCACAGAGCCAACTGGGTACCTACCAGCACCATGAAGTTCCTGGTAACATGATACTAAGGTGGCCCAGCTTGGTCCAGCCCCTCAAGGCACCATGAGGTTTCCAGCTGCAATGCTAGGACCCATGAAGCATGGCATGGACCCAGCTGGACCAGGCCTGTGGTGCACGGTTACCTGGTATGACATCAGGACTCGCATGGAGTCAGCCTGGCCCGATGGCGCACTAATGCCAGAAGCTGTGGGGAGTCCCACACCATCAGATTGGGCCAGCTCAAAGGGTTCCTGGCACTCTAAGCAGGAGCTGCACATGGAGGCACAGAACCAGAGTCCCATGAGCCCCACATTGCAGCCAGGAGTTGTCTGATGCCCTCCCCAACATTCCAAATCCACACACATGGACATACACAAACACATGCAGCCCCCCACAAACTCCATATCCATCCACCCACACCCATACCTCTCTATCCCCCGACATATACACACACCACACATATACACCCACAGCAACCCAGAAAAGCCCATACCCTCCCCTACAATGTAGAAAAGTATGACTTCATTTTGAACTATTATACAATCACCTTTATATACACAACAAAAAATACACAAATCAGGACAAAAATATTTTTTGAAATAAAGTATGTTTTTGTAGATGTCTGCTTATTAGTACACAATTTAGGGATTTTTTACTTGAAGATGGAACCCCTCCCCACC
>NW_017729032.1:113627392-113641771 GCF_001723915.1 Gavialis gangeticus
CCCCCCCCCCCCCCCCCCCCCAAGAAGGAGTATTTTCAGGACAAGGGGAGGGACTTCCAGTGGCAAAGGTCAGGAGGTAAGGGGTGGGACATCTGGTCCCAAGATGGTGACTGGGGGGGCAGGGCACTTGTTGAGGGGTGGCACTACCCTTGTGACCTTTGACAGTTCACCAAAACTCATTAAGCAGCCCTCCAGCCAAAATAATTGCGTGTCCCTTCTCTAATATGCGGTGTTAAATAAGTGCTCATTATGCTGCCCTAATGCACAGCAGTGGAAGTGCATGCTCTTTTAGTGATGCTTAATGTGTTTTAGTGATGCCCATTTTTACTGTGCATTATCGTATTAGTACGGTTTTTGATGTGATGCTTTGATGTACAGAAAAATAGGCAACTGCACATTAAAGTGCACATATAGATGCACCCGCTGTCACCATACCCTTAAGATTAAATTAGAAAAGAGCGATGAGGAGGAGGATGTTCCCCATACTTTTTTCATTAACAGCATTTCAGGGACTCAAACAGGTTGGAACAGAATCACTATTAGGTCCACTTATATGCCTTATAAGATAGACTAGAATCTGGAACTAGAATATGTCTTGCATCAAGAGCATAATTCTTCACCTCCAATATCACTTTTACTGGCTTCATCAGGTGTCCATTTATTAAGCCTTGACTATTTGCACCTGCATGCAGCATCTCCTGTCAATTGAGGAATCCTGTAGGGATCCCCAGCTTTCCTAGCATTTGCCATAGGAATTCATAGTCAACTGTATCAAGGCTTCCTCCAGGTCTGCATTTAATATTGCCAGGTTTAGGTCTCATTCTCTGAAGTATTGCCTGGCATCTCTTAGTTGTATCACGGTCTCATGAATTCCTCTCCCAAGGACTGTGCATACTTCATCATCTCCTAACATTTCCCCTATTATTTCTTTTAGTCTGTTCACTATCACTTTGGCTTGTAGTGAAAATTTAACAAAGCTATTGGTCTCCAGTTCTTTATCTGGGTTTTGCCTCCTTTATTGAGTATCAGAGTTCCTATTTCCCCTTCCATTCTTTCTGACAGTCTTTTCTCTCCTTCTCTCATTGTAGACTTCTATCAGGTCTGGCCCCAGTCAGTCCCAGAAAGTTACATAGAATTTTTTTACCAGTCTGTCTTTTTCTGGTGTTCTCCCATTTTAAAAAAACTTGCCATATTTCCTGCATCTTCCACTCTTCCTCCAGTTGTTGCTGGTCTTCTTCTCTTAGCTTCTTTTGCAGTCCTTTCAGACAGATCTGTCTAGCCTCTTGTTCTACCTCTCTCTTTCTCTCT
Organism: Gavialis gangeticus; assembly: GCF_001723915.1. Lineage (NCBI taxonomy): Eukaryota > Metazoa > Chordata > Crocodylia > Gavialidae > Gavialis > Gavialis gangeticus. Next base: position 113,628,701 of record NW_017729032.1, read on the forward strand.
GTATAGTTCCTGATAGAAATCTTTTACTACTCACAGTATGGCTTCTTTTGATGTGTTCTTCTCCTTTCTCATCTTGGAGGCACCATATTCCCTCTTTCCCTCCCTTTCTGATCTTGCTGAAGTACTCAGTACATTCTTCCTTTTCCTCCACCCATTGCATTCATGGCAGAAACACTTTTTACCTTCCTTGTACTTTAAACCTTTGTTCCAATTTCCTTTTTGTTTCCTCAGTTTCTTCTTTCACTTGAAATCCTAGCATGCTGTGGTAGTGTTGCCTTACCAGTTCCCATGGCAATTCCATCCTGTGGACTTCCTTCCTTTTAGTTTGTTCTTTTCCTACTCTTGTAGTCCTTTGTGAACTCTTGTACCAGTGTGTTACTATTCCAAAGCCCCCGTTTAGTGTTTTCCATCCTATTTACAGTTTTTTGTACTCTTCTCAGGTCTCCTTTTCCTCCAGTAACTTGGTGTCTAGCTTCTAGATTCCTTTCTCTCTCTGCATTTGTTTCCCTTCTTCTAACCCTGCTATAAACATTCAGTGGTCTGAAAAAAAACAACACAGTATCATTTCTGCTTGTCTCTTTGTCCAGTGCTTCAATGTCAGGATAAGGTCAATCTGTGAGAAATATTTCCCTCTTGTGAAGGTTACTTTTTTTCCCCCTGGTCCCCTTTCTTTTGTATCCTGTAAGTCAGAATCTTCAATAACTTCTTCCTGCTTGTCCCTCATACTTCTGGACTTGTATTGGTTGCCAGAAAAGGAAACTAAATTACCAGGTGTTCCCTCAGTCATGTTGATTTCCAGTTTGTTCCAGGAATCTGCACCCCTCCTCTCAATCCATTGGTGAATAGATATTTATGACTTCAAACATTTTCTCATTCATTTCACACATTATTTATAGCATTCACACCCACACCTACTTCTTTTGTTCTCTTTATCTTGATGCTTGGGCTCTTAATTAGCACTGCTACACCAGTTGCTCTACTAATGTTTGAACCAGAACAGCTAAATGGGCCTCACTCCCACCACTTAATATTCTTTGTAGGGTTTTGGGGTTTGTTTTTTTTTTGTTGGTATTGAACATTCTTGTATATGGATAATATCTGTCTTTATTTAGACTAGATATGCTTTGATCATCATCTATCTTTCCTTATTTAGTACACATCAGGTGCATCTAAACATGCTACACTGCATGGGACAATAAACTCTGGAGCATATCACATCAGAGTTTATGCTCCTGGGCACCATGTTTACACATGCACCCAGGACCGCAGCATGTTAATCCAGCTTAGAGCATCTCCAGCTGGCAGGAGGTCAGCTTGCCAGCCCCAGACTACTCTGACCCAGCTCAATGTATTGTGGAAGGGCAGGATGGGGCATGACGGTGCTTTAGTGTGGGGCTAGCTGGCAGACAGCCCCAACACTGAAGCACCTATGTCTCAGCCATCCCTGTCATCATCTACACATGTATTGCTGCACACTAAAGAACTCTGCCATGGGATAGTTCTTGTACTTACAGGACACGTTGGAGCAGATTTGATTAATCAAGTCTGCTGGAGCATGGTAATTACTAGGGGTATGCAAAGCTGTGGTCACTGATTCAATTCAGAGAAGATTCGGACCAATATGGCAGCTGAATCATTGAATTCAAATCAAATCAGGAGACCCATTAAAAGTTCTGAATCAATTCAAAACATCCAAATTGATTCAGAAAAGATTCAGCAATTTGGTGATTAGGAAGGTGGTCTTGCAAGAAAACAGAAATTGAGAGGGGGAAGGAGAGGGGGAAAGACTGCTCTGATAGTGATATCTGTAGCTGGCCAGTGACTGTGATCTTTCCCTGAGTTCCCTTCCAATCACAGTGCTTTGGGGGTGGGATGTAGAAACGGCACGTAAGGCTTTGTGTGAAGCCTTTCTCTGCCTTTTGTGAGCTGTTTCTGTCTGGAAGCAACAGCATGTGACAGGTACTGGTTGCAGTGGCTGGCTTCCTCAGTCAGTCTCTTGTTAGTCTCTCTTCTTGGAAAGGATTGGATATACCTTACTAATGACCCTTGCCTAGAATCCCTATACTTATCCCTATCTAGTCCATTCCTTTCAACTTATTCTTCCCCCAAAATCCTCTTATTAGTTGTAATTTTTCCCCCACACTTTTTAAAAAAGAGACTTGGTGGAACACCTCATAACTGATGCTGGAAAGGCTGGTGGAACAACTGAAGGCCACCCATGAGATGGCCTTGGTTGTGGAGATTTGGATCAGCGACTCCCTTAACAAAACTGAGTGGGATACCATCTCCCAGATCTTGGTGGTCCTCAAGCTATTCCTTGAGGCCACCAAAAGCCTCAGCACTGGCGATGCCCTCCTTAGCTAGGTGATCCCCATTGTGAAGGAGCTAGAGAACCAAATAAATAAGTTCCAGGGGATCAATGTACCTGGCTGGGGCAGGCCACTTTCACCAGAGGTGCAGGCACTGGTGAAACGTCTGAAAGGAGAAATCAAAAATGGCTGGATCCGTTGCAGTCCAATATGGTCCATGTGCTAGTAGACATGGGCAACCTGAGGGTGAAAGGGAGCATGTGCAGCAGCAAAACCCTCGAGCACTGGACGGAGGTGCTGGTGAACTGAGTCAGGGAGGCAGAAAGTCAGAGGCGGGAGGATGTGGAAGACAAGGATCCACTATCCCATACCAGCGCTCCATTCACAAGCCAGTCTCCTCCACCACAGGTGCTGCCAATGCCAATCAACCTCCTTGATACAAAAACTCATGGACTCAATAGAGACATTGGATTTATGACACACTATAACCAGCCTGACACCTGACTCCCCAGATATCTCTCCACTTATACTTGCTACATCCCCCTTCCCTGTCCCCACCTTCCCCTCCAGTCTATTTCTTACCCCCTGATGCCTCAATTTACATTTTCACTGACTGACTTTCTTGCACATCAGCCCAGGCACATCAGCCCAGCCTCTGGCTTCTTTACTAATTTATTCTATGCAGGAAGAGCAAACATACCAACTGCAGATGCTTCCTAAGCCTGACAAAGGGTTTTTAAACCCCAAAGCTTGCCAAGGTATATTTCTCCAACTATTCTGTTTGTCTAATAAAAGATATCACATCTACTCAAAGAACCTTGCCTGTCTGTTCCTTAGACCAACATGGCTACAACCAAAAATCCAGTTAACACACACAAGTGACAGGATTTTTGCTTTCAACAGTTTGAGGTGCAGTTTCCCAGAATTCCCTGCACCTATCTCCTTGAAACTTTTCAAGATTCATGCTATAGAAGTGGGATACTATTCCTGTTGTTTTCATCTAATTCTGAAAAAACAAAAAATGACAAAGTTATAGGTATTTTAGCAATTCCCCATTATAGATTATGACCGAATCACACCGAATTAGCACCAAATCTTTCTAATCTGATTCAGCTGAATCAATTTGGGACAGTGATCTGAATCACCAAATCAAATCACTGTCCTCCAAATCAGCCACATCCTAATGGAAAACTGGCCACTTTGCACAGGCCTAGCAATTATCATGCTTCAGCAAATTCTAGCATCTTGTGTATTAGCATCCCCACACTGGAAAATGGAGGTGGGGACACTTTAACTAAAGTTTGTTTAGTCTGGGATTTGTACTTGGGAGAAAACTGAGGAGGGGAGACTGCTGGCAGAGATGTTTGGCTGGGGCTCTACATCTTTCCTTTCTACCCTTCATCTCCCTCATTTTGCTTCTCCTCCTCCCTTCTCTTTCTTTCTCTAAACTTCTTGCCATTCCATTTCATTTTTCTCCTTTTCTGACCCTCCTTCCTCTGAGCTGTTTTCTTCTCTTCCTCCCTTTTTCAGGGTTGTAGTGGTCCCTTTCTCTGCATTTTATTTCTCCTCTTTCCCCTTGGCTCTTAGGTCTTGTGGGTTGGGGGGAGGGAGGCCAGGGAATGGGAATTCTCATCCTCCCCTTCCCTTTCTGACTGTCCCTGGATCTTCTGATTCTACCACCTGCTTCTCAGTCTCTGTAGCTTCTTTGCAAGTGCCTCTCATTCCCTTTCCTGCTTCTCTTTGTTCTCCTTCTATCTCTGCTGCCTTGCGCTGTTTGCAAAGGACTGAGGGCAGGAGTAGAACACAGTTCCTTCTTCCTCACAGAGGTTGCAGCAGCTTTTCTCCTTACAGTCCTTTGCCATGTGACTCTTCTTCCTACATATTGAGCATATGGTGTAGGGACAGACCAAGCTGAATGCTCCTCTTCACCATTTTTACTGCACAGCTTTGGCTGGCCATAGTAAATCATAAAGTTCCTGTTTACCTCTAGGGATATTGCTGGTGGGAAGTGTCTCACTCCCCCAGGGATTTCTGGGTCCCCCCCCCCATAGTGGGGAGTGAGCCTTCCAAGGCTCGGTCCAGATTCCATCAGGGCCCCGCACCTCTTTGATATTCGCCTTCTTTTCAGAGAACCTGATGAGCAGATTTTTGTGTCTTCTTTCTTCATTGCTAAGGTAAACATCTTCACAATCACTACACATTCTTGGTTCCCCTCCAGGTAGAGAAAGTGAAAGAACCAAAGACCTGGGTCTTCTCTCTTCTTCTTGTATATCTCCCAGAAATCCTTAAAGCCCTAGAAGTCTTGGAATGTAGTCTTTTAGGAACTTCTCAGCCCCAAAACCTAAGAGCATAGCTGAGAAAGAATTCTAAAAAGTGTTCTTTCCATTCAGCCTGGAAAGATATTGGAACCATAATCTATAGCTGAGAGGCAAAATCTTTTTCTGGAGGATGACAAATTAGGGTGAAAATAAACATCAGCAGTGAGGCAAATGCAAGTTACACTTTTAAAAGTTTGTCTAAACCCCCAGGGTGTTTTAGTTTCCAGTGAACTGTATGTTGGGTTTGCTTGTTTGTTCGTTTTGTTGGTTAATTTACTGCATCACCCCAGATCATCAGTTATTTTGCTCCTGGAAACTGTTACATACTTTTGAACTTCAATTACAGCTCACACTCTTTGACAGGATTATATATTTCACATGTCTTTCGATTTGCAGAAAAATTATTCTGTGATGGAAACTCTGGTTTCAATCTGATAAAGATACTGATACTAACAAAAAAATCTTCTTTATAGTTTTTTACAAGTTCTATAAAATACTAAGCCAGGATTTGGAAAGCAAACAAAAACATGCTTTATGAAATACTTTTTAATTCTTCTTAGGATTGAAGTTTGATGCTGGTCAGTTCAGTGAATCAACTCATGTTTAACAGGTTATTTATGACCACCACATAAATTGCAATTAATGTGCAATACAACTTTCCAAATTTCTGTGTGGTAGCTGCATAGACTCACAGTGAAGAAATCAAGTGCTACATTATCATATTGCAAAGCACTGAGGAATCTGCACATCGTTATCAAGTGACATAGGTGAAATTGTCAAATCAGTCTCAAGGTACCTACTATATCCATCACAAGTACTGACTCACACTAGCAAGGAGGACAAGATCATTCTCCTCGCTGACTTCAGTGCCAGAGTTGGATTTGATCTGGAACTCCGGAGAGGCACCATTGGGAAGGAGGGAGTAGGAAAAGCCAACTCCAAAGGCATCCATCTCTTTAGCAAATGTGTGGAACATGATCTTGTCATCACAAACACAGTCTTCAGACACAGTGACAAATACAAGACCACCTAGAGACATCCTTAATGTAACGGTGATCTCTTCTGTGGCTGATAGGCTTGAATGTTATGCTTATAACAAAAAGGATGGCAATGCAAATCTGGGTGTGGGCAAGTAATCTTAAGTCTCAATTTATGGCCCTCCCTGGGTTAAAATTTTGCAGGCCTCAGTGGCTCAATCGGTAGAGCATTAATCTGCCAAGCCAAGGTTTCTGAGTTTACATCCCACCTCCTGCAGACTTTATTTCCACATTTATTGGGCATGTTTAGAAGAGAAGACTGAGAAAGGATTTAATAGCAGCATTCCCTTACCTGAAGGGGAATTCAAAAGACAATGGAGCTTGACTGTTCTTAGTGGTGGCAGATGACAGAATAAGGAGCAACTGTCTCAAGTTGCAGCAAGGGAAGTTTGGGTTAGATATTAGGAAGGGTTTTTTTCACTAGGAGGGTAGTAAAATAATTGAATAGGTTACCCAGAAAGGTTGTGGAATCTCTATCTTTGGAGGTTTTCAAGACCAGGCTAGACAAAACTCTGGCTGGGATTATCTAGATGGAGATGGTCCTGCTTTGAGCAGGGAGTTGAACTAGATGATCTCCTGAGGTCTCTCCCATCCCCAATTTTCTATGATTTTATGATTCTAGGCACTGAAACATCCTAAAGTATGTTATTGTTAGAGTCTGTGATTGACTGGATGTCTATGTCAAATGAGCCATGTAAGGAACTGAGGACTGCTGGACAGATCACTATCTTGTCAGATCCAGTATGGACATCTGGATTGCTCCAAAACAGCAAAAACAGCAAAAAGCAACGTAAAGGACTCTTAACACCAAATTTCTTCAAGATGTGAAAGTCTGTAAGGATTTCCAATAGCGTTTCTATAAAACATGCTCTGGCCTGGCCTCAAATGAAGGCAACATTGATGAACTCTGGAAGAATTTTAAAACTACTATCCATATGGCCTGTTTTGAATCCATTGACTAAATGACATGTTAACACCAAGACTGGTTCAATAAGAGCTGCACAGATCCATGTCCTCTGGCTGGAAGAGAAAGGCTTATTCTGCCGGGCAAACTGACACCTTATCTCCGTAGAAGAAGGAGACTTATCAAATCCTCAAAGCCGAGGCTCAAAGGAAGATCGGAGAAATCAAATCAGTTGTGGCAAGATAAAGCCAAGGAAGTTGAACTCTATGCTGACAAACATGACATGAGCAGCTGTTTCCAGACAACAAAAGCCACCTATGACCTACAGTCCTACTTTCCTGCAATTGCAGGATGGCTTGATGCCCCTCAAAGACAAAGGATCTATCCAAGCTAGATGGAAAGAACATTTTGAGGCACTCCTGATCCATGCCTCAAAGGGAGGTATGCCTATGTATAGCACCACTTTTTTTAGCCACATTTTTTTTTACACTGGGATCTCCTGGTGTCAAATTTTGGCACTGTGCTGCAGCATAGTGAATGAGTTCACATGCACCATGTGCAGTTTGTGGTACCTGAGACAGCTTTGAGGCACCACAGATCATATGTGTGCACTCATCTGGACATGCCCCAGGAGGCCACTTGTTAGCACCGAACTTCCAGAGCCCACAGACCCCAGCAACCTGAACATCAAGAATGACAAGAAGCAAAAAGCCGTTTGAATTCCATACGCCTCAGAACAACAATGCCAACATAACACAGAGATACAAAGCTGTAGTTGGGTTGTACAAGAAGGAAAGCAGAATTCCACTTGAATCAGAATTATAGAAACATAGGGCTAGAACAGATCTCAGAAATGTCTCTACTTCAGTCAGGCAGAATTATTTCTGTCTAATGCATCACCGAAAAGTGTTTGTGTATTCTCCTCTTAACAATTTCCATTAATGGAGATTACAATTTTTTTGGAGGTAATCTGTTCCAACGCTTGCCCACCTTCAGAGTTAGAATGTTTGTATTAATATCTGACTTAAACCTTAATTGTTTCAATTTAAGCCCATTGTTTCTTGTCCCCTTCTCAGTGGTTACAGAGAATAATTGAACTCCATCCTCTTTATAACAAATCCCCCTGTTCTTGAAATCAGTTATCAATCTCCTCAGTCATCTTTCCTCCACAGTAAATATTCTCAGTTCTTCTAATACTCCCTCATATCTCCATATTGAACCAAATTTCTGACATCCCTGAACCACTGGTTCACCTCAGGTTCTTGTTCTTTCTTAAGATCTGTCAGGTTTGCCTTTTATTGTAGAGGGTGGCCGTGATGTGAGCCAAGTGACTGTCCTCCATTCCAGGAGCCAGCAGGCTTTAGGGAAAAGTCTGATAACATTGTTTGAATCAAGGTATGTGATCCAAAGGTTGGGACAGGTGATAACAACACAGACCAGAAACAAAGAAGTATTATGGGCTTTTCATATAGATGGTTACTACACCAGGGGTCTGCAGACATCTTTGGAGTTATGCCAAGTTTGAGTTGATAAGGCTTGGGTTTTAGTAGTGCAAATTCTTCTGCAGAAGAAACGAGTAGAAATGTCCCCATTCCTCCACAACACAGTATGGGACTTTTTCTCTGCAACAGATATGTATACAAGATGCTTCTTTTCTTTTTTTTCTTCTTCTTTTTTTTTAATTTTTATTTTTTTTGCCATCTGGAGTGCAAACCAGTTATTTCTCTTGCCATTCTAGTCCAAGATATCATTGCCATTTTTTCTGGTTTTGATTGCCAAAATGTTGCTGTTTTATTAGCACATCATCTGTTTCATTATTGTCCTTGCTTTTTATCTCCCACTTTTTATTTCCACAGTTATGTCACTGGAGTGTGCAGGGATTGATATTTTTCCAAGGATATGGTGCCACAGAAAACAACACAGTGTTAGATATCAGTTTCCCTATGAGCTTGTAGTGTTCCATTCTCTTTTAATAGGGGAAAAATAATATTACCCGAATTTGGGCCTAAATTCTGAAACTTTATAATGAAGAGAGATTTCCAGTGGTGGTTGAAGCTTTTGAAATAACGCAATGAGTTCTGTATGTGAGTTTAACAACATGTGTGTGATGGTTATGTGGTTGTCTTGTTTGTTTAGGTGTCATATGTTGAAAGAGTAGCTGTTATATGTGGAGAGTTTCTTTGTATGAGTCTTTTTACTCTGTTTGATTGCTGGGTGTGATTTGGTTGAATGCACTCTTTCTTCTAGATGGTGCTGGATGGATCCCTTTCCTAAGACCTCTGAACCCCCCTTCCAGAAGCTGGGGGTAGGGAAGGAAATATAAGCCAGGAAGCTGTAGCATATATGTGTCTGTCTGAGTGTATGCCAGCCTGCGTCTTGCTGGAGTCCACAGAGTCTACCTGTGTGAAGCCTCAGAGAGCAGAGACAGAGGGAGTCTGTGATGGCATGACTGAAGCAGGGAAGCCTGGAGTAGTGGGGAAGAGGCAATCTGTGGTAGAAGGAAAAAAAGCCAAGACCTCTGGAAGGAAGAAGTGTTTAGTGCAGAGACAGTGATGATCAGGAATGCTGATTTTCTCTGATAAAATAGAATTTTAAAATTCCCAATTTTCAGATTTAAAAAAGGAACCTCAAATCCACATTTTTTCATGATTAAAATGAAACACCACTAATGTATAGCTATTAGACTACATAACGTCCTGAGGTCCCTTTGAACCCTACTTTTCTATGATTCTATGCGTTATCAGATAAAGACATTTCAAAATGTAGCATCTTTTGTGACTTAGGTCTGTGGAGCTCCCATCCTGTTGCGGTTTTCAGAATAGGAGTGGAGGAAGTCTGGGTGGCTTTCTGCCCACCTTGGAAAGCTAAAAAAATGGAGCTCCCCCTAAGGTCCTCTCCACTGCCTTTCCCCTTCCCATTCTGAAAACAGGGAGCCCTGGCAGAGAGCCTGGCTGTTGCTGTGGGAACCTGGCTGCAGGCTCCCAGCCCCAGCTAGATCCACCACCCCTCCTGAACCAATAGTGATCTTTTATTTAGTCTGGGGTAATGTTGTAACTCAGAACACTTTGCAAAAATTGTTCTGAGTTACAGCTGGGAGCTGCACTTCTGTCTGCACACCAAGACATCTCCAACAAGTGCTCTCCTTTCCATTTTCTGCTGTTTACCCTTCCCCTTTACCCACCCCCAACCCCCAACACACACATTTTACCATGGATTACATAACAAGGGGAGAAACAGAGTTCATGTCCTGTTAATAAACTAAGAGTTTGTACATTTATAATTTAGTGAAATTCAAATTTTGGATGTGCTACGTACATGTTTAAGGCCTGATTCTGCCCTGTTCATTTTGATTGGAATTTACAAAAATAATTCCAATAGTTTCAAAGGAGTGCTCCCATGAGTAGTAATCTAGGGGTATAAGTGAGCAGTATAAAAATACTGTATAAGGGAGAAATATAAAACTAAGGCTTTTCATGCCTTTTCAGAAAATTCAAAGCAGTGAGAAAAATCATTTTGACTAAATTATTTATCTTCCCTTTGTCAAAAATTTCTAAGACTGAAGTGGATGAGTGTGCTTAACCTTGAAAAAGTCTTAATTTCTCATCTTATCATTCGCACAGTGATTATATACTCGTGAATAACTGGAATGTGCTGTCTTGTCAGAGTTACTATCAAGGACTGGCACAGGTTTAGAATTCTGAAATATGTACCCATTATGAAGGCTTGTAAAATATTATTAGCTCACTACACAAGTGCATTTGAATAAAAAAAGATGTGCATAAACATTAAAACTGCTCCTTTACAATTCAATTAAGTCAGAATACTCCTATTTTCTTTTACCTTGAATTATACCAAATACAAATACGCATTTTTTTTCTATTGGAAGCTTTTGTTCTTTCATCTCCTGTAAATCCTTATGTTTTCATTTTGTTGATGTATCTAAGTCTAAGCATATTCATTACAGGGTGCAGAGGTAGCAGGGGGGCAGGCACAAACAGGGGGGAGGCTGCTTGACAACCCTATACCCCCCGCCCCTTCCCCACTTCCTGCCCTTTGCAGCAGTGAGGGGATGAATTTAATATAATATATCATTTTAAAGTTCATAGGTTGTAGATTTTCATAAAATTAGAAAATTGCAAAGAAGTCAGCAGAAAAAACCCATGATAAATAAAACTGTCCATAGAAAAAAAGAGTATACAATATATCACATGCATGTGCCCACCTACTAATTCTTAAGAAAGCTGGCAGGCAGTGTTGGACTTCAGTCCCTTGTAAGACTTCATGCAAATCAATATATATGTCCATATATCAGCAATAATTTTATCAGGTATAATAACACATGTCTGGAAGCCATATCAAAGAGGTGGTAAGGTAATTGGACACATGTACACAATGGCAATGTCCACACAAGCATGGGCTTTGGTTTCCCCAAAATCAAGTAGCAGTGGCACACTTTGTTCTGCTGCTCCTTGTCCATGGGGAACAGCTATGCCACGCACACTTTGGTGTACGTCACAGTACCCAGGGTGGGGTAGGGGAGGCTAGGGTTAGCACTGGCCTGGCCCTAGTTGCCTCACCTGGGGTCCTGGGAGCCTTGGGGAGCTGCAGCCATGGTGCTTCTATAGTGCTGGGGGCCAGTCCCACAGCAGGAGTGTGGCTCCAGTCAACCAGGTTCCAGTTTTGGGCAGTGTGGGCTGCTATCACATGTACCACCCCACTTGTATATGCTATGGGTTATTCTGACCCTGCGATCTCCCAGGTTCAACTGCCCCCCATGCTGCAAGACATCAGTGCAGGGCATGCCTGCATGTGTGGTCTGTGCTACTCATCTGCGTGCAGCCAGGGTTTCTAGAGGAATCCAAGAGATACTACTTAAGGATGATTTTGCCCCATGTAAAAGGTGCTACACTTTTCTCAGAGCTGTACTTCACTAATGATACACAATTTGACACATTTAAAGATTCAGGTCAAGAATTTGGATGCTTGATGATGATCAGATATCTTGGTTTTCGCTGATTAAAATAAAAAATCCCGATTTTCAGATTAAAAAAAGTAACCCATATTCCACATTTTCCCATGACTAAAATGAAACACTACTAATATATATCTAGATAAAATATCTATAGTCTAATATGTTTTAGTGTAGCAGGATCATTGCCATTCACTCTCAAAATTTCAATGATCTCTGCTAATGTCAATCTTTCTGCTGCTCATTAGTTGTTCTTATGAAATGTTCCAGAAACTCTATTTAAATTGTTTGTAAAGTCACCTTCTTGCTGCTTTCTTTTTATGTTTTCCTGGTTGGACTTACCACCAGTAACATACAACAGATCTTACATGATCTTTCAATCCGTCCACTCCATGAAAAGCCCTAGACTTTCATGAGCCAAGCCCCTTCCTCTTCACCCACTGAAACAATGAACTCTCCTGCTCCTGCTTCTGGTCCAGCCATATATTGGGCATTGTCATTGTACAAAGGGTGTTGCCATGAGGGGTCAGGCCAATGCTCAGGATCTCAATATTGCGCTGTTAGACAGGAGGGCGTGGTGTGCAACTGCACATGCACATATAAAAATCAATTAAGCACACACTCAATAGGTGCATGCACCTCTATTAGGCATATACACTCACACTACCAGCTCAGGCACATACACTATACGCCCCCAAAAGTTAGACACAGGTCTCTAATTCGTATATCATGCACACAATGCCATATATATATGCACACACACACTCTCACACTAGCAACTCAGATACACACTCATTCACAATAACTAGTCTGGGTTCACACACACTACACACACCAAATTAGGCAGAATCAGTTACCAGTTATCAATACCTGCACATTCAATACACATATGTGGATTACTAATTCATATACCACACACGCACACACAGTATCTATATCTATATATCTATATATATATGTGTGTCACTAATTTACACACATACCACCCACCTATACATACACACAAGTGAGTTCCTAAGTTGGGTATTGTGATATGTATATATGTGCTTGGTGTACTTGGGATACCTGGAGAAAGGTTAAAGTAAGAAAGTAGAAGTGTATGGGGTTAAAGGTATCAGGACCAGGATTAGAACCAGTAGACTACAGGGGCCTGGGCTGAAGAACTGAGGCTCAGGGGTAACTTTACGTCAATTGATCTTAATTGATTAAAAGACAATGCCCAAGGCCTGCAGAACAGGGAAGTATGCCAGCCCAGAGTGTGGGACTGGAGCCGGAGCTACAAGGGAGCTGAAAAGGTAGATGGGGAGGGGGAAAATAGGACTAAGGGAAAATGTGGGTGTTAAAGAGGGGCTCTGGGTGTGGGGAGCCAGAGGATGGCTCTGAGACAGCTAGAGAAGTTGCAGAGAGAAGCAGTAGGTGCTGGAAGCTGGAGAGAACTGCAGGACAGCTAATAGGAGCTGGGAAGCTGCAGGAGGGGGGTGGGAATTATAGAAATTTTGTGTAGGGGGAAAGCCTGAAAACAAAGAGAGAGGCA
>NW_017729032.1:113646771-113654292 GCF_001723915.1 Gavialis gangeticus
TATAAAATGGAAACTTGACATTACTTTGGTTCACCTACAAACACAGGCCTAAACCATACAATATGCATATGAAACAACAAAAATCAATACAAAAATGACAACAATACAATATACAACAGTAAAAAATAATACAAACTTAATAATTATAAAACAATGGACATCCAAAACCAAAAACTTGCCACCAAAAATAAAAATGCTTAAAGCTTATCCTAATTTCGAGCTCACTTATACTTATCTATAGGGAATAGAGAGGGAGAGAAAAGTCAGAAATGGTTGAGGAAGGGGAGGGAATGCATTTTAAGATAAATAATAATAAAAAAAGAAAAACTGGGGGTTTTGCTACAAGGGTAACAGTCCTTTTTAATTCCACAATGAAACTCTCTCTCTCATTTTCAGAAACATGTCCTGTGTTTTCAGTGTCCACAGGTCAAACAACTACAACAGCTTCTCAGTGATCTTTTTAACAGAAAGATCCTCATGAGACTGAATACCATTTATATTTCCCAGAGCTCTACATTCAGGAAAGGGTTAATCTTGATTTACTGCTGCATTCTCCACCAATTGTTAGTCCCACTCTGTAAATCGGTGTAACTTTAAAGCATAAAATATGACAAGCTACTCTAACACATCCATATGAGTATACATGTGTAGCTTGCAGTGTGTCATAGCTGTCTGAGGTACTGCAAACCACACACAGTGCACGTGCAACCATTTTTGCAGTGCAGGGCAATTTGCAGTGCAATTTACAATGCAGTGCCAAAATTTGACATTGGGACATTCCATTGTCAAAAAAACCTGCTGCAAAAAGAAGCCCCAGCAGGTACAGTGATCAGATTGTCTCCCTTCCTTGAGTTGCCTCCCAGGTCCCCCTGCATGCCAGGAGCTGGGAGGAGCAGGGAAATGGCTGTTTCCCCAAAGCAGAACATTTTGCACCACACCAAAGCCCACATGCAGGGGTGTGCACAGCAGCAAAAAACAGCAGCACAGATTTGCACTGCTGCTGTTTATTCCACAGCAAATACATGCCCCTGCACATGTGCAGTCATCTGGACACAGCCCATAATTCTATTAATGAGGATGTAATTGCCAGATGTATTAAAGAAGAAAGACTATACTTAAGCATAGGTAGTGCAGATAAACATGGTAATTATGTATCTGATATCTAACTCCGTTTCACAACAGTTTCTTAGTAAGTGGTCTGCCTTACCACAGGTTTATGCTTAAGGTGAGCAATATTGTGATACTCTTGTGAAATATGAATGCAAAAAATTGCTTAATCAATTGCATGACACCTATTGTAAGAAAGAATTTATGACCAAACTTTAGACTTAGAAGTGAGAACAGGAGAGGCTACTGGAAAAAGTGTTCTTTTGCCAATAGTCACATGACACACAGCAGACACACTTCCACCTTTTAGGAAATTTCTTGATGTGTATCTTACTGGAGTAGCTTTTACAATGACTGTGAAAAAAGCCAAGGTCTAACACTTGATAGAATAGTGTTTACCTACTACAGCCTGTAGGTCTGGGAGCAGAGAGCAGTGTGAGTCGGTGAATGGGTAGGCCAATCTGTGTAAGCAGCTCAGAATGTCACTTTAATGCTTCTAGTCAACCATAGAAGTACTACTTACCCACCAAAATACAAATTGCATGTGTATCCTAGAGTGCTGCTTCTATGTATGACTACAAACAGCTTTGCTGACCTGAGCATTTTACCACTAATATCATGCTAACTCCAATAAGGATTCATAATATAGATGTTCCTCACTTAAGTCCTCTAAGGAACCAAATTTAATAAATAAATTTAGGGCATACCTCATGCGGACTGACAGAACTGATCTCAGTGAAAACCACAGCAATCACAGCCAATTCCATTAAAAATGTAGCCTATCCAGAAATGCTACTGATTCCTAACTATTACACAATAGCCTAGAAGATAAGAGACTTTCTTTAGAAATTAGAAGTCCATACTCAATAACGTCCTGAGTCTGAGGGAACACATAACCACATGTCTGCGGAAGATATCCTAACCACCAGACTCTTGATGGGTTGTGCTACAAATGGGTTCCCTTTCCATTTCTTCTTTTGAAGCTTTATATAACCAGGAACCATACCCATGCTTCTAAAATAGTTTGAGTGGGCAAAGGACCAGGGCAAAGGCAGATAGTGAGTCAATTAACAGCACCTAGTACAGAGGAAAGAGAGACAAAAGGACCAATCAAGTAGCTGGAAGGTGGCTGGTCCAGGGAATATGGCTGCTTGTACATGTAACTTGTCACCATGTACACATGACAAAAATTTCCTTTATGTGGCTTAACAACATCACACATTACAAGTGTGCAAGGTTTGGGAATTTCAAATGCATTTTTAATTTGGCAAAAAAGCCACATCCCCATGTAGTTTAGTTTACAACATTGCTTCTTGTAATGTTGCAGCCTTTAATCTGACAGCTCATCCCCTACAGCAGGAGAGGTGGACAGGTTCTGCTAAAAAAAAAAAAAAAAGGATAGAGCCTCTTGCTGCTTCTCCCTTCAGTAGTCAGGCTCCTGCTGAATCCAGAAGCGGCCTGACTTTTATTTTTTGTGGAGCCTTCCTGCCCCACCCCCCACAAAGGCTGGAGGGTATGCTGCCAGTGGGCTGAGTGGCTGTGGGGGGCTCTCGTCGTTCCCTGAGCTGTGGGGTGCCCTGGCCTTTCCTTCAGTGATGGTGGTGCCTGCCAGAGGCACCCAGGAAGACTGCAATTTAGGGAGCACAGAATAAAACCTTGGGGATTAAGCCACCATCATATGTACAATTGCCCCATAAGACCAGTCACTTCATAAGGCTGCCAAAGGAGGCAGGTTGACCAGTGCCTAGGCAGTAACAGACAGCTGTGAAGAAAAAGCCAAGGGGAACCCTTTGGCTGCATGAAAGTATTAGCTCAGGTTTGGGAGGCTTTTGTTTTACAGCCACGAGGCTAGGTTTAGGTTTTAGTTAGATCTACTGGCAGACCAGAGGTGGCTGTAAGGGGTGATGATGATATCAAAGACAGGGGAGCTTGAGGATGATCCTCTGCAATAAGCACCAGAGGACAGGTCCTGAAACAGAGGGGCAGAGACTGTTGGGATTTGGGTGGCCCCCAGAAAAGAGGATTGCCATTCAGACAAGGTCAAACCCTGGAGGCTGAGGTCTTCAACAGCAGGTGTAAGAGGAGAGTGCAGCCAGAGAGGAAAAGGTCTCAAGGCTGTGAAAGCCAAGATCCCTATAAGTGCCCCAGAAACCTATAGGTCATGTCCCTTTAAAGGGGAAGTTCTGTGAGAAGGCAAAAGGCTCCAGCTGTGCCTGATCAGGATGGACAGATCAGCTTACCACACAAGGTGACTACCAACCTTCAAGGACCCTTCCCGTCAGCAATAAATAATATCAAAGGTATGGCAGGTGGGTAATGGGAGGTGAGGCAGGATTGAGAAGGAATCGGAAAGTGGGCATACCTCTGTGGGTATTATACTGGAATGCTGCAAAATTCATGGAACCAGAAAGAGAGAAAGCAAGAAGATGATTGTGATGAAGCAAGCCACCCAGAAGAGAGGGGGACTCATTTCTGGATTTATCTAAAGACCTTATCTAAGCAATACTGGAGGCAATGATTAGATAATAGGATTGTGCCCTTCCAGGGAGTGTCCTTATCCATAACCCAAAGATTCGTGTTCAAAGTTTGTCCTGTAGAGTCCCTTTCATCTTGCATTTTTTTTTCTGTATAATTTAACTGCAAAAGCAGGGGTGGAGAATAGCACCCCATCACAGACTAATCAAGTACTTAAGTTTGCTTCCTGGAAGTAGACGTTGGGTTGAATCCCCTCCAGGAAGTGTCACTGGATGCATAAAGTTCTCTAACTCCTACATTATATGTAATGGGCAGTCTCATCAGCAATATTTTAAAAGGGAAGAGTAAACAAAATCATCCATACCCAAAGTGACAACATCACGCTTAACAGCAGAAAGGGGTTTTCCATCTTTTAAAACTACAGTCTTACATAGTCACGGTCGAATAACTTTGATTTAATCACTTTGAAGTCAGAGAGATGTAGGGTTTTAGACACACCTCTCTCTCAATTTCCTATAATTTATCTTAAGCATCCTACTTTTCAGTGTGTTGCCCATTGTGAACCTCATTGCTGACCTGTGGTGGGGTCCCTCAGCAACCTATCACAGCACCAGTGGCAAAACCAGAAGTTCCACCAGCACTTCTCTCCATGCCGCTGGCACCAATCTCGAGGGGGCACCTGCACACCCTGGCCACCGAGGGCCAATCTCAGGGGGGGCACATGCCCTGCCCCATGTCCCCCCTACATGTCACCTATGCTGGTCACCCTTACCATAAAAAGTTCTTCCTTACATCCAATCTGAAACCATCCTCTAACAGTTTATGGCCATTGCTCCTTGTCCTCCCCCGGGGCGCCCTAGTGAACAGGGTTCCCCCCACCCCACCAGCTCCCAATATTCATTCCTTACATACTTATAGCCAGCCACCAAGTTCACCTTTTGTCTTCTTTTCCCCAGGCTGAACAGTCCCAGATCCTGAAGATCATTCTTGTGGCTTTTCTCTGGACCTTTTCAAGATTCTTCACAACTTTTTTGAAGTGTGGCACTGGACACAGTACTCCAGCTGGGGCCTCACCAATGCTGAGTAGATAGGAAGTATCACTTCCTTAGCCCTGCTTATGACGCATCAGCTAATACGTCCCAGTATTCTACTAGTTCTGTTGACTACAGGGTCACTGGCGGATCATGTTCATCTTAATATTATTGTTTATTTTCAATAGAAGCACTGTGAGGACCAATCAAAGTTGTCATCCTATTGTACTATTTGCCTTACCAACACACTAAATAAAATGCTTCCTGCCTCAGAGAGCTTTTTCTTGGAAAACACTGTCAAAAGTTATCATGATGCAAAATGCTGTTTTTACCAAAAAAAACCCCAAACCCAAACAACAACAACAAAAGACATTGAATATATTTCACTTCATTTTTGTAGCTTTCTGGCTGTTAACTTGAAAAACTGATGGCATTAGCCACAACACACTGAACAGTGCCTTTCTATTAACGAAACAAGCTGAGAACTGCTAAGAAAGCCCTCATAACAAGGCTCATTAATTGGAATATGTGGCAATAAATGTCCTTGTCATACCATCCCAGTGCTACTCCATATTGCATAAAACACTCTTTCCCAATGATGTGTGTGCTATGGGCATTCACTTAATTTTGCAAGGTCTACTATTGAACTTTAGTTATACATTTGAGAGCTCTCCTCTGACTTCTGAAATTTCACACATAAAAATGTCTTATTACAGTTTCTTACAGGTGTCATTTACTAGCAAGAAAATTTTCTGAAGTAGGATAGATTAAATTGATGTATAAATTGAGATGATGTATCCATGAGCATAAATATATTCCAAAAATCAGTGAAAACTGTCTGAAGACTCCAATACAATATGAATTTTCAGGTGCATTAAAAGGTGGGGTTGGATTGGACCTTAGAGACTAACAGGTTCAGACAGTTAAGTCTTTTGTAGGTAGGAAGACACTTCATCTTATGTTAGGCATGGACTGACAGAAAGAAAAGATTATATGGAAAGGGGAAAGGGACAAGGGAGCTTACAGGCATACAATATCACTGTGTGGAACTGCAACAAGATCCCCTTTGGCTGTGTAGCAACAAAAAAAAATATCTCTTCATTGTATATGAAGCACACAGCTGAAAGGAGTCCATACCCTATTTGCTGTGTTTCAGGATTCACCCATGAATTACTTACCTCACTCTGCTGCCAACACTCCTACTAATGCAGTCCAGTATACTGTTAGCCTTCTTGGCAACAAGGGCATATTGCTGACTCATATCCATCATATTGTCCACTGTAACTCCCAGGTCCTTGTCTGCAGAGTTTCTGCTTACCCATTCAGTCCCTAGGCTGTAGCAGTGCATGGGATTCTTCTGTCCTAAGTGCAGGACTTTGTACATCTCTTTGTTGAGCCTGAAGAGGTATTTTTGGCTCAATTCTACAATTTAAGTCACTCTGAATCCTAGCCCTACCCTCCAGCATATCTACTACCCTCCCTAGCTTTAATTTGCAAACTTGCTTTTTGCATCTAGTCTCACCAAAGAGTTCTCTGCTAAGACATTGGGATAGTTTGTTCCTGTGCCCTCAGTAAGGTTTCTTTAAAATGCAACCAGCTCTCCTGACTCCTTTCCCCCTCTGACTGGTTTCCCAGGGAATCTTACTAATCACTTCCCTGAGGCAATCAAAAACTGCTTTTCTGAAGTTCAGGGTTCATACTCTGCTGCTCTCCTTTTTTCCTTTTGTCAAGATCCTGAACTCAATCATTTCATGGTCACTGCTGCTCAGCTTGCCATCCACTTCTAATTCCCCCACCAATTCTTCCCTGTTTGTGAGCACTAGGTCGAGAAGAGCAGTGGTCTCTAACACTTGCATCAGGAAGTTGTCTCCAATGTTCTCAAGAAACTTCCTGGATTGCCTGTGCACTGCTGTATTGCCCTCCCAGAAGATGTAAAGGTGATTGAAATCCCCCATGAGAACAGGGGCCTGTGATCAGGAAACTTCTGCTAATAGTCTGAAGAAAGCCTCATCTACTTTGTCCTCTTGGTCTACATACCCACCATAACATCACCCGCGTTGTTCTCCCCTCTAACCTTAACCCAGAGACTTTCAACAGTCCTATCTCCAGTTTCATAATGCTCTGAGGAGTCAGGCAGATGTTTTTGCATACTGTGCAACTCCTCCTCCTTTTCTCTCCTGCCTGTCCTTCCTGAATAGCAATCCTTCTTGAAACAGCACCTCATGGTCAAAGACATCGAATCCCTTCTGGCAACACCACCTGTGCAGCCATGCATTGATCTGCAGGATTCATCTGCTCCTACCAGAATCCTTCCCCTGGACTGGAAGAATTGAGGAAAACACAACCTGTGCCCCTGTCCCCTTTGCCCTCACATCCAGAACACTATAGTCTCTCTTGATCTGCTGAGGCTCATCCCTGGCAGTATCACTGGTGCCCACATGGATGTGCAGCATGGAGTAGTACTCACAGGGTTCAACAAGTCTCGGCAATCCTTCTGTGACATCTTGGATCCAGGCTCCAGGTAAGCCGAAGACCTCCCTGGACAATAGATCAAGACAGCAGATGGATCCCTCCCTCACCTGCAGAAGGGAGTGTCCAACCACTACCACCACCTATGCCAGCATCCAAATTATTAATAAACATGTTGAAAAGCACCGGGCCCAAAACAGATCTCTGTGGAACTGTCTATTGAGCCAATTATCAATCCACCTTGTAGTAGTTATATACAGCTCACATTTCTCCAGTTTACCTATGAGAAAGTTGTGTGGGATCTGATAACTAGGGATCTTGGTTTTCTCTAAAAAAATAAAACACTCTCCTCCCCAATTTTTGGATTAAAAAAAGTAACCTAAAATCCACATTTTCCCATGATTAAAAAGAAACACTACTACACACACACACACACACA
>NW_017729032.1:113655020-113670234 GCF_001723915.1 Gavialis gangeticus
ATTATCCTTAGGTGCCTAAGTCCACTTACACACCTAATAGGTAGAATAGAATATGGTTGGCCCAAAGCCAGTAAGTTACCTAGCAAGAAATGATAAGAAGTGTGATATGTCTTGATACTTGTCTGTCTCCAGGTTTTAGATGTGTCTCTAGAAAGGTGCCTGTGGTCAGTTGCTTTAGGAACTATAAATCCTAGCTTAGAAATAATAATGTATGCCATCCCAGCAGCAGAGAAGGCAGAGGTGCCAGTTTCCTAATATGAGAAGGTTAGGGTCCTCACACTGAGTTTGAGTGTCACCTTGGCCTGAAGAGATTAAAAACTGATAAGGCTTATGCAGTATTCTGAAGTAAGGTATACTGTTAAAGTTGTTTAACTTTATACTTAATTAATCATTGGACTAGAGAAAAGTGCACAAGAGAGAGCATGACTCCACAGCCTAGTGATAAGAGCATATATTACACATAGAAGAGATCTGTGCATCAAAAACTTTTCTAAAACACTTAATCAATCACTGGGTCAAGGTCTAGAATCTTAACTCTGACCTCCCAGTAGCACTAAACTATAAGGTCATATTTTTCCTCTTTCACCCAATCAATATTTAATGGTGTCAGGTATAAGAGAAAAGCTTCCACAGGAGATACTGAGGGTCTTAGGCTACGGAGTCATTCTCTCTCAACCAGTTAATATTTAAGTATGATGTGTAAAAAAGAACAGATTCTACAGGACAGCTCAGAAGTTCTGACCCCCAATTACCTTATAACCTGACACCATTCACTTAGAAATAAGTGATGCAAATTCAAAACTTTTCAGATGGAGGAACTAACTGAAAACAAGTTTCTGATAGTTTGAACAAGTGCCCTGGCCACTCAGCTGTTGGACTCTAACCACTGTTTTTTGGATAAAGTCCAATCCAGTAGTTGTACTCTGAGAAATCTGCATAAGACCTTATAGGAAGGAAGAGCAGAGGAACACCTATTCTAGCACTTGAGGAAGTGTAGGTGCTCAATTGCTTAGGACTTGTGCAATTCTGGGAGTGCCCAGAAGCAGACCTTTAAGTGTCTAGGGATCTTTCCTGGTAAAAAAAAAATGCAAGAAGTCATGTGTTTTCGACATCTCTGCCTTAGGCAGCTGCTAAACAGAGGATTTATGTGTATAGTAGGTCATATAAGTGAGTGTGTGTGTGTGTGTGTGTGTTTGTGATTTAGTCATAATTATAAAAAATCAGGGTTTTTTAACATTTATTTGATCATTTGTATCACGGCCATTTTGGAAGCCAGTGTGACCCCTAGCTATCATTACAACACTCATAAAAATGATTGGGCTTAGTGGCTAGAACACTGGGGTGAGCATAAGAAGATTCAGGTTTCCAGATCTGTCAGTGGTCTGGACAGTGACATTGGTAAAGACATTTCATTTTTCTGTAGTTTATTTTCCCCAGCAATAAAATGCTGTTAGAATATTCATGTCTCTGATTAAGTGATTTCTTGTATACCGATGAGAAACTGTATATAAAAACTAGATACTAGCAGTAGTAGTAGTAGCAGTAATGGTTTTATACCAAGCACAGAGAACAACGCATTCTTGCATTCTAATTCCAGGTTTCATTGGGTGTATCTATATGAGAAGCTTTACTGTGCAACCGACTAATTTGCTGTACAGTAAACTGTCACTGTTTGCACATGTGCAGCAATTAGTGCACAGCAGATGAATTTACTGTTCTGCTGGATAGTCCCATCAGATACAAGTGGTATCCAGCAGTGCAGTAAATTACAGTGCTTAAACACACATGTAGACAGTGTTGTCAGGATTAGTTAATTCAGTCACATTAGTATATTCAGTCACACTAATTACATGTGTAGATGCACCCACTCTGCGTCACGCTTCAGCTCTGAACAAGTGTTAGCTAATATATTTTAATGTCCTGTTGATAAACTTTGGTTAATTCCCCATTTCATATTGCAGGGCCTGTGCATATTAGACTGTAAAATCTTTGGATCTGTCCCTCAATATATCCAGCACACAGAACAACTGAGCAACAATTCTGACTGAAGCTTTGAACACTACTGGGATATTAAAGATAGTATAGCTATTCAGGAGTGTTGCCTGTTCACCTCCTACTCCAATTTCTTGTATGAATTTTATTACATTAATGTTCCTGCTAGAATGTCCTAGTATTTTTCAGACTCTGGTAACAGAATGAGCCTTATTAGAAGTTTGAGTGCCCTGAAGGAGCAAGAATAATAATAATAAAAAAGTAAAGTTACACTAAAATCATAGAGGATGTGTAACATTCTTACCTCTATACCGCAGTAATCAGTCTTTAACTAATGAATAAAAGGGGTGGAAAGTGCTGCAAGTTTTCATTTTTGGACTAATTTGCTAGAGCCATGTAACTTTCAGAACTAGTAGCTCCTCTCCTGTCCCCTAGTCAGGGATGGCAATTTTCCATTAATTTCTGAACAATCAATTTAAAAATCAGACTAACAATGCCTGTCCATAAAGTAAATGAAAAACATTTAGCCACTGTAAAAACAATAAGCTGCCAGAGCTTGACTGAAGATCCCTCACTGAAAAGAAACGGGGCACAGTGTTGCAGGATAGACAGAACACAGCAGCACCATGTGGTATCTAGGTAGAAGGACAACACCCTTCAGGGAGCATTCTCTCAGTGCTTTATAGCACCATCCCCAGCCATTTGCTCCTGCTGCTGTCTAGCCAGGTCATAAAACCTCCAAGGATGGAGTGTTCATAACATTTCTGGGTAATCTGTTTCAATGCTTTACTACCCTCCTAGTGAGATTTTTTTCCTCCAATGTCTAACATAAACTTCCCTTGCTGCAACTTGAGACCATATCTCTTTGTTCTGTCATCTGCCACCACTAAAAACAATCTAGTTCCATTCTCTATGGAACCACCCTTCAAGTAGTTGAAGGTTGCTATTATAAAACAGTCATTAAAAAATTTGGTTGTCAGTGAAATATTTGTGATTTGTCAGTATGTGTTTTTTCCCCCCTGGGTTGGCAACCCTACCCCTAGGACATGGTGAGCCAGCATACAGCACACATGCAGTCCACATAAAGGTATTAATACAATTATTTCATGTAACACTCCTGTGAGGAGTGATATATAAAAATGGATTTATATGAGCCCTCAACAGGCAGGTAAAATAGATCCAAGCTGCAGAGATGTTTGAAGTTTTGATCAATATGCAGTTTCTAAAATTAACTGGCACCACAACATATCTTTATATTAAATGGAACCATTTTCATGCACTAAAGATAAGTAATTCATTTCCATAAATGCAATCATTGCAATATAATAAGAGATGTTAATGAATGCATTGTTGCAAATGAAGTGTCATGGTCAGGCTTTATTGGCTGTTTCATTTAACATGACATTGAGTCCAAGACCAACAACATCAACATTAACGCTTAGGACATTATGCTTACTTGGCTGCATTGTTACAATCACTTTTCCCAGATGTACCTTAATATGTCAAGATTTATTAGACAATTTCAGAAAAAGCTTACAAAAATATTTTAAGTAATGTTTACAAGTTTAAATGTCAAGAGGAGAACAAACACTTCCAGCAATAGCTATCTTTACTTGAGGCAATTTCTAAATAACTTCTTCAAAGAGTCTTGATATGAATGATGTCCTTGTGTACTGTCAAACAATATTGATGATATATTATTTTACCTATGCATTGTGAGATGTGCATACACAAACACACTCTTTCTAAGCTTCAGTGGTCCTGAAAAAATCCACACCCTCCTCCAGTCAGTGACCACAAGACTATACTCTTCAACATTCAGTATATACATGCCCGTATTTGATATGGAAACATTTGCTTATTAATATAGTACAAAGGCAGATCGAGATTGAGTTGGCCTTGATAATTTTTTTTGCCGCATACTTGGGTTATAAAAAAATAAAGGAAGCTATCTTTAGGTTCAAATGCATTAAAAATCACAGAGATACCAAGTGGAGTATGTTTCTTTATATTATAATTTTTTATATTCTATTCCACCTTGAAAATAGAAACGCACTTGCATTTGAAACAAGGAGGAAAAGAGTTCAGTCCATGGCCTGCAAAATATTTGAATCCAAGGAGTACATAAAGATATTTCAATGAGGGAGTCATTAGCTTTACAGCCAACAAAAAGAGCTACTTTTATGCCAGGAAAAAAGAAAAAAAAGAAGAAGAATTCAATGATCTCATTCTCCTTGGATGCAACACCAAGGAGGAGGATTCCTTAATTCATGAAAACAATGGAAAAGGCAATGGTAAAATATAGTGAAAAATAATTTGTTTCTATGTTTTTTCCTTCCTTTCAGAGGTATCACATGCATTAACGACAGAACACCAATCCTGCAAATGCAGCTAAGCAGATAAAGCTACTTAGACCAAGGGAAAGGAGGAATATATTGCAAAACTACTGCTGCCTTATTAGCATTGACAAAAAAGAATTAGGCACATAAATTACTATAAAATACATGGGAGAGGTAAGAACCTAAGAATGGGGTTTAAAGCTGCTTTTAAATCCCCTATCCATCTTCTCTTCTCCTGACTAAACAAGCCCAGTTCCCTCAGCCTCTTCTCATAAATTGTGTGTCCCACCCCTTACCATTTTTGTTGCCCTCCACTGGACTGTCTCCAATTTGTCTACATCTTTTCTGTAATGGGGGCCCAAAACTGGACATAGTACTTCAGATATGTCCTCACCAGTGTTGAATGGAGGGAAATAATCCCATCCCTCAATTTGCTGGCAAAACTCCAGCTAATGCAATCCAGTATGCCATTGGCCTTCTTTGCAACAAAGGCACACTGTTGGCTCATATTCAACTTATTCTCCACTGCAACTTCCATTTCCTTTTCTGCAGAACTGCTGCTTAGTCAATCAGCCCCCAGCCTATACTCTTGCATGGGATTATTGCATCCTAAATGCAGGACTTGCCCTAATTGAGCCATGAGATTCCTTTTGGTGTAATCCTCCACTTCGTTGAGGTCTCTCTGAATCATTTCCCTACCCTCCAGCATATCTACTGCTCCCCTTAGTTTGGTGTCATCCATAAACTTGCTGAGAGTACACTTCCTCCTATTTCTAGGTCACTGATGAAAATATTGAACAAAACCAGCACCAGGACCAACCCCTTGGGCACTCCACTTGGTACTGGTTGCCAACTAGACATTGAGCCATTTACTACTACCCTCTGAGCCCAATGATCCAGCTAGTTTTTTATCCACCTTACAGTCCATTTATCCAACCTATACTTCTTAAGCTTCCTTGTGAGGATGTTGTGGGAGACCTTATCAAAAGACTTTCTAAAGGCAAGGTATACCATATCCACTGGTCTACCCACATCCACAGAGCCAGTTATCTTACCATAGAAAACAATCAGTTTGGTGGGGTGTTACATGCTCTTAGTGAATCCATGCTGACTGTTCATCTTAGTCTCCTCCAAGAACTTAGAAATGGATTACTTGAGGATCTTCTCCATGACTTTTCCAGGGACTGAGGTGAGGCTGACTGGTCTGTAGTTCCCTGCATCGTCCTTCCCTTTCTTAAAGATGGGCACTATATTTGCCCTTTTCCAATTGTCCAGGACCTCTCCCAATCACCATACATTTTCAAAGATAATAGCCAGCAGCTTTGCAATCTCATTGGCAACCTCCCTCAGTACCTATCTCGTATGCTTATATATGTTTTCTCCTATTTTCTATGATATTTTTCTTTGACTATAATGCTAAAAGAAAAAAAGTCCTCCACCCCCCTGCCCCAGAAGTTAATTCTAAAACTATGCATTCATAATTAATATTATACCCACAACATGTCTCTGTCTTTCTTATGACTCACAGCATTTGTAATTGCAGCTTTGGTGTAACATGGGACAACTGTTACATTGGGGCAGTAGATAAGCACATTGATCCATTTGATATATTTATGCAATTTAACATGAAATAGGCTGAGCTCCACAGTTCACAATCAACACTGTTTATGATATGTATATGGAAAAGATGTCTTAGTCTGTTGCAGTGGGGAGGGGAGGATTCTGTTTGTTTATTTTTAATCTGTTTTTATTTTCCTGTTAATGGGTAGATCACTTTCTAATGGAATGGGCAACATTTATTTAGAGAAATTTCTCATGAATCACTGCTACTTCCACTAATATACCATGCCTATAGCAATTACAGTAATTGTTTATATGGACAAGTAAAGTTAGCAACGTATTTAATGCCATTTTAGATATATTTTAATGACATCTGGCAGGAGGAAAACCCTCACTAACTTTCTGTAGAGCATTAGCAAGGGTCTGATGAGCAGGGATCCTGATTTTCTCTGATTTAAAAAAATCCCCAATTTTTGGTTAAAATAAAGTGACCCCCAAATCCATTATTTTTCTGTGATTTAAATGAAACACCACTATATATAGGTATGTTATATATAGTGGTGTTTCATTTAAATCATGGAAAAATGTGGATTTAGGGTCATTTCTTTGTCATTGAAAATTAGGGATTTTTTTTAATCAGAGAAAACCAGGATCCCTGCTGATGAGCCGGCTGTATCCCACAAACCACAGTCTGAGAAATGCTGTGCTAATATATGGTTAATTCTTGGGACAACTCAGGAGGCCAAAAATGAGCAAATCTTATTAATGTGAAAACTAGGTTTTTATATATAACTAATACTTTATAGTTCAGACTATGTTGGAATCTGTCTCCACTGCTCAGTATATTTTAGTATAGTATATAAGGCTGTCCAAAATTAAACTAAATAAACTCCAAACCATTGATCTATGCACCTATTCCAGGCCCATCTGTATTATTATAATTTAGCTAGATGGAATCTAAGAAAAAAAAATATTCTGAACAGGGTTTCCAAAGACACAGTCTCAGCTTTCAGGAAGAATTTATATTCAAATATCAAAACACTTTCTCTCAAATAATATGCTGCATGTTATTGTGGCACATGTGGTCAGTGACACATAAAATAAAATACATAGCAGGTGCAGTGTATTCAAAAACTTTCATTGTAGTCCATTTGAATTAGGCCAACATGCAATGTCCATCTCTGTAGTTAAGCTTTCACATAAATTAATCAGAAATAGAAAAAAAGGAAGGAAAACAATAACATACTAACAACCAAACCTCATATTTCTGTTTGGAAAAGATGAAAAACTAAACCCTATATAAACCATCTACTTTGATTTATGCAAACAAGCAGAGGCACTAAGATGTTATGGTGATGAGCACGGTGTAAATACAGAAGTAAGCATAGTACTGCAACATTGGCCTTTACTATCCAATGTCAGCAATACTTTTTATACATCTATTCATTAAAAGGGAGAAAACTAACTGCAAGCCTTTCTTCATTCCTCTGCCTATACACTAAATTGTTTTGTTTCGAATCGCTCAGTCAGTTCTAATCTATTCTGATTTGTGAAATTTCAGTTTATTTCACACCTTCTATCCTGTCATGTGTGAACAGTGGCTGAGCTATCTCAAGAAAAAGTGATGTAATACTTTTAAGTGGAAACATTAAAACCCAGAATAAGAGCAGAATCCACCTATGGTAGCCTAGGACTGACCCACTTGATAACAGCAGTAGCTGAGAAGGTAGACAACCAGCCATTCACTGGACTTCCCAGAAGAGCTAAAACTCAGTCCCCACTGGACTGCACCCTTTTTTCACCATTCCAAGTGAACCATAAATCAATGGAAACATTATGTCCTCTCCCCTAAAAGCATTCATAACAATGACTTTGAGAGGCAACCCAGAGATGGGTCATTTAGAGTAAAAAACCTAATGCAATAATTGGTTCTCTTCTCTCTGAACCAATATTACAGGCTCAATCCGGTTCAATCAGACATGAATGAATGAATGAATGGTTAAACTTTGTTTAAGTTGTCACATTTTTCTTCAAAACCATAAGGTTTTTAAACATACTCATACATGTTACATGTAAAAGAAATGTGATACAGTGTTATCACAGTGATTTTGGAACTGGGGTGCTTTCTTAATAATTCCTTTTTGGGACAAATTTCCAACAGAACTTGGAGCCATCTTTTCATCATCTACAACTGGGGCCAGAATTTCCAAAATGCACCACACTCATCATCTCCTATTATGAGACTTACGGTCAGATTTTCAGATCTCCTTAGCAGTCAATCAGCAGAGAAAATTTTGGTACCTAATTGTTGCCTCATTTCTTTTGTAAATCTAGCTCTAATTTGTGTATGGTGAGGGCTTTTGAAAATCCATATTTTCTTCCCGTGATTTAATCTCAACATGCCAAGAGGGAAAATTTCAAAATTAGCTCTTTTATGTAAGACTTGTACCAGGTATTGTTTTCATGACAATAATGAAGATGTCATTAAGTAAAAAAGACACATTGAACAGAACATGTATGTATATTGTCATTCTCCCTATTTCCGCTTTGTGTCATTTTTCTTGCCTCTGCCTCTTTTCCCTCCCCAGTATGCCCTGAATTCTTGCCTGAATGATGCTCAGAACAATTTGCTTTCCAAGTGACCTTTAAAACTTGTTGTGTTGGTGAGTGTTTCTACTCTGCTGAATTCTTGCTCTTGTTTTGACTTTGGTTTCTTCTTCTGTGAACTGTATTTGCCTGGAGTTAGAAAACAATCTCCTCAAATCAAACACCTCAGATCAAACACTTTGTCTTTCTACATGTTTATAAAAAACTATGTACAATCTATCTTTTTTTGGAAATAAAGCATCTCTTCCTTCTCCAAGCCTTGAATGCCACTATAACAATCCATATCAATCTATAACAGTCTATATCTCTATTGAGTTTGTTTGGTTTTTTTTAAAAAGATACTATTCATTTTAGCAGTGTAATGTTTCAATGGGCAGAACTTTATTTTCCCTTTGTGTGTCCAAATAAGAGTGCTCTAGATGTGAAAGTGGTACTTTGTTACCTACACACAGGTTGCAAGTCTCTTACCCCTAAACTGGGGGTGTATAAATGCATGTGCATAGATTTGGCATGCTCAATAGGGTATGCACTGATCTGGGAGCTACCAGCTCATTCTAAATGTGTAAGTCTGAAATGAAAATTCAGGCAGAAATCTATGACTAATGGGCATTAGGTGAAGGAGTGGCTAGGAGGTTTCTCCAGGAAGCAGGGTAATTAACCTTCCAGGTTTTTTTATCCAATTAGACTTGAAGCCCACATCTCTCTGACTTCAGTATCACCCAAGCCTCTCTCAAGCACTCCTTTTGAAGCAGGGCTCCTGTGCAGCAGGAAGTAGGGCCAGGATGAATATGGAACACAATCTACTTGATGAAAGGCCCTAGGCTCTAGCCTGAACATTTTTTTTTCCCAATCTGAAAGAAAATTCCCTTCTGCATTGCTGTCCATTCGTATTGGATGGATCCATTCTACCCAATATTTTTAAAAACAAGGAATATTTGAGAGGGAGACTGACAAATGTCTAACTTGTGGTATGGTGGTTAGATTACTGCTTTTGGAAGTCAGAGTGACACTAGTTTAAACCTTTCTGGATAATTTACTTAATCATTCTGTTCAGGTTAAAACATGGAAAGCTACTCCTCTCAAACTCTATTTATGCTGCGGTACACACATACATGTCCCACCAGTGCATAGCCAACTGAGCACTCTCAGTACATACACAGTCTTAAGCACCCACAGTGAAGAGGGAGGGACAAAAGCACAGATATGTAGCTAAAGCTGTCATTTGGATGCACAAAGGAAAATAGAATTCTGCCTTACATGTAAAAGTTCTCTTCATTTAAAGCTGTTGCTATATCTCCAGTTTTCCTAGCTAAAATAAATGTTTTTACATATAATTGTCTAATTAGAAATAATAGGTGTTTTTATGGAGCTTGTTCTAGTGCAACATGTAACATTTGTAACTGCCATAGAACAAACTTTTAAATTATCTTCTGATCATTACTCCATAACAATGGAAAGATATGATACTGTCTGCCATTCCTTTACCTAATTTATTGGCTGACCTATGCCTGTGCATACAACAGGCAGAGCATACAGCTATTATCTTCTTTAATAGTTTTCAGAGAAGATAAAATCTATTAAATTAAGGGCCTTGTTACACCTCATGCTGTGAGCCGCACAAATGTTGATCTGTGTTAGTGCTAGTTTGAGTCTGGAGCATTCACACTTCAGGCCAATAGGGGTTTGGGGGGACTGAAAGGTAAAAATTCTCCTCCCCTCCCATTCTGGGCTGCCCTCTGCCCCCTAGGGCTCCCTTAGTTTCCCCACACCCCTGGGTGTCTACCCCCAGCCTTTTAGGTTCCACACTTTCTCACTCCCTGGACTTGCTGAATTGCAGCTGCCTGGCTTTCTGTCCCAGAGAAGCAGACAGGGAAGGGTTAACCTGCTTGCCCATGCCACTACCGCCAGGCTGCTGCTTTTCTCAGGACTGAGCCTTTCCAAAGAGCTGCAGCAGCAGCAGCCAGACAGGCAGGTTAACCCTGCCCTGCCTGCTCCCCAGAGACAGGCAGTGCAGGCAGCTCCAAGTAAATGGTAGAGGGCAATGAGCAAGGATCTAGGGTGCTGGGGGTGGTGGGGGCATGAGCCCAATCAAGACCAGAAGGGGATGTGGGTGCAGTCAGAATGTTTACCCTAAGGTGTAACCGGGAGTGGCTACATCTTAGCAACACAAACTGGATAGCACAGATCAGAGATAATCCTGCCTTGGTAACTTGGAGCTGCATAACAAGCACTTAAAACCAGTTTCAGGTGTTAAGATGCATACAACCCAGGTGTTAAGAGCTCTAGGAGTCACCCAAATTGCATGTAACAAGGTCCTAAATTCCAAAGGCAGAACTGTTGTTATGTCCTGGACCGTAAGGCTGCTTTCTTCTGTGGAACAGCCTATAGTAGTGAGCTATAAAGTCAGTCTCCCCCTTGTTTTTCTTGTGTATAACACACATCTTTTTACAAAAAAATAGCTGCTAGAAATCGCATTTTTCATTATATGTGGGAAATGCAATGAAGAATCTGGTCAAAGGGCCCACTGGCCAGACCCCAGACATACAGCTGAGTCATCTGTCCACAGAGATTCCTCCATGGGTCTTGAAATTTGGTGGTGAGTTTGTGGTATCATTATAAATTATCAGGGCTCTGGGAGTTACAGCAATTAATGCCGTCACTATTTCCTCACTGCCACATTTTTGGACATGTTAAAACCTCCTGGATGGATAATATGACCCTGCATGCTGAATCAGGCTGACACACTGCATCAGTCTACGGCTGGAGCGAATGCTTGGCATCAGACCCAGCACATGGCCTTACACAAAGCAAGTGGGTTTGGATCTGGCACATGCCTTCAGTCCTGGCATGCAGAATTGGTCCCCAGGCCCCATCCAGCATATAGAGTTGGCAGCAGGCTTGGAGACCTAGCTGATGCTATTCAATGGGTGTGTCTACATGAGATGCTACTGGGCAGTGGTTACTGTGCATTTATTTAGTACTTGGATAGCAACTACTAAAAGAATGCAAAGTACTAAAAGAATGTACAATAGCTGGAGTTACTGCACAGTAGCCTATTAAAATGAAACACCACAATATGTATCTATATATTAGTGTTGTTTCATTTTAATCATGGAAAATGTGGATTTTAGCCTACTTTTTAAAACCAAAAATTGGGGATTTTTTAAATCAGAGAAACCAGGATCCCTGGTTATAACTACATACTCATACAGAGAAAAGTACAGAAGTACAGAACAGATTAAACAACTTCTGTTCCTTAGAATACTTTTGCTGTAAAAATGCCCTTTCTTCTGTGTGGGAAGCCCTGCTCCATCATAATATTGTTTTGGGTTACAGCTACACTTGTGCCTTATAATGCACTTCTCCAAAATGCATTATATTAATCTGATTCCTCAAGACAAACGTGTAAATACTGAATTAATATGGGGGGCATTATGTTATTCTGATCTTTATAATTTTTATCCACAATCTTTAATTTAGCTGCTGGCTGTAGCAGAAACAAATATCAGATATAGCCATGTTAAATATTAATGTTTGACGGTAGCACCTGAAAGAGTAGTGTCTGCAAAAGAAGTGGGAAGCATCACATTTAATAAGTTTGGAGGAAAAGGAAAATGGATATTGCAAAACTCGTAACAAAACCACAAGGGATGGCTA
Source organism: Gavialis gangeticus (assembly GCF_001723915.1). NCBI lineage: Eukaryota > Metazoa > Chordata > Crocodylia > Gavialidae > Gavialis > Gavialis gangeticus. The sequence continues at coordinate 113,667,176 of NW_017729032.1, forward strand.
ATTTCTCAGACTGTTTACAGTCTCGGGTTGAAAGCTTAGAAGAGATCAGGTCTACATTTTCTCTCTCTTAACCAGGGATCCTGGTTTTCTCTAATAAAAAAAAAATCCCCAATTTTCAGATTAAAAAAGTAACCCCAAATCCACATTTTTTGTGGATTATTATGTAGGTATATATAGATATACATATTAGTGGTGTTTTATTTTAATCACAGAAAAATGCAGATTTGGGGTTACTTCTTTAATATGAAAATTGGTTTTTTTCATCAGAGAAAACCAGGATCCCTGTTTATAACTTAACCAAACCCATACAACAAGAGCAACAAAAATGTGTTACCAAGTAACATTGTGAGAACTATCTAAACAAATGTACTAAATATACTGCAAAAGACAAACCTGGTTTATGGGACCTAATGACATTTTTATGCTCACTAAGTCTTAAGTTTTAGTGGATGGGCAGCCTTTTCAACATATAAAAGTCCACAAGGACATTGAAGTATATATATCAAAGCAGTGTAGCTATAATGCATTACAACACTGTAAATGTACAAGTTGTACTATTTTATTTGATGAAAGATATATGCTTTTTGATGTAAATAAAGAAATAAATACTGCATGGAAGTAAAATAACATTGGGTGATTGATGTTGGGCAAAATATTTGAACCGAGGCTACGGACATGTGTTCTGTACTAAGAAATGCTTAGTGCTAGAAAGATGTTGGGGCTGGCTAGAGAGCCAGCCCCATGACTAGGGTGTCACACAGATACCTTGAGCGTGAGGGGAATGCCCTGACACCTGGCACAGCTCTGCACAGCAGGAAGAGGACATTTTCTATCTGAACTGCTTGGTCTGGACTGTTTCAGGGAGCCCTGGTAGGCTTGGAACCATGGTGCCTCTGCCTCCCAGCATGTACAAGGCATAGAGTTATCCCAGTCCATATAGGAGGCAGGGAGCCAGAGGTAGCACAGCTTGACCCATCAGATCATGGGCAGGAACCAGGGGAGAGGGGAGGGGAATTTCTCTACAGCTGGGGAAATCCCAGGGATCACTCAAAATGTAGGGTTTCTTCCCCTTACTCCTTGTACAGGTCATCACCCCTGTCTGTTCAGGGTGGGGAGTGACAGAAGCAGTAGGGATGACTGCTTCAGCTTGAACAATATGGGCAGTCGGGATCCGTCCCCCCCCACAACCCCATTGCTCCTTGACAGCTTGCTTATGGGCAGGCTATTGGGAGCCAATACTCTCATCCCTCCTCCTCCTTTGGAGGAAGAAGGGAAATCAGAGAAGAATGGGATACCAGGGACCTGCAGGACTACAAGGGAAGCATAAAGCTGTTCAAGTTATTCTGAGAAAACTTTCTTGGAAAGAAAATTCCTGGTTGGAAGTACTGCCATTTTTTTCATGAAGGAATCAGTTTTCTTCTATGAGGAGCTCCCCTCCCAAACAGTGATATATTAGCTTTTTGTACTGGGCAAAAGCAACTATAACACCTGTCTATAGCCTGAGACTCATGACATACTAATGGAACATTAGGGGATATAGCAGAGACAGGGTTCTTCTCCAGTTCCCTTGTGGGCCCTTTTGTTTATTCATAACTTCTGCATATGGCTTCATCTCAAGTCTCACTAACAGCAGTGAGTTGCTGCCCATTTCACAAAGCCTAGAAAGAAGAAAGCAACCCTAAGGTCTTTATCCAGTCAGTAAGGGACATCTGCTTAATCGATGCTTATGGTACAACAGAAACCTCAGAGGGAATAAACAACTTTAACCCTAGTAGATGTTACCCGACACATGAAATCCCCCCTCAGCCTGAGAAATCGTATTTTATTTAATTATCATGATTTCTCCCTGCCCTAATTCAGGAATTGTAGAATATCTTCAGAGTGAAAATATAAGTGCAGAGGTCTGAAGATTCAGTCTTTCTTTTGTATTAATTTCTGTTCAGCCATCTCTCCCTCAGAAAGTTTTCCTGACAATATCAATGAAAGTCTAGGGAGACAATGTTCTGATGTAAAACAAAACAAAATAATGTCAGTACAAATCTATGTTGACAATATTTAATTAGTCAAGATGATGGCCTATAGAGATGACATTAAAATGTCAAAAGAAGTCTATGGAGATAACATGATGATGTCAAAAATAGTAAAACCATGTAAATTTAGGCTACACAGACCACAATATGATATCAATGCTAGAGCTATGTAAATATAGTTAATCTTATAATATTTCTCTTCGTGACATTTTATGATTGCTCAAGCAAAATAATATTTACTACACTACTGTAGCAGATGTGGTATCATAAATTTTAGTGTAATCAGAAGTACTTTTGACAGTGAACGTGCCATTTTTCATGTAAGGGTATTGAGAGGCAAACCTCTGTGAGACTGGTTGCCAGAGACCCAGGTTTAATATACAAAGTTTTTAGCATCTCTTATTCTTTGCATTTATATTTATACCTCCTTGAGACACCATTACAGAAAACAAAAACAGTTGACATGTCTAATATACCCTGGGTAAGAAAGTACTGAGTCATGACAATAAGATAGGAGAACTGGATGGTTGGGAAGAATTTCCTGTTCTGTGTTGGAATGAACCCAACGTCTATAAAAGTTTTTCCCTACAAACCAGAGAAACAGAAAGACCCACCCCAGATTTGGTAATATAGTTCATTGGTAAGTATATCTGATGAGACAGGGGAAACAAATCCCTAACTATTGGGTTGCCAGTTATTTAGAAGATGGTGTATATACTTGTATATGTAAAAAGTAGAGAAGCAACTCATAAGTTTGACCATGAAACTCCTTGCCACATGTTAGTACTGGTAGGACGCGTCCACACATGCAAACACATGTGCTTGCAGTAGCTTAAAAAAAAGTGGTGCCAATTTGAGCCAGGGCTTTTTGCCTCAGCGCACATGCTCGGACATGCACTTTGTTGTGGCACAAATTGTGCCACTTGGGGAAAATAATCCTGCCTGGCTCCTTCTGGATCTGCAGCCAGGGGGGGCTACAGCCTAGGGCCAGAACCTGTGCTGTCCCCAGCAGTATAAAAAGCTGCCCTG
>NW_017729032.1:113670405-113677361 GCF_001723915.1 Gavialis gangeticus
CTTCCACAGTTAAAACAAAAAAACCACTCTACACACACACACACACACCCTATAGAGGGAGACACAGAGACAGAGAGACAGTGATAAATTGGGTAATGCTTTATTTGTATATTTACAATGTTAAAGCAATCTGGAAGCCTACCAGTGTCTCTATCATCATGATAAAATACATTCTAAATATCTATATGTGTTGTGTGCTTTTGGTTTTCTTCACACGTGATGGGTGTGTGATGAGGGGATGTGGTGTTTGCAGAAAGGGGGTGAAAAGGGGCACGTAGGAAGGTGGCTGGGTGTGGGTGGAGGGATGTGGGTTGGTCTGTGGGTAGGAGTGGGGCAATTGCTGGGAGGACTGTGGGTGTGGAGGGCATTGTGGGGGGACTGCTCAGGAGGGGTGGGTCCCCTGGCTCCCACAGGGTGTAGCCCCCCCAGCACACGGAATGCTCCCCCCACCCAAGGCCTCAGCTCCCCCCTGGAGGGCCACAGCCTCTACCCCCCACAGGGTCCCAGCCCTGCTGCCCAGGGTCCCAGGCACTCTGGAGGGCACCCCCCCAGGGTCCCAGCTCCACCCTGAAGGGCCCCAGCCTCCCTGCCCAGGGCCCGTAACTAACTTTTAACAGCAGCCTGGTGTCAGGACCCAGCATGGCACGCAGGGACTGCGTGCCGCACTGGGTCTTATCACCATGGGCTGGGCTCCAGGGCCAGCTTCCACCTCTGTCCCCTGTGCCTGTGGGGGGGAGGGGGGATGAGGCTCCTGTGCATGCCTCCTGGAGCTGTGCAACTCACTCCAGTGGAAAATTAGGCTAGTGAGCTGCAGGGATCTGGGCCAGGGGCTCACCCCTCACAGCCCCAGGGACATCCCCCAACCACTCCCCAAACCACCCACCCACCCACATCTCCCTGCCACCCCCACCTACCCACAGCCATGAACCACCCCCCCAACTTACCTTGGACAGAGCCGGGGGCAGCAGGAACACCAGAGATGCTGTGGCCAAAACTAGCGTGTCTCTTTTGGAGGACTGGCTCACAAGGCACTATCTTGAACTGTGTCTTGCTCTGCTGTATTGAGGAGCATTTTTTTTTAGACCCCTGGATATCCAGGGGTCTAATTTTCTCCCCGCAGGGAACTTTCTTTTATTCTCGTACATGCCTCTTGCCCCACCTCAAAGGGGTTTGAGGCAGGGCAAGAGGCCTGTGCACATTTTTCTGTAGGCACCCATTCAGGTTACCTATACTCTATTCTAAATGTTTGGAATGTTAGGCAATGTTAAAGTTAGAAGAGTTTCAGAGCAGGCACTGGCTAAGTGTTAATTCAATCTCTGACTGATGGCTTAAGAATGGTATTTAAAAGTTTCCTTTTTGAGAATTGGGTTATATACATATATATATATATATAGAGAGAGAGAGAGAGAGAGAGAGATGTATATATGTATTAGAAAAGTTCAGGATGGGCAGCAGGGGTTATTTGATTTTTAAAAGCCTGAGTCACACACGCACAGTTTCACATAGTCTTTGAAGCAGACAGTCTGTCTAACACAACAAGGCCAATGGACACACACAGCCTGGGAAACTCTTGTTCCATAACAAGAGATAGGGTGGCACCATCTGGCAAGACCCCAGAGCGGGGGCTCCTGAGTCCCATTTGTGAAGGAACAGACCAAATTAGGAGAGGGCTTGGAAAGACCAAATTAGTTTTTGTGCATATGATGAGCTATGTGGACATATGACAACCACACAGAGAAACCAACCAGCAATAGGCATGAATAAAGTCATCAGAGTCATGAGGAGAGAAGGAGAATACAAAAGCATATACTTGAGACAAAGGGCCCCTCCCTCCCTCCCCATCCTCCTCATCCTCCATCTGGGTCCATCTCCACTCTCCTCCCTGAGGGGTCAATGTTCCCATCCCCGGGAAGTTTCCCTGAGGCCACCTCAGGGCAGAGGGAACACCACCATCCTGTCTCATCCACCCCACTGGACAGGGGGCATGGGCCTCAGCATTCCACCTCCAGGCTGCTGACATGCTTGTATCTGACACCTAAGAGAGAGCCTCAGAGTGAAGAATGTGTCCTGGCCAGATGTATCCTTACTCTGATGACAGCCCTAGGATTGGTAATATATAGAATTACTTGATTGCTTTTATTGTTCCTTTTCTGCCTATTATCAAATGGAAAGGTCATTATCAGTCTGATGGGAACAAGGAATCTGGGTCCTAAATCCAGAGCCAACATTGACCTGCTTAACTATGACTTAGCACTAGAGGGCCTAGCAAGCAAGATCATGTCTAGGAGACAGGAAACTATCCCTCATGTGGGAGAAGAGCCTAGGGGGCAACTGGGGCATCAGCATGGATGGCAGGGAAGCAGGATTTTCTGGGCTCCATGCACCTGACATACTTGGAGCTGGACAGCCCTCCCCCCACCCCCAGCTCTGCTCCCCAGGAATGCATGAGTTAGTGCATGAACAACATATGCTTCTGGTGGCTGGGAGGGCACGGCAGAGGCAGGAACATGGTGGCGACAGGAGCATGACGTCAGTAAGCACGGAGCTCCTGCAGACATCACCAGCGCTGTTGGCAGCAGGGTGGGGTGGCAAGCACTAACCAGGGGTCAATGACCACCCACAGACAATGCCAACAGCATCAACAGCAGCCAGTGGTAATCGATGACCACCCACAGATGCCGCTGGTGGTGTCAGTGGTGGGGGGGGGGTTGGTGAGCGGTGACTGCTCACATGCACCACCAACAGTGTCAGTGGTGCCTTTATGTAGGGGGTGCACCACCACACTTAGGGGGTGCACGTGCACCAGAGTGCACCCCCTATGTATCACCAGTGAGCCTGGGAAAGGAAGCCATGCCCACCACACAATTTCTCCTGGCTAGGGAAGAGTTGTCTAGAAGCTGCCTGAAGGGAAGGACTACAAGCCTGGCCCCCAGCCTGAAAACCTGGAATTGGGGCTCCTAGAGTACTTGGAGCTGGCAGCTTGGTGCTATGTGTGTGAGGGTCACAACAACTGGGAGGATGGTCTTGTCTTTGACTAGTACCACCCCGTGGGCATTAGAGCTTGAGATGGTGGAAAGTTTGTCCAGGTACAAGGGCTGGGAACTGTGCATCCTGGGATGCTGGATGACTGCAAATTGTTCACTTTATCTTCATGGGATGGACTAACAATATTGAGGATTAAATAGGTCAAATGGCTCAAAGATAATCCTTGCCTGAAGTGGTGTAATGTTAAGACATCCAGAGGTTCTTAGTACAGTTAAACATTTATTAACATTTAGATTGCCCCATTTCGAGTGCCTTTAGAATGATTTAAAGCTAACCCGTAACAGGACTCATAGTTCTTTGATGTATTTCCTCCTCACAAAAAGCCAAGCTTAATCAAAGAAACAACTTCCAAAATATTAGTTTACCCTATGCTTTGTAACCATTAAGTAATTAATGTTAGAGCATTACGAAGTATAAGGTATATACATGTATGACATATAAAAATGATATAAGTAACAACATAGTAGTTCCTTTTTACACTTAGTAGTAGCACTTTTTACACTTTATAATTTCATAGAAAATTTACTTTGAAATGCTCAGAATGCTTTACAAATAGAAAAAAGAATGTAGATAAAAATCATATTATATATAGGGCCTTGTTACACATTAATTTTAGGTGACTCCTGGAGCTCTTAACCCCTGGATTGACACACATTAACACCTGAAACTAGTTTTAAGCACACATAAAGCCGCTTAAGCACAGGTTTATTTCTGATCCATGCTACTCAGCTTATGTTCCATTAATGTGTAGCCACACCCCACCGATAAGCTGCCCAAGTTGAAGTTCTTCAGCTTCCCAGGATGCAGTGTCCCCTCTTCTACTCTCCTATACTGTGTATACAAATGTTCCACCCCTGTACTGTATGCCTAAAAGTCAATTCTTGCACCACCCCAACTACCCCTCACAAGCCCTACCCCTCCCATTCTGCAGGGTACTACCTCATGCAAAAAGCCTATAGAGCACATGTCAGCTATCTTGATTGATGGGTCCTAGAATGGGATCTAGGTGGTTGGGAAGGGAATAAGGTAAAGGACCAGATCAGATCCCCATGGACAAGGGCTTCCTTCCCTAGGGAGGCACTGTAACTCCCTCTGCAAAAAGTGCCTTCTCTTACAGCTCCCAGCTCCCAGCCACCCTGGGAAGGACAACTAGCATCCCACCACACCACAATCCCAAATCCCAATATACTAAAACATGAAACCTTTAATTTACTTCCTCTTCTTTATTGTTAATTTTTAACTTCTTTTTATTTAATCCTTCAACTGGTGACTTAGAATCATAGTAATAGAAAATAAGGATTGAAAGGGACCTCAGGAGGTCATCTAGTCCAACCCTCTGCTCAAAATTGGACCATCCCTACCTATATCATGTCAGCCAAGGATTTATCTAACTGAGTCTTAAAAACCTCCAAGAATGGAGATTCCACAACCTCTCCGTTTAACCTGTTCCAGTCCTTCACTACCCTTCTCATGAGAAAATGTTTCCTAGTATTTAACCTAAATTTCCCATGTGGCAACTTGAGACCATTGCTCCTTGTTCTGTCATCTCATCTGCCACTACTGAGAAAGGTTGAGCTCCCTATTCTTTGGAACCACCCTTCAGGTAGCTGAAGGCTGCTATTAAATCTCCTCTCAGTCTCCTCTTCTCCAGCCTAAGTCTAGTTCTCTGAGTAGATTTGTCTAGTGCACTGTAAAGCAGTTTGTGTAGACACACCCTCTGCCAACTAGACATCAAGGCATTGATTACTACGCTTTAAGCCTGACAATTCAGCCAGTTTTCTATCTACCTTACAGTCCATTCATCTAATCCATACTTCCTTAGTTTTCTTGTGAAAATGTAGTGGAGATCATGCTGAAAACTTTGCTAAAGTCAAGGTATATCTCATTCACTGCTCTCACCGAATCCACATAGCCAGTCATCTAATCATAGAAGGCAGCCAGCTTGGCCAGCATGACTTAATGTTGCTGAAGTTCATGACCAGGGATCCTGGCTTTTGTAAATAATAAAAAATTCCCAGTGTTCAGACTAAAAAAGTAATCCCAAATCCACATTTTTTCTATGATTAAAATGAAACACCACTAATATATAGAGATATGTTTCATTTTAATCATAGAAAAATGTGGATTTGGGGTCACTTTTTAAAATCTGAACACTAGGGATTTTTTTTTATCAGAGAAAACCAGGATCCCTAGTCATGACTTGCCCTTAGTGTATCTATGCTGACTCTTTCTGATCACCTTCTTCTCCTTCATATGTTTAGAAATGGATTCCTTAAGCACTGCTCCATGATTTTTCCAGGGACTAAGGTGAGTCTGACCAGTATAGTTTCCCAGATCCTCCTTCTTCCCTTTCTTAAAGATGGGCACTATATTTCCCTTTTTCCAATCATCCAGGACCTCTCCCAATCACTGCAAGTTTTTAAAAGTAACAGTTAGTGGCTTTGCAATCACATCAGTCAAATCCTTCAACACCCTCAGATGTACCATGTCTGGTCCCATGGACTTGTACACATTCAACTTTTTAAAATAGCCCCTAAACTCTTCATTTGCACTGTTGGCTGTGCACCCCACCCCCCAAACTGCGCTTCTAGGTGCAATACTCTAGGATCTGAACTTGCGTATGAAGACTGACATAAAAAAGGCACTGGACATGTCTTCACAAGACATTTATTGTGAAATTGACTTATATATATAATTATATATACAAGTACTATCCTGCTTTGGAGTAAAAAAATCCACAGTAGCACCTGTGGCTAGACCCACTCTGAACCTCCCTCATGCCCCAGCCAGCCTCTCTGCAGCATGTGAATTAGTGGGGAGCAGCCCCAGGCTGGCAGGCTGACCTCCAGGGGCCCCTGGAAGCTGGGTATGTTCTGGCCTGGCTCCATGTGCTGCATATGAATAAACTTCAGAGTTGATTGTTCTGGAGTTAATTGCTCCTTGGAGCACATTTAAACATCATGCCCAGGATCAAAAAACCCTGGAGCAATACCTGCTGGCATACTTGTAGAAAGTCTTTTTATTACTCTTCACGTACCTTGATTGCTGCAACTCCAGGTGTGCCTTGGCTTTCTTGATTTCATCCCTGCATGCCTGAGCAATACTTGTTATGACTAGGGAGACGACGATCCAATTAACCATGGATCCTGTTACTCATTAGCCGGAGCAAGCAGGGAGCAAACACCAGCACACATTGCTCTCAAAAGCTTTATTCAGAATGGAAACAGCTTCATACTAGCTCCCAAAAAAACAACAAACCAGGGAGCCATGCTGAACATTAGTTCTTTTCATATTTTATACACCTTGGTTCATACATATTAACATTCACCCCACTTATGACACTCCTTTGGTTCCACCCATTTCTCCTCCCATCACAAGCTCCATCTCTGTTTACTGTTTGCTTCATTAGCATGGTATTGCCTATGCATTGTATTCATGCACATGCCTGTCTGCTAAGAGCACATGCATGAGACTTTGACCCCCATCTTCTTTCGGTCACTTGCGGTTTCTTTCTGGTTTTCTTGCTGACTTCAGCATTATATCCAAGGCCATATTTATGCTTTTGTCTCCTGATGATAGCTGGTGGGATGCATTCTAATTTTAGCCAACACATCATGCACTTTGCACCCTATCCTTTGTAAGAATATGCTTACTTAAGCATTAACAAAGTTAGTTGCTTTTAATATAGATAGGTTACAAGGATGGGCAGAGGAGAACAGGATGGGGTTTAACACGGACAAGTGTAAGGTGATGCACCTGGGGAGGTACAATCGGCACCATACATACAGGCTGGGAAACTCCCCTCTTGTCAGCACGGAGGTGGAAAAGGATCTGGGAGTCATTATTGACTCCAAGATGAACATGAGTCGGCAATGTGGGGAGGCGGCTAGGAAGGCCAACTGCACCTTGTC
>NW_017729032.1:113677490-113681559 GCF_001723915.1 Gavialis gangeticus
GGACCTGAACCTGTTCAGCCTCCACAAGAGAAGGCTGAGGGGGGATCTAGTGGCCTGTTACAAACTAGTCAGGGGGGATCAGCAGGCACTGGGGAAGTCCCTGTTCCCCTGAGCACTGCCAGGAGTGACCAGGAATAACGGTCACAAGCTTGTAGAGGGTAGATTTAGGCTAGATATCAGAAGGCTCTACTTCACTGTCAGGGTGGCTAGGATCTGGAACCAACTTCCAAGAGAAGTGTTGCTGGCCCCTACCCTGGGGGCTTTAAGAGGAGGTTAGATGAACACCTTGCTGGGGTCGTTTGACCCCAGTAATCTTTCCTGCCATGGCAGGGGGTCAGACTAGATGATCTACTCAGGTCCCTTCCGACCCTAGAAACTATGAAACTATATCAGCCAGCCTTGTGACTAGCAGCTTTTGCTGAGACACAGGAAAAAGCCTTCGTTCAGCTGCACACTCAGTCCTCCCCAAAATTCATGTTACTCCAACATCCAAAATCTATATCATTACCCTAACACTTGTACACTCCTTTCTAGGCTTTTCCCCAGGTTTCCTCTTCTCATAAGCTACTTTTTGTGTTTCAGCTGAATGAAGAGTTCCCTGATAAACCAAGTTGGTTTTTTGTCATACTTGCTAGTCTTCATGTGCATCAGGGTTTTTTTTTTATGTGCCCTCAGTAATGTTTCCTTAATTACAGCCAGTTCTCCTGGACTCCTTTCCTCCTCTATCTGGCCTCCAGGGAATCTTGCTCATCAGTTCCCTGAATGAATCAAAGTCTACTTTTCTGAATTCTAGGATCCTTACTGTACTACTTACCTTTCCTCACCATCTTGACCACAATCATGTCATGGTTGCTGCTGCCCAAGTTTCCATCTACTTCTACATTCCTCACCAATTCTTCCCTTTTTTGAGCTGCAGATCAGTAAGAAGAGTGTGCCCCCTAGTTGGTCTTTCCAGCACATAGACCAGGATTCTGTCCCTGATAGTCTCCAAAAACTTATTTGAACAGTTTATACCCATCCATGATAGTATTCCAGTTAGGTGAGCTATCCCACCAAGTCTGTCATTCCAATCACATCATAATTCTATGGTTGTGCAAAGACCTGCAGTTCTTGAAGCTTGTTTTCTTTCATTTCACCACCATTTCCCCACTCTCATTTCCTTTCCATATCCCATTTCATTACTCAGCCCCACCCCAGTAACTCTCTGCCTCCCAGCATCATGTTCCCATGCCCACCCAACCCATCTCTCACATACCCTGACCTACAGCAGGGATTGAAGCCTGTCCTGCCCTCACCAGACAATTCACAGCTGTAGCTTCTTGTCCAGCCCCTGATCACCAGCCCTCTAGTGGCAAGCCACAGCTGTGTAGGTATGCAATAGTGCAAGAAGGTTTTTAGCCTTTAGATGTGACTGCTTTGAACCTGATCTAGCATTAATACCTGTCAATGTTTGAGCAGCTCAAAGTGATGCATTTAACAAGGCCCATATTCTGTGCACTACAGAAAATACTCTCAGACTTGTGAAATGAGTCTGATGTTCAATAGAGTATAACACACCACAACAGTTTAGGATGGGAAGTGGAGAATGCACAAGTAATTCAAGTCTCCAGTATTGAGACTTACATTGATAAAAAATGAGCATCCAACAAGTAATTTGGTCCAAAATTTACAAAAAAAAAATCCCCCAAAAAACAAAAACAGAAAAGAAAAAAAAAGAAAGAAAAAGAAAAAGGACATATTTACTCCCAAAAGAATTAACTCTCTCTTATCTGCAATCTTAAAGATCATCTTTCCAGCAGTGCAGTATTTCTGCATATTAGGCTGGATTAGAGATTAATTTCTAATAAGTCATTCCCAACACCATTTCATGTACCACATAGATATTCTTTGGAAGTATTGATCTCAGTACTGACCTAATTCATCACTGTTTAGCTTGTATGAGCTTGTAGGATAATAGAACATGGTAATACAGATTTGATGTTAAGATAAAAATAATTTAATAGAAAGTTTCAAAAGATTTCAGTTTCTCTTTGGGAACAACCCCCCTCCCCCCCCGCCCCCCCAGTGTTTTATTTAGATTTAATCAAAACAAAGCAGCAACAATAGGATGAAAAATCATTTTTTTAGAGTGGTACGAAAGGGGTATTCATTAGGGTTGTGTGAAATTCTGCCAGCTGTTTTGTTTTGAGGATGTTTCAATTCGTTTTGAGATTGAAACACAAAAATCAAAAAGAGATAGTGGGCTTTGAAACAGCCTTGAAACAAAATAAGGCCAGTTGAAATGCTTTGAAAGTTTCTAAAATTTTTGAGTTTCTTGACCACTGGAAACAGTGCTCAGCCCGCCTCCACTGGGCTTGATTCCCAAGCAATTGCAGCACAGTGGAGGGAGCTAGGGTGCAGTCCTGGGGCTACTCTCTTCACCAGGCTTGGTTCCCAGATGCTTACAGCCCCTTGGAACTGAGTCTGGAGGGGGGGAACAGGAGTGCAGTGCTGGGCCTGCACTTTGCCTCCTTCCACCGGCTCAGCACTCAGCACCCAGGTGGCAGCAGTAGCCTCCCGCCCATACCCCCAGGAGGGCTGCAGGGCTCTGCCTGACTCTTCCCCAGGGTGCAAGCCCCGATCTGCCTGTGATGAGAGGAGGCTCTCCTCTACCAGTTTTGTGCTTCCCCATCATAGCCAATGGGCGAAACATTGAAACAGCATTGAAACATTGAAACTGTTTTGAAGAAATTAAATGGAACAGTGCTTTTGAAATGAAACTAAACTCAAAACAAAGCACTATTCTGTTGAAACACTGAAACAGAAGTCAAAGTGGAATGGTGCTCTTTTGCACAGCCCTAGTATTCATGTAGAAAAAGAAAATGAACAAAAATGAAGAAAATCAGTTCTATCCAAAATTAACTTCAAATTGGGATAAAATATCAAAAAGCAAGGACACCCAAAGGATTATTAGTTTAATTCCTTTGTACACTTGCATTGAAGCATGTGCAATCACTTAGAGTAATGTAAAACATTAAGAACCTACTGGAAATGCTTCGGCAGAGACTTATTTTGAGTGATTCTTGCTTATGTGATGGGCTGGCTGGCAGTGCCCTAGCCCAGGGGTTTTGAAAGGGCAAAAGATGATTGGAGGACTTGGGATTCTCTTTCTGCACCAATCTGATAATGATTTGGCCCAGGGGTTTTGAAGGGGTAAAAGATGATTGAAGGACTTGGGATTCCCTTTCCGCATCAATCAGGCCCCAAAGACTCACCCCCTGTGTCCCGATTGGCCCCTTGGGTCACCTGGGGGGGCTTAAAAGGGGCAGCATGGGATGAAGAGAGACCAATGAGGGACAACAAGGAAGGGGTTTCACAGAGCTGGTAAGAGCTGAGCCAGCGGGGCAAGAGCAGTGCCCTGGAACAGCCTGAAAGAGCAGGACCTGCAGGCAGCAGTGGGACTTTCAGCAGCGCGGCGTGCGGCTGGCAGGAGAGGCCCCCCACTGGGCTCCAGGATCCCCAAGGAGAGGCTGCAGCCAGCAGGAGAGGCTCCCCAGCTCCAGGAAGGATCTGATCAGTGACCTGAGGGGTTCCCAGCTCTGCTTCCAGCTCCTCCAATCAGAGGCCAGGCAGCTCAACATGAGGTCGGGACTCTGGGAAGGTCAAGACCCCTAGCAGGCTCAAGCAGTGCCACCAGTGGTGGTTGTGTGGCAGCGTTCCTATCTACCTTGTGGGAGATCTAGCTTCCAGTCCCAGCAGAGTGAGATAACAAGAAGCAAATCTTCTTGCAGTGGAAAGGGCCCCCCCTTTCTTCCCCTCCAGGTACCAAGGCCCTATGTTTCCTTCTCATTTGACATTTTGCATCTTGTGTCTTTTTATATTTCACCAACCCATATTGTTTGTTCTGCTGTTTGTGTTTTATATTTTAACCCTGTTTTTGTCAATGATTGTAAGTGTCTAACCTTTGTTGAATCCTGCCCCCTTGGGGCATTGTACTGTCCACTATACCCTCTGATTTATGCCTGTTATGTTCCCAGTATTAAAAGGTATATGGTTAAGTCCCCATTGGTGGTCTGGCTCTGCTCTATAG
>NW_017729032.1:113686559-113699520 GCF_001723915.1 Gavialis gangeticus
CACTGCTTGTGTACCTGCTTTGATCCCTTCAATTGGAGAGGGAGTACCTCTTGGAGTACCGCCTGGGTTACACTTAGATGTGCAAAATGAAATCCATAAGATCTCTTCATAAGTACTGGACATGACTGAATTTCTTTTGCTCATCTGGGTGGAAGGATCACATTAGATTAGCACTGCTAATCACTACAAATGAAAGGGAGGAGCTCCCAGGATAATACAAATCTGAACTGGAATAAGCATATTAAAAATGTAAGTACTAGAGAAAAACAATCATTGGGTTGAGTTTCATTCTTCTACAATAATAGAGATAGAATGGTTAAATTAGAAGCAGTAAAGTTCTATAGATCTAATATAAAAGTCCTTTTTATTATATGGACCAGAACTGTGGGATACTGACCCCATGGCTCATTCAAAAATAGAACTTGCCTACAAAAAAAAATTACCTTTTAAGGTAGATTTTATTTCTAATTCTATGCTAAGAGAGTGTGTGTAATGGGGTAGAGGGTTCTCATGTGCTCTGAAATGCGACTGATTAATTGATTGAGCATTAGCTCAATTAAGAATTCTAAATTATTGGATGGAAATTAGGTCTTTTATGCCTATCAGATATCCCAACAACTTCATTTTAGAAGCCTCTTATTTTTCAAATAAACCCTTGTTTAGATGATTAAATAACAGCCATATCCTCTTCCAGACAAATGGGAAATGTAGTAAGAGTCATTAATCCAATATTTCTCCTCTGTTTAAAACAAGACATAAATTCAAGAATTAAAGATGTTATCATGCTGACTTATATGCATGCAGTTACATTTTTTTAATTTCCTTTTTTTGTAGAATTAATGAAGCATTATTTTAGCCTCAAATATTACCTATCTTTAGTACAAAACTAGAAACAATGAAAGGCCAATTGTCATGGGTCCAATAGTTAGAATATATTCTTGCAGAATGAAAGAGGCAGATGACTTAATTTGCCATTTGTAGTCTTGTTCATTTTTTTGGAATAAGAAGAAAATGAATTTCTTCATTAGTGCAAAATTTTAAATACTGAGCTAATGAAGACAAAATAATTTAGTTAATTTCTCATAACCAGAGATCCTGGTTTTCTATGATAAAAAAAAAATCTTCTCTTTAAAAAAGTAGCCCAAAATCCACATTTTTCCATGATTAAAATGAAACACCACTAATATATAGACAGATATAATCTATAGTGGTGCTTCATTTTAATCATGGGAAAAAGTGGATTTTGGGTTACTTTTTTAATCTGATTTTTTTTAAATCAGAGAAAACCAGGATCCCTGCTCATAACTCACTGCTTGTCTTGTCATGTCCAGATGAGCATGCACATGAATTTGCCTGGGGACAGATACTTGTCTCTGAGGAATGACCCTGCATGCATGGTCTGTCCAGGCTCTGCTTTCAGATCGCTCATGCTGTAGCCACATGCACCACCTTACTTTTTTTCTGCATTTTTTTAGATACCAAGATTTCTCAATATCTAATTTTGCCACCACACTGCAATTGCAGAGCAGTGAACAGATCCACATGCATGACATGCTTTTTGCAGCACCTCAAAAGACTTTGAGGCACCACAAAGTGCACATTCCCACACATGTGGATGTGGTTCCTTGGTGCATTTGCATGACTTGCTCAAAGAATGAGGGACAAAATAAAATACAATTCCTGCTTTATTTTATTTCCCCCTGCTTAATTTTATCTTTTTATTTATTATCATGTACTATGTTCCATTTTACTTCTGGTTAAAGTAATAGAATATGATTTTATATATGTTTGTTTTTCATATATTGTATTGTTTTAGTGAAAGCTGTAAATAAACCACTACTTTTAATACTCAAGAAAAGCCAATCAAATATTTTTGCAGAATCTTTTTTTTTCTGAAGGGAAATATTTCTGAAGGGAAATTTATTTTTTAAATAAGCAATTGTGTTCAAGAAAAAGTATCTTTTTTTCTTTAAAAACTTATATCTTGAAAATGTATATATTTTGGTTTGCAAATGCTTTTGTATTTCATGAGCATTATGGTGTGATTGGTCATGCATCCATTCTCCTTGATGGACTGGATTCTTTAGCTGAAATAAACCTTCATAAAACAATAGAAAATATAAACTGAAGAAATTGTCTCCTAATTTGTACTTTGCACTGTAAAGATTTTCACATATAATGATATATCCACAAACATTTTCTTCCAAGGAAAACAGCCGAACATTTTAGATAAATTGTGTACAATTATGAGTTTAAGCATTATTGTCTTTTCAAATCCTTGAATAAATATGCATCTAAAGTGTTACTTTTCCCTCTTTTTATAGTGGCCTAATCACTTTTGCATGTTTGTTTGTTCTATAACTCTTGTTAATTCTTACACTTATTTGTATTACTTTGCTTTTAGACTCCTAAAAATCTACTGAGGGTACAGTTCTTTGCCTGCCAAATATTTTTGTATTCTTTTCTGCACTTTATGTAAAGAACAGGTGCTGACACTTTATTACCCTGTTAACAATTAACATTTCCTGAAATAGAAATGTGCATGTTTTGCTAACAAAGGAAAACTATAGACTTGTATAAAGTAAAATGTTTTTTCAACGCCATCAAAGCATACTGAAGATAAAGTAAAAATAAAATAAAAGGCATGCTATTACTTTATAATATATGTTATATTTTCACATAGCTGTAGGTGTATCGATTATATTATGCAACAAATACCACATTTCTATCATTTTTTGTTTTGGTACACTAAAAGAGGTGTTTGATTTACTGAAGCTAAAATTGAAAGTTTATACTCATTAAAACTCAGTCGGAGTACTTTATAGCTTCTTTCTTCTAAAACACATTACGTTTATCAGAATTATAAAAAAAAGAAGATGAAATTACCTTATACAGTTGTCTTGTCTCAAAGTGGGGCAATTGGAATTGAAGTCATAAGAATGACGCAAGTACTAATTTATTACAAGGAGCCAAGAGGAATCTTCTCTTTATTATGGTGATTTTTTTTCTTACTTTCAAATATTAATTTTGTTTAATCTTTTAGTCTATATAACATTTCTTGGAATGTAAAAGTTCTAGAAGTAGGCCCCTAAACTGAAATTTAGGAACTTAAATAGCATACTTATTTTCAAAATGGCTGAAGATCCAGGTCATTTGACTGGGATTTGCTGAGTAATCAGCAGGGATACTGGTTTTTTCTGATTTAAAAAAAGCCTAATTTTCAGATATAAATAAAATAAGCCCAAATCCACACTTTTCCAAGATTAAAATGAAACACCACTATATATATAGTATCTATATACATATTATATAAATTGTGGGGAAATTGAATCATAGAAAAATGTGGATTTGGGATAACTTTTAAAAATCTGAATTTATTTTTTTTAATCAGAGAAAACCAGCATTCTTGGTAATCAGGCTGTGTAGAAATCAAGTTACTATGTTGGTGTTAGTAAATACCTTACTGGTCCTGAATATGTTTTACTTGACAAATCAATGGGACTAAAATAACTCCAGTAGGGATTAGCCTTTTCTTTGTGGCTGCGGGGCATGGGACTAGGAGGAGTGTCCTCAAACTGCAGCAGGAGAAATTTAAGTTGGATATTAGGAAGACCTTTCCAACTATGAGCATGGTCAAGTGTTTAAACAGGCAAACTAGAGAAACTGTGGGATCTCCAGGAATCTTCAAAAGCAGGTGAGATAGGTACTTGGGTGGGATGGTTTAGTAAGGTATCATGCTGCATTGAGTAGGCAAGAGTACTGCTAGATTAGATGACCTCATTAAGCCTGAAGAGCTGGAATTTTCTGAAGTGTCCCTTGAGGCTAAAAAGGGGTGCTTTGTGTCTATGGTTGAGGACCATTTTTCAAGCCATAATTTAGTTATCCAATGCTGGGTTTAGGATCCCAATTTTAGACTTATATTTTTTAAACTTTTTGCCAGGAACATTTATTTAGAAGGTAAAATACCAAGTGGCTTCTACAATTGCCCTATCCTGAGTTACACCCTTTATAATCCAAGATTTTGGAGTACATAAGTAAAACATCTGTGTATATGCACTAATTTTAGACACTATTAACTCTAACAAAATACAAGGATTCAAAATGTTAGTTATTAAGGGACTTTGGCAATTTAATTGAAGTTTTAATGATCCTTAAAAATATCATATTGAATTTGGAAGATATGTGGATTATTTCAGAGGCTTTTCAACAATAAAATAGGAAACAAATCAAAGATAATTTAAGGCATGCAGTCATATCCAGAACAACTCTAGTAAATGTACAAAACATTATTTTCTAAATATTAAACTTAGGACTAAACTTCATGTAACAAATCAGACATTCCTGGGGTTTGCCAAAATTTTACCATAGATTTTGATGGTGTGCATGTATGTTTTGTTGGAAATCAGAACTTAAAGCTTCATCTGGTTACAGCTTTTTGGTTATAGACATGGGTGACTGGTGCCTCCCAAGTCTAGGTGGACACAAGATCCCCGACAGGGGCAGCCCCCAGCAGCCAATCCTTGACTGGGGGCAGGGGTCCCCCAGCGGTTCCTTGATGACCAGCAGGGAGCGGGGGAAAATTCTCCAGCATCTGATCACCGAGACAGCAGCAAAACTGGAAGTGCACTTCCACTGGCACTTCCAGTTTCATGGGTGGCACTTCTCAGGGTGTGCACGTGCACCTGCATCCATCCCCTACATGTCGCCAGTGCTTATAGAACTGCTAACCCCACATGAATCTGTGTCTGACAGCTAAACCTGGCAGCCTCCATCACCTTATTTTCTCTTATCTCCCATAATCTTCAGAAGATGATTAAATGACCTCCTTGCTGGTGGTTTTCTGGTGTGTCCCTGAGCTGTCTTTAGGGATTTCCCCAACCTTTATGGGCTACCTAGTAAAGAAGCTGAACCTTGTCAAGCCATGATCCTAAGTAATTTGTGGTATATCCATTTGGGTGTCTGTTCACTTATATTTTATTATAAATGATGTGATGACGGAACTATACCTTGAAAGAGAAAGGACACCTGGCAAATGTTATGAAACAATTTTGAATTCAGGTCTTTGTAAATATTGTTAGTTCTTTTTCACTTTAATATGCTAATCTTAAATGTACACACTGATTGTGTTAAGTCTCCCTTCTTCCTTTGCATTGCCCCTTGCAAATAGAATACCCTCTCTGACATCTATATAACAAAAGCCTCTCTCACTAATTCCTTCTCACTTGTACAATTACAATAGTTTGAGGGACTGTCAAATACAATTTGCCAAATGGGGCATGTTATTTTTTCTAGGATCCTCTAAACATATGTTCACCATTTACTTACTAAACACTGTACTGGCAGGGCATTGAAAGAGATCTTGCCTTCCATGCCATGTTGCAGGGTATCCCTGGTGTTGTTGGCTTTGTAACTTGTAGTTGCATGCAAAATTTTGAAGAGGCATTTTGGAGGAATAATAAGTGACTGCATATGCAGGGAGCTAATCTCAGCAACTCAGAAGGCCACATCAATCCTATGTCCCTATGTATCCACAGACGTACTTAGGACCAGCTATTACCTACCTATCAGTCACGTAAGTGGACTTAAGCACTGGAGTGAAATTTTGTTGTACCCTACTCAAGTCTCTGAAAAGCAGTTAATGAAAAAGGAAGGTGGGTCCTCATCATCTTCACTGCTTTTTATATGACTCAATCTCAATGTAAAATTACAGTGTTTTACAAAACTAGACATACTAATGACATTCCAGGACTTTAATGGCATAACACACAACAGTAAGTCAAGCTTGATGCCGAACTGGTGGAATGGAATCTGGCCCTTAATGTGTACTAATCTTGATTTCATGCTTTATTGTTGTGGTAGAAACAATTTGCTGATGTCAGTAGAGTTGATTTTCCATTTTTTTCCACTGATGGCATTTTTCACAAAACAGTGACTGTGTTTTTAATTTGAGTTAAAAGACATTCTGACAATATATTTAAAATGTGTGTGCTGCTTTGTTTTGCTTTTTCAGAAGCCATGGTACACTGTAGACTTGTACCACATGGCTGATATTGCCTGAGTATGATGATTGCATAAAATATAATGCTTCCAGTGACACTTTAGAAGTGTAAGAAAAGGCATTCTATTTTATACACACAAAAATGGGCAGACAGATCTCCACCTACATTATTCTTAAAACTCAAGTGAGCACAAGGGAGGCAACAGAATATGGATACTATTAGGATATGTACTGGGTAAAATAATACAGGGGAACAATCTGAGTAGCTAAATCTAAAAGCAAGGAGAAATAAGGAAAAAAATCAAGAGGCAGTAATTTACATGGTAGATTTTTTCCCCATCCCTTTGCTTTTAATCATGCACTATCAATTTAAAACAGATTGAGTAATTGAGATTTTTAAACATCTGTACAATCTTCTTGGTCAAAGGAACCAGTTTGCAGCAGAGTCTAAAGAAAGAGCAGTTATATAACTGACAGTAGCAAAAACAAAAACTGCCGATATAATAGAATTTGACAATTCAATCTAACTCTGACTCTGTGGTAGTTTAACCATCAGCACTACTGAACAGATTCTTGTGATAGTGAGTCAAGTTTTGCTCACTGTTCACACATGAATAATATTATAGAAATCAATGAGATTATTTGTAAAAGTGGTTAGCAGGTTACGTGTTGGAGAGCTATAAAGTTTTAGTACAGCAAGCATGGTAATGGAAACTAGTAAATCCTAAATTCTAACTCTGATTAAGAAAGTGTCACTCTGTGTGATATAAAGAAAATAACTTTTTATGTGTGTTTCATCCTCCCCAAGTCCTGAATTGCACTTAACATAACTTACATGCATGTCTGCCACTTCACTAAAGTTATCAGCGTGTAAAATATATACAGGTCCTTTGCATGCTTGGCTCCAATCCAGTATATTCACCTAAAGTGTGCAGGCCCTAACTATACCTCCTTGAAATCCTAATTCACTGGTCAGTTTTCCTAGTAATCAGAAATAGTCACTTTCTAGTGGAATCTTAAGGTTTAATCAGCGCATACCTAGGGAAATTTGCTAACTGCCACAAGTATTCCCATGACAAAATAACTACACCCTGATTTTTTTTCACTGCCAGTGCCATTCTCTCATAAAAGTTACAGAGCAGCACCAGACTGGCATGGGCACCTATACTATTAATTGAAATCAATTAATGTAGGTGCCTGACTCCCACCAAAGACTACTGGAGTTAGATACCTAAATACCTTTAATTATCTAGACTTAAAATATGTTTATTAATTTAAAAATATGCACATAGTTATTAGATACACTTTTAAATCCTAATCTAGAAAGGACCTGAAAGTTAAGTGCCTTAGAGCAGAGGTCCTTGATCCTTGGGCCACAACCCGATGCCAGGCCACAGCACATCAGCTGCTGCTACACAGCACAGGTGGCTGCTGGACCAGAAGTGACTCTAGGGGCATGATTTCCACTTAGGATGTGGGAGGTCCTGGGTTCACCTCCCAGACAAGCCTGGCTTAGTGCTCTGGCTGGGGAGCCTAGGTTTGGATTCTGGTGTGCAGATATCCAGTTCCAGAGGCAGGTGGGGCCATTTCTCTGTTGCAGCTAGTGCATGGCCCAGAGCAGGGAGGTTTAGATACCCCCTTGCCTCTGTTTCCATGGTCCACCAAGCCATAGTGTTGTGGGATGGTGGCTGTCGAGGCATCCTGACAACCATGGGGTTGTCAGAAATCATGGTCTGGCACTGCCCTACCCATCTTAAGCAGGGGCCCTCATTCTCATTTGGGTCAGGTGACTACTTGTGCATGGGTGTGGCTGAAGAGCTGAGGGAGTCATTGTCAGGGAAGCATGTTCTTGACCAAGGAGTCTTCAGGACAGAGTTTGGGGAATTCAGGGGCAGTGGTATGGAGATGTGGAAAGGGCTGCCCATTCCAGGAGCTGGAACTGATCTGGAGGAGAAAAATGTGCACTCCACTGTGCAAGAGAGTGCCAGAGGAGCCAGAAGGAGTCCTCATTGGCTAGCTTGTTTGGCTGGGCCTGGGGCCGGGTGGCAACCATGGTGAAGAGAGGGAGCCCCTTCCCTTATTTGTGGCCTCAATAGCTCAGGTGGTAGAGCTTCAGCTCTTTAATCTGAGGGTCCAGGCTTCAAGCATATGTAGGACTTTGTCTTAAGCTTGGCCTTTTGAAGGTGTGAGATGGAACTGGGCCAGCCCCTGGTTCTGACACAGGTGTCTAGCTGTCTTCTTCCTGCTGATTGGTTTACAGCCTTTGATTGCACTGGGAGCAGTTGAAGGCTCCCTTTGGCCTCCTACCCATGGCAGCCAGGTTAGGAAATGGCAGCAGGTGTTCCTTCTTCTCCCTGTCATTGCAAGCCCCACGGGTGAGCTGAAGTCAGGGCATCTGCACTCAAGGGGCATTGCCCTGGCCTCCTCAGGCTACTGGCCCCTGGCATTTTTCCTCCCTGCAAGTCCCAGATGTCTGCACAGGACCTTCTGGCCTTCCATCTAAGTGGGAGAGCAACTTTTCACAGCTCATCATGGGGGAAGAGCCACAAAGGCCACAAAGTGCCACAAAGCCACACCTTGGAAGGCCAGGCTCAGAGATCTGGCAGCAGTTCTGTGGCACAAGCGGGTCCCATGCCACAGGTCCATGCCAGAGGTGGGGCTGGGAGGGCACCTATCTCATTAGTATAGGGCAGGGGTGGGCAATTATTTCACATAGAGGGCCATATACTGAGTTTTGGCAAGCTATCAAGGGCTGCTTGCCAGGCAGCCAGAGGCAGATAAATATTAATTTTCTAAATTTTTTAGGGGACCTGTGGGCCAGATAGAATGGCTTAGTGGGCCACATCTGGCCCATGGGCTGCATTTTGCCAACCCGTGCTGTAGACCATCAAACTGCAGCTCCCTGGAGCTGGGCAGGGAAGTTGCAGCTTCTTCTGTAGGGCCCGTGGCACTGCAAGCTTTGATACTCCCAGGAGGGTGCGGGGTATTTTTACCTGTCTTCCAGGGGGAAATTCCAGCTGCAGTTGGCTGTTGCTATTGAGCCGTGGTTTGCCAGGCTGAACCTTGCCAGGCCGTGACATAAAAACTTTGGGAACCCCTGATTTAGTGTGCAGTCCTTGTACCTCTATTTTATTTTTAGGTCTCATGGCTTCAGGGAAACTCTCTACTGTGGACTCACAACACTAGAGACTCCTGAAATGAGAATTTTACTGCAACAGCTGTGGGAAAGGATGGAAGGAAGGATTAATTTAATGAAGTTAATAGGAACTAAAAGTATTTAGCATAGGATTCTGTGTTAAAGATTAAAACATAAAAGTACTTTCTAGCATATTCAGAACTTGAAAGCTGAAAGTACATCAAAGCTCTGGTACTAATCATCTTACATATAATTTTGTTTTTAAATTTAGTTCAGAGTCAGGTTTGGAATCCTTGAGGTTGAAAAATATCAGCTTCACTAATGAAGGAAGTAAGAGGGAGGAGGAACACATTGAAAGGTTGCTGAAGTTGAAAGACCATCGAATGTCTCTGAAAGTAGGATACAAGACAATATTGGTCTCTCTATTAATAGGATACTTGTTCATGAGAACCAGAAATTTGAGAGCACTAGGGTTCTTTAAATCTATATAGACTATTAACTGGGTTTCAAATGGAGATTATACAAAAGGTATGGAAGTGATGAAGTATGTTTGAGGTTTCATCGTGGAAAAATATATACCATAATGATGGTAACAAAGAGTGTCCTGGTGGCCCAGTGATGCAATGAATTCAAAGTCTGAAAGATGAGGGATCAATCAAGCTGATAGCATACAGTCTGGGGAAAAAAGTTGTTAGACTTTTATTAGTAGGAAATAGGAAAAGAGAAAAGCATAGATGATTTCCTAACTGCGTGCATCTACATGTTTATTAATGCATCGTACTTACTGTACATTAAGTTTAATACTTGGATAACCAAGTACCAAATCAATGTAGAGTATCTTGTGCTACTGTGCAGTAGCACCAATGCACAGGTTTTTAGTGATGCTAACTGCACAGTAGCCTACTACTATTCTGCAACAGTGTATTAGCATGGTTTTTGCCTGACACGCTACTGTACAGTGTTATAGGTTACTGCACAGTTAGCATCTCTTGTAGATGCACCCACTGTTTAGTGCATAGAAGAAGTTTACAGTTCCCCTATTTCTTGTAGTTGCCTTGAAGTACTTTTAATTTTGTAGGTGTCATCCTTATTCTCTGCATGCATATCACATATTTTGTTTATAATCCCCCCTCTCTCTCTTTCTCTCTCTCTCTCTCTCTCTCCTTCCCTCTCTCTCTTTCTCTATGAACCTTTTTGTGTATCTATCTAAACACATATGTGTGTGTGTGTGTGTCTGTGTGAATAGGGGTCTACCAAACTCAAGGTGGTGGCCGGTTGATTTCTCAAGCAGATTGTAGGGGTGGCCATCATTTTTGCTGGCTGAGCACAACAGCACCCCTCATCCCATGCCTCTGATTGGCTGAGGAGCCTTGGTAGTCTTACCCTCCCTGCTGATTGCCAGATGGCCCCAAACTGCCACTTAGATTGCAACATGTCAATTAATGGCTTCATCAGGCTTAATCAGGGGATTAAGCCCATGGAAGTCATTAATTGACACATTAATAAGCAATCTAAACAATTAAGCTCTAAAATGATATATCTTATTAAAATAAAGCTATGCACATCATTAACTGTAAGTAATACCAACCATATATATTTTATTAACTAATACCGACTACATACATCTTATTAATATCAACAATATACACTTTATTAAATAATATGATCTAAGCACATAATTCAACTCTAAACTAAAATACCTTATGAAAATACAAAGGTTCAAAACTACAAAAGATAATGTTATGATCCATGTATTATTATTAAATGAAAGCATATGATTTTTACAATGCTGATTTTCATAGTAATAGGTTTGTTTTGCCTCAAGGCTCTAAACAAAAAATCCACTGCTTTTCACTTTTTCCATTTATTTATTGTCACACTCTTGTGTAAGCTTATTCTGAATTGGGGATGGAGGTCTGGGGGACAACAAAAGCTGTTTCAATTCATGTTTTAAGCCTATTTAACAAATCAATGCAATGGTATGGAATGCCACAAACATATGAAAGTCTTAAAATAGCATTAATTCTAAGCTTTTTCTTGGTTCCTAGAAAATTACGCATTAAGCTATATTCCCTTTCTTACAGATTTATGTACCTTTTGCACACTGCCTTTGGCTAATTTAGTATTGGCTGCAGGATAAAAATACAATAGCCCCGTGTTATTCATTTGAAAATGTATCACGGAAATTATGCAATATTTAATAGTATAAAATGTATTATTAATGGTTTTTATTTAAGTTAATAGCTCCTCACACCATATGTGGAATTTAAATATTTAAAGATTAAAAAAAAAATCTAAGACATTTTTGCAAAGATACAAAATTTATTTATTTATATAAATATCAAGTTAAACTAGAGGTAGATGAACCATTTGGTGGTTATTATGAATAGTCCTATAAGTTATGAATTAGTTAGAAATTCTGATGTAATCTACACATTATTAAAACTGGAAGAGCTTGAAGAATATTTCTTTGTTCTTTTTCATTAAAAAAACCCAAAACAAAGCAAACCTTCTTTAAACCCTTGTCTTTAGAGAATTCCAAATTAAATTTCTCTTGCAGTTGTTTGCCCTTCATAAAGCTGTTCTCTTTGGGGTAGAGTTACTCTATGATTTAGGTGGAAATGAGAGGCCAAAACCAAAAGTGCAAATAGATTCTTCCCATAAACAAGGCCTTTGTTTTGAAGTGTCTAAACTTACTAGGTGATTCTCTGTTTGACTCTAAAGTGCTCTAGGCACTCAAGGTCTGGGTAGTTTTTGGCCCTGCCGCTACACCAAAAAAGCATAGGTATGTATGAGTAGATTGAACATGTCCATTAAGAGAAACATGGGCTGGGATGGGGCAGTACCCACTCTGGTTCTTGAAGCTAAACCTCTATTTTGAAAGGAAGTTAAAAATCATGGGAGCATCAAAGGGAACTTGATTGGTAACTATCTGGAAGAAGTCCTGTGTTCCAGTTCCTGTTTCTAAGAGTGTTTCTAGTAGTTGGCATTAAGCTTGGGATAAAATGTGTCTATTTAAAAATACATTGTTCAGTGCAGGATCTTGTCCACAGCTCCAAATAGTGTTCCTCAGTACTATAATATAATCTTGTTTTCATGAGGATTGGGAGAAAGGGGTTGGTTCTTCATGGTACCAGACATCAGAGCCATATCCAAAAAAAGATTTAGGAGCAAAAAAAAAAATACCCTCTATACCTTAGTGTTGTAGGTCATAGCTGTGTTGGTCTAAGGACATAGGCAGACAAAGTTCTTTGGGTAAATGTGATATCTTTTATTAGACCAGTGTAAACAGTTGGAAAAATTGTTCTTTGCAAGCTTTTGGGCACAAACACCCATCCTCAGGCATACCGTCAATACTCTCAATATTTGTTATTTTTTCTGGGATAGTGCCTAGCAGCCCACATCTCAGACCAGAACACCATAGTCCTAAACAGATTCAGAAAAAAAAAATAAGGTTTTGCCTCCTTATAGACAGTCTTAACATTATATACATAGGTTAAAGCTTCTGAATGAAGGCTAAGACTCTAAGGGTGTGTCCAGACGAGCGCATATGTGCCTGTTCCCTGCCTCAAACCCCTTTGAGGCAGGGCAACAGGCATGTGCGGGAACGAAAAAATGTTCCCCATGCTGCAAGTTTGCAGTGCAGGGAGAAAATTAGACCCCTGGATATCCAGGAGTCTAAAAAAGCTGCTCTGCAATAGAGCAGAGCAAGGCACAGTTCAGGACTGTGCCCAGAGCCAGTCCTCCAAAAGGGACACTTTGGTTTTGGCCAGAGAATCTCTTTTGTGTTCCTGCTGCTCCCAGTGCTGTCCAAGGTAAGCTGGGGG